>NC_083717.1:74565055-75206191 GCF_028564815.1 Eubalaena glacialis | reverse complement strand
GCTGTTGTGCCTGAACTTTGGGACTCTGTTTTGGCAACCCAAAGGCCTGTTTGCTTACCGCTTAAGTCCTCAGATGGTTCCTGATAAAAGAGGTCGCAAGAGGACAGATTTATCATAGGTGAAGTATTGCTACCATAGGAAGGCAAACAAAGTGACTGTAAGACCATGTTCTTCAAGTTACCCAGAGAAAGTGTGTGCAGAGAGTATGACACTCACCTTCCTGTTATTGGCATTAGGGCTTGATAATTATCGAAAGCACATTAAGTTTGAGAATGTTTCTCAGACCCTTTTCAATGCCTTCAAGTAGGTATGTTTTAAGGAACAGCAAACTGATTCGATATCACTTTAGCAAGACAAATTTTATGATTTCCCCCCAAATATTCCAAGCCAAATATATAGACTTTATAAATTCTGGCTACTGTCTTTTTTTCTTTGTTACAGATAGTCAAAAGTTACTATAGTTGATTTTTCTTAAGGGGTTAAGTTATAACAAGATGTCTGTGAATGACTTGAATGTGTGGTTTGAGTTCATTTTGGACCCCATCAACCAATCATGTGTCATTCATATCTGGCAAAGCAAGAAGTTTATCAGAGCAAGTCTTTATTATGTTTCCTATGAGACTGTATTAATTTAAAATCTCTCTAGAGAATTTGACTCACTTCTTAAGGAGATTTAGGTTGAAAATGATTATACAGCCACGAAATGCACTCTGGCTGTATGTTACGATGTATGTCACTTAAAAAACGCCGAGTAACAAGAGTACTTAAAAAAATTTTTTTTTTTCTCTTTTTTTGGTTTTCTTTTTGTTTCCAAGAGTGCTTTCTGAAACAATTAAAAATCATGTGACCCAACCAGGGTCAAGTTGCCCCAGTCACACCCTTAATATTTTATTGACACAGGAATTGAGCTGCTATTCCACTTTTTTAATATTTGTGCTTAATAACTGGATTCAAGTAGTTATCCGCCCTCTAATGTGGCTGCTTGGACAATTTGTTGATTTGCCCTTAGCAGCAGCTGCTAATATTTAACTGTAATTTTAGGCTAAATATTTTTTCTGTTTAAAATTTACACAGGCTTATTGGACAGAATTTAGAAAATAAACAAAAGTATAAAAAATATGTTTCCAGAGTCTTCACTCCTAGACATAATCAAAGTTTTAAATATGTACATGCCTTTATACATACATCTTCACACATGTTTTAAAACATTTAATGTTTTAAAATACAAGTGCTTCCATACACAGGATTTTAATTTGTACTTTTTTAATATTAGAAAATGCAAATATTTATAAATAATTGAGACATAATTGCAATTGTGATAAAAAAAAGTAATAAAGAAAAATTTAAACTCTTTAACTTTGAAATGAACACAAGAATTTCACCCAGTGCTGTAGATGCAGGAAAACTTAAGGAAGATGCTTTAACCACAAGATGGCCCCCAAGGTTTTGGACCCCCTTCCATAGATTCCAAATCGTAAAATACCAATGCATTTTTAAAAAGGGTCAAGAAAAACGGAAGGAAAGTAAATGTCAATCCAAAACTATGTCCATAGAAGCTGAAATTCTCCCAAAGTGAGCACAGAGTCAGCCTACCGAAGCAAATCCGAAATGAAGTGAGTATTCAAGTATTCAGACAAAAATCCCTGTTCCTGAAACAAACCACAAATACTTGCTGAATACCTACTATGTGCAAGATCCTGATTATGCAAATACCAGGTGTGCCAGACAACTGCCCAGCCTTTTGTGCTTCTCTGCCTAACTGGATATGCCTGCGGTTTTCCATGTGGGATTCCACTTCTTGTATTTTGGCTGAAGTGTACATTTATTCTAAATGGATAGAAGATATTAAACAGGCTTTGATTTAGAAGGTGTCTCACTTCACTTCAAAATGAAGTCTACCTTGTGAGTTTGATTAGGGAAGCTTCATGAGATTTTAGCCCCTGTGTATATTTTCATCTACTGTAGTGCTAAAGAACACTTAGGATTTCTCTTCTGCCACTTACATAAATAGATCTTAGGAAAATTTCCTTCAGCTTCGGTTTCTTCACTTGTAGTATGGGGATCTTTTTTTTAAAAACACCTTAATTCATGTTTTTCAAAGAATGATGCAGATGCAAATTATACCAATATTCAAGATTTTTCTTTACAAAAATTCTTTGTAAATATAAATAGCACATCATAAGAAGAGTTTTTTAAGTTGATATTTTCATATATATTTTTCTTCTTTACCATATCCCATAGCCTAGGGAAAATTGTACCAACAATGGAAAAGCAAAAAGAAAATTTAACAAATTAAGAGGCTTCATTTTTTTCTAATTTTTAAAAATTTTATTTACGGGGGATCTTACCACTCACCTCATCTCATGGTGTCCTAAAAACGAAATGAGATAGTACAGTGCTTGGGGGATACAGGACTCTCAGTAAATGTAGTAAACTGGCTTCCCAGAGGTTCAAACCGTGGCTTTTCCTGTGTGGCGACATCACAGACATTGTTTATCAGAGGACATTGGTTTTAATTCACTGTGGTTCACTCTTGAGTTGTCATCGGGAAATTGCTTCCAGTACGGCGAGTACACACATTGATAACAATGGCCTATATATTTATTGAACAGCGATCACGCCCTCAGGATTGGGTAAAATGCTCTCACAGTATTCTGTGGGCTTGAAGTATATCCAGCCTTCACTTTGTCCTCTCAGTACAGCCTTCCACAGGCCTTCTAACTTAAGCCTGCTTGTCACCACACACTTCAGTCCTTTAGCCTGTGAACTATATGTCCAGACAATGACTCTGACATCTGAGAAATGTGCACACTTAACGATCGGTACACAGCATGGCTGTGGAGACATGGTTGAGAGGCCTTGGGGTTAGACACCTAAATGCAAATCCCAGCTGACAGCACCATGTGGCTTCGTGCAAGTCACTTTGACCTCTCCCATCCTCAGCTTCCCTCATCTGTAAAAGGAGAGTAACCATGGTTCCTACTTAGGGAGCTGTTAGAAGTGAAGTGTGACCATGCATGTTGACTGCTGAGCCCAGGGCCTGGCAGATAGAAAAGATTCAATAAATGACAGCTTGTGTTGTTACTGTTGCTGACTTTATCCGAACATGGTAACACATCTGGCCCTCCAACTAGGATCTTCTTCTGGAGCTGTTTTTTAACATGCAGGGATGATAACTTGCAGAGAATTATCCACACTCTCTCATCTGGTTACTTTTACTTCCACTTAGGAGAGAGCTAGCTAGGGTTAAGAGTACAATGGAGGGCTGCAAAAAATTGTTTTCCTGTGTTTGAAGTCTCCTAGGCTGTCGTAAATCTGATCTTTCGGTCTCATTAGGACAATCCTCTAACCGTGAAAGATGGGGGCCCACGAGAGCAAGTCATCTTCGACTTGTTGAACTTTCAACAGATGTATTGTTCAAACATATTTGGGGGAATGGGAATCAGGGAGAATTCTAAAGTAAACACTATTTTCTCAAAGTAAAATAATGCTGGGACTTCCCTGGTGGCGCAGTGGTTAAGAATCCGCCTGTCAATGCATGGGACACAGGTTTGAACCCTGGTCCAGGAAGATCCCGCATGCCCCGGAGTAACTAAGCCCATGCGCTACAACTACTGAGCCTGCGCTCTAGAGCCCGCGAGCCACAACTACTGAAGCCTGCGCGCCTAGAGCCCGTGCTCCACAGCAAGAGAAGCCACCGTAATGAGAAGCCTGTGCACCGCAACGAAGAGTAGCCCCCGCTCGCTGCAACTAGAGAAAGCCCACGCACAGCAACGAAGACCCAACACAGCCAGATAAATAAATAAGTAAATAAATAAACTAATTAAAAAAATAAAATAATGCTTATTCTCAGAAAATTATAGGAGAGCATGTAGTGATATTTAAATCACTCAGTACCCGAATAACACCCGAGTTAGAACCCTGTAACCAGGGCAATAATAGCATCATTACACATTTTTGCTTCACTCTTTGGGGCTTTTAAATTCAATGCCACAACCAACTGCTTACAAACTGCTATGGGCAAGCAGTGTCCTCGCCCGTGAGCTCGGTGAATATTATCTATTGTGTTCTAACAATATCTCAGCAAAGAGACTGAGTGTTCCAGAAACCTCAGTCTCTGCATTCGTCCACCAGAGCTTTGAAGAAGAACACTGTCTTCTTTTCATGTGGGCCGATTTCAAGGGACAATAGAGGTTTAACAGGGGACAACACAATCGGACTTAGATAAAACTGATGGATTCCCAAGAATTCTTCCATAAAGGTAAATTCCACAGATAAGACACTGAGTTTCCTTTTTTCTCTTTAAAGGAGCTGCTTCTTGTAATCTTGAGACGCTCAAGAACTGTTGCTATTCAAACAGGATTGGTTTCAGACAGTGATAGAGGTGGCAAAAATAATTCTGCAAATGAGACTCACAGTGTGCATGTTATATGCAATCTGTTTTTATGCATTCATTAGGCATTTGGAATACCTCGCTGCTGAATAATGAGATAAATCGCATTTGTCCAATATCTTCCCATTTGTACCACGTTTATGTTTAGCCTTGAGCCTGAACCTATGTTACTGAACAAACAACACTGTCTCCTTCATAATGGATTTTCTCCAAATGGATCTGTTTCATGTTAAAATTAATAAGGAAGGTAGTTTTTTAAATGACATAGGCAGCAGGTGACAGCAACTTCTGAAAGCATAACCGAATGGGGGTAACTTAATTATTAGCTATATCCTCTACACAGAACCAGGATCATAATAAAACTCAATTTGGCTCAGACACATATATCTATCATCCCTGTTTTTTCAACAAAAATTAGCTAATTATGATGTGACCTGAATTGCGAAAGTCAACACATCCCCTTGAACAACCACTCAAACACCTAAAGAAAATAAATTGTCCTTGAACTCAGGCCAAGTACTTGATGGATTTATAAATGTCACTTGCCTCCTGGCTTGAAAACAGAAGTTAAGTCGGATACAAGCTTCTTGCCCACCTACCCCTCGACATTGGTAAATTATTAAGTAAGCATTTGGGTAATATAATGCAAAGTTAATAACAGAGGTCTATTATTAACACACACTCCTATACGTACTCTAAGAAGAGGGTACCCAAGGAAAGTCTCCTTATTAGGCAATGTGATCAAGAATTAATTGGTTAATGTCTATATAGCCCAACAAATAAACTGTATGATTATTACAATTGTGGCGAGTATAGTTCAAAATCCACTTCAAGTTCAAAGAATAGTAATTTATATATCTAAGTATAGACGTAAATATTTAACTATGTAAAAGTAGTTATTTTAATGCTATTCCAAGTGTCTAATAAGTATTACTCATCTCTGAAGTTTTACTTTTTTTCTCTTGATAAAAGGTCCTAGATGATGCAAAAAATTTCACAATTCCCTTATTGCCGTTAATAACTTTATTTCAATGCTACTGTAATTTGGGGGGAGAATTTGGTCATACAAATGAAAGAGAGAGAGTTTCGTGTTACATACAGAAACTGCCATATTAATCACAGTGCATACTAGTGGATGGTTAAGGAGAAGGTGATTGAAATATACTAAGTTTTACATGCAGGAGAGAACAGTAAATAAAGTGGGTTCCCAGCCTCCAAGTCTTTTATTTTCCTTGAGGTGGGGAGATGACTAGATGAATACATGGTAAGTTGTAAAGATCATGATAACATAAAACACCAAACCAGATTTTTTTGAGGGATTTCAGGAAGATCCTTTGTCATTTGATCTGGGCCATGAAGAATGACTATCACAGTTCAATAGGCAGAGGAAGTTGCGATGGCCGTGAGGGAAAAAGCCAGGCTGAGGTCCCCACATACGCATGCGTGGTGTGTTCAAAGGAGGGTGGAGAGGAGCTAACGGATGGAAAGTAGGTAGCCAGCTTGGTGAGACCTAATCTTAAAGGGTCTCGAATACTTTGCAAAAGAATTTGGACTTATTTTCTAAGTCACTGAGAGATTTCGAACGGAGGGGGTGGGCAGCCTATTCAGATCCATGTATTAGAAGAGATTTTGATCCATGTTCAACGGCACAAAGCTTATGAGTTTTAAAATTTGTTTCTAACAGTTAATAACCAGGGAATTTCAATAAAAGCTCAGATCAACCAGATTTTCTTGAAAAAAATCAAAAGGCTTGGCAATGGTGGACCCGTTATTCTAAATGGGGACAGTTGGTCAGAACCAAGGGAGGTGGCTTGCTCCAGATGGTACATGTGCTGTCCAGTGGCCCAGGTGCCTCTTCTCTCTGCCACACTCATACCACCTGCCCAGGGGCACTAAACATTTGGGTTTGTGCCTTCTCTTTTTTTAAATAAATTTATTTTATTTGTTTTTGGATCTGTTGGGTCTTCGTTGCTGCGCGCGGGCTTTCTCTAGTTGCGGTGAGCAGGGGCTACTCTTCGTTGCGGTGCGCAGGCTTCTCATTGCGGTAGTTTCTCTTGTTGCAGAGCACAGGCTCTAGGTGCGTGGGCTTCAGTAGTTGCAGCACGCAGGGTCAGTAGTTGTGGCACACGGGCTCTAGAGCGCAGGCTCAGTAGTTGTGGCGCACGGGCTTAGTTGCTCCGCAGCATGTGGGATCTTCCCAGACCAGGGCTTGAACCCATGCCGCCTGCATTGGCAGGCAGATTCTTAATCACTGCGCCACCAGGCGATCTCTTTTAAGGAGATGTCCTCTTTCAACAGCACGTGTCTTTCTACCACTGGCTTCTTTGGCCAGTACATCCCTTTACCCCTTTTCTGGGCCCCTCCTGCCAATGAGGTTTTCCATTTATACCTTTATTTAAAAGTGAAGATAAGTACTTTTAAATAAAATGTATGTGGGTTGAAAAGGCAGATGTCATGCGTGAGGGGCCCACAGTGAACATGGGGTAAAGAACACGCTCTATAGCAGGATTTCTCAACCTCAGCACTATTGACATTTAAGGCTGGATAATTCTTTATTTTGGGAAGCTTCCCTGGACATTGTAGAATGTTTAGCAGCTTCCCTGGCCTCCACCCACTGGATGCTAGTACCTCTCTCCAGTTGTGATAATCAAACGGGGCTCCAGACATTGACAAATGTCCCCTAGGAGTTAGAATCACTCCCTGTTGAGAACTGCTGCTCTATGGGGAGGAGGGTTTCCAGGACAATAAGGTCATTACGGAGTACTGAGTAGAGTTCCCTGTGCTATACAGCAGGTCCTTATTAGTTGTCTATTTTATATATAGTAGTGTGTATGTGTCAATCCCAATCTCCCAATTTATCCCTCCCCCCCTTTTCCCCCTGGTAACCATAAGATTGTTTTCTACATCTGTGACTCTACTTCTGTTTTGTAAATAAGTTCATTTGTACCAAGAGCCCCTCTTTCTATGCTCTTAATTACTGATGTAGTTGAGGGAAAGAAGACAGGAACTTACATGATTTACTCAAGACCCAAACCTCCGCATTCACATACCTTGGCCAAGTGTGGCGTCAGAATGTCTCTGAGAACAGATAAAGCCTCTGCACCCCAACAAGGCAGTGGTGAGGTCCGCTCTGGGTGTCACTGAGGAGAGCAGGGCTTGCTGCGCTAACACCTGGGAGAGGCCAGGTACAGACCTCGGAACACATCAGACCACGTCCACGGCCTCCCGGTCCTCCAACTCTAAGGCCTCCAACACAGAGCTCACTCATCTGAGAGCTTCCTTCATTTTTCCGGGAATATAAGTTTCTCTTGAATCTACGCATTATTGTTCTATCAGCAACCTGTCAGTGTGATTTTGTATGCTTTCCTAGTATAAGTAAAAAAGATGAGCTTCTTCTGCAGGTGAAGAGTGGGCAACTGTTGAGTGACAAAGGCAAGAAGTAGGTAAACGTTGATGGAAGAGTTTTGATATTTTTCATATGGATTTCAGGTTGGATTGGTTTTGAACTAAGAAAGAAATATCAAGATCATGGCATTTCCTGGAGTGTAAAATAGATAGGCTGATGATACGACTTACAAAATCGTATTTTTGTGGTTAGTGCTTTTCACATTTCCTTCTTTCGGCACATAGAATCTAATCATTTCCCTCTGGGGAGAGGCATTATGTAGAGAAAATTGGTTGAATTAAATTAATCAGTGAAAGTGGCTTGTTCGTTGTGCACCCCTTCTCAAAAGAAACCAAAGGCTCCATTTTTTACAAAATTCAAGTCTTCCAATGTTTAGCAAATAGGGAGTAGATGCTCAATATGGCTTAGCCCATGACAATAAGGATTGTGGTCCTCACGATCATTTGGGGGAGGGGTGATGGCTAAAAGTAAAAACAGGACACCAGCAAAGAAAAATGACAACTGGTCTTCTCGTTCAGCAAATAACGAGTAAATGAAATAGCAGGCACCTCCGCAAACAGAGATAGTGTTGATAGTAACGACAGTCCAAAAGGATGAGGTGGCTTGAACAGGGGGAGGATGAACAATACAGGGGTAACAGAGGGACAAGAACAAGGAGGGTTTTGAGTAAGTTAACCCTACTGGTAACAAAGAAGGGACAGAGAGCAGGGTTGGGCAGCTGAAGCATCCTTTTGTTCACAAATCAATGGAAGCTATTCAATCCAATATGGTTTGATTTAGCAGATATTAACTGCAGCTAAAGTGATGCAAATACGTCAGCAAATGGAGAGTAAGAGAAACAGGAGAAACCCACACTGGCTAGAAAAGGAGACGAGAACAGAGACTGACATTTAAAGACTAGATTAAAAGGATAGGAAAAAGTAGAGAACGATGTGAGCGTGACATCCTTAGACAGAAGGGAGGTGAAGCAGACAGATCCAGTGATCCCCCTGCGTATCAGGCTCCAAGAAAGGAGAGAGGATAATTGAGCATGGACCACAGGTCACACAAATACAGCACAGGCACTCAGTAAATATTTGTTGCATAACTAAATATACATGAAAAGTCCCTTCTTTTCTGTATCTGATGACAGCTTACGATTTTATACAATATTGAATTAACAAGTTTTTGTCCTTTGGGGATGACTTTAAAACATCTATCTATTTAGAGAAATTTCTATGAGCCTCATCTTGTACCCCTGATGCCGCTCCTGTCATAGATTCAGTGAGGGGGTCATGCTACAGCAGTTGGAACACTGGACTGACAGGCAGGAGACCAGGGTTCCAAAACTGGCTTTGCTGTGAAGTGTGTGACACTGGGCCAGCCACTTAACCTTTTTGAGTTTCTGTTTCCTCTGGAGTAACAGGAGTGGCCCAGACCAGATAACTCTCAGGACCCTCTTGTGATCCTACGCAGGTAATGATGTACATTACCATGTTAATCACGTCTTTTGCTCTGTCTCTTTCCTGCCTCAGAAGCCCAGAGTTGAATGGCAGATGAAAGTCCTCTTTTCCACTCCCTTCTCATTTTGCCTGCTCGTGGCTTGTCAACAGTACTTTATATAATCAATGCTGGAAATGTTTACCCATCTGTATTATCTGAGGGTTGTTATTTACTGTTCCTGCTATTTTTTTTTTTTCCTTGGAGAGGAATTTCCACGTGTCCCTCGCAGGGAGACCACAGCAAACAACGAGGATAGATTTTCACAACACTCAGCAGGAAGGGACACCATTCTGCTGGCTTCTCTGACACAGTCTGAACCCATTGTGATGGTATATTTGAAGTGGTTTCCTGTGTTTTTCCATGTTTTAAAGACTACATTAAAGCCCAGGTCTTCTCTGCGCTGTTACGCTTAGCTGGAATTAATTTTTGCCCATTTTCTATGAAAATACAAATAATGATGCAATCAGACGTTTTGATAAAAATGAATGGCCTTGTTACTAAAGAGTTAAACAGACCTAACACATCACTTACAGCCCTCTCTGAAATAAGAATATTCCACTGTAAACTCTTTGCAGCTGTAAACTCTTTGCAGCTCTCAGATGAAACATGATCAGTGAAAACAATTCCAGAAGAGGAGTAAGGAGACTCTGATTCTAGTCCTTACCCTGCCACTAGCTTAGCCTGGGCAGGGCATTTCATCTCCCAGGTACTTGCTGTGCAAAGCACACAGATTGGATTAGATGACTTCTGAAGTTGCTATAGGTCAAATATCCTATAAAATGCCTGACTAGCTAAGGGACTGTTGTTTTTAGCTATGTCATCTTCCACAATCAAAATCCTGCTCCCAGCTGGGGAGTTATCAAAATTCACTCATCAGAACACTGTGCCAACTCATAAACTGACCTCACTACTTTTCTCATTAAAATGTAATAATCGGGACTTCCCTGGTGGCACAGTGGTTGGGAGTCCGCCTGCCAGTGCAGGGGACATGGGTTCGAGCCCTGGTCCGGGAAGATCCCACATGCCGTGGAGCAACTAAGCCCGTGCGCCACAACTGCTGAGCCTGCGCTCTAGAGCCCGTGAGCCACAACTCCTGAAGCCCGAGTGCCTGGAGCCCGTGCTCCACAGTGGGAGGGGCCACTGAGGTGGGAAGACCGCTCCCTGCAAGGAGGCGTGGCCCCCCGCTCGCCGCAACCAGGGAAAGCCGGCGCGCAGCAATGAAGACCCAACACAGACAAAAAATAAATTAAATAAATAAATTAATTTAAAAAAATGTAATAATCCACACAAAAGTGCAGAGTGTGAGTTATATAAATAGAATAATGCCCTAACTTAAAGATACCAGAGCATGCTGCAGAGGTCATAAATCCCAGCACTCTGAGATGGGGAGACGGAGGCCTAACCTCTAAGTCCCATGCATGAGATTCCATAGATTCTGCAGAAAAGATACCAGGCACACCCTCCTCTGTTCCTCAGTATCTGTAATCTGAATTTTGGGGTCTTAAAATGACATAGCAAGGTTGAATACCTTAAATGTAGAAAGCAGCTCAGTATAAAGTGGGTATAAAGGGGATTCACTGGTTGGAGAACATGCTACCCTGCATTTCACATGGTCCATACAGGGCAAGGAGGGAGAATGACTTCGAAATATATATGGCAAGGGGAAGAACCCATGAGAAACCAATCACAAAATGAGCATGATACCTCATGCTCTCAAAATGAGCATGATACCACGGCTTCCCCAAACACATGGATAATTTGAGCATATTATCTAACCACCAGAAATGCAGGGATTCTAATTCAACGGGCCTAATAAGGCCATGGTTATTACAGATAGCTGCATTGTTCTGCCTTTATCTTTGGTAGCCAGACAAAAAGAGGGGCATTTAAGTCATACTCCTGCCCATTGTTTTAAAAAAAAAATCTATAAATAATACTGATAATAAAACTACATTATGGATAAACAACAAGGTCTTACTGTACAGCACAGGGAACTATATTCAATATCCTGAGATTAAACCATAATGGAAAAGAATATAAAAAAAAAGAATGTGTGCGTGTGTGTGTGTATATATATATATATATATATATATATGACTGAATCACTTTGCTGTACAACAGAAATTAACACAACATTGTAAATCAACTATATGTCAGTACATAAATAGAGTCACAACCTTAAAAAACAAACAAAAAAACTACATCATGAAGCAGTCAGTGATGGTTGCCAAGCACCTTAAATGTATTATCTCATTTAGTCCTCAAAACAACCCACTGAGGTGATGCCATGATTATCCCCGTTGGTGGGTGAGAGCTGAGAGAGGTAAGTAACCCGTCCTAAGGTAAGGGAGTCAAACCACCTCTCTTCTGGATGAATCTGCCCAGTGCCAAGTGTTGATCTTGAATACATGAAGGAGAAACAACCTGAGAGGCAGCTGGCAATGATATTTACTTCTTCGCAGTTTGGGCCTACGTCCTGACTAACACGTATTCAATTACCAAGTGTAGCTTTAAATAAACGTGTGCTCCAGCCTCTCAAGTTTAAACAGTAGTCTTCCATGTCATAATTACGCTGGCTGTGACACGAGCCTAGCCGAGAGTGGATTTTTATTTTAACAAGCTTGAGTAGGTGCATGAGTGTGGGCTGAGCTTTTTGCTTGCTAGTCAGTACTTGAAAGCGGGCTCCAACCTTTAATTTAAGCATTCGCTTGTAGCACCAACAGGGCTACAGGGCTTCCAGTATCAAAGACACACTCCTGCATCCTTTCATGGCCCTACTTCTGTAAGCAGCGTGATTGAACTGCGGCACCACAGAACCTTGTTTTCCCTCCTCCTGGCAGCGCAAGCCAAAACACTACTGCCCCATTCATCTTCGCGACATCAAAATGAAGTCCTGGAATCAATTTCTAACAAGCAAAGTGCAAAAATCCATTGAAGGAGTCTCGTGGCTGATGCCTTTCATATATCTCTCAACAGCATACGAGAGGCAAAGTGTCTGCACAGAAACCCAAATCATACCATAGAAGGGTCTTTTGCAACATCCAAAAAGCCTTTTTTTTTTTTTCTTCCCTGAAATGATTAAGGGAAAGGACGATACTGAGAACATCTGATTGTTCCTAATGAATTCCATGTGCCTTGAAAATGTTTGGCGACCTCCCCCAGGGGCTTACCGTCACCTTGCTAAAGAACAACTCTCTTAGAGTGACAGCTGGGGCCTTTCATGGTCTGAACTCCACCGGCCTCCTCTAGCTGTCTCATCTCCTGCAGTCCCTACAGGCCACACTCAAGTACTTGCCAGCCCCAAACTCGCCTCCTTCCCTATCTAGCCTTTGAGAATTTTCCCAAGCTCTACTCTTTGTTGGGAAGACCTTCCTTCGCTTCAAAGCTCAGCTAAGCTTTTTTTTTAAATTTTATTTATTTATTTATTTATTTATGGCTGTGTTGGATCTTCATTTCTGTGCAAGGGCTTTCTCTAGTTGTGGCAAGCGGGGGCCACTCTTCATCGCGGTGCGCGGGCCTCTCACTATCGCGGCCTCTCTTGTTGCGGAGCACAGGCTCCAGACACGCAGGCTCAGTAATTGTGGCTCACGGGCCCATTTGCTCCGTGGCATGTGGGATCTTCCCGGACCAGGGCTCGAACCCATGTCCCCTGCATTGGCAGGCAGATTCTCAACCACTGCACCACCAGGGAAGCCCTCAGCTAAGCTTTTGCCTCTCTCAGAAAGCTGTTCCTAAGCCCTCAGTCTGATTTGGACTCCTCCTCTGTGCTCCCAACAAACCCCCCATTTCTCCAATCTGGCACTGACACTGTGTCATGGTTTTATTTCCGCCTCAGGTCCTCACTGGCCTGTGAGCTCCCTGAAGGCAGGGACTACATCTTCCCGTCTCTCTGCTTCTAGTACTTTGTACAGTTCCTGCCACACAGCAGATGCTCTATAAATATCTGCGCATATTTTGCCTACCCCTCACTCCACGAAAGTACTCCGAAGGAGCCTGCCACCCCAGGGTGCACCCAAGCTCAGAGTCTGGAACAGTGTATCTTTGTGAGACTCCCATGGTGCTGCGCTGTTGGGTCAGAGCAGCAAGGAGGTTCGAAACATGGGCTTGGGGGTCAGACAGGCTTGGCCTCCAAGGGCAGCTCCGTGCTAGCTCTGTGGCCATTGGGCAGGTCCCTGCCTCCGAGGAGTGGCGGTAAAAGGCTCACAGGAGTATGAAATGTGGGAATCCACTTCACAGTACTTGGCACACAGGGGAAGCACTTTAAAAATGCTTAGGACAGGCTTAGGACTTGTATTACTGTTCACAGTGGTAGGGCTTGGATCGTGCACAATTGGAAGCCTCTTAGGTTGTATGATGAGAAATATCATCCAAGTGCCCATTCCACAAGCCCCTTTGTGACCAAATCACATAACTCACGTCTTTGGGCACCGGCAAAGGCCCCGGTTAAAATGCCAGCGTGCATCAGCTGAGATAAGATTCGATGAAGCCACTACCCCGACTTCAAATCTGTGTACATGGCGTGTGCCCCATTCCCCACGTGAACATGATGAGGACCGTATTCATCATAATGCTTGTTCACCGCCTAAGATGGGCTAAGCACCTCTTACTGGTGAGACTGTAGAAAGCACCTTGGATGTGTTACTTCCTACTTTCCAAAACCCATATGAGGTCCATGTTATTATTATTTTTTAATTTTACAGTTGATAAAACTGAGGTGTAGGGGCTTCCCTGGTGGCGCAGTGGTTGAGAATCTGCCTGCCAATGCAGGGGACACGGGTTCGAGCCCTGGTCTGGGAAGATCCCACATGCCGCGGAGCAACTGGGCCCGTGAGCCACAGCTACTGAGCCTGCGCGTCTGGAGCCTGTGCTCCGCAGCAAGAGAGGCCGCGATACTGAGAGGCCCGCGCATCGCGATGAAGAGTGGCCCCCGCTTGCCGCAACTAGAGAAAGCCCTCGCACAGAAACGAAGACCCAACACAGCCAAAAATAAATAAATTTTTTAAAAAAACAAAACAAACAAAAAAAAAACTGAGGTGTAGAGAGGTTATATGATTTGCCTAAGATCCTTCAGCTGGCATGCAGTATTTATGGGATTTAAACCTATCTGGAAAAATTTTCAGATCCATCCATGCTCTTATACTTGTGCCGAATTTCTTACATTCCTTCCTTATTCATTTCCCTCATGTCACCTGGAAGATCTGGGAGAGAATGGGACACAAGACGGAAACACTGAGTTTGGGGAGAGGGAAGAGGAGGCGGTCTGGAAAAGAGGCACTACTGATCTCTATGTAGCCGGGCAGGGGACGGGGGGTGGTGCAACTCAGCCCTGGGCTGCTAAGCCAGGAGACCACTGGGAGTGCTGAGATAGGAGATGATGGACTTTGAAAACGCAGCCAGTGTTCTGAGCCATCCTTACCTAGAACCAGAACCCTTAGCAAAGAGCTAACAAGTACATGGAAAGCATTAAGTCTTAGAAGAACTTCTGTACCGATAACAATATCACCGTGTCTTCTGATTCACTTTCTCCTCCTACCTTCCTCCTGGATCATTCAAAAGCCAACATTAAAAAAAAGAAAAGAAAAGAAAAATGTAAAGGTGGCTATTGTGACATAGTTTATGGCTTTGTACACATATTTGAAGTATACAAATGCCTTTAGTTTCCCTTTTGTCAGGTCACAGATTCAGTCTTCTGTTTGTGAAGCGGTGGTACGAAGAAATTGAAGATAAACGCAATGTGTGTTAAATTACAGTGAAAAATTCCAAAGCCTGGAGTCCAGAGAATATTTTCAGTTACTGTGAGTGTCTTATTTACACAAAGGGTACTAGAATGCCCCCACCCTTTAGTAAGCTTTTTGTCGAAGTGCAACATACACAAAAATAGGCCCAACTCACAAATGTTAAGCTTGATGAATGTTCACAGTAAACACTTTCAGATCAAGAAAAAAAAATGCCTTTTGGTTTTTAGTTTTTCTATGCCTGGGTCAAAACCACTGACTAATGCAAAACTGAAGGTATAAAATTTATTATTTTAAGTTCAGTTAGCAGGAAAATATTAGAAATTTAATAAAATACAATGCCTAAAAAGAGCCATTTTCCTTCAAAGAGAATTAATTATCTCGGAAATTTGGAGGAAGTTTTGTTTTCTTTGTAACCATGAGTAGGCATGCAGTTCATTCTCTAACCCTTTTGACAAAGGTGAGGGCTTCGCCTTCCCCACAGCCTTTCTAAGGAGAGAGGACGCTGTCTTTGTTCCCTTCCTCTCCACTCCCGTCCTTCCCTCACGTCATCATTGCGTGTTGTTCTGAAGCGAGACCATCTCACTCCCTCTCACTCTCCTTAGCCCTCCTGCTTTTGGGCAGATCCAAGAGGAAATGAGGCGCTCTTTCTCCTGGCCAGCCTCACTCTGGGCCATTGCACAACCACTGTTTACACAGTGAGTGTGTTTCAGCCTAACCTTTAATTGGCTAATAAAACCATGTCGGGAGCGAGGTAACCCGATACTCTGACGCTGATCTGGCTCTAGGGGCACCAACTCTTCTCTTAGCAAGAGGAGTCAGGAGCAAGACCCTGGCAATGCACAATGTGCCAAAATACATTTGCTATCAGTCAACTGATGGTCTGTTGGTAGGTAACCAGATGGAACCAAGACCTGCATGCCTCTTATTTGGTAACAACAAAGAGGCCGATGGCCCAGCTACAAAGGGCAATGTCAATGTCTATATGTTAGATGCCAACAAAGCAATTATAAAGTTAAGAACAAGTATCTGAGCATTGCTTTCTAACTGCCCATTATTTTTCACAAGAAATTTCAGGGAAGGATGGACTTTCATACATTTCATTAGTTTAACGGAACTGATTCTGCCAAGTGTGTCGGAAGCCAGTCGAAGGCTCAGCCTCCTTGTCACACTCCAGGTGCCAATGGATATCTGGGCAAACTCTTCTCTCTCGGAGAAGGTCTGAGGGAAGTGTGACTGATGAACCTCAGGGGAAGGTACCCATCACTTGAGCGGTAGCAGGACCTCGAGACCTTTCCATCACTACACACAGCAATTAAGATTCCCCAAAGCGCCCACATTAGTGACCAAAATCTCACATCTACCAGGAGTTGGGATCCCTCCTGAAGTTGTACTAATTGTACAAAATATTTTTTTCTCGGTACAAGTCCAAACTGAAAAGACAAATGGCAGTCATTTACTACTACGTTTGCTAACGTAGGGTGCAGATGATTAAAGATAAATCGTAAAGCCTCCATAAACCACAATTTTATGCCAAACCTCTGTTTTATTAAAAAAGGAAACAACAAAAAGGTAATCATCAGCAACAGTCTTCCACGGCCAATAAAGAGGAAATACATTATAAAGAAAACGGGGATTAGAAAATTTGTTCTTGAATTCATGTTTGAAAGTGCTTTGTTTAATATATAATTGGGGGTTTATCTGCTAAATCTGTATACATTTAAAGCCCCTTCTATTGTTACCTTGTGCTTTGTCACAAAATCTTCTGTGTCTCCTAGAGTAAATTGTAAAGGGTTCTCAAACTTTTGGTGTCTGGATCATTTCATGCTCTTAAGAGAGCTTTTGTTTATGTGGGCTAGATATCAGTAATGACCGTACAAGGAATTAAAACTGAGAACATTTAACAATATTTATCTATAACTAATTTGAAAATAACAGGAATAAATTCATTACATATTGACATAAAGTATTTAAACATATATTTACAAAACAAAAAAGTTAGTAAAAACATGCCATTATTTTTGCATCTTTAATCTCTGGCTTAAGAGAAGACAGGTAGATTCTCATATCTGCTTCTGCATTCAATCTGTTGTGTTCTTTTGGTTGAAGTATGTGAAGAAATTCTGGCCTCACACAGATATGCAGCTAGAAAAGGGAGGAGCATTTTACTGGGCTTTTCAAATAATTCTGGATTTTCTTCTTTGATACTACACCAAAACTCAACAAGTGGTAGTTTCTTAAAGGTTAGTTGGAATATGGAACCTGAAACCATACCAGTAATTTTCTGTATTCTGTTAAATTCAAATACATTGGTATATTTTGTAGTTTGAATGACTCTTTTACACCCATGCATATTTTTATAATGGCATGCATTTGGTCACTTGGAAGCTATTAGGTCAATGAGTTATGTAGCTCTTCCAGATGTTGACATGCTGCATTACCAAATTTCATTACCAAATGGGATTATATCAAGTAATCACATTTATTGATATCACCACCTGTATCATCAGAAAATTTTTTATATATTAGGATGCTGTCAAGTTCACGGTGTTGGGTACAAGTGTTCCAAAATTCTAATATTTGCCTGAAAGCTTGAATCTATTAGTAATAAATACTGTCAACTATTTTTCTTGAAATGATGAGCTTACTTGGTTCATTTTTGAGAAAATGTAGGACATACACCTAAGTTTGAAGAACTGCCGTCAGTGGTTCTAGTAAGAAAATGGCATTCCATTCAAAAAGCAGTGAGTTCAGCTCTTAACTCAAACAATGGCACAAGTACTTTTCCCTGGAGATCAACATCCTTCTTCGGTACGGAGCAGAAGTGCTCTGTACTTTATGCGTACTTTCCATTCTGTCAAAAAGACTTGTACTCAAAGGTCAAAATTTAATAAGCTTAATAATTTTTACTGCTTCATCAGGACAGTCTCAAATGAACTTGGTAATGTTTTGTTACCAGCAAGTCCACAGTAATAGCAAAAATGACTATTGCCTTGATTCCTGCAAAGGTATTAGGAGTTTTACCCGCCAGCGCTTTGGCACTATCAATGCAAATGACCAGTACAGTCAAAAGGGCAAATAATGTCTTAGTGTTATTATGCAAAGTGTTTTAATCTCTTGGAACCCCTGAAAGGGCCTTGGGGACCCCCAGGGGTGCCTGGATCACATGTTGAGGACCACTGCTGTGGTGGATAGTACCAGTATAAATCCACTCTCTAATCTGCTCAATGCTTATGTCCTTGTGGGGTTCACAGAAAGAAGATTTAAAAGGTTTATTTCTGTCTCCACATTCCTGCCCTCCCTGCTCAAAAAAAATTCCATTGTGGCAATCCAACATAAATAGTGTGTATAGAACAAAGAAATTGCAGTACTCTTGAGTTCATCAGCATTTTTCTCCCTAACAAAGAAAGCTACTCTAACAAGCTATTGGGAAAACTATTGTGAGTTATAGGAAATATGACATGCTCAGTCCCCCCTCTATCCCATCTAACTCCCAACCCTCCCAAACCTTTCTCTTCGGGGGTATTCTGGATGAGCTCTTCATAGTGTCCTCAGAAATAATTGGGTGTCCTAATTCAGCCACATGCAAATTAATGCTCCCCTAAAGAGGCCTTATTATAATTTCCAACCCTTGATGTCTACATAATCCCCTATAGTTCTTTAACTTCTTGCTTTCTAACTTCTGTTTACCGATGCACTACTTTTGTCAGCTCAGTATAGCATCAATTAGTAACACAGTTGTTTATTAGGTCTCCCTAGAGCCTTGAGAAAGCTGCTTTGTATTTATTAATGACTACACAGAGCGCTACTATTTTTCGATAGCATTTGAAAATGAGTAAATTACTGAAGATGAACTATAAAAGAACTTCAAATGTCAAAGGCAAGCAAAAAAAAAAAAAAAAGCACATTATTTCAAACCACCCATAATGCTTGCATGGTTAATTTTATTTTCAATTTAATAACAAGAAGTGGTTGGGGGGGGGGAGTCAAATCCAGACTCTTCTTCCCGTTCTACCTTTAGCATTCTAGAGTACACACCATTTGCTTGATAGAACTGAGGCACCGATCTGGCGATTAATTAAGAGCCGGTTTAACAGGTCTAAATTTCATTATCACACACACCTGTTAGGTAACGCACACCTGATTCAGCAAAAAATCCACCCACAAGGCGAATGTTAAAAAAATTTAAAAGCAAGGTGGGGGGTGGGGGTGCCGGTGGGGACAACTCCAGAAACTTAGGTCCAGTTTTATGTCAAGCATAATTCAAAACAACCAACTTGAAATGTATCCAATTTGTACTCTCTTAAATTTGTGAATAATTCCCTGGACCCTATTAGGTGAAGTTAGAGCTGCCCACGCCGGTACACAATTCGCTTCTTAAGGAAACCAGAGACCAATCTCTCCTGCGATGAGTCTCTCCTAACCAAACTCAGAGTGATGGGGAGCAATTATAGAGCTCATTTGCCCTCCTTTTATATTCCTGGTCATTTATGAAATGAAGACGCTGATCTGCAAAAAAATCACTTTGCATTCAAGAAGGGAGCTCTGGGAGCTCCCCCTGAGCATCTGGCTACGAGGCAGAAACATACCTCGGTGCACTTCCTTTGTCTTTGCGCTCCCTCTTTGATGTGTAAGTCACTGGTGGAGTAAGCTGTGATCGCTTTGATGTTGAACTTCTAGACTTTATTGTTACTAGCATGCCTACAAGGAGAGCTGTCAGTCATGTCGTACATCTGAACAACCATTTTTCTTTACGGCACGTCTTTTACAAGCATCAATCCTTAAGTACATGTTTTCGCATTTCTGCTGACTACCACACTCTTTGTTGGAGGAGGGCTGTGCTCAAATATAACTACAGCACCCACATCTTCTGTAAACACCCTGAGGCGTCATCAGATGGCTGGTAACCAACCTTCTGCAACAAGAGAAGCCTGAGCGCAAAACATATTTCTAGCAAATGAAAACATTCTGAAAACACTCAAGCCATCTTAACAGTCAAAATGAGGAGTTTAGCCAATATTTCCCCTAAGCAGCCATTGAAATCACACAGAAACTTCCAAGCCACTTTAAAAGGGATTCTGAATGCAACAGCAACAGGGGGCTTAGAAAGTCTGCCAAAACTTTGGGACGTCTTGACTCATATTAAACGACTTTGTTGCTCTGCAGTGGGGGAAACAAAACACTTCTGTTCTACACGATTACGCTTGTGATAGAAACATTGCTTTTGAAATAGATTTCTGCCAATTATTTTGTCAAACGGTATCATTTTCAGAAGGTGCTTGCTATTGTGGATGTAACTTAAGTTACAGGAAGATGGCTTTCTATAATTTTCTGTCTAAGGAGAACATATGGATGTATATCAACATGTGTCCAATTTCTTAAATATATACATGCAAAACAGGCAATGTGCTCATCCTCAAAAAATCTCTGTTGAAAAAGACACGGCTCTAATTTCATTTACCGGCTCCCATCAGATTTACTTTTCAAACTCCTTTATCATTTGTGCAACTGCCGAATATTATCAAACCCCACTGGGAGATTCCACACAAAAAGGAAATAAAGTTAAGGTGCTTACATCACACCATGCTGGTTAATAATGAACTGGTATCTTTCTGAATAAATGTTTCAACGAAACCCAAGTTCTTAGAGATGCAGGGTCACAGATGAGGAAGTACAATGATATTTTTCATGATAGAACTTAGTTTTGTAGTTTTCTTTTATTCAGCTGGCAACACAGCAGATACACTGTTTCTGCTTGTTAAAAAACTGCAAACGATATATTGGGAGAGGCTCAATGTCTTTGGGTTTCTGGCCTGGAATATTTGGTAAGGAATAAAAATACTGTGGTGTGTGATGGTTAAGACTATTCCAGGGCTTCCATTTTTAAGCAACCTCCCTACCCTGACCCTCCTGGGTTTTAACTCAACCATCAAAAAAGGCTTTGGTAAAATAAATAAATAAATAAATAAAATAAAGTCAATGCATTAATCACACACACACACAAAAAGGCTTTGGGTTAGAATTTGATAAATAAGGTATGACTAATTTACCAGAACTAAGTCAGGGCATAAATATTAATGAAAGCTTGCTTATTGTTAAATTTATTTAAATAATTGGCAGAAAGTAATTACCTCTTTCTACCTTAAATTTTCACTCCCCAAAGGAACTAATCAGCTGATGAAGGCACCTCTAGCAATTAGGGGTTGAGACAAGGAATAAGGAAACTAGAGTGCATTTGTTTTCTTCCTCCCAGTCTTGGACGAGAAACCAGACCTTTCCTTCTGTTTTAAGAGAAACATTTTCACATAATGAGAGAGCTGGAAAAGCTCTTGATGGCTATCAATTTTCCCTAATTTTATAAATGGGGAAAGTGAGCAATTGAGGTAGCCTGACCTGGCAGGAAAACCCATGTCTTCTCCCACCCTACATGCGGGGGTTTCCACCATCCAACACCACTGCCCTGCACTGGGGACGGATGACTCACATGTCAAATAAGGGTGTTGGACCTCAGAGGTTTCTCGACCAGAATCATCTGGACAGCTTCAACAAATTATCAATACTTGAGACCCACCTCAGACCAATAAAATCAGAGCCTCCAGGAGTGGAGCCTGGGCTGGTGTTTTTCAAAAAGCTCTCTAGACAGTCTAGTGGGCAGACAAGGCTGAGAACTAAGAGACCAGATGACCTCTAAACTCCCTCTTGGGTCTACGGCGGAACATTCATCACTGGTTAGAAAAAATTCTTGGATTTCATTCCCTGCTGTTCATCCATGAGGCCATAAGCAATTCTAAGCCATTACAATTTCTATGTTGGCCGAGCTGTTGTCACTATCTGTATTTATCTAGTTCATTTATATGTTTACTTAGGTATTATCTACCTCTTCCCATGAGAACATACACTCGAAGAGACCAGAGGTGAAGTCTGCAGTGTTTGCTGTTGCCCCCATGGCAACATCACATCTGCCACATGATGGGCTATGGCACTGCCATTTTCCAAAGAAGGAGGGGCTGGAGTTGGTGCAGAAGGGGGTCGGCCTTCCTCCACATCAGCCAGAGTAGTTCCACTTTTCTGTGTCACCAGACTAGAATCTAAGTTGCACAAAGGCAGTGTGGTGTCTGTGTCATTCAAACTTCACCATTCCAGTGCCTGGACGGGGGCATATACACGCCAGGTGCTTAGGGCCTGAGAAACACCACCTTATAAATAGGAAGCATTCACAACTTGCAGGGCTCTAAAACCTGTACTTTGTTGCTGAAAAAAAAGCAACATAGAAGAGGCATCACTGTTGCCACTGGAGTTGGCCTTGACTTTTGAGGCACAATCCCCAGCCTGCCCCACTGAGTGGTCACAATGGTGGCAAGACCCAGCCCCGGGGCTCACTGAGGGCTAGAAGGCCAGAGCTCCCGGGAAAAGTTTATGCAGAAAAGGAATACAGGGTTGGGAAAGTATCACAGGGGCCTCTCGTTTGGATCATTTGGGGTAACAGACTGGGAGCCTGCCCACTTTTTTCCTACACACTGGTTGATAGAAAGGCCAGAAATAATCAGAAGAATATCTCAAATGTGTTAATAACATCCAAACAATGGCAGAAACTGCTCATGGTGTGCACCTCGCCCACTCTGAAAGGAGATTTCAGTGGCCTCAAAGGAAAGTTTATGCTTACCTCAATATCACTGACCTTCTGAGCATCCTTTCCTCACTCGTAAGAGGAGAGGGTTAGACCCGAGCAGTAGTTCCCAAACCTGTCAGATCCTCAGTCACCAAGGGGAGCTTTCACAAATTCAAATTCCTTGGCCTCTCCCCAGACCATCAGAATCAGGATCCGTATAGGTGGTGATAAGAGACCGGGCCCTTATTTTTTTAAAATGCTTCTCAGCTAACCGTGAAGATCAGTGATATTTGGGAACCACTGAAGGGTTGGAGGATTCTGCTGCCCATCTGAGCTCTGACAGGCAAGGGCGAGGTTTCACAGAGGGAGTGAGGAGGACCATCTGAACTGGCAACACCTGAGACACCTTTTAAATACTCACCTTCCTGGGTTGGGAAGACCAGGCTGACAGAACCAGGGTCTCCCTGGGTGGGACCCGGAAATCTGCCTTTGTAACTCTTCGGGTTATGGGTTGCTCTCCAAAGTTTCAGAGCCACTGCTTAGGCAGGATTTTAGAGCTAACCTATGGCTTATTTGGAAGGGAATCATGTTCACACATAAATAGAAGGATTAACTTTATCCAATTACATTAATGTTTCATTGCGTGTTGCAAAATCTTTGTTTTAAATGGCACGGACTTCATAGAAACTACAAACCTATAAGCTCAAAAGTCTTAAAGCAGCTTTCTCTAGTTAAGCGTGGCAGGCAATTTCTCAGTGCATGTCTTTAAACGCTGATTCATGGCTTAAGATACACGATAGGGAGGAAGGTGTCCTTGTTCTATTATAAAAGCACACAGGTGGTGCCTAAACAACGCAGCACACAATAGGCACTTAATAAGTATTTGCTGAAACAACTTTATTTCGTTATTTATACCCAGGGTTCTACCGAAGATTTGACATGAGATAAAGAAAAGAAGGAAAAAACCCAACAACTGCAAAATGAAAATAACATTCTGTGAAAAAGAGAGTATTTCTCATGTGGTGAAAGAATCACACTTCTGGGTGGCGCAGTTTGAAAAACGGTTTGCTTCAATAACTGATCTGAAACTTAACCACAAGTCTTCACTTCTGAACCACTACCTTATTTCTATGATGAAAAGGTTTAAACAGCAGGTTTTCCTGGCTTTTTTTAATTCCCTTCCTTCTTTTTTCATGTAAAGATGCAATTTAATCTTTCCGGTAGGAACAAGTAAGCACTGTCGTCCTTTAAAATCCTGGTGATTATCTGTCATTAAGATCACCCTGGTTATTCTAGCTCAGCTCAGAAGCCTCGACTACTTGAGCAACGCAAAATTCACGTAAACTTGAATTCTCATCTCTCCCCGTAGCATCAGTAACAAAAGCTATTTAAGGAAATAGGAAGGTCAATAATAATTTCTTTGATTCCAATACAGAAACCAGATTGTTTCGTAATTGTTTCACACTCGATATACCACTGAAATCTAAGCACACATTTCACTTGTATTATCTATTATCCTAAAAATTACACAAACGAATGCTTATCTACTTTGTGCACTGTTTTAAAGCATAAATGATATAATGTTCTAAAAACCTGTGTAACATATACTCAATTTCTTTGGCAAATTGTATATACTTAAGTGAACAAAATGCTCTACCCCTGTCTTCAGAAACCAGCAGGTTAATAGTTTTGCATCCATTGAAAAATTGCTTTATTGCCAAAAAGATCTACAATAGTTTACTTCTTTCTAAATGTTTCCCTTTTTTGAAAAAAAAAAAAAGCTTTAGATTTAAAAAGGGAAAATGCTGGATTTCTCTGATCAAAATGACTGACAATCTCTTTTTAAAAAATATTCGAGGGTATGGGAATAGAATTGAGGTTGAAATTCTAAAAACAAACAACCAAACAACAACAACAAAAAAACCCAAGGATTACCACAAAGGTCATAATTGTTTACTCACAAGCCAAATCTCACTTAAATATTTAACTTTAATATGGAGCCAAACAGAATTTTATAAATCAACTTTAAGTTTAAAAAAAAATTCCCTTCCTTCCAAGCAAACTTTTAACACTCATTATCTCTCCCACAGACGCATTTCTAATAACCATGCAAAACAATAAATTACACTTTTGAATCTGATGTAGAAAGTCCCACAGCAATCGAGAAAATAACTTCAACCTTTGACCTTCTCCACTAGCCTGATGGGAAATTCATTGGCACGGTTACCGCTTTTAGCATTCCATGAGAAAGTAACCACTAGAGGGCAGCCTTATTTCAGCTCTGACACACTACTTTGGCGAAACACACCTCAGAAATGCTTCTAATGTTCCTTTAATTATTTTTTCAATATCTTTGATTTTCTTGGATATTTAATATCAACTTCAGTTCATCCAAAAGTATTTCTAAGTAGGTCAAAGGTCCACTTCCACAAATTACAACGGTAGCACAAAGGCTAGTCATGACGTTCAAAAGATACAGCCTAGCTTATGAATCTTAAAAAATTAAAAACAAAATTTAAACTCTTTTCTCTTTACTACCTGATGGGTTAAGTGCTGTGTCAATCAAAGCACAACTAGGACTCGGGTTGTGGTACAAAAATTCAAGAGCTTCTAGTCAAACTGAAATGTGTTTGAGGAAAAACATGACCAAGGCTGCTAGAAGGCTGACTGTGAACAGAATGGAGTGGAGAGGCACAGCAAAGATTGAGGGAGGGTGTGTGTGTGTGTGTGTGTGTGTGTGTGTGTGTGTGTGTGTGTGTGTGTGTGTGTGTGTGTGTGTTTCATACTTAGTCTTCAAATAACTGACAATCTTTCAATCTTTCATATGAAAGATGGATTAAATGTATTGTACACAGCCCCAAAAGAAAGGATCAGAATGAAGGGATTAAAAGTACAAAAGAGACTTATGCTTGAAATAAAAAGAATTTTCTTATTCAAGATGGAATAAGCTTCCTCTAACGATAGTGAGCTCCCCATCATAGGAGGTGTTCAAGCATAACCAGACAATTTGCCAGGAACGCTGTGGAGAGGAACCAAATGCCAAGAGGGTGTGTATCTGAATGACATTTTAGGTTTCTGCTCTCCCTGAGACTCTATGAAATGATGCTTATTTGCTTTCAGGCAAAGACCACTCAATCCAGTTGCCAGAGAAATAAACCCCCATCAAGTGAGAAATGAGCTTTTGCAGATCTATCTACTTGGAAACTTTGACTCTGATTTTCTAAAAGACAACAGATTTCTCAAGAATACGCCCATGATCATGCCCGTTAGCTGTCATGGAAACAACCAGGACAGCACTCACAAGCCCAAGGATTCATGAGTTTTCTACTCCATAAAGGGAGATGAAATTTAGAAGATGCGTTTGTGAATGCTCCCTTTGCCTAAAGCTAAGTGGACCATATAGATAAATGTCCAGCTCGAATCTCTCATAATGGAGTTAGGTTACACAGGTTAGCTGCATTTCATAGTATTCCATATTCTTTAGGAAAGCAATGCTTACATTTCACTCAGATCCTCTTACAACAAGCAGACTTAGTGAAAATCGTGGATGAAGAGAGCTAATGGTAAGCAAATAAGAATAACCCTATTTGTACCAAATTGATTTTATTAAATAGTAATTTAAAGATATTAGGCTCAGCAAAGCATTACATAATTGAATCTATTTTTTTCCCTTATAAATGCCAGAGTTATAATTTCCACTAACTAGAGACAAAGTTATATCCAGGACATTTTCACAGCTTCCTCCAGGGGAGGCAGCGTGAAGACAGTAGAAATTAGGGCTCTAGTCCTCGCTTCACTTGTCAAGCTTGGCTAACCAACACATAACCTCTGTGAGCCTCAGTTTCTTCGACTAAAAACCACGACAGTGTCAGTGACTTCCCAGGGAGGATTAAATGAGACAAGAATGGCTGCAAACCATAAAGCAAAAAACAAATATAGATTAACATCAAACTGCTATTTGTTTACGAAATGCTTAGTAAATTTCAGAGGCAATGAAATCAAAAGCAAAAAATGAAATCGCTGGCAAACCTAGGGAATAGGTCTGACATTAATTTTTATACAAAGATTTTAAAGCCATCATATTTCTTCCTTATATTATGATGAGGGCTAACAAATGCCACTTAGAAAATCCAGAAACAAAAGATTTCAACTGCTTTCTTGCGTTTTTGCCTGTTGGCTAATATATGCTAGTATCTGTCTATTTAGACCTCTTATTTCTGGATATAGCACTCTGACAATGAACAGAAAAACCATGATCCATCATGTCACAGACAATACTGACAGATACAAAAATCTCTGATTGCAACTCTCTAAGGCCATGACTCAAGGGCTGGTGGGGAAGGGAGGTATCGTCAGTGGAGGAGCTAGAGGAGGGAGAGAGAACAAGTAAATCATTCCTCAAAGGGTCAATATGTGGTCTCTGAGATAATATCAAATGTGAATTCACACCTGTGTTGTCACTGGTGGACCCCTCCAAATTATTATTATTTTTAAAGCAGAGAAACATAAATGCTAACTCTGAGCATCTAATTACGGTTTCTTAAAATTAATAAATATGAAATATATAGGTTAAGGCAGGTTTGATTTCTTATTAATAAACACTGTGAATACTTAGAATCCATGCAGAAAATTTCTATGACAAAGTATTCATAGATTTGCTCAACACAAGGGGTTTATTGATCACTAAAATATGCTGAGAAAATTTTAAGAAAACTCAACTCTACCTCTGCAGATCTAGCTATCTATCTATGTATCTAACCATCCAGTAACTTTTTCTCCCAGTAAATGGGCATTTGTGAATATTATTTTCTTAGGTGCCCCAGAGCAAATTACAAAGTAGCTAGGTGCTACTGCTGATGCTTTGCAATTATCTACTTGCTGACCTCATCCATTTTATTGTGATTCACTTGGCTGGGAGGGAAACGTTGGGAGAAAAAGGAGTCTGGTAAGAACTATTAATATATTTATTAATATATCTACTAGATAGTAAAAAAAAAAAGCCCTAATATTTAAATCATATATATATTTAAAGGACTAAGTCTGTTTAGAAATTGTATTATTTTATAACTGGGAAATTATATGGTACTCAATTCAAATCGAGGGCAAAGTGGTTTACTTGAGTATGATAAATTGAAAGTGATGTGATTGAAATATGTAAAATCAAGAGACTACTCATGAAAATGGTGCTTCTAAAATATTCTCTACTTCACAGAAGGTCCGAGCTCCCTCCTCGCCCAGTGGACAAATGGACTCATAGATCCTCTTTTTCTTTAAAAGAACTGACCTCTCCTTGCCTGCTAAGCACTCTGGGGGCTGAAATAGCCATTTGAGTTTTCTCTTTCCAAGATCCAGCCATCACCCTCTCCCAATCCTACCCATCAAAGGTCATGAAAATGGAACAAAAATCCCAGCTAAGGGATACCACTGACACAGTACTTAAAATAAGACAAGGGATAAAATTCAAATTTCATTTGGGAAAGAGAAAGGCCAAATTCTTTAAAACTATAAAATCACATTTACTAGAGTTGGAAATACCCCTTATCACCCACATATACAGTATTTTCAAGGCGGTAACATGCCTTGTGTTTGCACATGGATTGTGCTGAGGGAAGAATCTATGATGGGACAGACATTCCCCTTAAGCCTCCCTTCACTCCCTTAACTCCATTTACATGTACACAGGCTGAGTGCTCCGCTCCTAGGAAGCAAAGGGGGTATAATCTACTAAAACTGATGAAGCGCTCGCATTTCCCTTCAGCACTGGCTGCTGCCTGACATTTGGCCAAAGCACTTTTATGATGAGTGGAACAAGTGCTCCCCTGATTATAAATGTTATCTCTGGCTCTCTCCATTTGCTCAAGAAGCAATCCAAATGGTACTGGAATTCTGTTGTTAATTAAACAAAAACAAAACTGAAGGATGAGACTTGAGTTGCTCAAATGAAGATTTATTACTTCTAAGCATGAGCCCACTTTAAGCCTAAACTTATTTGACAACTAACGCAGAGGAAGGATTTTCTTCTTTGGCGAGTTCAAAAGGCCTGCTTTAATGATGTTTTAAAAACATCAGTAAATCAGCCAACAAAGAGAACGTTTCTCTTTTACGGTGGCTTGTTCTCTCCTCCCCCTGCCACATGCATACACATACCAAAAAACTATATTGTAAAGAGTGTTTCTGTTTTGTATAAAAAACCTAATTACACAAACTCTCTTACATATGGGACCAATTTAACTATTAAAACTGAGAGGCAGTAGGGAAGTATTTAATATGACTCTGGGCCAGTTTTTTTCCCCTTAAATCTGATATGGAAACATTTACAGCATTCCTTATTTTCCCACAAACTATTTTTCTTCAGTTTAAATATGCTCCAAAGCAAGATAATCCCATTAAGACACAGGATATTATGATATTGGGAATGAAATATTCTAATTGTCTAGATGCATTTTATTTCTACACCTCCCTCCCTCCCCGCCCCCCCCCCCCCCCCCCCGCAGCTGAGCTTATAGAAAAACTGAATTGCCAGTACATCTGAGCTACTTTTCTCAAAGCACAATACTATGCATCTATTATCTTCTGGCAGCCAGAGGTCACTCCAAGACAAACGTGTGGGCTAGAGCTTTTGGGGGATATGGTGGTGGTGTGATTCCCATGATTATATCACTAAGGGATAGTATGAAATTTCATTTTGTGCTAGAACTACAAAAGCAAAAGCCTATGTACTCAGAAACATCAAAATTAAGTTAAAATATTCAAACGCACTTTCCTTATTGTTCGGTGGTTACTGTTCATTAGGGGAAATAGTATCAGCTTCTCACCCTTCCCCAATCGACACCAATTATACTAAATAAAATAGATAAGGACTAACCTTGACACCTCCCCAAATCTATTTCACGCCTTAAAGAAAAAAACGGAAAATGTCTTAACTACAAAGGCTATCTGAATCGTTTTACTCTTACAGGATTAATGAACCGCTGGAAATAGCGTAAAAGTTTTTTTGAGGGGGAGAGGAGGAGCATACGTTTCGTCTACATAAGAAGTCGGTAAGAAAATCTTCAAATCATTTTGGGAAGAAAAAAAAAAGTTAAGTGCTTAAGAACGTGGAGGTCTCCTACCCTTTCCTTTATCTGTTGCATATTCTAAAAATGATTAAATTTCATTTCCCGCAAGCCACCGGGGAAAAGACAAAAAAATTGTTCTGGGCACGTGGTATAGAAAGATTTCATCTCAAGCTGCTCATCTTAGCGTCCAGTACGTTTCGGCCTGTTAATAATTAATAAAAGAGATGCCACCCAATCTCTAGTGAAGAAAGGCAAAGCTCGGTGATCCGAAAGTAAACCCAGTGCAGATACCGAACTGGTGTCCTTCGTCTAGGATTGCAACAAAACCTCAACCTTAGCAAACGTTTAACGAGCGCCCCGCGCCCGCACGGATGGGCAGAACCCGCAGTACAGTCTGCGTCTGCAAAACTGCTGCGTATGAGGGGAGCCCTGTCCGCCGCAAACAGATGGGGCTCTAAATCCCCACTCACAGCGGCCGGGTCTGCGGGCAGATTATCGGCCCCGAAGAACCTGCTGGCGCACGAGCCGGCGGAGGGCTGCGGGCTGAGTTTTCTCTCGGGCTGTTTGCGTGTCTCGGCTTGTCCGGACCGCGCAGGCGAGTTCCTGCGCACCTCCAAACTTTGGCTTTCCCATTAGAAATTTCCCTGACTTGCCACGGTTTCTTTCCTCCTCACCTGAGAGGACCTGAAGCCAGTCCTCTCTGCAACCAGTCCCCGCTGCCATCCCGCCACCAGCCCGGCAAAGGACTTCGGATCAGGGCGGAAGGCCGGGCGAGGAGGTTTGGCCGCGACTAACCCGCGCCCGTCGGCCCTCGCCGCCGTCTCACCTCCACCACTGCCGGCGAATCCCGTGGTGGGGGGAGGAGTTGCCTCCCCACATCCATCCACAACCCAAAGTATCAAGTGAGGGTGCGCTGCGGCTGCCGCCCAGGGAGTCTTGGCACGCTCCAGAAGCCCGTCTCGCTCGGGCCTGCGCGCTTTCGGAAGCGGCCGCGGCGGGCACGCAGCGCGGACCGGCCGCACTACCCCTGCAGGCAGCCGCCCGGGCGCTCGGGGCCGCCGGGCGGCGGAGGGGGCGGGGGGGGGAAGGGCGCAAGGCCCGGGGCGCTGACCAGTCCCCAGGGATGACACCGCGCCCGGGCGCACGCTCGGCCCGGCCCGGCCGCGGCGCCTTCCCTGCGTAGGCCGGAGCTGTCCGGGGTGCGGGCCCTGGGGACCTGTCGCGGGCGCCCCTTGGCTTCCTCCGAGCTCCTCAGACCCTCCCCTCCCTGCCAAAAGCGCGGCGACTCCCAGCAAACTTTCTTCCGGGAGCCCCGCCGGGTGCCAGGCGGACCCCGGCGACTGACAGGAGCCGGAGAGGACAGAAGAGGGGGGTCCAGCCCCTGCGCCTTTGCCCCCGACAGGAGGCAGGCAGATCCCGCGGCCGGGCTCAGGGGGCGCCCTGCAGGGGCCCAAAAAGCCCTGGCGGGGCTCCAGCGCCCAGCCCCGGGCAGTACGTGCGCTCGGGCAGGCGCGCCCACCCCTCCCCCTGCGCGCCCGCCTCCCCGCCCCCCGGAGCAGCCAGCCCACCCGGCCCCGGCGGGGCGCCCGGGCTCACCTTTCATCGCTGCGATCACAAAATACATCATTTAAGCCGCGGTGCGGAGAGCGCAGGGAGAGCGGATGGTCCGACCCCGGAGCCCCCTCTGCCGCCGCCGCCGCGCCGCCGCCGCCTGAGCCACAGCAGCAGCTGCCGCAGCTGCCCGTCCGCCGAGAGCCATCCCGAGCCATAAGAGGCTCCATGTGACCGGCTGACATCACGGCCGCCGCTCTGTTTACACCGCGCCCCTCCGCTTCCTCCCCGGGCGGGAGGCGGGCGGCGCGAGGCGGGGGCGCCCCAGCGCCGCGCCGCGCCCCGCCCCCCCCGGGCAGGTGAGCGCGGCGGCGGCGGCTCCCGGGCGCACCCGCGCTGGCGCTGCCCTCCCGCGCCCCCGGCCCGCACCCGGGCCCCCGGCCTTCTGCTCGCCTCCCTGGGCACCTGTGGCCGCCCGGGCGCTTTCTGCGTGCAGCGCCCGGAAGATCGCGCGTCTACTTTCTCCCGCACCCCTTGGGCTAGAGGGGCGCAACCCGACGCTACTTTCCTGCTCTCTTTCCGGATCTCCCAGGGGTGATAACTGTGCCAACTCGTTGGCGGAAAAGAGGGGTTTGTTCCGTCTGGCGGGGGGGTGGTGGTGTAGTCACCCTCATTTCCAATTTCCCAGATCGCCCCAGCTTTATTCGGAAGGTAGAGCCCCTTCCGGGGCCGTGGAGAACGCAGTCATCCGGACTGCTCGGGGAGTGGAGGAAGCGCCTCCTCAGTAAGAGCCTGGGAGGCTCGGCCTGGGAAGGGGGAACTCCGCCCACCCAGACGATGATATTTCTCATTACACCGACACCTAAGGTCCTGGTTTACATCTCTCCCTTCCCCCAGGACCACTGATACCTGGAAGGAGAGCAGAAAACTCTGTGTGAATCACCTAAATGAACTCGTCGCCAGCCGATTTGAGCCACTAATTTCCCAGGCTCTTCCATATCCACCATTCTCTCCAGAGAACCCATCTACAAGTGGAAAAGGTTCTAGTTTTCATACCCTAAAAATGAGATGTTGTGGTACTTTGGACAGGAAAAACAAAAAACAAAAAACCAACAGCAACAAAAAAGCAAACAACCTCTAAAGGTCAACTTTGTGAATTTTAACTTGCAGCTAAGACCTAATTCCTTCCAAACTTAATCCTTTTTACTGGTCTTGTGGAAACTTAAATCATGATATTATTATCAGATGAATCTCTTTACTATGAATTTCAGATGCTACATACCCATAGTCTGTGTTATTTAAAATTTCGGCAGGCTTGTCAACAGTATTGAGTGTAGCAGAAAAAAATTATCAAAAGCCAAGTTTGTTACCTACTCCAGTTCCTTCACACAATTTCAACTCTGCTTTCTTTTCTGATGGTCTGTGTCTCCATTTACCCTCAAATATTAGATGGTTATTAGTTGTTGCATTCATGGTAGTTAAACAAGGAGAGTCCTAACATTTTTTCCCATATAACTGAGTTGTCCTTGACTCTGAGTTGGGCCATAATTTAAAACACATGCAGACAATCAGCACTGGAAAAACTAGGATTCATACACTCCCACCCCCGCATCCCCCTTCAAGGCAAAATTTACAGAGCGCTCTGGTTTAGAAGGTCAAAAAAAAATTCATCGTACATTAAATCAAGCTGTAGTTTTATAAAAGTTTGACTTCAACTAAAGTCATCCTAACAGTTTTTTTTCTTTCGAGTTTTTCCCAAATAAAACCACAAAAATAAGAAATCCTAAAAGCGTGGAGTCAAGATCTACCCATGTTAACTCAGCTGTGCAGCCATAGCGAAGTGGACAAGGGTTTCAAATGAATCAACCATACCCACTGTGATGTTTATAATGATGAAATTAAGTCACACCACGTTCCCATGATGCAACTGCATCTCCCAGTGAGGCAACACCCGTCAGTTACACTGACACTATCCTTCATATTTGGTTCTTGATTTCCCTCATCCTAACGACTTTAACAAGGATGGGTAATGCCAAGCTGTCCTGTTGGTAGGTCCTGGATATGATTTTCTTTCCTTTGTATTGTTAAAGGATGGAAAAACATCAGAGAGTGCGTGCTCATAGGGGTGTTCGTCCATACTCGCTGCAAACGAATCCAGATATACCACTCTGAAAATTCAGTGTTACTTTAAAACAGCATGCTGCTTCAGAAAATAATGCTTTGAAAATGACCAAATCCATTTGGTCTGCCTGTCAGACATCTGACTCCAAGGTAAATAGTCTTACATTACTAGTAATTGGTATTTATTTCCAGACCATTTCAAATGAAATCGGTAATCGGGAATGACATGTAACATGACATGTGCTCCTGCAATTACAAGAAGAATCATTCATCCTATAGATACGTCCCCAATAGAAATATATTCTCACAATACTTATTTGAAATATTTACACATTTATTCAACAAAGACATTTCCAGGATAATGTAATACTGACCTTGCCCTTTAGAAATGTATTCCATTCTCACCCTGCAACTAATGAACAACAGAATTTCAGATATTAAATCATAACCTTCCTGTGTGGCTAGATGCTATTTGTAATACATGCCTCTACTAAATGTATTCTTTTATTTTCAACACAGCTTTTAACCCAGGGTATATTAGTGTTCTTTGTATCAACACAAAGCTCTCGTGAAACTTCAAAAGTAAAAACGAGAGGTTTTTTAAAACCTCTTGAAATACAACTTTTCTACAGAGTTATACGTCCTCAACCAAGTAAATCAGTCAGGAATGAAACGATCTGTATTTCCCTTCAATACTACTAAACTGGAGCCAAAAAAGATGCACATTTCAGTGCAAAATTTTACCAGCTAAATATTAAAATGCAGGAATAATTATTTGGATTCCATTAAATACACACTCCTGGAGTGCCTGCTCTGGGGGAAAAACAGTGTTAAGCAGTATACTCTTTCCATTTGAAAAATTTTTACCAAGCGTTCTGAAAAAAAAAAAACCCATGAATAGAATATTGCTTACATGAAGATAATTAAACAGGATGGGAACTCTTTACCATGAATGGGATTATATCATACATGCATTCTCAAGTCAAATATTTCTGTTGGCTAATCTCAGAAAAAGAAGGCACACACTGCATACTTAAAACACATGTAATTCAACTCAGAGTCCTCTAGAGAAAGCCCCACATGGTGTCCCTATGTACTGGGTTTCACATTGGATCTGTTACTTAGCAAGGAATTGGAGGGACATGACTGATGTCAGGTTGTTCCAAAATGCCTATGAGGAAAGCCTGCTGGATTTCTGCAGGGGTCTAGACTGGAGTATAATCAGTAAATTGGTGTCTATCTTCCCACTTTCAGAGGTTAAATAAAGAAATGATCCTTGACTTTAGGAAAGTACATTTGGTTTTCTACCAAACGGAATCTGATCTCACGGTATACCACACCGACTCACACACTGAGTGCTACTGGGGAGAACGGCAAAACAATGGGTTGACAAACTTTTCCAGAATCGGCAAGTGGCTCGCAGTACAAAGATGTTTTCAAAGTTGGCTGATGCACGTGAGAGGGAGCATTTTGGCTCTGAGGTTCTGTCTCGCCTGGGCCCTGATTCTCTTTATCCAGTGTGTGGCAGCTTGCTAATTCAACTAATTCTTCCTAGCTGAACAAGAAAGGGATCAGTGAAAGGTTAATGTGGTCCTAGGCAGCTTGATTCAGCTGAATCCTTAGCCTCCATGGCATTGTGATCTGTAGGAGTTGGGCCATTCAGGCCGACATAAAGCCAGGGGACTGGGTCTCCTACAGACCAAACACGGTCAGACTTAGAGAGGGTTCTGAGCAAGACTGCTTGGGAAGCTCCAGAGTAGACACTAACTTGCCTACAGTAGATCACAGCCTTGCTTAGTTTTGAGTCTGGAAGGAGCCAATGTCTCATAAAGAAACATTTATAAATGGAATAATACTGGTAAGACCAAGGTGACAGAGGGGTCCCCCTATTTATGTGTGTTAAGGGGGAGGGGATGAACAGATTAATATAACCTGTTTTATTCATGATTTTAAAGCAAATATAGATGCCAGATTTAAATGTACATGTATGTATGCACATACATAGTCCATGAAATATAGTGAAATGAATGATATTTTGATAGCAAGAGACATCTTCAATTTTACACACACACTCACACACACATACATATTTCACTTTACCAAGCACATTTACTGAATACTTATTATGCTCCTGGCCCTATACCGGAGAATCAAACAAGAACAAGACAATAGCTCTGATCTTGAGAAGTTCCCTAATCAGCTGACCTTGGCTCTGAAAACTCTATATAGAAGTCAGTTCCCTGAGTCTGAACTTTCCTAAAGAAAGGCAGTGTCTGGTCGGTCACCCATTGAAAAGATGTTTGTACAGCACTTCACCCCTCACAGTTGATGGATGGCTGCAAATCATTAGTGTGGCTGTTAGTGTAATGGGATGTTAGAGGTGAAAGATTTGGCTGCATTGAGACGATGGTGAAGGGATTCTGAGTTTCTGGAACCACATATCTCATACATCTATTAGGAAATTCAAGAACTGGCAGATGTGTTGTAACCATCACAAGGAGGGAAAGGGTAAAGCTCACAGGCATTCAGACCCAAGCAACCCCCACAGAATAGGTAGGTGGGAGGTGCCTCACTACACACACAACTGCCAAGGCGGCAAGGAAGGAGACTCACCTCAGAGGCCAGAGGAACTGCCATCCCTGGTGTTCCCATGAGATGTCCTCACCCCACTCCTACAGCTGGGAGTGGAACAGGCATTCGGGAAATGATGATTTTCATTTATTTTATTGAAGTATAGTTGATTTACAATGTGTTAATTTCTGCCGTACAGCAAAGTGATTCAGTCATATATATATGTATATATATATAGATACACAATATATATTCTTTTTCATATTCTTTTCCATTATGGTTTATTACAGGATATTGAATATAGTTCCCTGTGCTATAAAGTAGGGCCTTGTTGTTTATCTATTCTATGTATAATAATTTGCATCTGCTAATCCCAAACTCCCAATCCATCCCTCCTCCACCCCTTTGCCCCTTGGCAACTGCAAATCTGTTCTCTATCTGTGTCTGCTTCTATTTTGTAGATAAGTTCATTTGTTTCATATTTTAGATTCCACAGGTAAGTGATATTGTATGTTTGTCTTTCTCTGTCTGACTTACTTCACTTAGTATGATAATCTCTAGGTCCATCCATGTTGCTGCAAATGGTATTATTTCATTCTTTTTTATGGCTGAGTAATAGTCCATCGTATATATATACACCACATCTTCTTTATCCATTCATCTGTTGATGGACATTTAGGTTGTTTCTGTGTCTTGGCTGTTGTAAAGAGCGTAGGAAATGATGTTTCTCTTCTTTTCTTTTCTTTTCTTTTTTAAGTTAAAGGAATATGGGTAGCAGAAGTGAACTCAGAACCTGGAACCCCGGGTTCAAATTTCACACTTGTCACTAGCGTTCTACGTCACCTTGGGCAAGTTATTTCCCCTCTCAGGCCGTCAGGCCCCTGACCTGTAGAATGAAGAAATGGGAACAGACCTCAAAGGGTTCCTGCAACTCAAACATCCCGTGACTACTTTCAGGACCATGTCCTAGCCCCTTCTCAGAAACACCTTCATCCCTTCCTCTTTGGGGCGCCATGTCCACTTCCTTCTCCAAGGAGCCTTCCTTGTTTCACTGAACCCCACGGTAGGATACCATGAGCTCTGGCATTAGACAAAACTGGGCTCCAAACCAACCTTCATCCTACTCACTAGCTGAATGATCTTGAGCAAATCTTTGTTTCCTCATATGTGAAAGAAGGATAGTAGAATCTTGTAGGCACACTGGGAGGATTAAATGAAACAATTTAAAGAAAGGACACAGCGATTATCTCTTAGTAGACTTACAAGTGGAAATACCATCACCATTCCCACACTGTTATCAACACAGGTCCTGTGCCTGGCAAAAATTATTGACCTTAATAAAGATGTGTTGACGTGATTATCAGCACGCACTTTTGATAAGCTTTCTACAATTTTGAAATGTGTGTGCGTGTGTGCATGTGTGTGTGTGTGTGTGTAGCAAGCATTTATTAAGTACCTGCTAGGTACTGGGAATACAAAGATGAATAAATATTAAATTACCCCTTGGCATAAGGGACCTCTTTTTAAAATGTATTATTTTCTATAAGAGTGCAGGCTTTTTTATGTCTTGTTTCCTGTAAGAATGCAAGTTCCCGTCCAATGAACAATGATAAACATCTGTTCATTACACTGTGCTGGGACATGGAGAGGGAAGGAAAAAGAGTAGATGTCAGACCTTCCCTCAAGGAGTTTGCAATCTAGTAGGAAAATGAATTCAATGCTTATAATGTAAGGCAGAATGTGTGACACATACTCTAAGTAAGGTGCTATGTGAGCCAAGAGTAAGAGAGGTTACTCTGTGCAGGGTTAATCTTATACTTCATGAGCAGAAAGACTTCATGGAGGAGGTACCACTTGAATTAGACCTTGAAAGACAAACCAAATTTTAGTGGATAGAAAAAGGAATAAAGGGCAAAAGGACATCTTAGAAGGAGGGCAGAACACAGGTAAAAGAACAGAGATAGAAAATGCATTTTTAACTTAAGAAACAACTAGTAGTGACGGTTTAGAGTATCATGAAGTACATATAGATAAGGAGGGGAGAAAGCTCAAAATATAGGTTGTAGCTATTTCTTTCACTTTCCTTCGATGTGCCTAGTACAGAGCTTTGCAAAGTATACACAGTCAGAGAATGAGTTTTGAAAAAAGAATTGAGGGCAGAAGAAGGGAACTGTGCTTTAGAAAGTAAATCTCTTTGCAGCTTGCCTATTTCATAGTCTTATTCTAAGGATTAATAGTTGGTTTGATAGTCATAAAGTTAAATTGCACTTAATAAAACACATAGAGCAAAAGAGTTCCACATCACAGCACACCCAGGAAGAATAAAACTGGAAATGGGTGTTATTTCATCAGAGTGAAAAGCTAAGCAGAGCATTTTAAGAGGAACTAGGTAAATTGAATGTTATTTGATTTCGTATCTCATCCATTTCAGTTCTGAAAATGATCTGAGACAGTTCTATCAATACAGATGCTTCATATAGAGGTGATATGTTATTTTTTAAGAACTCTTAAAATATATATTTTCAAATAATGGGGAGAAGATAAGCAGTTACAGATGGTTTTCCCTATTTTTGTCACGCATGATCAAGGACCACAGTGTAACGTGGGCTTCACTGGGAAATCCGAGTCTCGCAGCTAGGAGCGTCCCAGGAGAAAATGTTGGCATTATTTTGCTTTCGCAGAGAAAATATGCTTCTGTTCAGTCAAGCCCAGTAATCAATTATTATGCATTATGAAATACTCATTTTATAACTATTGACATTTCAGACAGTTGTGCCACATGTCAATAATGGTTTTGAGGCTCACATTTAAGCTCCAGCTCATAGGATGGAATTCATTGGGCTGACAATGTTGGGTCAGAAGTCTATTCTCTGCCCTCAGAAGTACACTTATTATTTATGTCCAGTCCTGCACTGAGGAAGTATGCTGTGAGGACTGAAACAAGAACAGACTTGGGTGTGTCTTTCTGTTTTCATAAAAAATGTTAATTTCTTCTAAATATATTAGATTCACATTAAAAAATCAACACTTTTCTCTTGAATTAAAAAAACAATTCCTACATTTTGTAAGATGGAGGTTCATTAAATTAGGCATTCCATTCAGAGGCTCCAAAATTCACATGAGATTTTGAGTATTCCAGTTAAACCTTGTGTTCCACAGAGATGATTTTCTGAAATCAAAATGGCTTTCCAATACTTATATCACACTGCTGCTGTTCTTGCTTTTACCTCACCCATTGCTTCACAATTCCTTGGAACTTACTCTGTGGCAGGTGCTTTTTAACACTGAATTCACTCAAAACTCGCTTTTGTAGGTGAGGAAACTGATGCACAGATAAATTAAGTAACTTGTCCAAGAACACAAGGAACCATAAGGAAAACCCAGGTGAACTGAATCTACGGTATGCACTCTTAACAACTACGTTATGACTCTCAAACATTTTCTGAATTTTCCTTGAATTGTGCACTACTCAGTATTTTGAAAAAGGCAAGCTGACTTCTTCAGGAATCAAAGTTGACTACTCTAATAAAATTTAGGCATGCGTGCAAGAAATTCTTTTATCACTAGCTCTCATAATTGAGCGGGGTTAGCATGTGTCATTATGAATTATTGCACAATTTAGTAAATTACTTAATTACTTACTAATGAAGAAACATACTGTACAGGTTTGTAATTATCCTGTTTGAAAACAATGTTGTCATTTGTCCATTTAATAAACACTTGCTACACATTAACTCTTGAGGGGAATTCTTTGCACTTTTGGAATAAACAACTCTAAATACTGGCAATAGAATGTGACATAGGAATAGAAGGAAACTAACAACTTACAAAAGCCAAAGCTGGTGTTTCTAAAAGACTCCAAACAAAGTAACAAATCTGTTAGAAACACAAAAAATAATAATTTTATACTTCATCCTCTTCTACAGGAAAAGCACAAGATAGAGATAGTTACTGTTTTTACTTTTCCAAATTGTATCACGGCTGCTCTTTTCATAAATAGTTTTTGCAACATGTCATATAATATAGCATTTCTTTCACCTATTTTAATCACCCAATAAATGGCTTCCATAGTATAATAAGCAGAGCTACTTAATTTTCAATACACTTTCAATAAATCATTGTCTACATTTTTTAAGTGACTATAGTCATGCATGGCCTCGTTATTTATACAAAGACATAGTACATACATAGCCTCAAGATGTTTTGACAACACATCTTAAGTAAAATATAAAGTAATTTTTTTTTACTTTACCACATCTTTACTCCTTGAAATGTAACAGAGATAATGTGGCAGAGCCATGGTAAACAAGGAAAAATTTTTAAAAGGACATATCAGAATTGCGAGACACTCAGAGAGGTCATGTGGTAGGTCTTCCTGCTTCCAAGGATGTAAGCAGCTAAACCGTCCATGTCTGACAGTTGCCTATCATTAAATAATCATATATAAGCAAGATAAGTGATATTATATTTTTTCTCTTTTCGTATTTTCTCTATTATCCCAGGGACGATATGCCATTTCACTGGGTAATTCAAGTCAAAGGAAAGTTTTGTTCTCTTATGAGTAGTGCATATACTGAATATTCGAGTTACAGTATAGTTTGCAGATTTCACCGCTTGTCAAAAACCAGTAAGAAAATACTTCCTGTAAACCAGTAAGAACCACATTAAATTTAAGCACTACAAAACAGCAGAAAAGAAAAACATGTTTTTTATGGTCATTGTATCCACTGCTCAATTATGGTGTAACATAAATTACTACATAGTGTTTATTTTACACTAACAGTGTTTTGTCAATGAGAACTGTAGTAAAATACGTTTTAATAGTATTTTCTGATGTTGCTGTGGCAAACTAGAGGAACTGTATTTTGATTCATCCTTCAGACCTCAGTTTTTTAAAATTTCTTATCAAACTATAATTTACATACAGCAAAACTCACTCTTCTTAGTGAACAGTTCTGCAAATTTTGACAAAGGTTTTTAATTTCATAATGACCAACACAATCAAGATACGAAAGAGTTCCATCTCCCTCTCCTCCCAAATTCTTTTGTGTCCTTCTGTAGCCAACTTATTCGCCTTCTCCAAACCCTGTTAACCACAGATCTGTCTCTTCTATCCCTATAGTTTAGCCTTTCAAGAATATCATTTAAATGGAAAAATATATTAATGTAGCCCTTTGACTCTGGTTTCTTTACTTAGCACAATGCACTTCAGATACACTCCAAGAGCAAATCAATAATTTGTTACTTTCTATAGTTCAGTAGTATTCCAGTCTGCAGTTTACTCATTCCCTGACTGAAGGACATTTAGGTTGTTTCCATTTCTCAGCAATCACAAACCAAGCGGCTATGAACATTCATGTACAGGTTTTTTGTGTGAACATAAGTTTTTATTTTACTTGGGTAAATATCTAGTAATGGGAACGAAGACCCAACGCAGCCAAAAAAAACAAACAAACAAACAAAACACAACACTGAACCGACAGCCAACAGCAATGAGCAAAGCTTACCTAACACGTATTTTCTCTGTAAGGCACATCACACTTAGGAACACTAGCCAGCACTTTAGCACTATGTTTGGGGGCTACTTTAAACAGCAATATTACCAACAAAAAGCACACAAATTAGAAAAATGTGGCACTAAATAGACTGTGAAAAGGACACTTGTTTACAGTATGAGAGCTGAAACAAGAAGGCAGAACGTTGCCTCAACCAACCTCAGCTGGGAACATGTGTGTCAGGATGCTTTGCACTTGCCTAAGTGTGAGAAAGGCAGCCAGTAATTTTTTTTATAGTTGAAGTACGATCGATTTACATTATAGTTGATTTACAATATTTTGTTAGTTTCAGGTGTATAGCAAAGTGATTCAGTTATATATTATTTTGGATTATTTTTCCATTATAGATTATTACAAGGTCTTGAATATAGTTCCCTGTGCTATACAGTAAATACTTGTTGCTTACCTATTTTATGTATAGTAGTTTCTGTTAATCCCATACTCCTAATCCCCTCCTCCCTTTCCCCTTTGGGAAAGTTTGCTTACTATATCTGTGAGTCTGTTTATGTTTTGTATATAGTTTAATTTGTTTTATTTAGATTCCACATATAAGTGATATCATAAAGTATTTGTCTTTGTCTGACTTACTTCACTAAGTATAATATTCTCTAGGTCCATTCATGTTGCTGCAAATGGCATTATTTCATTCTTTTCATGGCTGAGTAATGTTAATGGCAGCAAGTATTGATTTGGGGGTTATAAATACATTTTGGTGAGTAGGCAAATATGCAAATACAGAATCTGCCAATCATGTGAATCAACTCTATCATCTATCTATCTATCTATCTACCTATCTATCTATCTATCTATCTACCTATCTTGCCATCCTACAGTTTCAGTTTAAATGTCACAGGCTTGAGGATGTCTTGTCCAAACTGCTAGCCTCCATCAGATGAGCTTTGGGCTCCCATTGGCATCCTGTTCTTCCCTTTCTGTAAACCTGATTCTTCACACTGTTTTGTTTTTGTTTTTTGTAATCATTTGTTCTCTTTTCCGTCGTCTTCACTGGACTTTACACTCTGAGAGGCAGGGATTCGCCTTTGTACCTCTTGTAACATGAAGGCTGAATACATTGCCTGGTATACACTACACGTTGGATAAATATTTGTTGAATAAACGAATGCTTCTTTGAAAGCAGCATGTATGGTGGAAAGAGCACTAGAATTGGAGTTGGAAAATCTGTCTTACCATCCCAGTTCTAATACCTAGTGGTTGTGTAACTGGTGACAAGTTACTTATATTCCTTGAGCCTCAGTTTTCTCACTTGTAAAATTGGAAAAAGAATACCCATATTTCAAAAAAAAAATTTAAGCCTTCAAAGTCAGACAATAAACCTGAAAACATTAGTATCTGTTGATATCCAAGTCACTGGATTGGAATGGTTTATGAACCACGACTAGACTTTTATAACTATATGAGCAGTATAAAATATACTGATGAACACTATGAACAGCAAGTTTATTTAGCCATCCACATACTACCAACTCTTCATGTATTTGGTTTTATGAACTCAGGGGACTCCAATAGTTAAGATAATTTTTCACTTTAGAAGTTTTGGCACTCCATCAAGCCACACTCTTTAAGATCAAAGGTTATGTACACTATATACTATGAATATATCTTTATAGCAACTGATGATTTATGTACTCCATTTCAAAAATATTTTCTGAACGTTTGAAAGTCACTCTGCAATAACATAGAGTTTGCATTCTTTGGAAACAAGATTTTTTTCTTTCAAACACTACTGAAAAAACAAAGAATTAAATTTAATTAATAACCATACCATGATTCTGCCTGAAATGTTTTCTTGCAAAGATCTGTTACCTCCCTTAAGATTTCAAGGCAATAAAAATCAATAATTTCTATAAAATCATCACAATCCTTTTGTGTGTAACTAAGGCTAACAAAGTAAATGCTCAGGTCCTGTGGAAAAGAAATTGCATAGGGCTTCCCTGGTGGCGCAGTGGTTGAGAGTCTGCCTGCCAATGCAGGCGACGTGGGTTCGAGCCCTGGTCTGGGAGGATCCCACATGCCGCGGAGCAGCTAGGCCCGTGAGCCACAATTACTGAGCCTGCGTGTCTGGAGCCTGTGCTCCGCAACAAGAGAGGCCGCGATAGTGAGAGGCCCGCGCACCGCGATGAAGAGTGGCCCCCGCTCGCCACAACTAGAGAAAGCCCTCGCACAGAAACGAAGACCCAACACAGCCATACAGCCATACATACATACATAAATAAAAAAAAGAATGTAAGCAGACAAGAATATCATTAAAAAAAAAAAAAAAGAAATTGCATAAACAATACAATGGTTACATCACTCAAAATTTATACAGAGGATCGTCTTACAAAATTATGATGATCAGATATGACTAAGTGACACTATTTAAGATTGTTGGTCTTTAGTAGATGCAAAGCATGATGATTCACTGGCAAAGCAAGCTAATGGTAGGGAGGGAGAGATGTTAACTTTGTGTATTTGATTACAAAGCAGAACAGATAGTAAAACCTCAGAATCAATAATCATTATTTTATATGAAACTTTCATTGTTTCCTAAATTAGATTCATATTAACTTTTCTTGAGACGACATTTTTTCAACACATAAATTCTTATAAGGAACCTAACCACAGGCCTAAATTAAACCTAGAGTTTAAAACATTATTTGCTGACAGGCATCCTCCAAGTGTTTTCCACAGAGGGACATCACTTCCGATTATTTCCATGTTATTTTAAATGATCTTGGACAGGGCTACTGAATGACTTGTCAGGGAACAGGAAAACGTTATGACACCACTTCTCCAGATTTCTTCCCAGAACATGAAATACTTGGGATCATTCTAATGTAATCAAGGCTAGTTTCATATTAAGCGTCAGTTTTAACTGGGGGAGATGCTTCTAACATATGGCCGCTGGGCTCTGACTCACAGCAACCTTCAAATTCTGGCCAAAATATCTGTTTCCTGAGATTGTGTCTGATAGGTCTGCGCATCCCTGGTGGGCCCAGAAGGCATTCAATAAATGCTATTGTTGGAACAAATGAATGAATTAATGAGTTTCTAATTATGAGCTACAAATTCTTCCATCAACAAAATAATCCCATAGGAAAGCAGCAATGTACTTGGAATTCATATCTATGAAGAGTTCTCTTTTCAGCCCCTTTACAATTTTTTTTATCATTTCTCAATGATATGCTCAACTTGGTCTTTCTTGATTTTTATTTTTTAAACTAAGGTGTCAAAAGCACTGGAGCGTTTTCCAGAACATGAAAGACAAGTACAGTTCTTTGAAAGTTTCATTTGTATGTAGCTTGTGCATGATAATTATTTTTAAATCTCAGATAATCACCAGATATTTTCTGAGAACAGACTGTGGGCGAGGTACTGTGTGAGATATTTGAAAAATAAAGTTAAAAACATCCTACCCATGCTGACGCACCAAGAATTGTCATTAAGAATAGTAGAAGGTGTGCAGGTTCCAGAATATCCACAGGTGAGGCAAATGTTTATCTAAGTGACACTAAGTTAGAACAGTTATCAAAGTAGTATAAATAATTGCTATCACACTTTTCATAATTAGAGCACTGTCATTCAAAAACCTTATGAAATGCAACATGGAAGAAAACAAAACAGAAAGAAAGATCCACAAAGATACCACTAAAATTCCAATAACTAAAGTTCGTGTCTGAGCTTAAACAAATCCCTCAGGCATTCGCTCAGAGACTATTTACTCTTATGTAAGACAGTTCTGACAACCTTGATATCTGATTTTCCAGTATACAGAATATATTAGAAAAAAAAAAAAAAAAAGCCCAGCAGAAAGGAATAGAGAGTTCTGCTCATAGGAGCAAGGAGAAACAATAAATACTGAAGGAAGAGATAAAAAATGATAAAAAGTTAGACATAAGAACTCAAAAAGTATAGCAGCTTGGGACTACTTAGCATAGGGGCAAACAACAAGCCACACCTGCAAAGTCTCCGAGGACATCCTGTATTACAGCATACTGTACACACCATCATAATTAGTGTTTATAATGACTTTGAAACATTAAGAATGGATTAGCCCATGAACTCTAAGAAGCCAGGGACTTACATAATATATTTTGAAAGGCATCCCCCACTGCCAAACAGAGTGAAGTAGTTTAGGCACTTAGACAGATACATTCCAGAAAATTAATTTACATGGAATATCTCATTTTCTAATAATGTTTGTGAATCTGGCATTGATATACATACTTCAAATAATAACCCTAATTACTTCAGACCTTACAATTAGGGTCTAGGTTATTCCAGTTTCAGTAAGCAATACTCTGAAGCCGGCTGGAAAAATAAAGGGCTCCCATAGTAGGAATAACTGTTTTGTACCCCAGTATTTCATTCAATTTCATTATTAGCCAAATATCAATAAAATAAAAACTGTTCAAATACCCCACTTTTAAAGCGACAATGTTTTTGTAAATGTTTACTTGAATTATGAGTGTTCAGGGCTGAGGTTTAAATATATATCATTATATTAAGATACTTGCTATTTATATAATAGTAAAGGCTATTTATATAATAATATTTAACCTGCCGGAATTCTGGAGAAGGAAAAGTTAGTACAATAAGTTCAATGGGGAAAAAAAAAAAAAAAGAAAAACATCGGCACAACTTGGCATTGTTTTCATTCAGGGCAGGTGAAGTAATAGGTTTTTAAAAGCACGCTTTTTACATGCACACTCATGACACCAACACCCTTCTTCATGGCTGCAATAATCCTTTTTCAAAACTGCTAGCCTGTTTCCAGGGCAGCTGCAAAACATCCGTGAACACTAGTTAATTTATTGGAGCCATGGAAACTGCTGCCTCTATACCTGCCAGCTAGATCCACATTGTACAGACTCTACGATGCAGGAGCTGAAGGTCCCGAGATGAATTCTCTCCGCTCCAAGCTAGATGGAGGAAAGGGAAGCCACCTCTTGGAACTGCCTGGACCATACTTTTGGATTTTTGCCTCGTTCACTCCACCTATTGTCCAGGCTCCAGAGTAATGCTTTTTTGCATTAAAATCACCATGGCTACCTCTAAATTGCTATTAAATGTATTATTATCTTCATCACTATTGTTGTCCTCGTTAGTGAGAACACAGTTTAAAGGCTACCGTTCGGCACTCACCAATGCCCAGGAAGACAGCAGGCAGAGTCAATATCCCCACTTGCAGATGGGGTGAATGAAGCTTGGAGAGGTTTTCCAGCTTAGCCTGGGACATCAAGAAAGGGAGAGCTGGGACTTGAGCGCGGGCTTCTGACTTTCAGTCCAGTGCTCAGTAAGTGTTGCGACTTGCTAGATATTGAAAACTGATTTCCTATTCTTTAAGAACTTATATTCTGAGAAACTCAGATTGGCAAGTATAAGGAAAATTTTCCACTGTAGGATTTCTGAAAATGAAACCCGAGTCTGTCATATTTTTTCAGAAGACTTTTGTCACTAATTATATCTTCCTTTCAGTTCATACATGTTTGTGTTATCTATTCATTCCTGCCACAGGAGATCATTTACATGGCTCTTCAACGATATGCCACCAATAAATCACCAATTAAATGTTAATTATTGGATCTCACGACAATCCAAAGAAAACTAGCTCATAGGATGCAAGTTACAAACCAAGCCTGGTCATATGATGGTTGTTTCACAGTTTCTGCCCTTTCAGAGTGAAAGAGACACACGGAGTGTTTGCAAGGGGCCCCGGTGCCCATCACTACAATGGCCTCAGAAGTTAAGAATAGTATGCTTTGAAGTTATGTCTCTTCTTTTTTATGGATCTCTTTCTCATTAATTAATTTAAACTTTTCTGGTACCATTTAACATTTTATCCATTCAGGTTGGGGAGGGGGGTCCAGACAAGCTGTATCACACGTGTCTTCCAATAGCATAAGGGAGTGATTCCTATGATTAATTCCAAAACTTCTTCCACATTTAAGGGGTGCTCAGTTGGCATCCTGTCCCCCATAACTTTGTTCTTACCAGCGTTTGCTTGGTATAAAATACTGAATTAGTTTATTAAAGAACCATAATAGGTTATATTACCTTTAAAAGTTATATTACTTGATAGTAGGGCTTTCGAAGTAAAATGTGAAAATTTTAATTGGGCAAAATAACATGCAATATTTATGGCAAGGATTTTAGACAGAACAAAAATGTGGTAGCTCTAGGGGTAAAAGTCTCAGGTAGAGATACTGACAGACCCAGGAATAAAATCCTCAAGGTCTCATTCCTATTCAATGTTCTGATCATGCAGTCACACTCCAGGAAGAGACAACAAATATACATCTGTGGAAAGTCCAGAGATGGAAATGAGGTGGCCTAACTTTCATCATTTGCAATGATCGGAGCTGAAGCCATTTATAAAATACCTGCCATAACAGAAACCGCTGCATCTCGACTAAAACTGGGAAGACACAGAAGAGGTTGATAAAAATGAAATCATGATACATTCATCCTTATCCTATCACCAAAGTGGTTGCCCAAAGAGGGGGCCTCCACAGTTGTGTGATGAAAGGCACAAATCATGGACTACCCACTGGGGCAGCCAGGCCAGAGAGGGGAGAAAATAGCCTTTTCTTCAGAGGGCTGAATGGCTGGACTTGCTCGGATGAATAGATAACACCATCACGAACAGACAGTAGAGATGAAAGTGGAAACCAATGAAAACAGAAGAACGAAGGAAAACCATCAAAGGTGTGGAAAATAACAAAAGTTCAGGGGCTGGAGTGATCAGCACCCACATGCTAAAACTGCAGCACATAGAGCTGTTTGAAGCTGCTAAAGGGATTTAATACAATCTGGAATGAACAGAATTTGCCATCAAATAGAACAGAAGGGCCACCAAGAGACCTCAAGGAAGGATAACCTAATGGAACATGAGCCCTGCAAAGAGCTCACACGGCAATGTCCTTTTGAACATCTCAATCATTCTAAAGTGCTGTTTAAAACACACACACACACACACACACATGCACACACACGCATGCACGGTCCAGAGTCTGTGGGGAATTTTGATGGGAGTTGCTCATCAAAACTCTTAAATAATGCAAGGCGATGGCAATCCATCCGATCTTCCACTCTGAGGACCTGGAGCAGAGAACAGACGTGGGTTTTATCAAAGCAGCTTCTAATCTTTCCAGCACATCTGCAATGTCCATCTCACCAGGGGTGACCTTCTGAGTGAACTTGGGGAGAGATACGCTCTTTGGTTTTGTGTGGGTTGCAGTTTAATTCAGCAGGAAGCGGGCCATGGCTGGGAACCACAGCACAAAGAAAGTCACGGTAAGGAGGTGAAAAATGCGGGACTGATCGACCATAAGTGAGATAAAATAAGTGACTGGTAGTTTTTTTATGAGACCAGCAGAATAAAAAAAATACGATGGGTTATCACTTTTATGGCTCATTTCCCATTGCTGTTACTAAGTAGGCAATGATAGAAACAGCACAATTGAGCAAGCACACCCAGATCAGAGAGAAAGGGAGAGAGTGAAAGAGAAAATTAAAGGATCAGAGAGACTCTTTAAGACTGTGTCCAATCCAGGGCAATCATCCAAATAAAAACTAACAATTTCACTCAAATACGATGCAGATAAATTGCACTGTGAAGATATAATATATAGACTTAAAAATTATTCTGTTTTTCATGCAGATAATTGTCTATAACACCTCTGGATTGAGAGTGTATTGGTTCATGTAAGGTACAAAATCTTCAGATGATCAAAAGTGATGTATGTATTTGTAGTAAAGCTAAGAAGTCGCATCATCAAAAGTTTATGGGCCAGTGGTTTTTCCTGTGCTAACTATTAACCTAATTTTGGACAAAAGGGAGGGAGGAGGTATTCCTTAGTAGGGATAAGTCAAAGGGAGTTTGCATACGAAGGGAAATAAACCATCTCTTCCCACTTGATTATCTTCACTCTGTCGGGCTGAGTATTATTACATAGGCAGCAGGGAACGGAGAATTCTTTACTCTTGAATGGGTTCAATCTCTCAGATCTCAAAAATCCCCAAGCGAGTCTCTAGAACAGGAGTGGCTGGAGCCTGATTCTGATTTCTTCTGTCTATTACCTTTGGCTCTTCATCCCATACCCCACCAGGCATCCAGCACTGAATCACCATGAGAACAGGACACAGATGGAGGGAAAAACGGATTCAGTTTACCATAGCTTTAACCCTCCTCAAAGATTTTGGTGTTTGTACACTACTAGATTCCTATCAATATAAGAATATTTTTTTTTCATTATTCCATTCTACATTTTACTTTCTTTGTCCCAGTAGGAAACAAAATCACCACTTGTCTCCATCTCAAACAATCTTAAGCTTGGCAACAACAAAGAAGGATGAAGTCTTCTTTGCACGATGGGTCTAGACTACTCTGAGCACCTAGTAGGTGCTCAATAAATACCAGCCAATAGGCAGGGCTCATTTCCTCCGACAGCTGCCCAGAGACACAAACTGCTTTGGGAAACCTGATGAAGAGGCCCGCCTTTCTGGCAGAGCCATCCTCACTCTTTCATCACTGTACTCAAAGATATTACTGATGTTGGTCCTCTGGTTTTGCTGCTTTTTTCCTCTGACTGGACTAACTGAGTCTACTCTGCTCACTAGCTGTCACTTCAGAATCCTGTCACGCAGCGGAAGGCCAAAGGACATTTTCCCCTAAGTCCTTTTAACTTCCTGGCATTCCGTTTTTCAACCCCACATTAAAGGTGCTGATGTTTCATCCTAGTCCTACCAGCCAATGGGTGGCCTCAAGTTAGACTAGGCAGGGCTTCTCTCTGCTCTTTCCCTGTTGGGCACAGGGAGAAGGAACCCAGAAAAATGTTTCCTCAAGCTCATTTTGTAATTTTCCCTTGGATGCTATCACTGAAGTTCTGAGATCATTTACTAAGAAACAGACGCATTCGAAACTAACATACAACAGATGTAAACCTAGGGCCACTGTTGGCCAGCAAGACCTCTTTCTTGCAAGTTCTCAAAAAAAATTTTTTTTTTGGCTTGCCTTTATCCCCCCTCTGCTCTCGGCCAACGCTCAATCATCTTATAATCCATTAAAGCTAGTATACCAATTCGGTTTCTTTTCCAAGACAAGACCTGCCAACTTGAAAAACAAAAATGAACCTCCCCTAGTGTTGGCATGTTTCTCCAAGCCTCAGCCAACCCAGGGCAGAGACTGGTGGACGTGAGCCCAGCTGAAGCCTGAGGTGAGAGCCATCATTTTTTACTTGCTTTCGTGAACAATCTCCTGGTATGTTCTTGAATTCTCATCCTTGGTATAGTGCCAACCCAGGCATTAGCAAACCCAGCAGACTGGCATTCTCTGCAGTGTGGCAGAGCAAGTCATCTGTCCTGAGAAGCCAAGATCTGAGACGCCTCTGCTCCTGTAAGAATCTCTCTGTCTCTCTCTGATTTACCCTGTTCCCGGTGGTAAAGTATTTTCTGCAAACATGAAATTAGTTTATAATTTAAGGGCTTTGGAATGACTAATTTTGACTAAGTTAAACAGGGCAGAGTAGTGACTCCAAGTGACTTGATCTGTGATTCTTGGGAAGAGTTTAATGGACGTATTTTATTTTCGTTCAGGGTGACCTCACTGATCTTTGTGCAAAATGCCATTTCTTTATTTTTTCCCTTTGAAACAAAGTCACTGCCATTTTCTAGGCATTTCTTAGCGAAGACAACTCTAATTGCATTTTACTTATCTTTAAGGCCACTGTTCAGGAATTATTTTTTTTTTTTAAAGACCTCTATTTTAAAATGAAAAGTGTAGGTGAAGGTGATTATATCTTTCCAAAGTCAGTAAAACAAATGTGTTGCGTAAGACATTTCAATTCAATTAAGAGAAACAGGTCAGATGCTAAAATATTAGTAAAATCAATTATGAGTAATAGGTCTCCTGTTAACATGTATCACTACAGCTGCCTCTCTCATAATTTTTGAATAAATTTACATTTGTTTCATATTCTCTGTGCGCCTGTAATATATGTGTGTGTCACTGACTGTAAAACCTTGTCCATTTCCTTTTCTTTGTTACGTTTGCTCTGGTATGTCTTGGAAATGTCACATGGACTAACACTTATTTATTTAGTGAAGGTTTTTCTAAGAGGAAAGTCAGGTGGCAAGTTGAAAAGAGCTTTGAATCTTGTCCTGTCACTTGTCACCGGGGCAGGGAGCTTCATCCTTCTGAACCTTGGTTTCCTTATCTGTAAATGAGAGTAATAGTACCTTCCCCCCAGGATTGCTGTACGATTGAAATGCGACAACTCACTGTAACGTGCCCACCAGGGTGCCAGGCACGTGGTGTTCAATGAATGTCTCTTTCTGATCTTTGAAAATCCTAAAAATCATTAGTATGTAAGAGAGGATTATTACTTATAACATTTCAAATCTGATGTCCGGTTTTTGTGGTAGGATCAGGGTCCCCAAACTCACCTGAAAAGGGGGTGTCAAAGAGAAGGACTTTCTCCCTTTATCTTGACTGTTTAGTAAAGGGGCACCCTCAAATTCCCATGTTAATAACTCATGAAAAGGCAGCACCAGGGGACAAAAATTTGCTGCTGCCACCTCAGTCAGCCTTTCCCTCAAATAGGTGATGCCTGATATGGAGAAATTATACAGGAAAAAATAATAGCACTTTGAATCTATACTATAACCACAAAAACATAAAAGTGACCTATGTGTATGATAAAACATGAAAAAGGAAAACTGGAAACTTTTTTGGTAGGTTATTGAGAAAAATGGGTACATTTTTTCTCCTCTATAATCTGCTTTATCATTTGTATAATGAGGTTAGACATTTAGGTGAAAAATAGAGTATCCTATGATTGGCGATTCACCCATTAGGTTGGTGGGCTATCTGGTCAAAAGGTAAATATCTCAGAAATGGAACTTAAATCAAGTTTGGCTTCATGGAATACTTTCCTCCTAAGAGCATGGAGTGAATGCGAGTGTTGACGGAGTTGAGGGAGAGGAAGGAAGGACAATTTTGGAGGATGGCCACCTGCTGAGGGGAGCAGACTTAGAGAAAGTGGGCTCTAAATAGGAGCCCGAGTGGGTGGAAAATGGAAATGAGAAAGTTATAGAGGTAAGGCAAGTAATACGGGGAGGAACATTAAGGGGTTGATTATTCTGGGGGGTGTGTGTATATTTTTGAAGAAAAGAGGCATCCGTAAAGTGCACTGATGAGCTCAGTACCTCTGGAGAAAGCCCCAAGTATTCAAGAGTTTAGAATATAGCTCACATTGGGACTTCCCTGGCAGTCCAGTGGTTAAGACTCTGTGCTTCCAATGCAGGGGGCGTGGGTTCGATCCCTGGTCAGGAAACTAAGATCCCACATGCTGTGCAGCGTGGGCAAAAAAAAAAAAAAAAAAAAAAAAAGAATATAGCTCACTGACACTCTGGCTTTAGTCCTACAACCCTTGGGAAGTGTAGGGCAGCCTGGCACAGTAGGAAGGACAAGGGCTTCGGCGCTTGACAGAAGTAGCTACCACCTCTGCCACTCACTAGCTATGTGGGTTTGGGTTGGGCAAGTTGCTTAACATCTGAAACTCGCTTCCTCAATTAATATTCATAGTTATACTTAATAGTCATAGTTATCATAAGGTTTACATGAGATTACACACACACACACACACACACTTACATACATATAAAATGCCTGGAACATAGTAAGCTCCCAAATTACTTACCTATTCTTGCTACAGGGATGAGGAAAAAAATAAGAACTCCCATCCTGAGATAATAAGAAAATTAATAAGGTTAAGGTTGCGCCTCGATCCAGGCTTCTATGCACAAGGAGGGACCAGGACAGCTTTCTCAGGGAGCCATGGTTTCAGAGCTGCCAGTGAAAAGAGGCAGCACCACCCCGCAGGCACCCACTCTGCTTCCGAGAACGTGGTGGTGGATTAGCTGCCATTATCCACAGTCAAAAGTCCTAATGCTCTTCATGCTTCTTCGTCTTGGGGCTGGAGCACTTGGCTGAGCTGATTGCTCTGATTCCTGTATTTTGAATCCTGTAATACCCCACGCTTGGGGTCAGGGGATACAGATAAAGGGGCAGAGGGTGACTTCTGTTCTCTACTGAGCCCTGACACAGACTGTTTCTAAGTTCTGAAGGTTTGCCTATCTGGGAGGCCGGCAATAGAAAAGAATAACACCCCGGCCGGTATCTCTAACCTGCACCTTGCAACATGAAGAAAATGAGAAAGGGAGGGAAGATTCTCCCCGAAGTCTCATGGGATGAGGGCTCTGAGGACTTACTGGGAGCTGGCAGGTGACTCTGTACCTGAGCTTCCATCAGCAGCTGGGGAAGAGAAGGCTAACGATGGCACGTGAGTTTACCCGGTAAAACCCACGACAGGCAGCGTCTGGTGGGCATAGGCAGAATGTGAGCGCACGAGAACCAGGGTCTGGGGAAGTGGCTCCCTCCCAGTCCAGCTCATACGGAAACCGTTTACGTTTTCTGTTTGCCAAAAACCCTTGGTGCGTTGTTGAACCTGTTTGTCCTGAACTCCTAATAATAAACACATGGCAACCAGTTCTCCAGATGACAAGTCCTTTTGTTAATGAGTAAAGAAGGACTGATGAAGCCCTGCTGCTGTGAAAACCCTTAGCTGCCTGGAGCCTGGTGGACCGAGGGTGAGAGGGCTGCTTTGGGAGGGAGTTTGTTTTCTCACTCTCCATCCTAGTCCTTTACACGTGGGCAACCCAGAAGCATGCGGTATGGCTCTGTCTCATTCGGGTGAGCTGCATTTATTTCACCCCTATAGTGTCACGGCTCCAGGGAAAGCAAATGCAACTCCATTTGACTGATAAGACTCAGTATGAAGAGGATTAGAAAATACAGAAAGTTTTGTAAATCCATACACACTTACATACACAACACAGTTTATATCCTCTTTAATGTATGGGTGCATATATACATAAACACATAGGTATCTGTGGTTTGGGGATCAACAGGAGTGAGGTCAATTCGAGAACATGTGTCTTGATAGTGTTAATTAAGTACAAGTGGTGATCAAACCCCAGAAGGGTGTGTGTTTCTCCAGGGTGGTGCGGGGACGTGTCTTCAGTGCGTATGAGACGGATGCCAGCACGTGAACGTGCTCTCTCCTCTCTCTCCCCTTTTTGCCTATTAAAATCTGTCTCCCATACTCGCCAGGCACCCTCCCAGTTGCACGGGGGCTGTTGCTGGTTGGCGATGATTGAGAAATTTCGACTTCTGTTTGTTGTTTTACTGGTATCTGGTGTTAACCAAAAGTTAGAAGATATCCCCTGTAGTCCTTAGAAAGGTTCAGAAAGAAATCAAGAGTCTGGAAGAGCCCCAGAGGAGTGTTTAGGGGAAGTCTCAAGGAATTCCCGTGGTCACAGGGTTTAAGAGATTCTGATCTTGGAACCAAAACAGACCCCAAATATGTCAGAACTACGTTCCAGGAAAACAGCTTGGGAAAAGGAAGCCTGTCAGGTAAAAATAAACTGATTTTCCCTGAATAATCTTGTACTTTGCACAAATAAAAATGACCACACCTCCATTCTATGGCTGGGACAGATCCAGGGTAAGCCCAGCTAGCTCAAAGGTTTGCTGAGTCCACGGCAAGGCTGTAGGAAACCCCTTGTTCTCAGCCCAGTGTCACACACACACCTCTGGAGCAGTTCTCTGAGAAAACAACTTAAAAGAGTTGATGGAAATGCTCTTACTGTGACAGACAAGCTTCATTCCAAAAGACAATGCATTTTGGGGAAAACTTCTACAATATAGAAATGCTTTAGAACAAAAAATCAAAAACCAAAAAAACAAAACCCACCAGCAGCCCCGTGTTCTTTCCTTTCAATCTTACCATGACATATCAAAGGCAGGGGCTATATAGAGTCTTTGCTGGTGAGCCCATTAGGACAGGGACTGTCTCTGGCTCAGTGAGAAGGTCTCAGAGCCCACTGCAGTGCTAGGCACACAATGGGTGCCATTTTTGTTGCTTATAATTGTTGACTTAATCAATCAGGCAGCGTGGGGAATCCAGTGGCTCCCCAATAAGTGCTTGCCCACTAATTGAAGCAAAAAAATATTATACCTGGTGCCAGTGAAATGTGGGGTCTCTATTTTTACCTCGGAAATACAGGAGCAAAAGGTGAACTCGGTATGGAGTCTTGAATGGCAGCAAGGTCTGAGGTAGCAACTCAGCAAAAAGCACAACAGTGCCAGTGAGAAGCCCTCTCAGAGAGCACCCTGTTCACAGGCTCCCTCGGAGGGAATGGCAGTAGAGCTGCCATGCACCAATTTCAATGCCTGTTACAGTTTCCTAACACAGTGGGTGACGAGCCCTATTAATCAGGAAGAAAGAATAAAGCAAAAAAATATATACACTCACACAGAAAAACCCGTAACTGTGAGCTTCTCCACAGCCCAGTCTTCATACCTGGTGATGGGCAGATCGGCCCCATGGAGGGCAGAAAGCCTGGCTTCCTCTGGTCCTTGACAACAGTTGCTAAGCCTAACTTGGGACGGAGCTGTTTCAGAGGCAGGGCCCTATTGTGTTAGGGACTGGGGTGGCCCTGTGTGCATGGGGGAAAGAGGGAGGCAGTTGGGAATGAGAGATCCCTGGAAAGGGTGTTGTGCTCTTAAGAGTGATGATGGTAAGTCAAACTCTGCTTCTTAAAACTACTAAGTCATAGAGAAGTGACTGGGGTTTGTATTTGAGGGCAGTTTTTAATGATCCGATTGGGACATGACAATTATAGGCCACAGATAAGTTGTTAAACATCCTTCTAATTATTATCACATATTTTTCTTTTCTTGGCCATTAACACTTAGCTTGGCTGGATTTTCCCTCTTGTGTTCCTGGAGGTGAGGCAGGTGTAAATGAGAACTCCAAGAATGTGATGGCAACGCCATGGTCAGGAATAGCGATGGAGCAATGCCTGGGGAGCAGGACTCAAGCCTCTCCCAACTCTGACCAAAGCCAAGAGATGACCTCTGCTACCTTCCTCCCTTTGCTGCCCCCCACCTACCCACACAGCCCCCCACAAACACTCCGAGTACAGGCTGACACAGAGCCCACACACACATACAAATACACATCCTGAAGCATGTCGTGTTTTGTGCACTCCAGGCACCTGGCACACAGCAGTGCCCAATAAGTACAGGTGTTCCTCAGCATCTGTGGGGGATTGGTTCAAGGACCCCCAGGATACCAAAATCCAAGGATGCTCAAGTCCCTTATACAATATGGCATAGTATTTGCATATAATGTATGCACATCGTCCCATATACCTTAAATCATCTCTAAGTTACTTATAATACTTAATACGATATAAATGCCATGTAAATAGTTGCTGGGTCCAAGGCAAATTCAAGTTTTCCTTTTTGGAACTTTCTGGAATTTTTTTTTCCCCCAAATATTTTCAATCCATGGTTGGTTGAATCCGTGTAGGCAGAAACTACAGATACGGAGGGCCAACTGTATGTCAAATGTTGAATGACTGGATTAAAATATTAGGAGGCAGCGTACCCACTCATGCTACATTTGACCCTACCAAGCTATAAACTTATGTGGACAAAATTTTTTCACGTATTTATTGTCCATAAAAGAGCTTTATGAAAGTCAGGATACATAAGTAATATGTTCTTCGTACCTTGGTGACCAAAATAAAAATAATTTACTTTCTCATTTCAAGAGAACAGAAAGTCATCTTTCTTGTGAATTTTATTTTTTAAACACAATCCCTTCCTCACTGCCCCTGTAATAACTCTCCAAATATCACTTCCCAAAATTTACATATATGAGATTGGAATGGACAATATCTTTGGATTTTTTTTGTCTTGCCATTTCCCCAAGTCTTGCTAATCTGCTGGGTTTGAAGCTCGTGCACTTTTTTTTTTTTCTTTCCCAACACCTCCTGCTGACACACACCCAAAGGCACTCAGCTTAAGAAGGGAGTGGTCTTTGAAAACATAAACTAGGTGTTCCCTGTTCAAATGAAAACTTGACAGATATTCTCACAGGGAAAACTTTCCCTCAACAGCTGTACGAAGGTTAAAACTTGTTCCTGGCAAAGGAGTTTACACGGATGTATCCTACATGGATCGTCCCTTCTTGTGGTTCACTGAAGTCTAATTGCAATCATGTCGGACATATGCTGCTTACCGTAACGTTTCCTAATGAAAAGTGCACTCTCCAGAATTTAATACACCGTAATGGCTTCTTTGATTTAAAGCATGATTATGGTAATAAAACCATTACAAAAATTGACACATCTTCTTCAGTAGATTATCTTTCTTTGGAGACAAAGGTAAGTTCTGAGTCCTCTGATTATAGAGGATCGAATTTAGTGTTTTGCATTGTCAGCAGTCATTTCAGCTTCTTTTGACCAATTCTGGTGTAAGATATCTTGGGGCTACCAATATGGCCACCCCATATCACAAATGATGTATCATGATGATTCCTTTTGGGTGCATTTGTAATTAGCGGGTTTGAAAAATATTTGTTTTTGCTTTAATTGCTAACAAATTTAAATTTTACTGCGTAAGAATACCACAACGTATAAAGAAACGGAGAAAGTCACAATCCTGGAAACTTAAACGCATTAACTGCTTTCCTACTTCATGGGTCTCATAGCATTGAAATCTGTCTACATTCAAGTTGGAGGTCTGCTCTCACCCACACTTCTCTGTATCATCACCTCATCATATGAATCGCGATGGGTTGTAGCACAAGGATCAGCCATCTTCAACACTTCACTAGGGCTCGGGAGCTGGCAAAACAAGCAAACTACCCAAGATTTTAGGGCTTTATGATTTTCAGGTGTAGAACCACAGACATTACTTGAGACACTTTCTGCAGATGGTACATAGCATCTTTGCCTGTATTTTCAGGTCTCAAAGCCCAGGATGCCATTGTCCACACAAGGCTGAGCCTCTCGGTTCCAGTTATCCAAAGCTGATCTGATTTCAAAGAGTTCCATCCACCTTCTCAAAGGCCTTTCCCAACCATTCCTGCCTATAGGAGGACTCTCCCCTTCCTTTCAGCTCCTTGAAGCTCCCATGGTCAGCATCTCTCACCCTCTCCCTTTGTTGCTAAAGTGTAACTGTTTCACCTCCCTAACCAAACTCTATTGCATTTAAAGTGAGGAATATCCTTCAGACTTCTCTGGAGTGCATGGGAAGTATTAACGCATATTTATAGATTGATTCAAACAACAAGGTTGATGAGATCATTGTCAAATGGAAAAGGAGGTAAGTGAAAACAGTGTAGAAAATGTGAAAGAGAAAGACATCACAGTATTAGTTTAAACAAGGGCAGAAACCCAGTCCTATCCTCTTACGTTACTTAACCTCTCTGTGTGCCCCAAATTGAAACAATAATAGTACCAACTTCATAGATCGTCATGAGGATTAAATGAGTTCATATTTGTAAAACAAGTGCCAGGCATGCAGCAAACGCCACAGAGGCATTTGTTAACATGAAAATGAAAATGAAGTACCATCACAATGCCAAAACCTACCACAGTGCCTGCTCAATAAAGGCTGAACTCAACCAAGGTCTTTGTTTTGAGACACTTGAACCAGCACGGGCCTGGGATGGAGCGGCTGCCAGGACCAATGGGCTGGTTGGTGACAGCATCTTCCAGAAGGAGCAGCTCTTGCGAACACAGCAAGCTCCACGCTCCAGTTCAAGGGCCCTGGAAGTTCCCAGGTTTTGCCACAAACTCAGCTGGAGCGCTCCCTGGATGGGGACATGTGGTTTTTCGGGATAGCCCGAGGAGGAGGGGTTGCCGTGCACCCTGGCGCCCGCTGATGGTGGCTCCCGCGGCGAGGGGGAGAGCCCGGAGCCCCGCCCCCGCCTCCCCGGCCCGGAGCCGGCACGGAAAGTTACTGCGTGCTAACGTGGCAGGAACGATGGAAAGCCCAGGGCTGCCAAGAGCTGAAATCCTGGGCTGCGTTTCTTATGCTCACAGGCACGGCTCTTCGGAGAGTCTAGTCTATACACGTCCCCGGCACATAACTGTATTCTTTTCAGCAGATACTATATTTTGGGGCAGAGGGAGGAGAAAAAAGTTTGAGGGAGTGGCAGTAAGGCCTGAGCCAAGATCCCATGTATGCTTTTTTCTGCTTGCCCTAAGATGTTCCTAAGATGAATGAATAATCTCACCCACGGTATCGTGTACAGCTGAATTTTCAGCTCATAGATTTAAAGAAATAATCTAACTCTTTTATCAAGTTCAACTCACCGGAGGCTTCCATTTTGTCTATTTGCTCATTCATTTTTTATTTTATTTTTTAATATTTATTTATTTATTTTTATTGGAGTATAATTGCTTTACAATGTTGTGTTAGTTTCTGCTGTACAACAAAGTGAATCAGCTGTATGTATACATATATCCCCTAAACAAACATTTCCTAAGCATCGATTATCTGTCAGTTACACAAGGGGGCCCTGGGAACCCTGAGAAGCTCATAGTCTGGCGTGGAGACAGACAGTATAAATGGTAGCTATATGTTATGAAGGGCTATCACTGTGGCTGCACAGAGGGCTCCCCAGCAGAGAAGTTTTTTTCTGCCAGGTGGGAGAGAAGCCACAAAGGCTTGCTGGGGAGTCTTGTTAGAGCTGGGCTTTGAAGAATGACTCCAGCGAGAAGGTCACCAGCTGAGCAAGTGGCCTAATTAGGCTGTGATGTACATTTACCATCTTTGTCCCATACCTGCTTTTTCAAGTGAGGTTTTAAAAATACAAAAACAGACTGTGGGTTGGAGAACAGTATTGTATGAACATTACACTCCCTGATTATGATCACTGTACTGTGGTCACGGAAGAGAAAGACCATGTTCCTAGGAAATCTACTCTGAGAAAGCATAAAGAGGACTACCCCCTCTCTCTCTTTCTCTAGATATACACACACACACACATATATGCATATATATATTTGTATATATATATATACACACACACTTGTATATGGGGGCATATATATATACACACACACTTGTATATGGGGGGGTATATATATATACACACACACTTGTATATGGGGGGGCAGAGAGAGAGAGAGAGAATGAGAATGATAAAGCAAAGAAGACAAAATGTTAACAACTGGTGAATCTGGATAAAGGGCATTTATGCTATACTTGCAAGTTTCTAGAACTTTGAAATTGCACCAACACAAAAAGTTTTTAAAAAATTTAAAGTACAAAAAATACTAAATTAGTTTTAAAACTACCAGAATGACAAAGCCTTTTATTACCGTCATTCCGAAAAGCAATATTCAGCACACAATTTGGTCAGATTGATGCAGCGACCCACCTAGGCCTTGGGAACTCTGAGGAGTGCAGTGTCTTCTTTTTTTTTTTTTAATTTAATTTAATTAGTTTATTTTTTATACAGCAGGTTCTTACTAGTTATCTATTTTATACATATTAGTGTATATATATCAATCCCAATCTCCCAATTCCTCCCTCCCCCCCATTTTCCCCCCTTGGTGTCCATATGTTCGTTCTCTACATCTGTGTCTCTATTTCTGCCTTGCTAACTGGTTCATCTGTACCATTTTTCTAGATTCCACATATATGTGTTAGTATACGATATTTGTTTTTCTCTTTCTGACTTACTTCACTCTGTATGACAGTCTCTAGGTCCATCCACATCTCTACAAATGACCCAGTTTCGTTCCTTTTTATGGCTGCGTAATATTCCATTGTATATATGTACCACATCTTCTTTATCCATTCGTCTGTCAGTGGGCATTTAGGTTGCTTCCATGACCTGGCTATTGTAAATAGTGCTTCAATGAACATTGGGGTGCATGTGTCTTTTTCAATTATGGTTTTCTCTGGGTATATGACCAGTAGTGGGATTGCTGGGTCATATGGTAATTCCATTTTTAGTTTTTTAAGGAAAATCTACAAACAACAAATGCTGGAGAGGATGTGGAGAAAAGGGAACCCTCTTGCACCGTTGGTGGGAATGTAAATTGATATAGCCACTATGGAGAACAGTGTGGAAGAGTGCAGTGTCTTCTGTGGTTCCTTCTTCACCTCCCCACCCTGTTCTTTTTTAAAATTGATGTATAGTTGATGTACAATATCCGTACCCTATTCTTTTTTCTTAAAACCTTGAGATTTGTAGGGTGAGAGGGTCAGGATAGCAGTGAAGCTCATAGCAGGTGTGGTCTGCAGAGGGTCTGAAAGGAAAGGGGCTAAAAGATGCTGCCTGTCTCTCTGCAGTGGAAGGGCCCACCCCCAGGAACCTAGAGGAAGCAGTGCCGCCAGGAGTGGGCAGTCAGCTTAGTAAGGGTTTGTGATCTATCAAACAATTTTGTTGTACTTGTTTTTAATACATTTTAAAAAGCAGAAAGCAAAATTTAATAATAACAGCAGCAGCAGCGGCAGCTAAGATTTACCAGGTGCAGACGATATTCTAGGCACTTTGCTAACTACTCAACATGAGCATCTCATAGATTCCCCATAACAGGTCCAGGAGGTGGGTACTATTAAAATTCCCATTTTACAGACAGGGGAACTAAGGCCCAGCGACTCAACGGGGGAGTTGGATATAAGCACAAGTAGCATGGCTCCAGTGCCTGGGCTCTTGCCCACAATTTTATACTCTCTAGGTTCTGGTTACTACTTTATGTGCATGTGGACTAAGAATTTCAAAGGACACGGAGGGGGGATGAAAGCAGTATGATTGGTTGGAGGTGGTGAGATTGCAGTGATGTTTACTTTCATTTCCATGTTCAGTGTTATTTGTGTACTGATGTTTAAAAAGTCAACACTATCGATGGATAATTCCTGACTCAGTAGATGCAGTTTGGGATATGTGTGCCTAACATAGAATCTTTGTCACTAAGTAAATTACAGCTTCTCTGTGCCTTGGTTTCTGTATCTGAAATATGAGATGATATTTGCTAACATTTTCCCACTAAAATACTTGCTCTATGATTGATATTCTGTGTGTGATGTGTGTAGGATATGGAGATTGTGGAGACTAGGGGGTGGGAAAAGGTGGGGAGGGGTACAGTGGGGGGACGGCAAATCTCTTTCTGAGGACGATTACTCACTGGTGGGATCTGATGCACTGCATGAGGCCGGGCTGGGCTTTCTGTTCATAAGGGACAGTCCAACATTCAATGAAAACATCAGATCTGAATAAGGCCCTCACCTCACCTCACCTTGCCTGACTCCTCTTTTCCCCCCTCCGTCTCTCTCTTCTTTCTTTCTTTTTCTGGGCCAGTGGAAGTTGTGTTCTGTCATATTTACACGTTTTCTCAGATAGAAAAGACAAGCAGAGACTCAGACCAGAGGGAATGTGAGTGGCTTGAAGGCCTGAGCACACCTCTCTTTGCATCCAGGGACTCACCCCCCAGATATCATTTAACCCCTTTACCACATGCATGGAAGAGAGACTTTTCTATCTGCTGCTTATACACAGGCGATTCACTGAAAAAGCATCCACAAAAGGTAAAAAAATTAGAGTAACCAAAATCACATGCTGCTATGGTAGAAACTATACTGGTTCGTTTGTATTCTCTTCCTGGTCACCTTTCAGACAATCTGACTAGAAAGCAGAGTTTTCATTTCTGTGCATCATCCATTTAGGTTCAAAGATGCTTTTGAGAGAGCCAAGGGAATGATGATTTAATGCTGTCAAGTGCTTTGAGATCTCAGACAAAGAAGCTCTGTAACTACTGAGAATTACTGGGCATTATCGGCCCCAGTATCTGTCTCCTCAGTATTATCAGGGCTTTGGAAAAATTAATGAAGAAATGGGTCCTGGCATACTGGCAGCAGCAGTCGCTTCTGAAAAAATTAAGAGACCCTCTGCACTGAGAAATGTAGGACTCAGTGAAAACACTCACCCAAGAATTACTTTTCTCTTTTTTTTGCAAATGGAAACCACCAAAGATGAAAACCCACTGCAATATGAAAAAGAAAGAATTAAAGCTTTTAAAATCAAACTGCAGCAGGGTGAGGGCAAGGTATTGTGTGAGTGCACATACCTGCACAGGAGATGAGAACAGAGAGACAGACATTCAGAGAGATAGACTGGGCTTCAGAAAAAAACCGGGCAAAAGGCTTTTGCCCATATGTTTATATTTGCTGCAAAACCAAATCTTTTTTTTTTCTAAATAAAAAACTTATGCATTCTGGGTTGGTGAGGATGCAGGGCAACAGGCACTCACATACATTCTTGGTGGGCACGTAAACTGGTAAAATCTCTATGGAGGACCACTTTGCAGTATCCATTGACATTACAAATGCATCTTTCCCATTATCTTAACAATTCCATATCCAGGAATTTATCCTGTACATCTATTTGCATATGTACAAAATGGTATATGCTCGAGGCTATTCACTGCAACACTGTTTGTATCAGTCAAGTCTGAAAACAACTTAAAAGTTGATTAGTAGGGGATTACATAACTGCTAGTGTATCCATAAAATGGAGTATCACACAGTTGTTAAAAAGAATAAGGCAGCTCTGTATGCACTGTACAGAATTAGCTCTAAAGATACAGTGTTAATTGAAAAGGACCAATACACAGACCAGTGTGTGTGTGTATATATGTATAAATATATTTGAATATGTATGTTTGGATTCATCATGCTCATATAGTCATAGAATGGATGATTTCTTTTTTAAAAAAATTAATTAATTAATTAATTTTATTTTTGGCTGTGTTGGGTCTTCATTGCTGTGTGCAGGCTTTTTCTAGTTGCGGCGAGCAGGGGCTACTCTTTGTTGCGGTGCGTGGGCTTCTCATTGCGGTGGCTTCTCTTGTGGCTCTAGGCATGTGGGCTTCAGTAGTTGTGGCGCACGGGCTTTGTGCTCCATGGCATGTGGGATCTTCCCAGCCCAGGGCTCGAACCCGTGTCCCCTGCATTGGCAGGTGGATTCTTAACCACTGCACCACCAGGGAAGTCCCATTGAATGGATGATTTCTAGAAGGCTGCATAAGAAACTGGTAACTGGCCAAAGGATAGGGTTTACCTCTACTTTATATCCTTTTGAATGCTGTATCATGTACCCATGTGACCTTTTCAAAAAAAACTAAACAAACAATGTTAATGTGTGTGAAACCACTGATCAAATGCCAAAGTAAAATAATGAACCTTTTACCATTTTTGGGTGGCGGGGCTGGATGAGGTGTGTCTTCAGAGCTCTCCCATGTTCCTCTCAACACCTGGCTTCCCAGTCTCTGACTTCCCTGGTTGCCCACAGCTCAATTCAGGGTGGGTCAGCCTGGCACCTGTTTGAGCTAACAGTCCCCAAACCAGGAAGTACGTGATCTGCACCAGATCCATCAAACATAGATCTGAGGATGCAGGGACCCTCCCTGTAGGACTGACAGGGGAGATGATCCCTAGGGATTAGGACCCCCACTGGGCTATGCCAAACGTTTGCTGCAAGTCTGACCAGTGATAATTTTGGAATTAGGTTTTGTGTTTTCTGGGGGTTGCAAGGAACAAAGACTCACCAAGCTAGGGGATGCTCATCACAAGGCTATACGCGGAGTGATAAGAATATTTCTCATGAGAATCTAATAAGAATAATAAAACAACAATCTCAAAAATACAACATGGAGCACTTAGGTGCTAAGCCTGGTGCCAAGTGCTTTGTTCGGACAATGTCACTTCAATCCCGCCACAAACCCATGATGCTGTCACTGTTATTACCCCCATTTTACAGAACACTGCAGAGGTCCCGGGTGCCATGGAGCGACAGGACCCTTGGACATGGAAACTGTGCCTCTCCCTCAGTCTCACTCCCCTGGGCAACACGGTATCCCTCAGGGCTGCAGCTTCTCCCTATATGTTTGCTTCTCTGATACCAGTTGGCTTATTCACTGCCCACTGGGCTCACTCATTGATTTTGCTTGCTCAAGTCCTTCAAGGACGGTCCTTGGAGACCCTCCTCCACCTCAAGTTCTCCTCTGGGCTTCAGCTGCCTCTTAATGGCCTCCTCCTCTTCAGACCTCCCGTCTATTCCGATGAGAGAGAACGTGAGAGGTCATCCCTACTGGTGGCCAGCCACTTCCGGACCCGAGGGTGGGCTGTCGCAGGTCAGGTTCCCGTTCTGTTTCATTTCCCTGTGTCTGAGGGCTACCAGGCCTCTTGGGGTTAAGTCTTCTCCTTCACTCATTGAAATTTGTTTTTGAGAACTGACCTCAAACCAGGCACTGGGACACTGAGGGTGCAGCACCAACAGAGCACAAAGCCCTTGCTCTCCGTGGATTCACCTTCTACCTCCTTGACCTGCAGCGATGGGGGTGGCAGACATTCTGGCCTGTCCACTTTGGAGACAATGACCATGGCTGACCACTGAGCTCTTGTCTCAGTCCCTACATCACCGCACCTGTGGTTCCCTGCACTCATGCCTTTACCTGGTTTTCTAACCACCTCCAGAAACTTGGCCCAGTGTACTACAGAGTCCAAGGTGACCAAGTAGGCGGCCTTCACAGTAGGGTGGAGAGTGATGGGAGGGAATTCTGGTGGACAGTGCTCAAGCCCCAGCCACAAATAATGAGGTTACCAACCATTTTACCAACACTGGTCAGCAAATACCCAAGTGGTGCTCTTCTCGTTTCTTCCTTATTTCTCTTCTGTCAATGCCAAACTGCTTGAAAGGATTCCATGCCTTGTCAAGGAGTTGACCTGAACAAACCTTTCTAGGCTTGTCTTCCACATTCTTCACACTCTTAATAATCCTTCAAAACCCAGCTCCAGTCATTTCCCTCCTCAGTGAATCCTTCCTTAAATTCTTAGTGACAATCATGGCCTCATTTGGGCTACTTCTGTACTTGGTACATAATTTTGTTGTTGCTCTTATCATGCTGTATTGCAAATGTTTATTTAGATGTGTGTTTTCTTGACGGGAGTGTAAACTCACAGAAGGCAGGTTCTATGTCTTAATTATTTATTGATTTTGAATTTAAATAAACTATTTTAGAATAGTTTTAGATTTATAAAAAAAGATACAAAGATAATACAGAGAGTTGTTCTATACCCGTTGCCTGGTTGTAACATCTGGCTTTACAATGGTATATTTGTTACAACTAAGGAATCAACACTAGGTTGTTACTATTAACTAATTTTCACAGTTTATTCAGATCTCACTAGTTTTTCCCTAAAGTCCTTCCCTATTCTAGATGTCATCCAAGTACCACATTATGTTTAGTCATTATGTCTCCTTAGCCTCCTCTGGTCTGTGACAGTTCCTTTAACTTTCCTTGTTTTTGATGACCTTGACAGTTTTGAGGCATACTGGTAAGGTATGCTGTAGAATATTGTTCAATTTGGGGTTTCTATCATTTTAGACTGGGGTTTCTTCATTTTTAAACACCAGCACTGAGCAAAATACCTAGCATGTACCACCTAGCATAGACCAGGCTTTTGATTTAATGGTTAATGAACTGACTAGAATTCAAGTGTTTCTTTAGCACCTTCGATATAAATAGAACCCCGATCGATGGTCTTGGAGAGATGAAGTATGGAACCCAAGCCTTGTAAAGATTTTCCACACTGTTAAATAACAAAAGACAGCATGTGTCAAATAAGGGGAGCCAGGAGAATGACCTGTGGCAGCTTAGGAGATGGATTAATCAGCGTGAGTGGGTGAAGTCAGCAACGTCTATGTGAAAGAAAGGACTGGAAAAGCAGGGAGGATTTAGAGAGGCCCTTTTCAGTTCTCAAACTCACCCAACTCCTTCCTGCCTTAGGGTCTGCTTACCTGCTGAGCCCAAGGTCTGGAAGGCATTTCCAACCCCTCTCTTCTCACGTCTGGCTTCTCCCTGCAGACCACGTTATCAAAAATAGGCTCCACCTGTCACTCTCAGCAACCTTGTTTGTTTTCTTCATAGCCTTTGTCAACGTTTATACTGATTGTTTATTTCTTTATTGTCTGCCTCTCTCACTAGAGTCTCAGCTCCTTGAGGACAAGGACTGTATTTTTTATTTCACCCCGGCAGAGCACATGACCCACACATAATGGTACTCAAGTTATCTTGCTGAATAAGTAAAAGCGTTGATGTCGGATGAGCCTGACAAGACATGAGACAGCGAGAAAATCCATGAGCCCTGGAAGAGGCACTGGGATGGAGCAATGGCCTGGGTAGGCAGTGGAATGCTGCCAGGTCATGAGACTGATCACAATGGTGTCAGCTGATCCCAAACAGGGTGGCATAATTTGGGCAAACGCCAGCAATGTACTAGGTGTGGGCTGCACAGAGGTAGAGGAGATCCAGTAGTTTTCCACCTTGGGAAGGCCAACAAGGGTTCATAGTCAAAAAGTGGGGGATAAGGAATAAGTGGAGTCAAGGGAGGGCTGGAGGCCATAGGAACGTCTTTTTAAGTTGAGAATGTACCCCATGAATGAGAATAACACAAAAGCTCCTGGAAGTAAAGGGGGTTCCCGGTTTAACTTCTCTGGTGTTGGCATAAACCCAAGGAGAAAAAAGGGCACTCAAGTCAATGCTCCTCAGTGAGAAATATAAAATGGAAGATGAAGACATGTGATTTTTGCTCTAGGATTTAGTACTAGAAAAGGACAGCGATCTTTGGAAGCAGGAAGAAAAATGAGCTTCTGGGCTCAGAATGGAAAGGACCCCACTGAAATCTTGGATAATATCCACCATGTTTTCTACATGGTTACAAAGGACAGAATTGTAGTATATGCTGATTACCTCCAAAAGTATATATATATTCCCATCTGAGTCCAGCTTAAAAATGCTGACCAAAGGGCAGTGTTTCATAGATTCTGACTGGAACAAGTCCAGTGGGAAAAGGCCTGGAAAGCATATGGCAAAGAAACTCTGAGTCCAGAATATGATTTAGAAACTGAAGTGGTATGTGTCATCTGTGTATACCTATATAAATAATTACGATGGTTGAACTCTGCCTATTTCTCATCCAACCCAAGTAACAGCCCTGAAAAAGAAAGATAACAATGACCTGTGTGTTTGGGAGTCCAGAGGGACCGTCGGTGACAGAGCTCACAGGGTTCCCCAGGAGGACCAAGAACATGGTCCAACCAATCGTCCTCTGACAAGGTAAGGGTGGGCAGAGGAAGGCATGAAGAATGGCTGCACTTCTACATCTGAAGGTCAGAACATGAGATCAAGCAATGTGTCTTTGCTATTTTAAATCTACAGCCTTTGAACCCCCAGAAGGTAAGCAGGTGAGTCCTGTTCACCGACTTGTAACGCAGGAATTCCTTCTCTCTTCTGTACCTCCTTAGATCAGGCCTAAAAGGGACAGCAGGTATTAACCTCTGTGGTCCCTTCATTTGAGAAGGGAGGAAACTAATGCCCAGAGGACAACGTGATATGCCCAGAGTCACCTGGGTAGATGGCTTTGGAGGCAGGATGGGACCTTCTAACCCAGCTTTCCTTTCCCAATCCTCAGCAACTCACCTGGAGACTGACCACAAAATTGGCTCTGACTCTACATTCATTTGAATATATTCAAATACATCAAGCACTGTTCACCATATATTTTCTTTCCCTCACATTACTTCCACAATAACCTTGAGGTGGCCGGGGGGAAAAACAAAAGAAAATACTACCCACATTCACACTCGTTTAAATGAAATGTATACACCAGGTATCTGACCTGGACTCTTACTTCAGTGCCAATCTCCAGCTCATATCAATTCATTTCCCTAACATAAAATAGGTGTCAACTTTGCAGATGGAAAGTAATTTCCCTGCAAATATTACCAGACAGGTTACTAGCACTACTGGACAGTTTTATTATTACTTTTGTTTCCGGCTAAGGTGTGGAACTCTACATTTGCCAGGTAGTCTGGTGAAAAAAGGTAGAGTTAAATTATTTTAGTTTTATTTTTTTATTGAAGTATAGTGGATTTACAATGTTGTGTTAGTTTCAGGCATACAGCAAAGAAATATATATATTTCTTTTTCAGATTCTTTTCCTTTATAGGTTATTACAAAATATAGAGTATAGTTCCCTGTGCTATACAGTAGGTCTTTGCTGGTTATCTATTTTATATATTGTACTGTGTATATGTTAATCCCAAATTCCTAATTTATCCCTCCCCTCCCTTTCCCCTTTGCTAACCATAAGTTTGTTTTCTATATCTGTGGGTCTATTTCTGTTTTGTATATAAGTTATTTGTATCCGTTTTTTTTTTTTTTTAGATTCCACATATAAGTGATATCATATGGTATTCGTCTTTCTTTGTCTGATTTACTGCACTTAGTATGATAATCTCTAGGTCTGTCCATGTTGCTGCAAATGGCATTATTTCAAAAGGCAGACTTTTTAACTTTGTATTAGTTTTAACATCAGAGGGCAAAACAAAGAACAAGTGTGTTGGCTGCATGCTGAGTACTTGGAAGAGCACCTCACAGGATCCTGGCTTTCCACCTCACTTCCCACACACAAACTTTCAGATCCTGAAACATCGCACGGGTTGAAGGGAATTACTCAGCAGCACCTGTGTGTAAACACTGGTTATCAGCTCATTTGCAAGGTAAGACAGTTGAGGGCAAGTTAACGTGTTTTACTCCTCTCTGGATTTAATAGAAGGTTGTTATGTTTTTTTGTTTTTTTAAATTTTTGGCTGTGGTTGGGTCTTCGTTGCTGTGTGCGGGCTTTCTCTAGTTGGCGCGAGCGGGGGCTACTCTTCATTGCGGTGCACAGGCTTCTCATTGGGTGGCTTCTCTTGTTGCAGAGCACGGGCTCTAAGCGCGCGGGCTTCAGCAGTTGTGGCACGTGGGCTTCCGTAGTTGTGGCTCGTAGGCTCTAGAGCGTAGGCTCAGTAGTTGTGGCGCACAGGCTTAGTTGCTCCGCTGCATGTGGGATCTTCCTGGACCAGGGATCGAACCCGTGTCCCCTGCATTGGCAGGCGAATTCTTAACCACTGTGCCACCAGGGAAGCCCTGAAGGTTGTTATATTTTATGAGAACCCAATCATCTAAATATTTCACATATAGATGAGAAAACTAGACAACATAAAGATAACCAAAAGAGTATGTCATTAATAGCCACTTAGGTGTATTTCATTAATAGCCATTTATATGTACGGGCTACTTGAAGTCATGTTTTACTATCTATGTATTTTCTAAGGGGTCAGAAAGTGTTGGGTGTAGGGCTGCCAGATAATATACAGAATATTCAGTTAGATCTGAATTAAAAATAAACAGTGAATAAACTTTTAGTGTAAGTATGTTCCAAACATTACATAGGACATGTTTTTATTCATTTTTAATCAACACTGGGTCCGTTACTCAGCCGGTTTATTTATTATTCAGATAATTTTTGCCTCTGCTTCCTTCTTTTTTGACCTTTTGGTGGCTTAATTTTAGGAACCCTATTAGAGGGTGCAGGGAGAAATACAATTCAAGCACATTGCGTGTCCTACTTACCATCAGCTGAGGCTCATGTTTTAGTAGGGGAAGAATTTGATACTCTGGATTGAAAATGGTGATTATCTGCATTCTCCCTATTACCATATAGACAGAATTAGCCACAGACTGATGTTTTCCAGAGTTTGGATTTTGCAGAGCAGTAAAATGTAAAAAGAAAAGGAAATTGTGAAATTGTGAGAAGATCAATATATGGTTGCCAAGTTTAAATTCGATCAAATAAGAATGTTAAAAATACCACAACTGCCATCTTCAATGATCATTAATTCATAAAAGAAAATAACATTTGAATATCCCCAAAGTAGGAAGGACACAATCTTAGAAAAAAGAATAATACTTCTTAAATAAAGTTGGCAGCCTTCCAATGTACCACTCAGTTTTGTGGAAACTGTCGAAGTGTGGTCTGGCCCTGGGATCTGAGCACACCCAGCCAGGGTATGCCATAGCAGCATAAGCCCTGCAGCAACGCTGCACATCATACAGGTTTGTGCTGGTAAGAGATAATCACAGAGCAACTTCTAGTAAAGGGAAGAGAAGGTGAACACCGCCACCTTGAATTTCGATGACCTTAAATTAATAGCTAATTTAAGGATTTAATTTCCGAGAAGCATCTCATTTGTGTGGGAGTCTATTGTGACTTTTCTCAAACAAGGAAGCATTTCTTCAACTTAAAACTTATAGAAAACCTTTTCCTAAATTTCCTTTGGAGCACAGCACAACCTCTGTACTCTTCCTCTCTCTCTCTCTCTAAAATGAATGCTTCAGGAACTGGATAATATGACATTGCATTTCAACAGCCCCCTTCCTAAGAGAGTTCAGAGGTCTTTGAAACCACGGGTAATGAAGCCTCCTGGCTCCTGTGAGCTGGCAGAACGTGTGACCCCAGCTGAGAAGAGCTGGCCAAAAGACAGGTGTAGCTTGTAGCAGTGCTGGGAGACCGAGTCCCCAAGTTCAGAGTTTCTATCACCCTTCCCATTACACAAGGGAAAACGATGGTGTGAAAGTGGAGAATTGCCTGAAATTGCTGAGTAATTAATAGAAACCACGATTAAAATCAATTGCCTAACCCAAGTCTTGTGGGTAGTTTCTTCTGTCCTTCTCTTGCCTGAGAAACACACACAAAGACTTTTTACCACAGGAACTTTTCTTTAAATAGGACTAAAATTCAATTTCATAAGCCGCAGAGAGATTCAAAGTATTATTTACCAATGATCTTCAGATATTCTTTCCTTCTCCCCATGGCTAGGAAGTTGGAAACTTTTAGGGGCTCTTAGAGGCAAAGAAGTAGTCACTGAACACACAACACACAAACACACACACACACACTGAAATATAGGTTAGCATATGCTTAAAAACATGAAAAATACCCCTAACTTTAAAAAAAAACTTGATATAATTTTATTTTTTTCTAGTCATAGGGTTATTTGGTGTCTTTTGATTCTATTCTATTCTATTCTATTTATACATTTATAAAATATATAAAAGTATATATTTTATTTTTGAAATAACTGTAATTGTTTATTACTTTCATAATAAGCAAAAAACAAAGATACAAAACACATACTCTCCCATTAAAACTCACTTCAACCTGAATTTTAAGGAGACCATTTAGCATCACCTCATAATCACACCCTATTGAACACAGTCCTCTCCCTGACCCACCTGAGAAACTCAATACCCCTTCTGTATTTGAGACGTTTGTCTTTCTGAAAGAAGCAGTCCAACCAATTTTTTTTTTTAACCTCTCAGAATCTCAGATCTTCTGTAATTACTGTAGCTCAGGTATTTTCCCCGCAGCCCTTTTCAATATCAGCTTGTTTTCATTCCCTTCTCTTTGTTGTTTGCCTTACTAATTCTGACACGATGTTTTATTTCAGGCTCAACTGAACAGAAGAGAGAGATTTTGGCTTGGATTCCACAATGATGTTTCACAGAAAGTCAGCTCTGGTTCCAGGTACTTGATAAACATCTCACTAAGTAATTTCTCGCTGTTTCTAAGCGATGAACATTTTGGTTAGCAAGTCCAGAGCCCTTCAGACATCGTTTGCATCCTACACAACAAGTGAGCTAATGAAACCCATGGAGCACGGCCTGGCCCTCTGCTTCTCTGTAATGGTGTAATGGTTTCTGTCATCCCAGCCAAGCTGCCGCGTCCAGGACTCTGCACATGGGATGCTGCCTCAGGGCAGGTGGAGGGATGCAAATGAGTGTGGCCCTCAAATTGCAATTTAAGGGTAGCTGTTAGGTTATACTCTTCCCATATTTTTCTCTTCCTAACCACCAAGCTTGAGGATAATGTGCTATTTTTACTTATTTTCAGGGGAGAGAACATTAAACCTTAGGGTGATGGTGGCATATTGCTGAATTATGTCTTTTAGTCCAACTTGAATAAATCAGATTTTTGTTGCTGTTGTTGGAGAGAGGGGAGAAAAGAGAGCTTTGAATCCAAAGAAATTAGATGGAAAAGCTAGGTTTTCCTAATTCCTGGGTTCTAGACATAAAGAAAACATGATGAATAATATAATCAAACTGTAGAAAGTTGTGATCATTGACAAGGTGTTTCTGGCCAGACACCCAAAATCTGTGTACTCAGATTTTAATTACATTTGCCCCTACTGATTTAAAATATGTTTTCTGCAATCAGAATGCAACGACAAGATTTAGAGGGAAAAGAACAGGTTCAAAGGCTTTCCGAAAGCGTTCAAGGCTTCTTGGACAGCGATGCTTTCATTCAAGGATGTGGCGTGGCATCACAGAAATGAATCAGAGACTCGGTCCTCCATTTCCTTCGAAACAGAAACAATCGGCATTTTGCTTTTAATTTCAACTAAAAAAAACACCCCAGGCTTCCCTGGTGGCGCAGTGGTTAAGAATCCGCCTGCCAATGCAGGGGACACGGGTTCGAGCCCTGGTCCAGGAACAACTAAACCCGTGCGCCACAACTACTGAGCCTGTGCTCTAGAGCCCGCAAGCCACAACTGCTGAGCCCGCGTGCCACAACTACTGAAGCCCGCGCGCCTAGAGCCCGTGTTTCGCAACAAGAGAAGCCACCGCAACGAGGAGCCCGGGCACCGCAACAAAGAGCAGACCCCACTTGCCGCAACTAGAGAAAGCCTGCGCAGCAACGAAGACCCAATGCAGCCAAAGATAAATAATCAATAAATAAATTTATTAAAAAAAATAAACCCAATTCACTTTGGACTTGTCTGGAGAAAAATCCTGAGCCTCTTATCTCCCGTCCTCTACCCAAGTCAACTCTGGTATGACTGACTGCATTTTCAGTTTCTTTATTTTCAGATCTGGCTCTCACTGTGGTTGTAATGCTGTTAATAGCGGTAGTGATCATCGGGTTTATCACTTTAAGAGTCACCATTTTAAAACACCAAAATATATATTTTTTAGGTTAAACATTCCCTGTGCCTGTTTCTCAAATCAACTCCCTGAGGAAGCATGTTCCTGCATATTTAGAAGTGGTCTACAAGAAGGAGGGCAGAGAAGCTCGTGCAGGTCCTTACAGAGACCACTCCTTTTCACTTTTCTCTTCTCAGGCTGGGAAGGACAGATGGAAACAACCCTATCTCGCCACTCTTGGAAAGGGGGAGGGGTGTGGTGCTCATATTCCCTGGCTTTTACTTGGATCAAGTGTGGGTAAAAGAGAAGGGGAAACTAAACCTGGACGAAGCAGAAGAAGGGAAAGTAGCCACCCCCCCCCAAATCACCTAGCAATCTGCCCTTCGCAGTAAACTGACTCACAGTAGGTAGGGGTACCTTTATGGGCTTGAAAGTAACCAGTTATCTCTACTCTCAAGCAGAACGCAATCTAAGATTGCTGAAGAAGGATGCCGACCATCGGTTCTTCTTTTTATTATTGTGGTAATTTGTAGGGGAAGAAAAAATTGTTTTCCTCTACCCATCTTGGGTTCGTTGCTGGGGTCCTGCAAATTAGACTGATAAAAGGCAGATAAATGAGCGAAAAACAAGTTTATGAACTCAACACATAGAATACGCAGTGATGAGTAACTCAAAGGAATGCTTACAACTTGGGCTTCTATGGCATCTTAGCGAAGAACAATAAATTTATGGAGAAGTGACAATACAAAGGAGAAAGGTTTTAGGCTTCCAAGGGTGGTAAACTGTAGGAAGGTAAATATATGGGGAAAACCAATGGAAAATAAGGATTGTTTTAGCAAAGTTTATTACGTAGAGTCCTCTGGTGCAGTTTCCGGGCTGGTTAAGAGTCTAGAGCTGTCTCCAGTGGTTGAGAATTGGCCTGCCCTTCCTGGTAGTGAGGGGGAGGCCATAGAGTTTGTCTTGTGTCTGCTTTTTCTCAATTGTGTTTTCAGCTCAAAATAAGCCTTATGCCAGAGTGGCATATTTTGGGGTGGCATTCTTTGAATCCCATTCAAGTTTAATTTTTCCTTCCTAAAAATAAGACATATACTTGGTAGAAAATTTGCAATTTATATAGAAGTTACAAGAAGCATGCAAAAACATGACTAAATCTTATCTTATTAGTCACATGCAACCACATCTAGGAATGGTTCCAGTATTTTTTCCGATGCTCTTTTTTTCTTCACATAATTAAGATCATTCTTTACACAGAATTTCGCATACCATGTTTTTGTTCAATCAACCAAAAATATTTTCTCATGCTATTATTAATTCTTTAAATATTATTTTAATGGTAGTATCATTTTCCATATGACTATACCATAATTTATTAATAATTTTCCTAATATTAGACATCTAGGGTATACTTAAATAAATACTTTGTGTATGTGAATAAATCTTAGCATTTCAAATGATCTCCTTAGGATAATCTACTAGAAGCAGAACTATGGGATCAAAGGATATCATCATTTTTCAGGTCTTTTGTACATATTACCAGGAAGGTTGTATCAATTTACATTAACACAGTACATGAATGTCTTCCTGAAGCTCTGATTGCATTGATTGATGTCATTTAAAAATCTTTGCTATTCTGTCAGGTCACTGTTACTTAACTTTGTATTCACTGGTGAGGCTGAAAAATTGTTTAGTATATAATAAGCTATTTGTATTTTCTCATCTATGAATGATCAGTTCATGACCTTTGTCCATTTTCTCATTGATTTATAGTAACACTTTATAAACTACAGTCGTTAGCTTTCTTTGTGCCCCAGTTTTTGAAAAAAATACATCTTCTTGCCCGTTTTTTTTTTTTTTTTTTTTTTTTAAAGGGGAAGAGGAGGAAATGAGGAGTCTTTTTTTTTATTGATTGATTGATTGCTATGTTGGGTCTTCGTTTCTGTGCTAGGGCTTTCTCTAGTTGCGGCAAGCGGGGGCCACTCTTCATCGTGGTGCGCGGGCCTCTCACTATCGTGGCCTCTCTTGTTGCGGAGCACAGGCTCCAGACGCACAGGCTCAGTAGTTGTGGCTCACGGGCCCAGTTGCTCTGCGGCATGTGGGATCTTCCCAGACCAGGGCTCGAACCCGTGTCCCCTGCATTGGCAGGCAGATTCTCAACCACTGCGCCACCAGGGAAGCCCCTGCCCGTTTGCTTTTGTCCTCTGATTTTGTTACGATTATTTTTGAGGTATAAAAATTTTATATTTCTCTATATTTCAATTTATTGGCATTTTACCCTGATATTTCTTCCATTGCTTTAATGTATAGAAAATCTTTACCCATCTAGACTAGATAAATATGCAGAAATATATTTTTCTAGTTATTTAATCGATTTTTCAAAAATAATATTTCTTGAATCTACCTAGTACTTAATCTGTTACATGGTATGAGAAAAAATATATTTTTTCCTAATAAACCATCAATTATCCTGGCACCACTTGTCAACTGTTTTCTGCACAGTTTTTATACGTATTCTGTATAAACATATTCAAGACTATTCTTAAAAATGCAAGATTATGTTTCCGGGTTTTCTACTGATTTCTTTGCCTATTCTTTAACCAGTAGTTTCTCCACCCCTCATTTTTGTTTTTAGAGGTTCTTTTATCTCTTATATTGCATTCTTTCCACTTAAAAGGTGGCCAAGATTATGTACAAAGAAGATCATTTAAAATTATTGGAGAAAGAGAAATCTCTGCCTTTATAGTTTTGGGTCTTAGGTGAACAAGATACAGTTCACCTAATGCTTCACCTAAGGTGAGTTTTTCTTGTGTCTATGAAGGGTGGGGTTCCCGCTATGACACAGAAAATCAGAAAAGGACTTCCTTAGTTTCTTGACAATCATAGTAACAGTAATATAAAGAAGAAAAGTTACGTATCTTTTTATTCACCTCAAGAAAAGAAAATTTCCAGTGAGGAGATTAAGACGTTTAATGTTGAAAGATCATCTCCCCTTCTAGGGCACCAGTCATGATTTCAACCCATGTATGTGTAGAAAATTTCCAGAAACTGTCACAAAATGAAAAATGAGAGGAAGCCTCATGGTCCTGCTAGGGTTCTATGAGGTATGTGCCGAATAATCTTCTGTTTTTAACGCTTGTTAACACTGAGTATCTTAGGATGATGGGGTTACAGTTGACTTTTTCCTTTTTAAATTTCATTACATTTGCATTTTCCCCCCAAATTGCATAAAAGTTGTTTTCTTCATAATGTTCTGTTAATTAACTTCTGAAAATACAGTACTGGAAGCCTTAGTCCCAAGAAGTGCAACGGTACCAAAAGTGGATTTTCTATTTCTTCACCTCTTTTCTTAATAGACACAGCAACACTAAAATTCATCTCATTAGAAGAGATTTTGAGAAAATGAGAAAGGACATTTCTAAACCAAGTGCTTTTCCTCTGAATAAGATTTAACCCAAAATGAGGCTGGGGACTGGAAGAAGGTCTGAAAAACTACCTCTTAAAATTTCTGTTTCTAAAGCTAATAGGAATTCTTTTGCAATAGCTTTTTTTTTTTTTTCTTTCCTTGACAACCAAGGATTGATACATCTTGCATGTTAAAAAGTAGAGAACTATGAGTAAGTACTCACTGGCTACAATTTTTTTTCCTTGTAAATTCCCTTTTTGTGATACAATTGGTGCTCTTTTACTGTCTTAAATGTTTCCATTTTTCTTTAATGGTCTCTCCTTTCCTCTTTTCTTAGTTCTTAATTGTTCTGCTTTTCATCAGTAGATAATTCTCTCTGGTTGAGGAACAGTGATGGGGGTCAGAGTCACAGACAATATAGGAGGATATCTGGTTTTGTCTGGCTGCAGAAAAGTTAAACGGTGCTTCAGCCTCAAATTAGTCACTTTAAGTACAAGCGACAGTCAGCCTCCGTGGTTGCAATCATTTCGTTGTTGTAAGCGCTTGAGAATACCTGGTGTAATTTTTTCACATCCCCCTGCCCCAAAGCAAGTTTATCTTTGTTCTTAAACCCTAAGCCACGCTCTGTATTTCCTTTCCATGCCACACTGAAAAGAAATAAAAACCAAGTGCCGTACGTATCACTTCAACACATAAACAATTAGGTAAGAGTCCATTTCTCCCTTGAACCTTTCATGGAAAGGAAAAGGAAAACCTTGTATTCCTATCTTAGAATAAGACTTAAAAGCCATCAAAGCACCCACAGAACAAGTAGCTCCTCATTTCAGGGGCAGCGGTAGTGTCAGGCATGTGTAGTCTTTGCTCTACCATGGATGTCCACGTAATTTCTTGGAATAAGGCTTGCAGTGGATAACCCAGTGAGATGCTGGAAGCTTCTTTCCACTCAGATACTGTCAGGGCCAATGTGCCTTTCAGGAGACTGTCTGTGAGATTCTGAACATTGGAAGTGTAAAAAAAATTGAGCTGGACAGATCCTTGCCACCACTTTTTCTGCTAAATATAGATAAGTTGTCATCGGGTTGCACAAGCAATTTCCAGCTACAGCTCCTTAGGAAGAGAAGCAGGCACTGGGGCTCATGTCTCTGGTAGGTAAAATGCGTAGAGAAGATCTGACCCGGACCTGGGGGTTGTGGGGAGCTAGGGAAGAGGGTAGAATGAAATGGGAGAAAGGAGTCTAGGTTTTGGTTAAATATATAATGACACACTGCGGGGTATATAGCAAATGATGGTATCGGCTTAAAATCTCATTAAACATCGATAACTTGTTAGAAAAGAGATATAGAAGGGGCGCTCCCCCAGGAGTCTGTGTTCAAGTTCCTTCTCTACTACCACTTTGGAAGCAATGTAGTAACAGTGGGAAGAGACTACGAGACATGGTGTCAGATGGTCCTGAGTTTGAATCCTGGCTTCATCTGACCCTACGTTTGATGTGGAGTTAACTACTTAAGTTCTCTGAGCCTCAGAGTCCTAATATATAAAATATAGGTAAAATAATATCTCTCACAGTGTTATTAGGATTAACGTACGTGGCACTACTAAGCGCTCAACTCCTGTTGGTGCCCATCTCCTTCTCCCCTTTGAGGCAAACCGTTTAAGCTTCCCTGGACTCTACTTGTTTTTCTCTTATCAAGTCCTTTGGGTCCTACCTCCAAAGTATATCCAGAATTTGTCCCCTTCTCTCCAACTCCATTGCTACCACGCCAGTGCAAGCCACTGGATGTCTTGCCTAGGCCACTGCAACAGCTTTCTAACTACTTTCTCTCTTTCTGTTTCTAAACCCTGTACAATCCATCTCTACACAGCAGGCAGAGAGAACTTTAAAAAAAATGCATATTAAATCATGCCATTCTTCCACCTGAAACCCTCCAGTGGCTTCTTATTGAGACTAATATCCAAACCTCATCACAAGCTTCGAGGCTCCTTGCGATCCGGCCCCTGCCTACCTCTTTACTCTTTGACTTCATCTGTATCACTTCCTTCTTCTATTAATATTTTCCAGCTGTACTGGCCTAATTTAACTCCCCAGAACACATCAAGTTTATTTCTACCTCGGGGGCTTTGCATGTGCTTGGAAGAAGTTCCTTCTATATTTTGTTGTGGTTGAAACCTTCTCAACAGTTAGGTCCAATGTTCTCGCGTAAAATTTGTCTTCCCTGACCTAGTCTCTGTCACAGCCCTATTCCATTTTTTTTTCATAGCACTTATTACTGCATGAAATTATTTTAAATTTTGCTTCTCTGATTCCCCCACTGGGGATGTAAACTTCATCAAAGAAGGGGACTATACCTTTTACCCCTGAATAAACCCAGAACACTCGGGCAGCATGTGGTGAACGAATTCTGATTAAATATGTAAAATGGGGTAATGATAACTTCCTGAAAGTTTGTGACTGGATTTGGCAGTCTTTCTATGTCTTTCCATTTCTAAAGATTCTATGATGCCTTGAACAGCAAGACTGAATCCCAGAATAATTTAAAAGAAATGTAGTTAGGAAATTTTCAAATACTCATCATATACTAATTCATATTAGGTTTACCCAGTTGAAACACTGTCTATCTGCTTTAATGAAAAAAAATAAGAAGGACTTATAATTTGCATGTCAAGGGATCCTTTTAAACTACTATTTAAAAATTGTGTTCCTTTCAGTAGCATTAAGGTTTTCCCAACAATCTTATTTACAGTTGGCTTAGCACATCCTTAGTTCACAGATCTTGAAAAGGAATATGATTCCACAGCATAACACATCTGCTAAAAGAAATGGCTCAGGTGAGCACAGACTGCGTGAATGGCATGTTATTCAGCTCAGGGAGTCATTCATTCCACTTCTGGGGCTGGGCTGTGAGAGGGACACCGTACAAAATGGATCAATCTTAGGGAAGGAACTGGAAACCCTGTTAGGAGAAGAAAACGGGAAGGCCTAATTGAAGGCAGGCCTAGCTGAACCGGAGCCTGATAACTGTCAAGTATCTGGAGGTTTCTCATGAAAAGATGCTGTCCCGCACATGCCCTGGGACAAATCTAGAACTGATGAGTAGAAGCTACTGGGAGGCAGATTTTGGTGCCATAAATGGAGGGAACTTCTAGCAGTCAGTCTGCCCTCATATATAAGCAAAGTTCTGCTTGGAAATACAATAAGCGGGTGCCATCACTGGGTGTTTCAACTTCAGACAGGCAGACCACTAATGAACAATGTCCTACAAGAATTCTTCCCATTATAGGTGGGCAAGTTCTCACGGAGCTCTTTTCACGAATTCCAGGCTGACTAGTGGGGTCTAATATTGTGTGATTTGCATCACACAGCGTTCTTTCTAGTATGTAATGTGCAGAATATGATGAGTCTCTTATTGCTAATGATTCAGGCCCAGGAGATTTTGAATTTCAAAAGTTAAGCTAGAATCTCATAGATCCACGGTTTTACTTTCTGACCCGGAAGGAAGTTACTGGCTATTTCCTACCCAAGAGATTTCTTATCTGGAAGGCTGAAGCAGGCTACTTCTTCTCTTGGTGAATAATAGTTTGTGTTCCAAAAATAACCCTGGGTTTAGGGATAGACGATAAGGCTGGAGAGTTTAAGAGTTGAATTAGCTCGCCTTTTAATTTGTGGTCTAAGAACTCTCTGTTACCCTTTACCTCTCCCTTCTGGCAGGGTGGCTGGAAACTCCGGGCAGAAGCTGACCCCCTGCTCAGTGACATCCCCCAGCCTGACCCCTCTTTTCACCTTCTTTCTTTCCTTCCTTGCCTTTCATTAGAATCCCTGTGAGCCTTCGCAAGCTTAGCATGAAAATGAGCCCATTTTACTTTTGGAACCCACAGAGGTAGCCCTGAGGGGAGTTATTGTGTTGCTTTTAGCAGCTAAACAAAAAGGTGTGAAATCATTTGCTGGCTGTTCTAGAATGGGAAAAAAATAAATAAATAAACTGAGCAGGAAGGTTCAGGACAGTGTGTGGTCACTTGGGCAGAACTTCGTGACGCGGCTTCTCTGAGACTTATTAGTAATAAAAGTGGCTGTGGGAATGTCTGTACATTTTTCTCACCTTCCCGGGAAGTTACTAGAATAACACGGGAAGCCACTGGGATTTTTTTTTTTCTTAAATGATTCACTTTGAAAAACTAGTTCCACGTTGCTTTGAAAATGACTTGGGGACGGGACTAGTTTGAGAAAATTCCTTAGAGCCCTTTGCAACGTGCCCTGTACAGGGAGGGTGAGGGAGGGAAGAGAGGACCATTTCACCAAGGGTTTTTTAAGAGCTGGGAACACCCAGCAAATGCCTCTGTGGACAAGTACGGGAGTCTTTACCACGGGCCTGTAACGATTTATTCACATTACAGTGGTAAGAGACAAAGACCGCCAGCAACAAAGACTTCTCGTGAAACTTGAGGTTTTTGCCTCATGCTGATAACATTCACTGGGAGCCATCTCCTGTTTTGGGGGGCTGTGGGCCTCTCTTTCTGGAAGAGCAACATATTTTGAAATGTCTCTTCATTAGCAAAGGCAACTTCATTTTCAATTGGCATCTTGGATATGGGATTTTTTTTCCCTTTTACAACGATGTAATCTTTTCTAAACTACAAAATATCTAAAACATGCAAAAATGCAGAGACTTGGTAAATGCATATCCTATTCCCAAGATGTCACAATTGCTACTTGAGCTCTTCTTAAAAGAAATAAAATGCTATGGTTGTGCTTTCCTATTCCCATGCTTCTTTCTTCCTCCTTCCCAAGAGGCAAACCCTGTTCAACTGGTGTGCGTCCTTCCACCCTTGGCCCTTCTGCAGGCCTGACCAAATATCCATTTGGTTTAAAGAACTTGGCCTTTGGAGTATCTAGGTAGCCAGGCTTCCGTGATAGATGGGCATCACCATGCAGTGGGCAGTCACTGGGCCTGTCTTACTAAACGGCAAGTCTTCTTTTCATCCAGCATTCAGGGCAGAATTACAGTAGAGTCAAACACTAGGATAAGACAAACCTTTAAAAAGTACTATTTAATTGATTAATCAATTCATAGAACAAATGATATTGACTGCCCACTTATTGCCAGGGGCCATGCTATGTAAGTCACAGACAAATGGAAATTATAACCACTGTAATATCAAAGCTTCTCTTAGGAAAGGAACTGTCTTTGCGTAGGAAAATTCCATGATAAGCCATGACCATGATGAGGTGGGCAATAAGAACCAAGAGACAACTTCCCTGAGCTGAGCAGGATTGTGGAGTGAAGGAGGAGAAAGGAGAAGGAGAGGGAGGAAAGAAATAACTAGGACTCTCAGGGTGAGAGAGAGAGAGAGAGAGAGAGAGGGAGAGATGAGAGATGTGAGTGGGAAAAAGGACAAAGGGGGAAGACAAAAGGACCTGTGGCAAAGTGGCTAAAGTGAAAATAAAAATTATGGTGTTTCAGGTGCTGGAGGGCTTCAACAACAAGGTCTCTAAAGATCAATTTGAGGTTGTGTGTGTTTCTGTGAAAGAAATCCATTGTTCGGTGCCCATCCTCTTCTTTACACCCCAGTAAAATGTTAAGTGAAATAGATTTTTTTAATTAATTAAGGGATGAATTTGATATACATGTACACATATGTATACGTATATATATGTGCACGTGATATATATATGTGTGTGTATAGATACACGTACATGTACCTAAAAGACACTGGATAAACTGAAATGGATCAGTGAAAAGCAGAAATTCAGCACCAGCGGTGACCATGAAAACCGAGCCCTGGTGCCTCCCCCTTACGCTCTCAAGCCTTAGAATTCTCAGAAATCCGGCAAGGTCTTGGCTTTCCATGCAGCCTGGGGAAAGTGCATTGAGAGACGTCTCAAAGAGCAGAGAGAGCTTATTTGACATCAGAGTTGGGAGCAGAGCTTACTGTTTCAGTTTTACACTGTAGGTAATAGGGGACATGATTTGAATACAGGGGTGCATTCTGAAGTCATGATTTATCGAACCTCTACCACGGTTGCCCAAATGTTCTTTTCCCTTGTTTCTAACTAGCAAACACCTACTCATCTTTTTGGATTCTATTTAAATGTCACTTTATCTGTGGAGTTTTCCCTGACCCCCAGGGAGGGTAATTTTCTTCTTCTGAACTTCTGTATCTCTCCATATATATCTTTCTCTAATACACCACGTATGACATGATACACATGCGACTGAACCTGCACACAACAAAGTAGACCTCAGGGTACCACTTTTGAATCCCCACTGCCCAGCAAGACATACGGGTCCTTTGCAGAATAAAACCTGGGGATGTGAATAATAAAGGGAAACTTACAAGTAGACACACAGCTTCAGAAAGAGCAGAACCCCAAGCCCCTAAATGGCGGTACCACTCTCCCCCAATAATTTTGCTATTGGATGCCATTTGTCTTGCCCCTTGTTCCTATTTTGAAATAAGAACCCCTTGCTCCCCAGAAGTAAAAGCAATGTAATAGCCGTTTGTTTGTTTATTCCCTGAGCCAAGACCCAGGGTGATGAGGCTGGATTGCACACGGGGCGTGGGCATCAGAAACTGGGAAGTCTCACCTTGCCCGGCCTGTCTGGCTCGTATGCTTGGGCAAGTCACATAGCTCCCGTGGGACTCCTCACCCAGTGGTAATGACCGGCTTCACAGGGTGGCTGCAAAGCTTAATTAAGGATTGAGGCAGAAAATACAAAGTGCTTCATACACGCAAAGGATTTTCTTCCCATATTTATCTTTGGGCTCAGTAGCCTGTGGTAGGAAATGTTTATAAGCTGGAAGAAGAGTCTAGCAAAAACTATAATTACTATTCTCATCCTAAAATGGCTCACTTGTATTGATTGGGGCAAGGACCACACATTTATTTCTTTTATTCCAGTACATTCTGTGGCCCTTGCTGCTAACTTCATGGGGACAGCTTGCTACCTCTTGGCCTCAGTTTCCCTGACTCCAAGGACTTTCTCTATGATTCCTTTATGCTCAGATGTACTGTGATGCCTGCAACTTTTATCTCAGTCCCCAGACCCTCAGATCACACTCAGAAACAAGGTTCAGGGACTTCCCTGGTGCTCCAGTGGTTAGGAATCCACCTTCTAATGCAGGGGACGCAGGTTCGACCCCTGATCGGGGAACTAAGATCCCACATGGCCTGAGACAATTAAGCCCGCGCGCCACAACTAGAGAGAAATGCGAGTGCCGCAACGAAGATCCCACGTACCGCAACTAAGACCTAACGCAGCCAAAAATCAATCAAAAAAAAAAAAAAGAAAAGAAACAAGGTTCACAGATGGTACACAAAAGTTTGTGAGTGAACCCACAGGGGTTGGTCCCTGAGCCAGAAGACACAGGGACTTGTGAAGCCTTGCACAAGTGACCCCCCCCCGACTCTGCCTGGCTTCGTAGACACGCATCTCTCTTCTGAGCACTTGGAGACCTCAGCAGATTTACTGTTTCCATCACTGCCAGAGCCTGCAGCCTCATTGCCAATTTTTTTGCTGAACGATTGAGCAAAAGAACAACTGATCCCGAGGTAACAGTGAGAAGGTAGGAGAGAGACAGAAAAACAAACCAAAACAGTGGGTTGAGTTACTACTTTGAAAAACCTTCTTATTCCTTACTGCATTTTGTTTGCTTGCTTGTTTTGTAATCACAGAGGCCATTGCGGTACTAGGGATATTCAAAGACCAAAACTGTTCAGAAGGAGAAAAAGATTCTAAAGCTTTATACCCCAAACAAACTTCGCATGCCGTGTTTGTTGTCAAGAGAGGAATACAGGCCAGAAGGTGGCTATTATTTCCATAGCGCCTCCTCTGTACCCTCATCCTGCCTCGCTGTCTTCAGAATCCCTGGCGTCATACCCCAGGAGGCAGTTGGGTCAGCCACAGGGATCAGATGAGGAGGTGGAAGAGTGGGACAGCTATTGCAGGTGCCCAGCCAGGTGTGGCGGTAGCTGTGGAAATGCGTGGGACCACCAAGGCTTATGTAAGAAGGAGGCCAAAGGGGAAGATGTAAGGTTGATTCTGATTGGCTAACTCAACATGAGGCCGACTGAGGGAGGAGGGGGAGAGCGGGAGAGAAGACACTTTTGAAAGCATGACAGTGTCTCATTTGTATGCAAGTGAATATGAAGGTGTCTTCCAAATACAGTCCTGAAGAAGGTGGGGATAAATGGGAAGTTTGATATGCAGTAAACCACATGCTACCTTAAATATATACACACAAATTAAAGAAGGTTGCTATCAGTAGAATATGCTATATATCCTAATTACATCAATATTGGATGCATTGTTAATACAATTTCTCAAATGTATTTAAAAATGACTTGAAGAAAATGAAAATAAAAAAAAAAAGAATGAAGTAATGCCATTTGCAGCAACATGGATGGACCTAGAGATTATCATACTGAGTAAGTCAGACTGAGAAAGACAAATATCATATGCTATCGCTTATATGTAGAATCTAAAAAAATGGTACAAATGAACTATTCACAGAACAGAAATAGAGTCACAGATGTATAAAACAAACTTACGGTCACCGGGGGGAAAGGGGGGAGGGAGGGATAAATTGAGAGATTGGGATTGACATATATATTATACTAATATAAAATAGATAACTAATAAGGACCTATTGTGTAGCACAGGGAACTCTACTCAATACTCTGTAATGGCCTATATGGGAAAAGAAGCTAAAAAAGAGTGCATATATGTATAACTATTCACTTTGCTGTACACCTGAAACTAACATAACATTGTAAATCAACTACACTCAAATAAAAATTAATAAAAAGAAAATGCAAAAATAATTTTTGGAACTTTAACCTTGAGTGCCCATAGATCATTTTCTTAGGAAAATGTGACTACTGGAAATGTTAGATCTTTTTCAAGCCAAAGCATTATAACTGGTCTCCCATACGCCTAGAGTAAAATTTTCTACTGAAGCACTGTTATAGAAAAATACCACATGCTATAGATTAAACACAGAAACCAGCTAATCACAACACATGAAAGGAAATGTAGCATGTTCTGAGAAGTGCAAATATGTTGAAACATGTCTACCGTGAAATACAGTCTTAACAATCCTCTGAAAAATAGCCCTTCTGCAAGGAGCACTTATTCTTATACTTCACTGAGGGATCCCAGTTTCAAATGAGGTTCATTTTATGTACTTGGGTGATGGAAACAAAAGATACTCTGGAAACATCCTTTTAGTTCTGAGCACCTCCTCTCTTTTTTGGGAGGAGGGGAGCTTTCAGTGATTCCATGTATATCTTACATTCAATAAATTGAGGATGGAAAGCAGTGCCAGGTAATTCCAACACTTAAACTGCTACTTAAGCATCTAGCTGTTAAAGGAGTTCAAATGAATTGTTAGCTACAAGAGGGAGGTTTCTCAATCTACATCCCACTCCAAGGTCAACTCTTGTCACAGGTGCACTTGGCCAGGAGGCACTCGTAATCTCAGAAGCAGATATGGCTGCCAAGTTCAAGTTGCCATGACTCTGAACATAGTATAACATTCCGCTCCAAGCCAGAGTCCATAACTCTTGCGGCTGTTCAGATGAGGGCCCTTCTTGGTACCACTTAGGCTCACACCCACTGGCTACAGTAATGCAGCAGGTGAAGGACTTAAGTGTCACTCAGTTGGTTTCCAGTTGCTTCCAGGAAAAAAAAAACCATGGCGTATAAGATTCTCGCATCTGACACCTGGCAAATTTCCTCTGTGTTCACAGGCCACAGACAGGATATCTGACCATTGCTGTCACGGCCTGAAGTGCTGTCTCCCACACTTTGAGGGGCCCTGCGACATCCAGAAAGCTGGGGATGTTAGCATTTTGGAGACAAGGTATAGAAAAAGACTCTACATGTATCTGAAACCTCTGCCAAGCACCTTATCCCTGACATGCCACTTGTGAGCTCTTCCAGCTTCAGAACATTCTGTCTCAGGAGTTGTCAGCTTGACCTCATATTCTGGTTTTATGGTGTTGATTCACATCTACCAGAAAGGAGGCCAAAAGGAAGGACTCACCTCCATCGCTATCTTCTGCAAATGAGCCCCCTGCTTTGCCCCTGGGCCGTTTCTCCATGTACTGTTCTTGGGCTGTCTGTCTAACTTGGACTGGGCATCTGTGGCCCTGAGGTACCACGAATATTCAAATAATAAACAATAGTGCTATAATTACCAGTAGGTTCCTCAAAAAGCAAGAGAATACCAAACTCACCTCAACTTGGCCTTTGTTTCTCTGGCAAATGAAAGGTCAAAATGCTACTTTGTCATTTTTGCATAGTCATTTACGTTGATATATTCCCCTTGTGGGATCCAATCTTCAATGTGAAAATAAATCTAGAAACTTTCTGTTCACACGCTTTTAGGTGTGTGCCCCGAATGACACACTCGGGAGGTAAGCACGAGTCATGGTAACTGGCCACATCCTTTATCTGTTGGGACCTGAGAGTTAGCAGAACTTTATCTTTATGATGAAGTGGCCTTTAGAAGTGGGTATCGCCGAGTTCAGAATGCGAGCATCGTTACTGAGAAAAAGCACTTTCCTTTTAAACAGAGAAACCAACAGCCATGAACTACAAGGCCTGAAAAAAAAGTTGAGCTACCACAAAACAAACAAATATTCAGCTCGGTTTCAGGAAGTTTAGAGAGGATCAAACGAGCCTTTCTCTATTGAAGTTGTTTGAGAACATTCGTGCTCACTTCAGCCTCAGTTCCTATTTATGCTGCTGGCTTTTATACACCGACCTCAGGAGGGCAATCCAACTTCAGGTTACTCACAAAGTGTCTTCAGAAAAGAAGGTCTGAGCATCCCAACCCCAGTGTGAGGGAGGGGAAGCACATAGATTTGAATTTGTTTCCAAACTACTGCTCTGTCCTTGAGGCGAAGACATCTCAAAAACCGGAGAGAGAAATTCCACAGAGAGAGAGAGGGTGAGAAAGCTTTCCCATGGTGTGAACGTGCCTGTGAGGAGAATGACTCTTCCTGTGAGACGAAACCAGGAGATGAGAGAGGCTATCTGTGGAGCTCTTGTGAAGGTTTCCAGTCAGAAGGAGCTTGCAATTTTCTGATGGTCCCTGGGGAGGAGGATTTGGTAGACAGTTGAATTTTCAAGCAAACTGTCTTCCAGAATAAAAGAGGAACGATGCCCACCCCTTGGAAACAATATTCTTGTTTCATAAACCTATTACTTCTTAGTTCTTAGGGTCATTCATGCTCAGAACAATGTTTTGGGTGGTGTTTTTAATCCCCATTTGATGAATTAGAAAATTGAGGCTCAGAGATTAAGTCCAAAGTTATGCAACAAATACATAGAAAAGCTAAGATTCACACCTGGGTCTTTCTGCCTCTGATGCCTGAGGTCTTTCTAACATGCCACATCAGCTCCTTACTACATCCTTCCTAACAAAGCATATTATTACCAGTGGGAAGAGACAGAAACTTTTGGAGAAGAATAGGAAAGAGTTTTGACTGGGGAGTGGGCACGATGCAGAGGGAAATGTTGGCACTTCGGTCATTGTTACTATGTCTGCATCTTTTCGTGGAAATATACAGAGATTTCTTCTTAAAATCTGCATGTTGGAACTTGGTGGTAAAACTTAAGTCCCATCCTGCATGTGGTGCAAATTCACATCAGAGAAGCAAGAGATGAGAAAGCTGCTGTCTCCAGAAGGGTCAAGTCTGAAGGACGCACACACCTAAAATCACATAAATACCCACATTGCTTGCCTCTGGAGAAGGTCTCAGTAAGGTTTACCCATACGTCAGCAAGAATGAGTCCTCCATAGACATACAGATGGCCAACAGGCATGTGAAAAGATGCTGAAGATTGCTAATTATTAGAGAAATGCAAATCAAAATTACAATGAAGTATTACCTCACACTGGTCAGACCATCATTAAAAAATCTACAAATAACAAATGCTGGAGAGGGTGTGGAGAAGAGGGAACCCTCCTACCTTGTTGGTGGGAACGTAAATTGGTGCAGCCACTATGGAAAACAGTATGGATGTTCTTCAAAAAACTAAAAATAGAGTTGTCCTATGATCCAGCAATCCCACTCCTGGGCATATATCCAGACAAAACTATAATTTGAGGAGATACATGTACCCCTATGTTTATAGAAGCGCTATTCACAATAGCCAAGACATGGAAACAACCTAAATGTTCATGGACAAATGAATACATAAATAGTACATATACACAATGGAATACTACTCAGCCATAAAAAAGAATGAAATAATGCCATTTGCAGCAACATGGATGGACCTAGAGATTATTATACTAAGTGAAGTTAAGTCAGACAAAGACAAATACCATATGATGTCACTTACATGTGGAATCTAAAATATGACACAAATGAGCTTATCTATGAAACAGAAACAGACTCACAGACATAGAGAACAGACTTGTGGTTGCCAAGGGGGAGGTGGGGTGGGGTAGGGTGTATTGGGAGTTTGGGATTAGCAGATGCAAACTATTATATAGACAACGGATAAAGAAAAAGGTCCTACTGTATAGCACAGGGAACTATATTCAATATCCCGTGATAAACCATAATGGGAAAGAATATGAAAAAGAACGTATATATGTACAACTGAATCACTTTGCTGTAGAGCAGAAATTAACATAAGATTGTAAATCAACTATACTTCAATAAAATAAAGTAAAAAATAACGAGTCTTCCACAAGCAGAGTGTTTTTCTTTAGGTATCTCCCACCATATACACGCCTTGCTATACAATTAGTTGGCTTACTCTGGAGCTTAGAAAAAGCTTCCTACCTATGCTGAACAACTTCCCTTTTTTTCATTATGAAAGAATATATTTTGGTAATACAAATTATGCATCTCTTCTACAGTACAAAATTGATGTGTATTCCCTATGTGGCCTCCGTTCTCCCATGACATCAATACCCTCAAGTACGTAAGAAGGCTTCCACTCCAGGAGGTACCCTCTTCCCACCCTAATCTTTTTTAAAGTTGGTACAACATGTCTATAAAGTCGACTATCCCTTCCAGAATTTCCAACAGCCATTTTAGTCACCTAAATCTGAGAGAGATAAATTTACAATCCACTTTAGGTTTATGTGGGGAACCATAAATATCAGGCTTGAGCCCTGAGGGCTAGAATTTCATGGGCCATTAAGTGTGTCACCAGGTGGAGAGCTGTCAATAGCTGGAAGTGAGTTACATGGAGATAAGCACAGTCAGCCCGGCTTAAGTGTAGCCCCGATCAGAGACGGGTACCCTTTCCCCCCTGGCTCCATGGTTCCACTCACTGGTTCATCCCTCCCTCCTCGGAACTCAGTTCTCGTTCGGTCTTTAGGATTTGTCCCCTGTGCCAGACAGCAGGCTGCCTTTCTCTTACCTAGATTGAAAAGTCTAGGTGACATATGGAAAGAACAGGAGATTGGCGGTGAGGCAGAGCTGGATTTAAGTCCTTGTTCTGTCATTGGTAGCCATGAAATAACGCACAAGTTACTTAACCTGTCTTAGCTCTAGTTTTTCCAACTGTAAAATTATTAAAGATAATTAATAGTATAAGAAAGGTATAGCTAGGGCCAATAGGGAGAGGTTGTAGGGAGATAGATTTCCTGCTCAGCAAACAAAAGAACCTTCTAAAAACGAGGTTGGCTCAAAAATAGAATGGGCGGCTGTGAAAAGAGATGAAGAAGTAGATACCAGCTACTGCAGGCTTTGTGCCTAACCTGGATGCTGGGTGGAGGAGTTGAGAGTGGCTACTGCAATTCTCCCTGCTGCCCTTGAAATTCGACGATTCTATGATTTACATATGTGTCCTTCCAGAAAAGCCAAGATAAATCCTCTCAAAATCCACAGTGGAGAATAAAAGTAAAATGACATTATTTTTTTCTCCTTTTCATATTCCTTCTAGAAAACTAATCCCTCCCATGCCTTTTTCCCCTTCACTCAGTTGGTAGAGAAACACATTTCTACCGAGTGCACAGAACACATGTAACCATTTTGAAACACTTAACATTTAACACAAAGCACGTGGCCATATGTTTTAATTACGTCCCACTACACAAATAGTTCCATTTTTAGAAAGGTCAAAATTCTGTACGCTGCCTCTTGGTCTCCTTCTCTCCACGGTGTCTCTGTTGGACTAGCCCAGCAGTGTTCTCCCATCCTGCCCTCGTGCCATCGGAGCCCATGGCACCTGCCAATAAAAGTGATGACAGACTTGGACGCTCATGCAGGTTTCCAACAACAGAGTTCACTCTGTAATCACCTGGGTTCAGCCAGTGAACCCAATCTGAGTGACACTGGATTTTTTCTGAGATGTTACACCATGGGCTTTCATTTCTACAGGTGATGAACCACTTTGAAAGTGAATTTTTTAGCTTGCTAGGAGAAATGACCTGTGAGTCTGCAGACAAATCCCACCCGACTGGGCAAAGCCCAACCCTCGGTCTAGTGCTTGAGTTTGCTTGGAAAATTGGCTGTCATGTATGAGTCACAGACACAGGGTCATCCTCTGGGAGAGTGTGAACCTGTGCTTGTGTGTGTATTTGAACATGACCAGGACAGGAAGTGAATCACAAGTGTACCTTACAAATAGTGGCCAAAGGGAATGTCAAAACCAGTCTTAAACTGAAGGAGGGCCACAGAAGATGAAGGATATCGTGCAATAGGGAATGAGGGGAGGGCTAATAAGACTAGGGCTGCCAGCCTAACCCTCATCACAAAATGATGGTTACACATTGATTACACATTGATCAGCAATTGGAAGCTGTGGGAAGCAGGTGCTTCTACCCACATGACCTTATTTATTCAGCTAGATACCGTCATCCCCATTTTACAGATGAAGCTCAGAAAGGTCACGCAGCCTGCCCACAGCCACGTTACTCCAGGTGGTGGTAGAGATGGAAGTTTGCCCTACGATGATGCCTCTGAGGCCTCATGACACTGTCCAGCTTTTGGTGCAGAGTCTGACTGTATCTGCTTCTCGGGCCCTGCCTTAGCCACCCTGTCTCATGTTTGTCTCTGATATTATATTCCTTGCTATTTGTGGTCAGATTCCTCCCTCTCCAAGTCGGTTCTCTTATTTGCCTAATGTTATAATTTATGCTTCAGATACCCAAGGGCATCTTTTCACGTTCAAACTTTCAAAGCTACAAAGCACTTTAGGGACAATTAAAATCCCATCAAGAGCATCGATTCTGCCAGGAGACCCCAACCTGTGCAGCTGACACTGAAGATGCCGAAAAGGCTTCTCAGACTTCCCTGGTGGCACAGTGGTTAAGAATCCATCTGCCAATGCAGGGGACATGGGTTCGAGCCCTGGTCCAGGAAGATCCCACATGCCGCGGATCAACTAAGCCCGTGCGCCACAAGTACTGAGCCTGAGCTCTAGAGCCCACGAGCCACAACTACTGAGCCCATGTGCCACAACTATTGAAGCCCACGCGCCTAGAGCCCGTACTCTGCAACGAGAGAAGTCACCGCAATGAGAAGCCCGCACACCACAAGGAAGAGTAGCCCCCGTTCGCCACAACCAGAGAAAGCCCACGCAGCAACGAAGACCCAACACAGCCAAAAATAAATAAATAAATAAATAAATAAATAAATAAAAGGAAAAAAAGAAAAAGAAGTGGCTTCTCTTCCTTTGTCATGAACGCTGCCTCTCTGGATAGCTGGGATTCAGAATATCTATCATCTTAATCAAAGAAGCTATGGAATAAAGACTCATTGATGGAAGTTTCTCATAGGCTAAGGATGGAGGAATCTTATTTCTTCCCTTTGTAAATCAAGATTCAAATCTTTTCATTCGGAAATATGGATAATGTGACAGTTAAGATTTATACTCTAAAGTTCTTGATGGTACCATTAATGTTTGGTTTTCAAGGTAGAGTTTTGTAAGAGGAAGATTTATTTTTAAACTTGACACAATTTGAATTTAACAGACATATTTTCTCTACATTTTATTTTCCACATTTACTCCACTGAAACTATATGGCTGGAATAAAGCATCAAAAACAAACAAGCAGACAAGTAAGCAAACAAACAAAAAACCTACTCCATTTCCCCCCTTGCTAGGCAACCAGAACCTAAGCTCTTTGAGGTTAGAAATATTGTATACTTTGTTGCACTAGGCTGAAAATGGCCCTCCCTCCCCAAAGATGTCCATATCCTAATCCCCGGAACCTGTGACTGTGTTATTTCAGATGGCAAATGGGACTTTGCAGATGTGATTAAGTTAAGGATCTTGAGATGGGGAAATTATTCTGGATTATCCTGGTGGACTCAGTGTAATCACAAGGGTCCTTCTAAGAGGTAGGCAAGAGGGTCAGAGACACAGAAGGTGAAGTGACCATGGAAGCAGAGCAACAGAGAGAAAGACACCAGAAGATGCTATGTTGCTGGTCTTGAAGATGGAGAAAGGGGGCATTCGGCCAGGAATAAAGATGGCTCTAAAACTGGAAAAGTCAGGAAGTAGACTTCCCCTAGAGCCTCAAGAAGGAACTAGCCCTATCGACACCCTGACTTTAGCCCAGTGAAATTGATTTCAGACTTCTGAACTCCAGAACTTTAAGAGAATGAATGTATGTTGTTTTAAGTCCCATGCTTGTGGTAATTTGCTATAGAAGCAATAGGAAACTAATAAACTCATTTATCATTTATTGCCTCTTACATCTAGCATAGTGCTTGGCATATATATGGACTCATAAATTAATATTTACTGAATAAATTGAAAATGTAAATGAAGGAAATCATGAGAATGGAATGTACCCAACTCAGGCAACATTTTTTGGTTTAAAAAATTCCCTGTTTCTAAGGATGAGAAGAACAGTTCTTTAAAGCTCAGTTGGGTGGACGGTTACTCAGTTATCCATGACAAGACCCCAGAGTTTATGCAGCTTTGCATTAGCTCTTCAGGGCTAGCAAGCTCTTTCCTGGGAGCAGGTGCAGGAGGCCATGGAGCATGATAAACAGCCTTTAGAGGCTGACTGCTTTAAGAATAACTATTTTGTGTTTCCAAGGACTCAAAGCCCCAGGAAGACAGGGAGGAAGAAGAGCCAGTGTCCATACTGTACAATGCAAAATACCAGCACCTTGAAGAAAGTCTAGTATACAGTAGGCACTCAAGAAGAAAATGGTAGAGGGTACTTCCCTGGCGATCCAGTGGTTGAGACTTCGCCTTCCAATGCAGGGGGTGAGGGTTCGATCCCTGGTCTGGGAGTTAAGATCCCACATGCCTCGTGGCCAAAAAACCAAAACATAAAACAGAAGCAATATTGTAACAAATTCAATAAAGACTTTAAAAATGGTCCACATCAAAAAAAAAAAAAAATCTTAAAAAAAGAGAAGAAAATGGTAGAATGAATGACATTAGAGCCAGTGTATAATTGTGACCTTGCACCCCTGTCCCGACCCCCTTCCCAAAGCCTTCTACAGGAGATGTCAATCTCCCCCCACCTCTGCCTGCTCTGCCTCCCTGGATGTCATTTCCATCAGATTTTGCTCATATACACTAAAGAAGAGCAAAGGAAAGCACCCTCTAACCTCAGACACACACACACCCCCACACACCCAACAAGCCACAGGTATTTTGGCCACAGGGGCTGCAGACCACAGTAATACACCCCACCTTTTCTGAGACCCTCTCGCTTGTTCAATTTCTGCAAGTCTTATAATTTAAAGAAAAATAAACTAAGCCATTCTGGCTGATTGAAGAATAGTTCTCCTAAGGAACTTAACACCTAACGATCATATTAGTGATTTACAGTAACTTCTCATTCAGGATTCTTTTAGATTTATCATAGAGGTAAAATCAATACCTTCTACCAAACTGGAGAGATTTAGATGATTCATTTTTGAAATATAGGAATGGAAAAAAATTAATGATAATGACTAAAAATAACTCTAGTTCTCCCAATTTAAGATATGGCTGTCTCTTAAGGTCACAATTTAGAAAGGAAGAGGCCTTGGGGATCATCTAGTCCTGCTTCTTTACTTCACAGATGAGGAAAACTGAGGCCCAGGGGGCATTTCCCAGATCACACTGGCTAGGAAATAACAACATTTCTCTGGCAATGGGGCCCAGGCCTTCTGAGTCCTGAACCCAATATGCATATCCACCTGCCTTGCGTCATCAGATGATGGTACAAGTTTGAAGCACATAAAAATAGACACCCATCTTGCTTTCAAGGTGTTTATGGTCTAGCAGGGGCGATAACACATATACATATAAATTATGACACAAAGCAAACAGAGATAGGCTCTACTAAAGTGGTAGAGATTAAAAAGGAATCTTTAAGTCACTGACCCCTGAACATTTTTTTCAGTTTTTTTTATTATAGTAATCACACTTGTGAAATAGTGAAATTCTTCCTTTCTCCAAGATTCCTTGAAACCAAGTATTTGGACTTTAACTTAGTAAAGGATTTTACAAAACACCGTATTTGGGTATCTGATTTGAAAAAACAAACAACCAAGCCAGACCACACAATGCACATTGGATGAGATCTTCTGGGCAGGTATCTCCTGTCTATCCAGGAAAGCCAAACCAAAGAAGGCACTGGGTCAAAAAGGAAGGACGAGTAAAGGATAAATCCACTGACCACCACCTGAGGAGGCCAAGACACTCTCTCCTCCCTATTAGTCGTGGCTGGCTCTAAAATAAAAATAACACACTCAAGCTGTGATAGAGGAAAGCTCTTGGTTTGGAACCCAACTACAAAGTATTAGCAAAGAGAGATTATTACCCACTAGAGACTCTCTTTTGGGTATAATTAGAAGAAAAGAAAGACCATTGAATAGTGGGATTTGTGAGAAATATGGGTCATGTGTTTGCAGCACTAGTTGCTTGCAGAACTGGCTATGTGGGTTGGCACACAGCACCGTGAATATTAGAAACCACAAATCTCCAGAGTTTCCTGAACAAAGTTAAAAGGCCTTGTCTACGGATTGCCTGGTCGGAGGTCAGCTCATGAACAAAGTCCCTGGATGAGCTCAGATGCTACCTGTGCGTTTCCTACTTCTCCTTCTCTCCCTCCTCACTCCCCCTCCTCCTCCTCCACTCCCTTCTCTTCATCTTCCCCTTCCTTCTCCTTTCATTTTGGATATGGGCATCTCGGTGGGTCTAACTGTAGCTAATGATGCTTCTGCCAACCCCACAGAAGAAACAGGCCCTCTCCATGACAACAACCAGCTAGGAACCCACAAGCAGCTTTGGACAATGGGACAAACCATATTTCCATGAATAAAACCAAGGGAAGCTGATTCTTTTGCCCCTCAAGGACTGGAGGAGTTATTCCCCTGTCAGATTATGTGGCATTCAAAGGCCTGAAAAAGGAACAAACCTCCCTGTATTGACAACAAAGCCAATTCTTGAAAAGCTGAGCCAGAGCGGGAACCCTTCAAAAACTTCTTGGGAGCCTGTTACTGAAACCAAGCACTTCCCTGTTTTCATTTGTCCAAAGATAGACTCCTCTACAGGATCGTTATCTTGAGTTCTAGAAAGTTAAGTAGATGTCTTTTAGTAGGTATAATTTGAGAAAAAAAAGGAAAAGTTGAAATGAATTTTTCAATTCCTCGGGATTAAGTATACCTTGGACAAGACAAAGAGCCACGTTTGTGCACCGTACTCCCATCTACCTCTGCCTGGAATGTTCTCTCAGCTCTTCCTTCACCTTCCTTCATGCTCTGAAATATTACTTAGCTACATCTTCACCCCAGGTGATTTCCAGGAGCCCCCAGTTTGCAGGGGGGTGTCCTAGGTCATCTGTTTCCTTATTACTTGCCTCCAAAGCACTTAGATCCTGCATTTGTGTACTTTTCTGTCTCTGTACCCCTGCCTCCTCCAAAAAAAGGGGGTGGTGGTAGTGATAGAGATTCTCTGTCCCCAGTGCTTTCTACACATTAGGAGGTCAGTAAGCGCAGGGCAATTCCTGAATGAACACGCAAACCCAGTGGCTGGTTTCCTCACAGACCACACCAACAGGGCAGTCCTTCTGTCTCTATTTCTATTTTCCTATCTACTTGTATAACCATGTTTTTAGGAATCAGAGGTTGCTCTTTGTAAAACTCTTGAAAAGACTGGGTAAAAATTATTTTATAAATGCCAGTCTGATCTTCTACTTTATCCCAATGAGCTGCTATTACGTACTATGCAAAGAAGAGAAAATTTAGCAGGGAAGTTTGTGCTTAAAAGATTTTGGCCACAAATGCTAAACAGGATCAATGTTTCTATTTAGAGAAAAACATCCCTATTTCAATTGTGATGTTTGGAATTTCAGCTTACATTACAAAAGGCCTTGGGAAAGGCTTTATAGCAGAGGCTGACGGTTCTTGTGGAATCACTAGGCCAAGTGTATCTTCCTGTCAGCCTGGACTGTCATTTGAGTATATTGACCCTTCCTTGACGGAAAGTCTATGAAAAGCCAGAGGGGGAAGAACAGGCTGCAAACCTGCTGCAGAGCATTAACAAGAACAGAATTAAACATTAGCACTTCTGGGACTTATCACACAACTTGGAAATGGTATTCAATAAAAGAAAAGATAATTTGGGGCCACACTACCTGGCATGAACATCTGACTCACAGTCACTGGTCTGGATTTAGAAAACTGCTTTGATCCCCAGAGAGTAGATTGTTAATGAGTATTTTAAAGGACAAGATTGAGGTAGCATGATAAGAGTAGAAAAGGGTACTGGTTTCCAAGGGTTCCAGTCTTGCTTCCACTTCTGTAAAAGCAACTGGAACTGACTTTGAACAAGACAACTGACTTTGAACATGACACTTTCTACTTCCCTGAGAAACTGTCCTCATCTCAAATATTGGAGGTGGGGACCACCAAATGAACTAACTCTCTGATCCATTCAACTCTCAAATCTGGGCCTCTATGACCATAACATTGAAGAGATTTAAAAACAGAGCAACTAACGCTCATACCTTTTTCCTACCTGAAGTGAAGGTGAGGGAACCTTAATATAAAAGGTAATATTTCTTACATGCCTGCTAACAGTTCATGCATAATTTTTATAGCAAAGCATGGATTTTAAGAGATTATTATCAGCTTCCTGAATTTGACAAGCTCATCAGTGTCACCTCGTTCTCCTTAAAGACTAATTATCCAAGGTGGTCAAACCTCCAACGTAAAAGTAATCAGCTTATAAATCACAGACAAGAAGGTGAAAAAAAGTTAATCTATTAAAAAAAATTTCAAGCTTATTAAAAAATTGAATAGTATAACACATCTCTATGTACTCCTCCTTTCCTCCCTGGTAAAACATTTGGTCACTCTCGTTTCACCTATCCCCAATTTACTTTCTTTCTGGAGCATTTTGAAGTAAATCTCAGACATCTCGTCATTTTACCCCCTAATGATTTCAGTACTCATCTCTAACTGATAGAGATTAAAACAAAAACAAAAACAAAAACAAACAGAAACAACTGCCAGGTCATTATTATGGCTGACAATATTGTAAAAAATCCCTTAACATCATCTAAGATACCAGTTCATATTCAAACTTCATCAACCACCTAAAAAAAATCTTTTTCAGGGCAGAGGCGAAACTGATTTCACCCAGGTCACAATTCTTTGTCTTTTAAATATTTCTTTTAGACGCTACCATTACTTAGACACAGTGTATCTGGACACAGATAATGTGAAGGCCACTTTCATCGCTACTTAATATTTCATTATTTGAAATGTCCTATTCTATGAAGCAGATACAAATGTAGTTAAAGACTCACAACTGGAAAGATATCAAGTAATTCTCATAGTTTTCTCAAACGCGTAAACAATTTGGGCAACTTTAACTGCATGCTTTAAAGCTATTTTGTTAAACTTTATAACATTCCCAGGAAGAATCCCATCTGACAAACCCTAGTGGCCTTTATTTTACCCATATAAAAGCTGAATGTCCTAAACTGTAAAGCGGCCCAACAGCAAATGTAGCATTTTCATCTGTAGCTTCATCTCTACTTCGAAAAAGACACATCTGAAGGAACACAGCAACAAAGAGCCCGGCTTTGTAAATAGGGCTAGGAGCCCTAAACTGTCATAGACTCTGACTTTTGGGAAGGAGGAAGGTGAACAATTTCTCTATTCAGGCCTCTCTGGTAATACACAGGAGCTGCTGTGATTCATAACTAGAAACACTGTTTTATAACACGAGTCTGTGTTTTATAACACACACTGAAACAAACAAACAAACAAGACTATTTAGAAACCAAAACCAAGCCCTGCAGTGGGGCATTGATATCAAGATCTCAAGATGTCAGAGTGGCTATTGAATCCAGGTGAAGTAGGCAAGGCCTTATCCCTTTCCTTGGCCAGAAAGTGGAAGCGTCCTGCCTGCTGCACATGCCCACACGAGGAGCAACCATGAATTTAATTTTCTTAAAACAGAAGCATTTTCAGACTTGTGTTTTCCTGGACAGCTGCCTGGTGGTTGTACTACGTAATCAGGGCGTGTAATTGACAGGAATGTGAATCGCTCACAAATTCTGGCAAAAAAAAAATTACGGAGCTATTTTTTTTCCAGGAAAAAGTTAAGGAGCAGATTCATCCTGTCCATTGAAAACAGCAATTACTTTACATGTCAGCTCCTTAGCTACCTTTATATATAAAAAAAAAATCACTGTGATTTGCACTAACTATCAGCATGTATTGTAAAGAAGTCGTGTGGATTCACAGCTCATGCAATGGGATGGTTTGGGTCAGACATAATCTGTGAAATGGCAAATTTAGATGGGTTACTTGATATATATATGGGATTCCTCTCCCAAGAGCCAGTTGTGGGAGACTATCCTTCCAATGATTTTGCCACTTGAAAAGCTGCCATCTGTGAGGACCTTGTAATTATTATGGTAATACCCAGGGCAGACTGATCAGGCTGCCATTGACACTCACGGGCAGCTTCAGAATTCCTTTCACAAGGCCTCAGACACAGGGATCTCCAAAATAATGGCTGGGGATTTTCCCAGGTAGGAGCTTTTGGAACCATGGAAGCTTTTAGACAAGGTAAAGTGTTGCTGCAATCTATTAATTCTCTTTGAATAAGGGAAAGAATAATCTGAATTAACTTCACCATCAGCCTGAAAGGGGCCCTCTTTTCCAAGGCAGAGGCACAGAAGCTAAACCGTGGAAATCCATGAAGATTGAATTCCACTGAGATAAACCCTGACTCCATCTGAACTCGACACGTTCAGAAATGTATACCTTCAGCATCTGTGAAACTGGAAAGCTCCTGTTCAGATCTGCAAGGTGTCTTGAGCTTCTGGCTCTGGAGGGAATAGGGGTATTCTGAACTGTGGAAACCTCAGAAACACATGAAGAAAAAGCTGGGGCTTTAGAAGGTTGGGGTTCGTGTTGGGGGGATTATTTTGAACCAAGGTGAAAAGAGTGGAAACACTTAGGTCTTTCCTTCCATTTATAATACTCCGTGAAGACAGTTTGGATTTTCTCAGAATGGGATCTCTCATTCTTAGAAGTAAAATTGAAGTCAAAATTTGCTAAATCAGAGGTTATGTTGAGATTTTAAGGAATGAAACTAAAATTCATTCTGTACTCCATCACTAATTCCTATTGAGAAGCTTTTCTTCCATGACAGCAGTTGGGGGCTGGGATTATTGGCTCAGGATGGTCCTCATCACTGACAGCCACCACTAATCTCCAACTTAATTCTGAGTTTATTGGGCAAGTAGGTGCTAACAGGCAAAATGAGGGTGGAGTCCCATAAGCCACTAAAAAGAGAGACATTATGTACATAAATCAGCCCTGCAAAATATTTCAGATACTGTATCTCAATTATAAAACAGTAGCAGACTGTTAAAATCTGAAAAGTAACACGTAATATGTATAACTAGTTCTTTTCAGGCATGTTCTTTGTTCCTATATGAATACATTTCACATGAGCCCAAAGAGATGGAAATGTCTTATTTATTTTTATAATTGAGAAAAACGTATGAACTGTCTGGAATGTCCATGTGTGGAAAAATAATACATTATATGGAACTGCACACACATGATTTCTAATGCACATATCCAGGACCAGAAATTCTAACGAAGAACCTTATTCAACAGAAAAAAAAATTTTTTTTTTCTTTAGCATTTGCAATTCTGGTATACCATAATGCTGAGGCCAAGCATATATTTTATTAGTTTAAATCCTAGCTAAGCAATAAAATGTGTGTCATTTTAAATAAAGAAAACATGCTTTTCACAAAAGTTAAATTTAATGTCCATTTTGGCTCCCCTGCAGTGATGTTATGGTGTGCCACCCAGATCCCTCCCTTCAGGATTGAAGCCCTTATTTCCCCTCTGGCCCAAAGTGTTGACTGCCAGTGGCTCACAGCTGAGTCATTTTCTGAGCCTCATCTTTAGCTAAAGGGAGCTGCCTTGCCCAAGATGATGCCCTTCCCTGGGGGCAGCTGGCATCCAGTGTCTGGTTTGATGCAGGGTAAACTATCCAGTCCCTTTGCCTCCATCTGGGACATCTCTCAAAGGCTGTATCCCTGCTTCTGATCTCTCTGTGGCATCTGCCAAACTCTGGTCGCAACTGTATGACAGTTCAGTTTCTCCTGTCCAATCCAGCTTCCTTCACTCCTTATAGGTGTTGTTCCTAAGTGCACTCCCCAGTCAGCTTTCTGTACATAAATCTCAGCGTCTCCGAGTCCATTTTCTGGGGAACCCGATCTAAGATATCCACTTATTTAAGAATACTTTAATGGAGCGACAAGTTGGGAATAATGATGAGTTTTTAGATGAGAATATGGTAGAACTTCACTTTCTTCAGTGTGAGGTAGTCCCAGCCTAGCCTTGATGCCAAGAGGGTCGGTTCCAGAAGTTTCCTAAGTTTGGCATTGCAAGGTGAGCTCACTTAATGGTGATCATACCATATAAGAAATTTCATGATGAGGTTTTACTATTGTATTAATACAGACAAATCATGGACAGTATGTGGATGCTTTGGCCGTATGCAGAATGTTAGAAGTTGGCTCTTCTCTCTTGGGTTAGGAGTTAACCCAACCCTTTAGAATTCTTCCCTGTAAGTGAGACTCTGGGATAGATTGACCATTAAAGAGTAGCTTAAGCACTAGGAGAATCTGTGAGAATGGGACCCATATTGGTCATTTTATTCATTAGAAACCTAACTTAAGAGAAACACATCAATAGAATATCAGGTAAAGCAATTTAGGGCAATAAAAACATAGTCTTTAAATGATACTGTCCCCCAGTGGCTCCCATAATGAAAATGAGAACATTTTCCCATCTCTCAAATCACCCCAATTATACACAGGATTAGGTAACTTCCACAAATCAGGGCATGGAAAGTTCTTTGATTTAGAGATATCAGTCAGAACTCTTTTTTTTTTTGCGGGGGGGTGGTGGGGCGGAGGGGAGGGATGGTGGTGTGTATGTATGTGTGATTGCATAACAGCTTTTCCTTTTCCAACCTGGAAAACCATAGGTTCAGCTGCCTTTTAGGACCGTTTCTACCTTGATTGCACTTTGCTGTGTGAAACTGCAGCACGAAATGAAGATAGCTCCTCTCCCTGCGTTATTAAAAACTCCCATCTGAGAAAGGAAAGGGATGAAAGAGACTACCAGAGATGGTGTTTCTATGAAAAAGCAACTTCCGAGTCCCTAAAGATCTCATAAGTTCATCCTGTTGTCATTGAGCTTGTTAATAGATGCATAATGACAGAAGAATTATTGTGAAGCTGAGATAACTAGGATTTAGATTTCATATGAAGGGATGGACTTTACATTAGAGGCAAAGGACTTTTATTCTCTGATTATAATCATTCTAAAGTGCTTTTTGACCTTGGAAGAAAAAAAATCAGTGTTAAGGTGGAATTGGTTAGGTTATCGCCTAAGGAGGCATAAAAGGCCATCAGGAAATAAATTAAAATTAAAATAGATTCTTTTATTGGGTCACGTCTCATCCTCTCATTTGTAAGCAAGCTTTCCACTCAAGGAATTGATACTGCAGGGGATAATTTTGCTCCTCATGTTTTGACTCAAGTAAAAGTTACAAACAAAAGTGGGGAGGAAGCTGCACATAAAGCTTAAAAGACAGACAGTTCTAAGGAATAGCAGACAGAAACCATGGTTGTATGCAGCTACTTATGAAGTGGACAATGGTTTTGAAATCAATTGTCCCTGCTAAGTTAAGGGAACATACTTACATTCCAGACCAGACAAACATAGCAATGTCACATGTTCTGACCTTGAATAAATAAATGTCATTTCTTTTCAGAATTTACTTTAAGATTCAGTAAGTAATCTAGGATTATCAGAACATCTGCTTCCCAGATTCTTTAACATATCAGGATCACCTTTTCCTCTAGAGACCAGACAAATACAGGATGTTTCCCTTGACAGAATATACCCTCCATTCTTGGAAAGATCAGCCAGTTCTCTTCTCTAGTAGGTGGTTTTCTCCTTTGCATTTACATAGATGCCAATGGTAACTGAAAATGTCTCTTTCCTTTATAAAATCTTGTACGGATAATGCAAACAAATGGTATCTAAGGGGTCACACATTCTTCATCTTTAGATGATATAACAATATTTTTAAATTTTCTGGATGAGATTCTGATTTAAATCTTACAAACTGCTAACAGAAACTTTAAAGCAAGCAGTCCTATAAATCAACTCTACTTCAATTAAAAAAATTTAAAAACATGAAACAGAGCAGTTTGATCAACTTAAAAAAAAAAAAAAGCAAGCAGTCCTAAAACTGAGACTCAAAATACGTAGGGTAAATTGTCAGACATCAAGAAGCCCTTTGAGTTGTAGCATTGGTTTCCAAAGTAATATAGTACAAATCTCACAATATAGTTTCACATGATAAATATCTGTTCTTCCTTATAGCTGTTAACAAGGAAAAGATGATTATTTTCCTCCATATTCAAATGTGCAAGAAGAGTGGTCATAAAATTGTGTATGTACACACACACGTGCACACGCACACACACACACATCAAGTCTACAGAAATTAATTGAGCACATAGTAGATACCAATCACTCTGCTAAGTCCAAGATATACCAAGATAATTAAAGCATATCTAGTGGGACAAAGCTACAGAACCACAACTATTCTATAATATATTTTCTGTACTGTCACCTTAACAATGTCCTGTGGGAGCAAAGGAACTGCAGCAATTAATTTAACAAGGTAGGGTTGGAGAAGGCTTTGCATGGAAGTTGCTATTTGTGTTGGCCTTTGGTGGAGCAGTAAGACTTCCACGGGTGCAGAAGTTGGCAAAAGACATTCCTGGACAAACAAGGTAATACAGTAGAACCAAAGGCGCTGAGACATACCCACACACAGAGTCTTCTAGGAACTAGTCATTCAGTGTGGCAAAAACTGCTGGCATAGAAGTCAAGGAAAGAGCAATGGAAAGATTAAGACCAGGTTGTGAAGGGCCTTGTTTGCCATATTAAGTAGTTTAGACTCCTCAGGCAATGGAGAACCCTAGAAGGTCATTAAGGAGGTAGAATAAGAAGATCCTGCTGACAGTGGAATCCCAAAGCAGGCCATAGTTTTTCTTTTTCTTTTCTTTTTATATGGGGGAGGAGGGAGTAGGAACTGCTGAATGGAAAGGTAGTATTTTCTAATATACCTGGTCTCAGAGAACAGAATTTAGCCAAGGCATGTTCTTAGCACACAACCCTAGCACCATGAGACAAGACTGATCTCTCCACTAGGAGATTCACAACAGTCCTTCTTATTATTGGTGTTCTACTATATTCACACAGCAAAGCAAGAGGAGTGCCAAGCTGCATCTTGAGTACTCTGCTGCAGATTTACTGCCTGACAAGCCTTAAAGTTAGAAAAGTATTCCAAGCTGAATCTGTCACGAACAGCTTTATACAGTTTGTTGTTTCCTGAGTCGTCTGGCCACTGGGAGACCAAGTCTGAAGAACACGTTTCCAATGGTGAGCCTTACTGACAACTGCTTTATCATTCTTCATGTTAAATAGACCAGCATATCGAAGCTCTTTCAAGCCAGGAAGCCAAGCTGATGATGTGAACAACCAAAAAGTGATTTTTCTCCTAACTGCCCACACTTATCAGAAGTCTTTGCATTTATACAGTATATGGGTAGCAAAGAATGCAACACTGATTTTTTATTACTATTTGATTCCGCTTCACGACAGTCCCTTGTGGCAGGAAAGTGGTTAATTTGCAGATAGGAGACACCTAGGACCAAAGAAATAAAATAATTGGAAATCATTGTTTTGATGGAGTTGGGGCAGAGTTAGCAATCGTGTTCCTGGGCTGCTGCTTTCCCGGGGAAGCCCGACAGCCTTGTTCCCACCGCAGACTTAAATGTCCTGCCTGAATCCATGTAGATCAATTCGATTCCTGAGCCCGAATGACAAGCTAAACTAGCAATAATGCCTTGCACAGGATTTTAAGCGACATAATCAACCGGAGAGGGACTTGTGTCAGTTAGACTTTGTCTCCTTAAAAATCAAGAGTAACAGTGGTAAGAGAGAAGTTTTTAACAAGGAGGAAAACCCTAGACAGTTGTCTCTAAGATTCTTCACCACAGCTTCAAGGACAACCAGGAAAAGAGCTGCTATTTGAGGCAACTTCATTATAAAATCATTTTTAATAAGCAATCTTAACAAAGAAAGGGAATACTCTGGTGGAGAAAGCCTCCAGGGACCCAGAGGCTGCCCAGTTAAGTTATTAGGAAGTTTCACACAAGGGACCAAACAGCTATTTCATTGGCCTCGGGGGACAGAGTTTAGTTTTCACCTGTTCTCTAGAGGCACTGGTGTTATCCTGTCTAAGAACAGCAGAGACTGGTAACAATCAATTATCCTGACACCCCAACTTGGTGAGAGGAAGTGAATATTCAGTTTTGTCAACACAAAAAGACAGGGTGGAGAGAGACAGATAAATTAACGTGATTCGGTTCATTATACACGGAAGACTTTTCTGAATATGCAGCCAACAGAAAGCCTCATCTGAACCTTGGTGTTAAGTGAAACAATAGAAACTCGTTCTTGGAAAATGAAGAAAGACCAACAAAGAGAAAAGGGAGTATCATTATCTTCTAACTGTACTGTCCAGCTATGTAAGGGAAATAGTTCTTTGTGCTTATGAAAAAATAATAATGCAGTTTACTTTACGTAAGGAGTGAGCAAGACTGGGCATGCGGGGTTCAAATGTTTGGAAAGCTACGTGTGGCCGAGTCCTAGTATATTACAGCCGTCTCCAGCCAATTAGCAGCAGGAAGGAAAGAAAGCAAAAAGAACCATTAGCCACGCAATTCAAAGTGCATATGTAGTTTTCAAGTTTCACTGCTTGCTTCATTCCTCTGATTTTAATGAAATGGCAAGCACTGGTCTGACAATTAGACCTTCAAACTGGGAAGATGGAGGAAAAAAATGAAACGCTTTTGCTTTAATAATTAGAACAGCCTTCTCTTTTTGGACTAGATCTTTCCTGGTCAAGAAGCACTTTCTACACAGGTGATCAGAGGAAAGACCAGAAAAGAACCTCGATCTGAGGATAAGAATTTTGTCTGAGTTCAGAGAAGGGAATGAAGTATGGAACCTGTGATTGCTATGATGCTCACTAAATGACAGCAATAAAAACACTGTTTACAGGTCACTGTATTTTTCACACCCATTCTGTGGCTCCCCGCTGGTTATGAGATAAAGCCAAAACCTTACCTCTGTTGTCCACGTCCTCTTTTTTTCTTATTAATACTCTACTGTAGTCAGACAGGTCTATACAACGCCCCTCCCCCCTCCAAGTCCTCCATCAATCTACCTGATCACACCTACACCTCGCTACCCTTCCAGATCCAGCTCAGCTCCCCAGCTGTGTTCTCTACTCAGACAATCCAACTGAATCACAGGCCTGCAGTCTCCTGCAATTCTTTCATTACTAAAAGTTCCTCAAGTGGGTCTATCCGTCCTCCTCAGATGTAAACTATTGGAGTGTGAGGATTGAGTTGAACTTTCTATTTTACACTGTGCCTAACACACTGCCAGACACAGAGAAGGGGTTAGAAATATTCAGCTAATAAAATCTTTCTGACTCCCAGCCGCCTGCCCTTTGTACAGGGATTGGCTGTGGTCTGCTTTCCAGCCTTCCTTCCTTAGATTCCAGTATAACAGGTATCTGGATCATCCACCATATAGCCTGCTCCTTCTCTCCTCTAAAACAAAAAAATTATAATAAAAGATGTATGGATTAAGTCTCTTTCACTGAATCCAAACCTGAATCTTGCACATTCTTGCATTTTTTGCTCTTCTCTTCAATATGCCCTCTAATCGTTACGCTCGGCTGTTAACTATTTAAGACATTAGGAGCTAAACTCTATGCCTACGAGTTCAACAAAGTCAAACAAGGTAAAGAGCTATCACTCCTACATAGGAAAAATGTTTACCCAGAGGTGGAGGTGAAGTGGGTGGAGAACATTTCACTGTGAGGAATCTCGGGCAGTCACAGGAAAAAGGGTAACTGAATGCGTGGAAATGAAAAAGTCACCGTTTGTGCAGATATGGACATCAATTATAATCAAAAGGACCATGTGACTACAAATACACTAACTTCCTGGAAGTGTAGTTGATAGACCTAGTGTAAAATTTTTTGTATAATTCATAAAGCAAGTGAATGTAGACCAATAACTTTCTTCATATTTCAAACACGTTGACATCTCTGCTGCTCCTCAGTTTTCAGTCCTTTGGACGCAGATCTCAATAAAGAGAGAAGTTGGTGTAACTGTAAATCCAATCCTAAATTCATGTACTCTCAAGCGTACTTGAAACCTAGATGCTTAATTCTCTTATGCATCCTTTTGATATATATTTCAGTTCCCTAAGGAACTTTTAGCTTTCATGGTTGTGTTTGTTTGTTTTTGGTTAGGTTTCAGGGAAACCACAGTATCCTGAATCATACTACCTCTTAGTGGCAGTGAAAGTTATACATGGATTATCAAGTTGATCTGACAAAAGAATGCTAACGTACAATTTTCTTATAAATGTCATTAATGTCTGTTAAAGGCTTTGTTGCCGTGGAAAACGAGTTCATGCTGTAAGAAATACATGTTACTACTCGTGTGGGGGGCATAACTATCTTAGAAGCAAAAATAACCATTTTGAACTCTTGTTTTATTATGGAATCAGTTGAGGTGAATGAATAGTGATGTTAAATGGATGTCAGTTCTTTGATGAATGAGGTTAGGTTGTCAAAAAGATAAGTAATGATCATTTTAGGTCAACTGATTTAAATGAACTTTTTCATATGGTGGGAATAGCATACCTCCTTCTCGTAATCAGTTGGTTCACCAAGCTTAGGAGCCTTTATAGGTAAAATAGTTCTAAGGTAAAAGATAACCTGAGTCAATTGTAGGAATGACTGCTCGCTTGGCTTTCTTCTTATATTTTCAAGTGGAAGGACCACTCTAAGGAATGAAGTTCTTTATCGTAGGCTCTGTGGGTTGGCTTTAAACCCTGGCTCAACCACATACCAGCTAGCTGTAGAACCCTGGGCCTCAGTTTTCACCTGTAGAATGGGGATGGTAGCAACACCTCCCTCACAAGATTGTGGTAAAGATGAAATAAATTAACACGTACAAAGTGCTTAGAGAAGCATCCAGCACTTAGTAAGTGCTCCACAACGATTACCTAATGCTGATATTGGAGATAACAGTGTGGTACTCGTGTGCATGCAAGGAGTCAATCTACTCTGAGTCCTGGCTCTGCCCATTTCCAGCTGGATGAGTTTGCAAGTTTTCTCACTTCTCTAAGTTAAGTTACTGACCCCCTCAGACAAGTTTTCTCATCCAAACTGGGGGTACAAGTAGGACAAAGCTCATGGGGCCGATGAGAAGATTAAATGAGATAATGCATGTAAAGCGCTCAACGTAATGCCTGGAATATCAGAACTGCGCAGTAGGTGGTAGCTCCTGCTCTTGTTGCTGCTACAGCGACTACTGGTACCTGGACCTTTCCTATCGCCACTTTTATTATTATTACACTGTTATTATTATTATTATTATTATTGAACTCGAAGTAACACAAAATCCTGAAAAGACATCGGCCCTTCTTTAAAGATCAACTCAATCATGTACAAGAGTTTCATTAAATATACAATAAATCCATCAAGTAGACACCAGTACTTTGTAGGCTAGGCATTTTTATTTTCTCGCGGTGATGGTGGATTTTAAAGAGCCATTCCCCATCTCAATACACCCTTTTGAACCTATGTTCTGAGATGAGAACACAAATACTTTTTGTCCAAATTCAATTCACAAATCTGAGGTCTATGAACAGCAAACTTGAACCAACTGGATGCTCTGATGGAAACACTTAGCTAAATATTCAGATTTTTAATCAATTAATTTTTTATAATTTTTATTGGAGTATAGTTGATTTACAATGTTGTGTTAATTTCAGGTAGACAGCAAAGTGAATCAGTTATACATATACATACATCCACTCTTTTTTGGGTTATTTTCCCATATAGACCATTACAGAGTATTGAGTAGAGGTCACTGTGCTATACAGTAGGTCCTTATTAGTTATCTATTTTATATATAGTGGTGTGTACATGTCAATCCCAATCTTCCAATTTATCCCTCTCCCACCCCCAACTTTTCTACTACTATTGACAAGGAAGGGCCTCTCAAACAATTAGGAAAATTGCAGATGGCTCTCGTGGATGTGAATATGAATCCACTCAACAATCTGCTGGGATCCAGATGACTACTCCGACCCTACTATAGCCTCAGTTGCCTCTAAAACACCAATATATATGTATATATGTATATACTTATAAAGTATATACCTATGCTGTTACATCAGTAGAGTATGCCCATCACAAATCCTATTCAGAAACCTTATGAATCAGAGCAAACTCACACCAAGCCCGTAACTATTCAGATTTGTAAATGGAATTCACAGATCCCCACCATGAACTGTGGATTTTAAGACTATGCAAATCTTCTACCTTGGAAGAACTGACTGGCAGGGCCAAGTGCTATCCATTTATATCCTAATATGATGAGACAGAGAAATCCTGTTAAGTTCAGAGGCTTGGCTCTAGATATACAGGCCAAGTCTAAACAAGGCAAACATCTCCAGACAGCACGGGGCATTTTTACTTCCTTGGACTGACTGATCTTGAAGGAATGACATAGATGTTCCTCTGGGTGAGAATAGGGGGAGAGGAGGAGCAAAAGTAGTTTTCAGCACCTAGAGTTAAATATTTACCTTTCCCTTCATTGCTCTTGTACACTTGGATCACAGTGTCAGAACCCTGGAGGTCTCTCTAATTCTTCTCTCCTCTCCCACATTTCCGGCTTAGTCTGCTTTCCAGCTTATGAGCCAAATCTTCTGAAAAGGGTACACTTAGCATTTGTATTTTCAGATTATTTTCTGTGACTATGTGTCCTCACTTTCCCGCAGTCCCAACTTTGAACCTAGTCTGCAAGCTCCTTGAGGGCAAAGAACCTGTCAGTACATAGTAGGTCCTCAATAAACAATTGTCCACTGATTAGCTCTAGAAGAGGCCAGCACTTGTATTTTGGTCATGCCCCATCGGCAGCAAGCTCAGTGTCTGCAAGCTAAGAGATGAATCTTCTGGCAACTTTGTGAGTACTAGTTTGTGACTGTTTGTCAATGGGTGGACAGGAGCTGGATGAAAGCCTCCTGAAAGAACTTGAGTGTGGCTATTTCTCAGGTCTGTCCTAATGAAACATCCAGCCAGCAACTGAAATTATAATTCCCGTGAGTCACACCGTGAGTCACACCATGGGTCACATGGGTTGCCACAGCAACCTATTAACTATATAACCAAAGCACCTTCCATTAGCTTTGCCAAGAATGGTTCTTGAGTTTTCCTGGACTGTGAAAATAATGTGGGTGAGCCCCAAGTTTGGGGTTGCTAAGAGTCTGCAACCAAAAGGAATAGCCTCAAGGAAAGGAAAAGAAAACGAGAAAATAAGGCGACTGTACTTCTTGGGCCTCCTGAGTAAACGGCAACAACTGTGACAAATTGTTGGGTTGGTTTTGTGATATCAGCAAATACCCAAGGAGAGGTGGTCGAGGCCTCAAAACTCATTTTCTCTAAGTCAAACTTAAGCCAAGCCTCTAGGGGTAAGAAGTGAATACATTAACCTAGTCCACTTTAAATGATTGCAATAAATACTTTTTTTTCTTTAAAAATACAAAGGATTAGTTCTCAGAGAAATATTCTGAGTTGTACTAAAATATTTTTACTCTGGAGAACCAAAATCTCTTTATAAATAATACAGTGCTTTAAGTTTACATCTTAGGCATGAGCCTGCTGCAACCAAACATTTGCAAACGTACTAAATTCATTTTTAATGGTTATTTGGGTTAAGATTAAAAATTCCAGAAGCTTCAGAAGCATATTTGATTTTGCTATTTACTAGGGAAAACTGACATTCAGTTGGATTAAACTGACATATTTTCCTGATTGCTTACGGAGTAACTTGTAATTTTTACATGTTTGGAAGTTCCCGAGTGTGGAAGAAAGCAAGCAGAAGAGCCTTAAACAAGAAGAATAAGGAATATAATTTAGGATTATAAATTAGGTGGTTGGGATTAACATATACACACTACGATATATAAAATAGATAACCAACAAGAACCTACTTTATAGCACAGGAAACTATACTCGATATTTTATAATAACCTATAAGGGATAAGGATCTGAAAAAGATATATATATATAGATAGATAGATAGATAGATATAGATATAGATATCTATATCTATATCTATATCTGAATCACTGTGCTGTACACCTGAAACTAACATGACATTGTAAATCAACCATATTCAATAAGAAACAAACTCTACAAAAAAGAATAAGAAATACAAACAAGGATGAGAACAGGAGGAAGTGACAATGGTCTGTTGACTCTGGAAGCAATCCAGGGGCCGACCAGGTATCTTTCGGGTCTGCACTCTGGTGGCCGGCTGATAGATTCCCTAAGGTGATGAGCTATGATGCCAAACTTCCCAGTAGCTGGAAATAGCTAAGATTATTATCTGTTGTATTTTTCACTTTTTCATCTCTATATATGCCATCTTCTAACATTTTAGTGAATGCAGAACTACCCATGCAGAATTAGATGAAGAAGTCAGGAGCAAATTAACAGATTTGGCAAATAATAAAATATGGCAACTAATAAAAACCAAGACAGCAGTTGATTCCAAGAGAAAGATACTTATCCACACAGTACTATTACGGCAGGAATGAGACCAGAACAAACCTGTGAATCACAAAGCAAAAGCAGTCTTGCAAGTGTCCAATCAAATACAGGTGCTATATAATCAACCACAAAAATTAAATTAAAATTCTACACCACGGTGTAAAATTTCTCGAGTACATCCCTATCCCACAAGTAAAAACTCTCTTTTATGTTCACACAGCAAAACCCAGCAGCAACATTTCCTGTCAACAGCTGAAGAACATTGCAAATGTAAGAATTCCTTGACCAATTGGTCATGATGACTTCGTACAAGAAGCCCCAAGCTTTGCCTTCCCCCACCTGCCAAGTGAAGTTAATGACAAACACTGACGGTCCTATCCCAGGAACTCAGGAGAATCTGTGTTCTCCAAAGACCATGCTTGTGGATTTCTCTGAAGCTAACAATCAGATTTCCTTTCCTGGGAATTTCTTGCTTAACTCACCCAAAGCATTTTTTTAAAGAAGCAATACCTGTACTTTCCAGATAACAAGGTGGCCTAAAATATTACCAAGTGTCACAACTATTCAGGTTCATTTTGTAGTTCTTGCACCTCTGACTGGTGTACCTGTGAGCTGACACTCGGGTCTGATAATATATTCTGCAACTGTACATGTTCATTTGTAAGTGGAACAATCTCTCTGTGCGGGCAGTTAGGAAACCCAGATTGAAACTGCTAATGTGAGCTGACTTCAGCTGTTGATGATTATGTAGTCAAGCCTTGACCAAGGTTTCCTGAACCCTGGCTAAAATCGGAAGTCTTGAGACGGCCCAAAAATGAATTTGCACACTTCCCTGACAGTGAAACTTTTAAAAGAGCAGATGTCAAGATGATTTAAGAGGAGCTGAAATTTAACATCTTAAGAAAACTTATCAGCAAATTAAGACAGTTCAGTTTTTCAAGAAAAATCCGACAGATGCTAAAGAAGAAGTCATTTGGGTGATAGTTATTAGAGAAAGAACTGATTGATTTTCCTCCTCCTCACCAGTTGTGGGGCCTGTAGAGATGCTAAGATCAGAAATATGATGGGCTGTCTGCTGAGTTGGGTGACAAAAACAATCTCCATGTTTACGTGGCATAGAAGACTTTCACTAACATGCAACTTGGACAATTCAATTTCTCCTTGGCATGGGCAAAGTTTTGTGTCAACTGTCCTTTCAGGAGCTTTCTCCCCAACTTGTCATTGGGCCATTTTATTTTGGGCCCTCTCCCCCAAATCATGAATGTAAATATCAGCCACAAAAACCAAGATGACTTCTGATCTAAATCTTTCTATCAATTTAATATTTGAACTACATAAAGGAAGCTTTAAATCTTTCTACATTTACATTATGCTTAATCCCTAAGAATTTTCCTGCTGATTTTCACAGTTAGAAAGGCACTCAAAATCTACCCACTCTGGCTATATCTTGCTTTTGTTTTAAAGCAGGTATAGCTGATAGAGTTTATTAAGCCTCTGCTGAAAGACCAACCTGTTCTATTGCCTGTTACTGGAGTGCCACTTGTTTTTCACTAGCTACCACTCTCATGCTGTCACCCACATCCTTCCGTGAATTTAAATCCAACCACGGGTTATTATTTCTGCAATAGGCCAATGAAATTATCCTTAGGGATGACAATTCCTTAAAGGTCCTTATGGATGGATGGTCTCTATATTAAGTAACATCTATGGTCTCTCTGCTATTCGTTGAGGGGTATTCTTTGTATCCAGTGGAGTTGAACTAGTGGTTTTTGTCCATTTATCCAGGAGCCAAGTCATAATGCAAACAGTCAGCGGCTTTCTGTATGTTGCCAGGTGGCCAGGAGTCCATACCCCAAACCGCCATAAACAGTAGGCACAATCATCCGCCCCTGTTCAGGAGAGGCCCAGGACTGAGCTAGCAGAAAGACTGAATTACTTACCACCTCTAGAGTGGGTCCCACCAGGCCAGGGACGAGCTCATGGGCAAGGCTGTGCAAGGAAGCGCTCTGTACCATGCCTGCCCTGCGGATATACAGAGGACTTCAGTCTCCTGCACTGTCAATCTCTCAGTCATCATGAGCTCAATTATGCACCGACAACAGCAAGAACAACAACAACGACGACAACAAAACAACCCCCAAAAAGCTAAGGGCCACAGACTACCCTGGTGGAGGGACAGCCAACTGGAACCGTGTGTTGAGAGACGAGGTGCTGTCCTGAGCACGTGTCCATTACGGGCCTGAGCTTTGCCTCTTTCCTCAAACATTCCACTGAAGCCCACGGGAGAGCCACGTGGAGAGACAGCAGGACTGGGCCCTAAAAGTCAGGCAACCATCAAATTGGGTGGGGTTGCTTTTGGTTTTTTTTTTTGTTTGATTTTTGTTTTTTTTGCTTTTTATGTTTGTTTTCTACAAATACAGATAGACAGACAGACAAACCCAAGAGCAGATTTCAAGAATCAACTGAGGCACAAGATAAACTACTTTGATGGTACACAGATTTTTTTTTTCCTCCAAATGGTTCACATGAAATCAAAAATTTTCAAAGCATAAATAGGAAAAATTGGGGGACACGTCTTTGTCGGCCCTAAATTGTGCCGTAAATATCTCCATTGCTTGCCTTAGAAGGATGCCCAAACACATCTCGTAGGTAGCACATATCTGTGGTCTAAAAGAGTTATCAAATTCTAATGACATTCTTAATTGAAAGTCTAAATAATATGCTGGTCAAGTACAGTGAAAGTTGACTGCCTGCCATCAATGACGTATTGGTTTCATCCTGAGGATCAAGGCACAGTCAAACATCATTGCTCAGAATGCAGATCACAACACTTTACATTGACGTGAGTTTGTAAACTTATGGTGGAGTTCAAATGAAGGCAATTGATGAAAGCAGTTGAACCTGAGAGGTGGGAATGAATACAGAGGATAAATCCAGCGCACATTTCCACATCAAACTACCCATGCCATTTACCAGGGCCCCCAAAGGCCACACGAGCGGCAGCGCCTAGATTCCCGGTCAGTATCTCTGATCCACAGACACAAGTACAAAACGGCCTAAATCGTGAACTAGTGGTGAGGAAAAGGAGACCAAAGCTTAAAAGAAATCAAGGTGGTGTTTCCTAGAAACATACCAACTTGTCTAAGAAGGATCCAGAGTAAGGGCGATCAGTAAGTAATTAAGTGATCCTCCTGGCTAGATTTTATGGTTTTTCTAAAGATGAGTGGCTTGAATCGCTAGAATTTATCACACTATGTCTAGACTCTCTTTAACACACACTCAGTACAAACTGGTGGAGATGTACCACTTCCGACCACTACAGGTAGAGAAGTATGACCTCTGTTGACCATGGATCACAGCTGAAACATTAGTTTATACTTGAAAGGCCACAGCAGCCAGACATATGCGAATTCCAACTCTTCAGAAAACTTTGGACAAAAAAAAAAATGCATTACTTACATGTATGTGTCTTCTTTGTTACTGAGATACCTAGAAGAGAAGAAACAATGACAAAGGTAAGAAAGGAGCCTGTGTGTACTTCTTAGAATGTACATCATCCCCAGTGTACTCAGAAACGCATTTTGTTCAGATGGGGATGGAGAGGCAAGATGCATCTTCATCTCACATACAGCATCACTGGATCTACCCCAGTGTAACGAAACCATTAACGATGGGGCCAGCAAGCATTGCCTACTGGCTTAAGAGGTTCTGTGGTAAAAAGTAGCAGCACGGACAGTAATTAAACAGAGTGAGAGAAGACTTATTTCTGATTTTAAATAGGGGAGACGATCATGTTTATAGGCAGAGTGGGGAAGATTTAAGGCACAAGAGAGTGAAGCCAACTTACTCAGACAAGAGTGAACTGAGCCACAGAGCAATTAATTTGCTCTGGCCATTGATTTTGTGTTTACTTTTTAATGAAAATGACTCTCTGCTCACATGAAGCATCACTTTTAATGGTGAGGGAAAATACATCCACAAACTGTACCTCTCTGTCTGTACTTGTTAAAGTCAGAAGGGGAATGACGGCTACTTCTCGGCAAATGGCAGCACAATGAACAAAAACTATATGAAAACATAAGGGGTTCATGAGTCAGCACCCTTGATACGTCTAAGATGCTTTATAGAGAGCGGGTGAAGAATGGAACTGGGCAAGATTCTGCACATAAGACCGCAGAAAGATAACGTGAACGCACACTTCAATGCAAACAGTGCTATCGCCACTTCAGAAGTGCTCCATTTTGAATTCTGTATGCTTCATTCTTCTTGGGGATATTCTTGAGACCAAATAGGCTCAAAGTCATAAAGCTCTTGAAAACATTTAGCCTGTGACTAAGAAGTGTGGTAAACCTTGCATGTCTTTTTTTCTTTCAAGTTATTAAGAGAACTATTTAACCCTCCTCTGGAAAGTAACACTGTTGAAAAATTTGGCACTCAGATCAGACCTATTACTTAGCCATGGAATGTATCGGACACGGAAGAAATCCGTTATGAAAATCCATGGTATAGCACAGGGAGAACAGCTCGGTGCTTTGTGACCACCTAGAGGGGTGAGATAGGGAGGGTGGGAGGGAGACGCAAGAGGGAAGAGATATGGGGACATATGTATATCTGATTCACTTTGTTATAAAGCAGAAACTAACACACCATCGTAAAGCAATTATACTCCAATAAAGATGTTAAAAAAAAATCCACGGTAGACATCAAATAAAACAAAGCTAGTGCCAAAATTGTGCACCAAGACCAAAATCACACACTTGTTCCCCCACAAATTTCCACAGGACTTATTTAGGGAAGCTGAAATTACATAGCCCAACTCAAATTCTTTTTCTCCCCCCTTCCTATGGAGAAAAACACAACTATTGTCTTTTATCATGTTTGATTTGGCTTCGCACAGTGAAGTTAGAAGCTTCTGCAAAGAGTCTTGAAGGCTCTCTCACGTGGGAACTAACCAAAGGGTTTGAGGAGTTTTTGAAATAAGCTTTTTCATGGGAAGGGAACTGCCCCCAACAGCAGCAGTGAATCAAGTTGAAAATCTGAATACCACTTGCAACTCCAGCTCATGACACCAGCACCAATAAATGGATACTTTAGTGCTCTTTCAGCATTATGAGAGCTATATGTGTACTTTCCTTAGGAAACGATGCTTTCGGTAAAATCACTTTGAAGAGAAAGTGCTTATGCTGTCACTCCTGATTATTCAGAACCTTCACACAATTGGATTTAACACAGCCCCAAACAGACCTATCTATATTCGCTGAGTGTGGAACTATTTTCTCCTGACATCCAAAAGCCTGATGAAAATACCACTGCTTTGACTTTTCTACTTAAATTTATTATACAGTGTGATGCAGTGTTCTCATCAAATATTTTCATGACGATTATAATGATAATAGATTTTGAAAATCTTTCCAGGAAAGCTGCTTGATCCTTGAGATCACAGCAGCATGGAGCTAAAACTTCTCATATCTGTCTCCAGGAGACAGCATGACTTCTGTAACAGCACAAACTCAGCCCCTCAGTTTCGTTTAACTGCCAATTAGCGATCAGTATAAGTAATTGGGAGATATACCTACACAAGAGTTGCTAGATTTAGCAGAAACAATACAGGATCTCCAGTTACACTTAAATTTCAGACACTAGCAATTTGTTGTTTATCTGAAATTCAAATGTAACTGAGCATCCTGTATTTTATCTGGCAACCCTAACCTATAGAAATAAAATGTAAATTATATCTATCACATGCAAGGAAAAACATACCAATAAATTAATAGATACACTTTTATGGAGAAAGGCTTAAAAAACACATCCCTCTCACAAAAGCAATATTTTTTAAAGTGCATTACAACTCCTAATTATGGAGACATAACTGTGTATAATATTTTCTTTTTTTCAATTTTTTTACTTAATAGCCATTATGAAGACAAAATTCTATTTCTCTAGGAAAAGCAAACGAACTGAAACAATGTGAACACACAAAAGACAAATTTAATGAAACAATCAGAAAATTTATTGGAATTCCCTTCCTTCTCCTCTCCTGAAAAATAACTGTGCTCACACTAACGTCTTGTGTCTCTCCTTTCTCTATAGAAGCTCCAGTACTTCATATTAACTGACTCCACAGAAGTGAAAAAAAAAAAAAAGCAGAAAAAAAAAAAAAAAAGAAAATGTCCTTCTCATTTCACAGATGGGTCAACTAAGGACAATTTAATCATCACAATAAAAATTTTCTGTAGAAAGTTAATATCTGATGGGAAGTGAGTCCATGGTATGTATTTAAAGCTACCTAAGGAGGTAAAAGAACTGTACTCAAAAACTGTAAGACGCTGATGAAAGAAATTAACAATGACACAAAGAGAAAGATACATGGTGTTCTTGGATTGGAAGAATTAATATTGTTAAAATGATCATACTACCCAAGGCAATCTACAGATTCAATGCATTCCCTATCAATATACCAATGGCATTTTTCACAGAACTAGAAAAAATAATTTTAAAATTTATGTGGAAACACAAAAGACCCCAAATAACCAAAACAATCTTGGGAAAGAACAATGGAACTGGAGGAACCACGCACCCTGACTTCAGAATATACTACAAAGCTACAGTAATCAAAACATTATGGCACTGGCACATAAACTGATACATAGATCAATGGAACAGAAGAGAGAGCCCAGAAATAAACCCATGCACTCATGGTCAATTCTTCTACGACAAAGGAGGCAAGAATATACAGTGGAGAAAAGATAGCCTCTTTAGTAAGTAATGCTGGGAAAATTGGATAGCTACATGTAAAAGAATGAAATTAGAACATTCTCTAACACCATATACTAAAGTAAACTCAAAATGGATTAAAGGCCTAAATGTAAGACTGGAAACCATAAAACTTCTAGAGGAAAACATAAGCAGGACACTCTTTGACATAAATTGTAGCAATATTTGCTTTGGCTCTGTCTCCTAAAGCAAAGGAAATAAAAGCAAAAATAAACAAATGGGACCTAATTAAACTTAAAAGCTTTTGCACAGCAAAGGAAACCTTCGACAAAATGAAAAGACAACCTACTGAATGGTAAAAAACATTTGCAAATGATATGACTGATAAGGGGTTAATATCCAATATAAATAAACAGCTCATACAACTCAACATCAAAAAAGCAAACAACTCAATTAAAAAATGGGCAGAAGACCTGTATAGGCATTTCTCCAAAGAGGACATGCAAATGGCAAATAGGCACATGAAAAGATGCTCAACATCACTAATCATCAGGGAAATGCACATCAAAACCACAATGAGATATCACCTCACACTGGTCAGAATGGCTATCATCAAAAAGAACACAAATAACAATTGTTGGTGAGGATACAGAGAAAAGGGAGCCCTTGAACACTGTTGGTGGGAACGTAGATTGGTGCAGCCCCCGGGGAAAACAGTATGGAGGTTTCTCAAAAAACTAAAAACAGAACTACCAAATGACCCAGAAATTCCACTCCTGGGACTATATCTGAATAAAAAACAAAAACACTAATTCAAAAAGATACATGCACCCCAATGTTCATAGCAGCATTATTTACAATTGCCAAGATAAGGAAGAAACCTAAGTTTCCATCAACAGATGAATGGATAAAGATGTGGTACACACACACACACACACACACACACACACACACATATATAATGGAATATTACTCAGCCATAAAAAAGAATGAAAATTTTGCAGTTTGCAGCAACCTGGATGGACTTGGAGGGTATTATGCTCAGTGGAATAAGTCAGACAAAGAAAGACAAATACTGTATGATATCACTTATATGTGGAATCTAAAAAATACAACAAAACTAGTGAATATAACAAAAAAGAAACAGAATCACAGATATAGAGAACAAACTAGTGGCTACCAGTGGAGGGGAGGGGTGAGATGGGGGAGGGGATTAAGAGGTACAAACTATTATGTGTAAATAAGCTACAAGGATACATTATACAACATGGGGAATACAGTCAATATTTTATAATAATTACAATGGAGTATAATTTAAAAATTGTCATTCACTATATTATACACCTGTAACTTACATAATATTATACACCAACTATACTTCAATAAAACCCAGAAAAACCCTGGTATAGATAGTGCATCTAATAAGAGTAAATATTAAAAAAAAAAAGAAAAAGATTTACTCCCCAAAGCATATCACTCAGCAGTCAGCTCTATAACTAATTTAAACCTACAGGGTCCTGTCCCCCAGCCTTAGCTAAGCCAGGAATCCCCACCAGGGCTTGGGTGAAAGAGATACTTGAGAGGTCTGTGTGCCCTGGTTTGCAACCAGCAGCCATTTCTTCATCCCCCTCCTCCTTAAATGGGGTGGCTGGGTCTTCCGTTTCTCTTTCTTCTCATTTCCCCAGAGGTTGCACGATTCCTGTCTTTCTCGTCATAGAGCTCATCCTTTCTGAAATCACAGCAGTCTACGTTGCCCATCTTTGTCCTCAAGAGGAAGGGGTAAGACTTATCCAAACCTAATGCTACTAGCAGTGACCCTGAATCAACCATTCTAGGAGAGTTGGGTTTTCTAAAGATAAATTATGATGAATGATTAGGAGGCAAATAGCTCTAATTCTACCCAGAAGTGGAAAAGAATAAACTTTTTAAAGGCAGTTTTTAAGATAACTGGATTTGGAGTCAAGTTGACCTGAACTTACATTCTTAGTCCATCCACTTTCCTACCCAAGGCTGAGAGACCTTGGGCAACTTACTTCACTTCTCTGGGCCTGAATTTCCAGGTCTCTACAATTGTATATAATCATAGTAATACTCAAAAGGCTGTTGTGAAAATCCATACAAAATAAGGATGTGTAAAGACCTTCACAAAGTGGGAAGTGTGATATAAATGTTAATTATTAACTTTCACAAAAGGTGGGCAACCCACACAGTCTTACTTTAACAAAGGTGAATTAGAATGTTCTACTGAAAGCTATGCCATAGCTACTCATGATTTCCTGGGTTTCACACTGACTCATAGCCCGGGACTCTGATTTTCAGACCGAGGGCTCTGACTTCAAAATTCATATCTGATGGAGGAGAGCGTAAGACAGAGAACCGAGTTTCTAAAACTAAGTGTACTCTGTTCTAGACCCCAAACTCCCCTGGACTCTACTCTCTAAAATCAAGGGAAGATACTTGCTCATGGGCAGGTAAGCTAAGTGGGCAAAGGACTTGGATCACCACCACCAAAGGGTGTCAAACCAAGTCCAGATGTTGTGAAGGTTTTGATACACTTCCCAATGTCTGGGAAGTGACACCAATATCCTTCCCCAGAGATTCACGAACAGACCACTGGGCAGAGGCATGCACGCCACAGAGATTGGGACTTCGTGGAGTTGCGGAAGAGTGATGGGTGGGACCAACTCTCTAAATGCAAAGCACTCACAAACCGTGAACCAAAAGTGACCTTGCTGAATGTTTTGGGAAAGTCACTTAACTTCTCTGGGCCTTAGTTTTCTCATCTGTAGAATGAGATAGCTGAACTACACGTTTTCTTGATTTCCCTTCTAGAGCCTTGATCAATGACTCCTTGCCGTGCTTTCAAGCTACCAAACCAAACTTCCTCTAAGCAACAGGCTGCCAGATCTACTTCTCAGTGTGAAAAAAATCTAATGTAGCTCACAATCAAGGGCAATCCCCTGAAACTTTTTTCTTTTTGCCTTTAAAAACCAAAGAAGAAAGAAGGCAGTATCCACAAAACGCTGTATAAGTAAAAGATACACTTCTTTTGAGTGATATTTTTAAATTATCTGGGCTAGAGAAAAATGGTACCTTTTGATAAAGTTGTGAGACTCCTTATAATCTTACCCAGCCCATCATATATATACATATACATATATATATATATAAATATATATATATATATGGAGAGAGAGAGAAACATTCCCAGGTAATGCTTTAGAGTAATTTCTAACTTAATGCTATGATAACAATTTTAAATTGACAAGTAATATCCTTAAAACGAAGGGGAAAAAATCTCCACAACGACTCTCCCCAAACTAGGACCTCTAATACAGCAAGATTCCCTGACTCTATTTAGCCGACTATGCTTCAAAGTAAAGCAAAGGAAAAGTCACGAAAATACCACAAATTTATCACTGTCAGGGTATCAGTAGTTTCACAGTTACAGTTATGGCAGAGCAGAGCACTTGAGGGATAGAATCTGATTTTTCCAATCAGTGCCAAATCTTGGACCAATTAACTTCCTTGATGGACTTCTTAACTCTCTTGGTTTCTGGGCAATTGTCTGGGTACCAAGTTTATTTTAACTTTTTTTTTTTTTTTTTGGTAAGAAATGGCATCTTTTCTCCTCCCCAGACATACCAATTACCACAATGGCATTTCCAGAGGCCCTGCATTTTGGACAAGTCCCTAGCTACAAAGATGCCCTTTTGCCACCTTGCTAATATTCAGCCTGTGTGCCTTCTCTTGTCCTCTCTCACAATGAGATAACAATTGTTGAGACAGAGATATATGCAACGTGTATAAGTTCTGTGTTAGAATAAAAAACAGAAAGAAAAAGAAACACAACAAAAAAATACCTGAAATAACAGATACACACTACTACCGTATATAAAAGAGATAAACAACAAGAACCTACTGTATAGCACAGGGAACTATATTCAATATCTTGTGATAACCTATAAGGGAAAAGAATCTGAAAAATAACATATATATATATATATATATCTATCTCTGAATCACTTTGCTATACAACTGAAACTAACACAACATTGTAAATCAACTATACTTCAATAAAAAAATACCTAAAATAAGATGCTGTGCAGTTTTTCTTTTCTTCTTTTTGTTTTTAAATAGATCAGTGTTTCTCTATTTCAAGTGAGTGTGTGTGGCAGGGAGAAGGAGAGGTGCTGAACGATAATTAACAAAATCTGTTCAGTAATGGGCCCGCTTGTTACATGCATGTACACATGCCCCAGAACACTAACTCTTCATTTCATTTCTAGAAAAGGAGGGCTCCAAATACGAAGGCCTTTGCAAGATTTATTCTCCCTCCTCACAAGATGCCTGCATTAAATAAGACGCCCATTATTCAAGCCGTGATCTTGGGAGAATGGCTTAACCACTCTTGAACCTCTGTTTTCTTATCCATAAAACGGGGATAAAATTCTCAGTGCTGGGTTTATAGTAAGACTTAAATAAGGCAATTCACGTGGGACACATAGCAGAGTGTCTCCTTCCTTTTAAAGATGTTTCTAATTGCAGATACTTTGCACTGGATAAACAGAGAGCTACCCCTTGGGTGAAGACAGGCAATACCCATTAATTAGAGCCCTGCTGTTAAACAGGTGGATAATCTGGTAAATAAACGTTTGAGAGCAAGGGCAGAACTTTCAAACTAAAATCTGGAAGATTAGACCTCCCTCCTGCCATAAAACCAACAAACACAGTGACAAGGTTGAGATCCTCTGGGCCCACCTGCTCCCTCCCGTCTTTCTCTTTCACTTCCTCATTGTAAGGAGCTGGTAGTTAAAACAGCAATTTATATGCAGCGTAAGAACATGAGATAAGAAACAAGGCCCAGCATGTAGGCTTTTTTTTTTTTTGAATGGCTAACAATTGTTTCATAAAGAAAACCTACCACTTTGTGCTGGCCTCTGTCCCCACTCCTCCCAGCCCTGACTTGTCCCATGAGCTTGCTCTATTCCACACTGTCAAGGAGAGAATCAGTGCAGGATTCAGATCAGGAACACAGCCCGAATAGGGCCTCGCCAAACAAAATGATGTTACAAAACAATGTCCTTGTCTAGGACAAAAGAGCTATTAATGATAATCAGTACATATTATTGAAAGTGCTCCAAGTAATCTCTGGACTTTGTTTTAAAAATTCTTAATGGACACTAATGCTTAGGGTTCACTCAAAAGAGAAATAAATTATGTGCCAGGGTTGCAGGGACCAAGGACAACACTAGGAAGGCATCAAAACATTAGCAACATTACGACAATCAAACATTTTTTAATTGCATTAAAAAGCCTTTAAAAGTCATTTAGAAATACTAATTATGAAGATAAATAATACTTTAACGTGAGGTTTCTTTTATGTTAGATTTGAGCCTAGGTTGAGCTGTTTCGATAATACTTCAGCTCCTTTACCAATCGAGGTACTTTTTACAACACACACACAAAATTAATTTTAGTTTGAAAAATGGTTATGGGAATGAATAAGAGAAATTTTTTCTGGTTTTTGAATTTAAAAAAAATGTTTATGATTGCACTCCATCTCTAGGTCATATTTCCTGACATATGTGCCCAGAAATATCTTTTAGTTTTGGGCGGGCAGGACAGAGCTATACACTCTTTCAAGTCCTCCCTTTATCTTTGACAAAACAGTTCCAAGCACAAAACATCATTCCTGGTCCTCCAGCAAAGGCAACATCAAGAGACCATCAGTCTATCCTAGAAAGAAATTTTGCGACTAAACTTATTTGGGAAACATCCACTTTCTCTCTTAGAGATGACTATTCACTGCATTATGAGAAGTCCATACCTAAGGAGGGTAATTTCTCCTCTTATGGCTTGCTGGTGCCAAATGTATGATTAGCACTAACGGACATTAAGAATAGTAAGAATCTTTGTTCTTTCACATTGATTTCCTTTTATCAAGTCTCTATCCTGAAAATGGAGTTACCCATTAGATATTACTTGGTTAACTTAAATTTGATCTTGGAGAGCTCTGGGCAGAGACGTGAACTGACAACTATTAACACTTCCAGCTTAGCCTTCTGGAATTGAGTAGTTTTATCTTATAAGTGAGTGATCCAACTCAGGTAAAGATCAACATATTTTACCACGCTTTTCCAGGAAACGCTTTACTTATTGCCTCTGAAATCTGTTGAAATTATCTATCTTTGCTACTAATAGGGCAGGGACTGACTTGAATGATCTGTAGGTGACTTGCTTGGATGTTGTCAAACACGTGGCTCTAGCTTCAATGCCCCAAATCAAAGCTACCAGAACTGGTTGGACAAGGATGACCCAAAGATTATGGAGTTGGGGCCCCAAAGCAAGTCAGGCTTCTCATATATTATATCCTTGTATATGGATACTCCTCATATATTATGTCCTTGTATACTCAACATAATCATACCTCATGGACCATGGATCCTGGTCAGCATACCAGGTCAAGGCAAGTAATGACTGAAGAAATCTCACCTGGTCTGCAGCCATCCCAAACCAAAGTCTGCTACTGATGTCAGAAGCATGGATAAAGCAAGGGTATACTAGTTATGGCAAAGGAGGAAACAATTCCACGGGTTCACTCATGTGCTGAATCACCTAGAAAGGAGAGGGAATCTGTTGAAGTGGAAACAAGGGGAATTTGGCTCTAAATTTGGAGGAAATGAGCTCTACTCTCAGAACTAGGATGAACTAAAAGCCCCAGAATCCAATGGGGTATCAAATAAGTATTTAGAAGTGGAGAGATGGCTTCAGTTATTCCTGAATGTACAGGATACCAAGGGTCTGCAAAGGTTACTAAAAATGTCAACATTATTATCATCTTGAAGAAGAAAGATGAAAAGTCAAATTAAGTCAACTATCTATAGCCTTTCTACTCTCCTCTGATGACAATTTTTGGCAATTTGTCTGGATTGACCACTGCTGGGTGACAATTCAAGAAAAGAAGGTAGTTGCCAGGGCATTTGCTTTGCATTCACAGAATTTATCGAGTGTGATAATGATTAGATGCAGAAACTCTTCTCCCATATGAGATTTAGAGTCAGGAAAACTGGATCCCAGGTCTAGCTCTGTCACTTGTCAGCTGTGTGAGTTTGGCCAGAATACTTTATCTTTCGGAGCCTCAGTTTCCTCATCTCTGAAACAAGGGAAAATTTTTTTCTCCTTTCATCTGGCAGTGCAAACACTGGAAATGTAGGCTTAGGAAGTAGTTATGGATGAACACCAGGCTTTCATCACAACATTGTTTCTATAAGCAACACATGAGGGGGGAAACCACTCACATGTCAACAGTAGAGGAAGAGTTAAGTAAACGATGTATGTTGACATAATGGAATACTCTACCATTATTAAAATAATGAAAACTTAATCGCAGGCTTCCCTGGTGGTGCAGTGGCTAAGAATCTGCCTGCCAATGCAGGGGACACAGGTTCAAGCCCTGGTCCGGGAAGATCCCACATGCCGCGGAGCATCTAAGCCCGTGCGCCACAACTACTGAGCCTGCGCTCTAGAGCCTGCGATCCACAACTACTGAGCCCACGTGCCACAACTACTGAAGCCCGCGCACCTAGAGCCCGTGCTCCGCAACAAGAGAAGCCACTGCAATGAGAAGCCCATGCACTGCAACAAAGAGTAGCCCCGGCTCACCGCAACTAGAGAAAGCCTGCGTGCAGCAACAAAGACCCAACGCAGCCAAAAATAAATAAATAAAGTAAATTAAATTAATTTTAAAAAATTAAAAAAAAATCGCAAAGAAAGATGTCTTAAGAAAAACAAAGGCTAAAAAATATACACCAGATTAATGACATTGGTTATCTCTGAGTGGAGGAATTATGAATGATTAGTATTTTATCTTCTTTGTCTATGTTTTTTTAAATTTCTATAATAAAGCTGTACAAATAAGATTTTAACAATAACAAAGAAAAGTCAATATTAAAATGAAATAATGAATGGAAATGTGACTTAATATTGGTTATTATCACAAACATCACCTCTCTGGGACCATTAGGAGACCCAGTTCCCTATGGCAACTACTAATTGCATTACACACTCCAGGGAACTCTATCTGAAGTCTTTAGTATATGTGTGATGGCATAGCTGGCAACTATAGGAGGGCCCCATGGTGATGGGCAATCTCATAATACAGTTGACTCTTGAACAACTCAGGGTTAAACCACATATAACTTATAGTTGGCCCTCTATAACCATGGTTCCTCCACATCCATGGGTTCAACCAACATTGGACCGTGTAGTATTGTAGTTCTTACTATTGAAAAATATCCGCCTGTAAGTGAACCCGTGCAGTTCAAACCCATGTTGTTCAAGGGTCAGTTGGACTTGGTAAAGTAGTAATCAAACCACCAATCAACCTGCTGATGAAGGTCTGAAAAATAAGCCTTTTTGAGTTCAATGCATAATGTTCTAGAATGCAGTGAGAAACCTGGACTCTTATGTTGGACAAGCCTTGACTCCTGGGCAAACAAGCGTCCTTTAGCTACCTAATAGAGGTTCTGTTTATCCTGATGACTAAGGGTATCTGATTGCGCTGTCAGCACATTCTAGCATTCAGGTCCCCCATGGGTTTGTGGAGACCTCTGCAGAGCATGTGTGGTCTCAGACACTGATCACAAATCCCTCAAGACAAGAGTGAGCCCTTTTGTCAGTATCCCCTGAGAAGTCGCTGGGACTCAGAGCCATGTAATGTGAAGAGCAGGATCTTTGGAGGAGATCCAGCCAGGAGACCCAGGCTGCAAGCCCAGCTTCACCACCAACAGTGAAGTCATTTCACTTTAGGCAAGTTAGTTAGCCTGAGCTGCAGTTTCAATTTCTGTGGGATGGAGGTAAGAATACCTTTATGTGGGGCTGTTATGATCATCAAATGGAACACACACCGCAAAGCTGAAAGCTGTCAATGGTTCTTGAATTCCATTACCTAAGCAAGGTATCTTACACCAATGCGTTGGAATGTCCCCATGGAGAAGGGAATGAAAAAAGGCCTATACGTCCTTGGACTGTGGCATTAAGGTGGCACTGAGCTTCAGAACAAACTATGGGTTCTTTCTGAGACTGATATATCTTGTCATAATTTGTTTGATTTCAGTTAGCACAGCCCTCCCTCCCTCCCTCCCTCTCTCTCTCTCTCTTCCTGCTTCTTTTAGTCTTAAGAAGATTGTAATGGCTTGAATTACATTCCCCAAGAAGATATGTTCAAGTCCTAAGCCTTGGTACCTGTGAATGTGAACTTATTTGGAAATTGGGTATTTACAGATGCGGTCAAGATGAGGTCATATGGGATTAAGGTGGGCCTTCAATCCAGTGATTGCTGTCTTTACAAGAGAAAGGAGAGGGATATTTGGATACAGAGACACAGAAGATACACAGAGAAGGTCACATGAAGATGGAGGCAGAGACTGGAGGGATGTAGCTACAGGTCAAAGAATGGTAAGGACTGCCAACAACTATCAGAAGCTAGGAGAGAAACTTCTAGAAATTCTCCCCTAGAGACTTCAGAGGGAGCATGGCCCTGCTGATTTTGGACTTTTAGCAGCCAGAACTGTGGCAGAACACATTTCTGCTCTTTTAAGCCACGCAGTTTGTGGCAATTTGTTACAGCAGCCCCAGGAAATTAATACAAAGGTCCAGGAAACTTTAAGAGTTTAAGTTATCTTGACAATACTCTGGAATTTTTCAAAAACAGGATGTGGCAGTTTTCCTGCTACCCCTTGAAATCCATTCTCCCATCTTCCATGGCAGGCACATTTTATTTTATTTCATTTCATTTTATTTTTTAAAAAATTTGGCTGTGCCATGCGGCATGTGGGATCTTAGTTCCCCGACCAGGGATTGAACCCGCGCCCCCTGCATTGGAAGCGCAGAGTCTTAGCCACTGGACCGCCAGGGAAGTCCCAGCAGGCACATTTTAGATGGGCAGACAGAGGGCCAGTTAGAGTCTGCATTTCCCAGAGTCCCTTGGGGCTGGGTACGGCCACAACCCTAGGTTCTCCCCAAGAATTGTGATCCGAAGGAGGGTGTGTAACTTCCATGTCACTTAAAAGGAAACGAAGGAAACTGCTTGCCCAGATCTCCCCTCTCTCTCTTCCCGTAGACTGGAACTTGCATGAGACCGCCACCCAGTTCCAGCCATGTGGGAAGGGCCATCTTTGGAGGCAGGACCGTGGAGCTCGTGAGCCGGGCTTCCAGGGCAGCCTCCACTGGCTCAAACCCCACAGGCGAGAGAAGCAAATCCCTATCTCATAGAGGCCACTGTGTTGTCGGGTCTCTTTGCTACAGCAGCTTCTAGCCTTTACCCTAACAAATACAAATGATCAGGAAGTAACTCTCGTTTACAGTTTAGAACCACCAAATGTTAGATCTGGAAGAGTCTTAAGAAATTGCACCTCTCCCTGGATAAGGACTCAGAAACTTTAGGGCCTGAGAGCAATTAGGGGATTGGTTCCAAGTCAACCGGCCAGTGAGAAGCAGGGCAGAGAATGGCGCTCAGCTCTGCAGGCTCTGAGGCCTGGCTGCGTTCAAGTCTCCCCACAATCATACAAGACACCTCAGCAGACCACCCACATCATTTAGAAGCATCACTTAAGCTAGACCGACTTTTTCAGCTGTCAATCAGATCCCGTCAGTCTCCTGCTCAAACTCCTTCCATGGCTCGTAAGGTCCTCCACACGACCCAGCCCACCTGGGTCTCCACCTCGTGTTCTCCGCTCCCTACCTGGCCTAGCTCACTCTTCTACACTTGGATTTTCTCTAAAGTTCTGAGCTTGCTCTGGCCCTGAGTCCTGTCTGCTTATGACTCCCTCTGCCTGGTTCAATTTTCCTCCAGATTTTCCGAGTCCTCCCTCACACCCACTCCTATCTCCACTCACAGGCCACTTCCTCTCAGGATGCTACCCCACCAGCTTATCCAGAATTGTGTTCCCTGCCCCATTCTCCACTTTGCTTTACTTTTCACAGTTATTTCTCTCCTGACATTCTATTAAATAGTTGACGTGTGTCTTTCCAACAAGGTCAGCTCTTGCCGGCTGGAACTTCGTGTTCCTGATTTATCACTGAACTTTTTAGTGCTTTGAATGTACCTGGCACAAAGGAGAAGCTCGAGAAAATTTGTCCAGGGAACGAAGATGGCTCCCAGAAGCTATGCGTCTAGTTTACCGATTGTGACCCCAAAGCTTAGTCTTCCAGAAATATACAGAGGGCCCAAGGGGAATATAGATGGTGGGCCAAGTGCTAAATGAGACGGTTTAGGGGCACAGAAGGAAAGGTTTGCCCAGGTGAAGAGAAAGTGGAAGGCTCCATACAAAAAGTGAGAGGGGGGAGAACACATACCGACCCCAGTACCCACAGCAGAGGTCAGGCAATCAATAGCAAAGTTAAAATGGCCCTTTTAAACACTTCTGATAAAATCAATTTGGTCATTACCGGAGCTGAACACAGGGCACATCGGCCTTATCTGTTAGCAAGATCTTTATGATCTTGTTAACGGATCCCCGACATAGAAGCTGTAAAGGTTATAACCCAACTTGTAAAGCTAATCTCATATTGGCTCTGGGATAATAAAGAACCTACACAAAAATTCCCACTTAGCCATATGTTATAGCAAGAAGCAAGGGCTTGCGTGCCTTCTCACACATGGCAATTCAGAATAGTTTAACTCTCCCACTGCTGAGATGGCGAAAGCTATTTTGGAAGCAGTGACTTCAGTACTCAAGGTTCTTAGATAGAGGTTGGGTTTAGCAATCTCCCTTCTATTCAAAGTGACTTAAAAATAAAAGTCAGGATACCACCGCCACTGAATTATGCTGGGACCGAGAGGAAATAGCAGTTTGGCAAAAGTCTCTTTGCCAAACGTAGTTTTTTATTTTTATTTTTTAAAGATAGTTCTGTTTTATATTTGTATACCCCAGAGTTCAAATCCTTGTATTATTATTATTATTATTATTTGATATGTGAGTTTGGGGTCATTCTTCTTAAATTGAATAATGCAGCATCATTTCTTCATTCATACCCTTCTGGACCGCATGGTCCAGGGCATATCTATGGGAGTAGTACTGAAAGGGAAAACCAGTTTATGCTACACAGCAGGTTTAGAAAACACAACAAACAATCACAAAACCTTTCTGAGTGGCCTTGAAAAGGAAACAAGGGGAAATGTGAGTGCACCAGGCATCTAGTTGCTGTAATGAACATGAAACATGTAGGAGTGATATGATACAATGTCTGAGATTTGCTTCAAAATGCTTCAGCAAAGAAAAAAGGGAATAGATAAGGCAAGTGTGGCAAAATCTTGTGTTGAATCTGAGTGTTGGGTATACCGGAGTTCATTACACTGTTGCCTCCATTTACATATGTTTGAAGTTTCCAGAATAAAAAAGTCCTTATTGGCTGGAAAACATTAAAAAGCAGCTCGGTCTTCCTCACACAGGGTTTGGGAGTGACTCTGCCCGTGCGCGTGAATACGCAGCAGTCATATTTCCTCAGCAGCTAAAGAAAGTGTTAGTCACTAGAGCAGGTTTGCATACTTTGTAGAGCAGATACCTGTAGAATATTTATTTATTTATTTAGTCATTCATTTTATTTTTTATATGAAAAGGAATATGCCATCGCTTTTATTCCTCCCCTTTAATTCCCATTTCCAATGAGGTCTTAGTCTTTCCAACCATGACTTTCTCCACCGTGATACACTGCAGGAACATTGGTTGGTGAGGGAATACTGGAATGTGTTAAAGCCGTGTGAAGGAAGCACGCAGTAGAACATAAATCAGGAGAACCAACTTTGAATCCCACCGGCCCCTCACCAGCCCTCCACCATCTTTTTACTAGAGTTTTGATGGCTCTGCCTTCTTGGACAATCTTTTGCGTGATTCCCTTTGTTCTGAGCAGCCCACATTTTGTTGGCCGGATGGAGTCCCGTAAGTGGCATATAATAGCAGCCACCCTTAAAAGCTGGCCAGCTTAACCACACAGAAACCTAAACAGAATCAGAAGTCTCTTGGTTGATGATTCCAAACAAAAACCTGAGAAATCCTGGCTCCCCTCTTAAATGGTTATTTTAAGGCAAATGGCTGTCTCCAACTTGCAGTTCAGTCCCTCTGCAGGTAATTTCTTTTTTAAAATTTATTTTGTTGAAGTACAGTTGATTTACACTGTTGTGTTAATTTCTGCTGTACAGCAAAGTGATTCTTTTTTTTTTTTTTAAGATTTAATTTTATTTATTTTTGGCTGCATTGGGTCTTCGTTGCAGTGTGTGGGCTTCTCATTGGGTGGCTTCTCTTGTTGCGGAGCACGGGCTCTAGGTGCACGGGCTTCAGTAGTTGTGGCACGTGGGCTCAGTAGTTGTGGTGCACAGGCTTAGCTGCTCTGCAGCATGTGGGATCTTCCTGGACCAGGGCTCGAACCCCTGTCCCCTGCATTGGCAGGCAGATTCTTATCCACTGCACCACCAGGGAAGCCCGATTCATATATTTATATATATATTCTTTTTCATATTCTTTTTTGTTATGGTTTATTACAGGATATTGACTGTAGTTCCCTGTGCTATACAGCAGGACCTTGTTGTTTATCCATTCTATACATAATAGTTTGCATCTGCTATCCCAAACTCCCAATCCATCCCTCCCCCACCTCCCCTCCTCTTTGGCAACAAGAAGTCTGTTCTCTCTGTCCCTCTGCAGGTAATTTCAATTCATCATCCAGAAGAGCAATCTGATCCTCATTTAAACAAGATGGAGCAATCTCCATGAGGGTTTTATTTTTTGAGTCCTACACTTTAAAAAGCTCATTTGGGGCTTCCCTGGTGGCGCAGTGGTTGAGAATCTGCCTGCCAATGCAGGGGACACGGGTTCGAGCCCTGGCCTGGGAAGATCCCACATGCCGTGGAGCAACTAGGCCCGTGAGCCACAACTACTGAGCCTGTGCGTCTGGAGCCTGTGCTCCGCAACAAGAGAGGCTGCGATAGTGAGAGGCCCGCGCACCGCGATGAAGAGTGGCCCCCGCTCGCCGCAACTAGAGAAAGCCCTCGCACAGAAACGAAGACCCAACACAGCCAAAAATAAATAAATAAATAAATAAATAATTTAAAAAAAAAAAAGCTCATTTGAAGATTATTCAAGGGCAACTTGCAGTTCACCATTGTAACAACGTATTCACTCTTGTACAGTGGACAGCATATTTTCACCCCATCTTCTGATTCCCTCATCTCCCTCTGTGAAGTAAGCAGTGAGGATACTGTCAAACCATTTTACAGTGAGGAAACGGTGTCGGAAAAGTGGAGGGGCATGCTCAAGGTCAACTGGCCCCTGTATGACAGAGTTGGGGCCAGAGCTCAGCCATGCGATGTTTTCAGTGGTCCTTGCAGTTACTTCCTCCTGTGGCTGAACCCTTTAAGGGTTCCTACCATGCCCACACCAAAAACCAAAGGCACCCAGCAAATGGTACCAGAGACACACATCTGAATCCTGGCTCCAAGAGCTCCCTGTGTTCTCCCATCACCTCCCACCAGCACTAACTTTTTCACCAAAAGGCTCTCCTAGCTTTACATTCTGGCTGTCCCTTCTCATTCTGTGCAGTTGGGATTTGATAACCCAGAGTTTAGATGGTTTACTGCTGCACAAGTGAGTGCCTCTTGTTCTGTTCCCTGTATCTGTGAACAACACAGGAGGAGACTTGTCCAAGCCTCTGGGACACTCCTTGCTGCCAGAGGGAGAGACTGGACTCCTGTGATATTATGTTATGCAAACGCATGGTGATCCACTCTGCCACTCACAGCCACGTGTCCCGCCCTCTGCCCTTTCACCCACGCAACATTAAAACAGCGCTCTCAAGGCCTTTATGAATTTGGAAATCAACCCCTATCCAGGGAGGTAGCTTTAGTTACTTCTATTTTCAGAACCATCACTAATGTGGTCCCAGAACCAAATGAAAGTGTGAAACTATTTGATTGTCTCATAAATGGACAACAAAGGGACAATCTGATCTTTCAGCTCAAAGTAGAATTTGCTCAAGTATGAAACCTGAGACTTGCCATCTATATAACCTGGTAGACTGGATGATTGTTTTCTCCCTGCCCATGTTGTTAGGCACTGTGTTAGGTGATGGGATACAGCAAGATATCAATTGTCCCTGTACCCATGGTGCTTCGGAGGAAAAGCCTACAATACGAGAGTATCAGCCCAAGCCTCAATGGGTGACCCAAATTCCATTCTGGCTATCCATTTCACATCAGCCCCATCCACGCTCCTAGATGTCATTTCTTCTCCCTAGGGAAGCCCAATTATAGCTCTTCACATCCATGAACTTCAACAGCAAAAAGTGTTTGGGCGGGGGCCACTGAAATGTTAATTTATCCCAACTCTTAGCACATTCCCTTTGCATTGTTGGTCACTTGAGGGTCTGTTGACTTTTTTCAGGTACCAATATCCATCAAGGAATGTATATGACAGGGATTTCTTCCTGCTTATATATTTTCCCATACAAACATCTTGATTTTTAAATTTGCATTCTACAAGATTCTTATATATGATCTGAATATTCCAAATAATTCCTACAACTGCTGTATGATGAAGATAACTGATCTTGTTACTCTTTATTTATACAAATAAAGCCTATGCCTCAGTTTCCAAGGTAACAGAACAAATAAAACAAGCCATCTCCCTGTTGCCAATATGGGAATGTCAATATGATGTCACATGGCTTTGAACTTAGACATCAGGAACCTTTCGGCCAACTCAACATCCTCCTGATTATTAATATTTTTCCCCCAACAGTCATATTTGGTGTCACTTACTGAAGGGTACTTTAAATATGGCTATAAAAAGTACACAGATGAAGCAAATTCAGGATTTTAGTTTCAGCACCTGAAGGCAAAGTGACTAATCAGAGTGAACGTGACTCAGTCAGGAGCATCCATGGCAGAATGAATCAACCTCGTACAGCAAGACTGGCACCAAGTACTCCTTCTACGACCACACCATGTCTCAGATAAAGCACGAAGCTGCACGGAAATCTGACATCACTTCTAAGCTGACAGAAGTATTATTATTATTATATATTATGCTGAAACTCTGAGCCTCACTGTAAGTCATCATTTGATATAGTTTTAACAATGACAGTAAAATACCACCACAAGTGGCACTGTCAACTTTTCTACGAGGGCTACCTTTTCCTCACGGTGACATTCAAAGTACAGAGTCTCCTTCATCTAAAGGAGCTGTCCTATCCGCTCACTAATGGGAACAATTCATTTAACCTACACTGGAAGTACAGCCAAGGAATGGAGTAATATGTACAAGATCCAGGGGGAATCAGCCCTCCCAGCCGGCCCCTCCCGCCATTTGATTCATTGACAAGAGTTCCACTTTCTTTCCACTTAGGCTGACTTACAGAAAAAAAGGACATTCCAGAAAATTAAGTTAACTATTAGCCAAATCCCCTCATGCTGCTGGCTTGGATTATATAACAATTCCCTAATTCCAGAAGCTGGGGAACAGGAAGCCCATATTTCTCTGGTTTCGCATCATTTTAATGCCCCTTTCACTCTCCCCTCCCCTCCTCTCAGCCCACCATAAGGCCACATGTGTCTCTGACAGGCTACACAGCATGGATGCCTCATGTGTTTTAATTACGTGGGATGCTTGTGCTTTCATTGCAGTGCATCCTGGCTTCATAAAATCCTCACTTCCCAGGACCCTCACTCACCGCCTCTGACCCACTCACCAGATCACATTTGCAGAGCCAAAATTCTAGAAACGGCACCTGCAATCATTAACGTATTAAACTGCTGTTCCAAAATGACTAAACGCATTATTTCTGCTGCAGGAGAAAATGCTGAGGGGAAGCAAGAGCAAAGGTAAAAGACCTGATTTTCCTAAAACGGAGATGGCCTCGGAGGCATTTATATTCTCGAAGGACACAGTTGCGATTCTTCTGATCATTTTTCAATCAACTTAATGAGTGTGAGATGGTCCTCTCGCTAAACTGATATAATAGATAAACAATACCTGCACTTAGGGTGGGCAACTGAAACTGGGAAACTGTTTTCTGAGATTCTAAAGGGTTTTTCAGGGGAGCAAAAATGAGGGTCCGACATCTGAAAGAGGCCTTATGTTCTGCCCTCGCTCTTGACTGGGTGACACAATAAAGAGGGGAAGAGATTTTTGTGCCACAATAAACGAAACACAACTCCAGCTGGTATGGATTGCTTTTTGTAGGATTTTGAGTAATGTCCATATTACAAATTTTACCTCTACTCAGGACTTCCTTAAAAGGTAACTAAATGCCAAGCCAGTTGCAACAATAAACATCTACAGAGCTACATAAACCCCAACAGACTGCTTTTTCAAAAACCAAAAGCCTAAGTTAGATGCTCTTTGTGCCACACAGCTGCCCAAATGAGGCCTCCCCTCACCCCAATCTCCCAAGTACAGTCAAAACCCCAAATCGGACCTTTCTAAGGATCTTTTACAAAGTGAATGTGAAAAGCAAACAAAGTATCATCTAACCAGCTGTCCTCATCCTCTCAGTCTACAGAGTTGTCCACATTTGCTCTTTCCTTCCAGAAAAACTGGTTGACTCACATCTAACTTTCTGTTCCCAAACACTAGAAACTACAGAGCCACACACGCATTGCAGAATTTCTGCCAGGTCTGCATCACACCAGGCCTCCTCTTGTGTTAATGAAATCAGGCCTGCTACTCAGTACAATCTGGGGTCTACTGCGACCCTGAAGAGACAGAAATTTCTCATTTTTACACGTTCCTTCAGTTTCATAAGTTATTTTTGTTATTGCAAAATCCAGTGCTTTATAATAAATTTATAGGGTGCCTAAGGGGACAGCCATTCATATTATATGGCATCTCATTCACGGTTCCTCCGGGATGGAAACGCAGAGTTATACCTCTCAGTCAGCTGACAACTCTCACCTGTGAAGTTCCTGTCTGATAGGACAAATGAGACTCCTGTGGGATTCCACACACACGCAGAATATGAAAGCCGACAAAGTGAAAATGGTGCCACTCCACTCTTGAAGTAGGATCACCCAGGTAAGCTGGAAAAAAGCTCCCGTGTTTGTAGTCATGAAATGATTACGTATTTTATGGTAGAAACTGGTAGAAAGTACCCATCTTGAGTGATTTTTACATACTTGATGCTGAAATTGATGTGTCACTCCTTCCTCTTTCTTTCTAGAAGCATCGGCAGACACAGTTATGTACCGAGGAGGGGAGAATGCCATGGGAGCAATGGCCCAGGATGCAGGCAATAATTTAAAAACAATAAAAATCCCAGCTAAGAGCTGGTTTGCTTTTGATTATTACCATGGGCTGACAATTCTAAACAATGCCAGGGATAAAATATTCCTTCCCCAGGGCCAGCCACTCCCATCACCTGCCCCTGTTTGATATGGCACTGTGAAAGCCCTCCAATATCTTTCTTAAGATCCATCATCACTTAAAAAAAAAAAAGTAATACATATTTACTGCAGAATATCTGGACAAATTTTTTAAAGATTTAAGGAGAGAATTAAAATCCCATTAACTCTACCACTTATTAATAATCATAGCCCTTTCTGCCATTTCCTTTTGTTATTAAAAAGAATTCTACTATAAATATCCTTGTTACACAGATGTTTATTAACAGGTGATTTTTTAAAAGTACATTCTTGATAGTTTAACTTTTAAAAAGAATTGAATATATATTAAGGCATCCTGTAGAAAGTGTTTATTGATTTATAATTCCTAGAGTACTGTATACAGAACATCATCATGAAAAATAAATCTTGATAGTTAGTTGGCTAAAAAGGTATCTTCTTTTAATTTACATTTTTTTGTTTACTTATGAGATTGCTTTGTTTAACTTTGTTGATTTTTGTATTTCCTCTTTTGCTAATTGCCTGTTCATAATCTCTGCTCATTTTTGTATTACGGTAGTATTTGTCTTTTACTTACCAATTTAAAATAATTCTGCAAAGTTAATCGTATGTTGCTTATTTTCTATCTAAATTTTGTTTGGGTTATTCTTTTTACATGTGCAAATTTAAGAAATTTTATTTTATTTAAGGGGATAGAATCAAATCTAGTAGGCTTTTATTTATAGTTTCTGCCTTTGTTTACATGTCTATAAAGACTTTGTCTATTCCAAAAATATATTTGCCTATATTTTAAAAAATTACTTTTATGATTGTATTCTTCATATTTAATTTTAAAATTCAAATGGAATTTATCTAGATATACTTTCCTTTTTTTCTTTCTTTAGCTTAGCTTGTAGATAAATTATTCCACTCCACTTCTTGAGATTTGAGTCTAAACAATACACCAACTATCTTATGTCTTTTTTTGTTCTCCTCCCAAGTGAGGTCTGTCACTGTGCCTGTCACATCAGGAAAAAAATCAGAAATATCAAAAGGCTTAGAGCCAAATTCTAGCCCAAAAGCTTTATATATAGAATTTGAGTCAGTTCACCCCTCCTATAGAAAATGAGGCCAACATTAAGATTTGAAGCATTCATTTCTTAAATTTGTTTTCACCAAGTAAACTTGGGCATGTTTCCTGATTTCTGTGTAAAATGCAGATTATGGGGAGAAGCAGAGAACTGCAGCACCAATTTCTAACACTTTCTATAGCAGATCCCTGGCACCATACAAAGTTTCCCTTTTATCTTTAGTATATTTCGTATTGGCCTGCAATGAAAATTACTGGTGACGTGTTAATAGTTACCAAGAGTTTTCTAAATAGAGCTGATTCTATAACTTAGGCCCCATGTGCTCTTGACCCAAGTTTGTTTAGATCAGAATTTTATATTCCAGAAGCTAAGAGGGCTCCATTCACTGATTTCCCACAAAGCACACGATGTGACACTCCCGATGCAATTCCACTAGCTGATCTGCTTTTTGTCCAGGAGGAAAGCCAGGGAGGTCAAAGAGACAGGAAGGACCTTGCAGAGAGGCCTGTCCTGTCCAGATGTGGGAACTGTGCTCATTAGGAGAAATGAGGGGGGTGGGTAGGTGGGGAAAGCATACATTTTATGAAAAAAATAGAGCATGGGAAAAATAATGTGCACCCTGGTCATCGAATGGGATATGAACAACAATTTCCCATTCTATTCAAAAGTGTCTAAAATATAACAACTCTTCCTTATTACTCCTTTCGCCAGGACAATTGCCAGCAAAGAGGTCATGTAGAACACGATCTTCAGCAGCATGCTTTCCTTAAGGGAAAGTAAAGCCTGCAGTAAGAGAAGGGGAGCAGGGGTTTGACCTTGATCCTGTCTCACCATAGCCCCAACACCTGACATCTTTAGTTTTGCAGAAATTGGAGGAAGCAGAGACTATGTGATGATGCTTAAGGGAAATTTTTCATTCCACTCACAGGAAACAGAAATCCAAGGGATACTTTCAACACACTCCTTAAGGATGTGGGAACCGGGTGTAAACTAGTCATCCTCTACTTCATGTGTATGTGTGTGTGTGTGTGTGTGTGTGTGTGAGAAAGGACAGCCCAGTACATAAAGCAAGAAAAAAAAGTCAGGAATCTTTTTGCTGATATACTTCACCAGCAATAAACGTTTTCCTAATATAATGCTGTATCCAAGGCATCAAGGAAGTTACTTAATGAAGAAAGGCTCCTGGTTTCTCAGCCTTTATAGCTCCCCAAGTATTCCATGTTCTTAAAGAGCTCTGAGATTTCTGGTCTTCTGTTTCTTCTGCCAGGAATGCGATACCTTTTTTCTCTCCTGGGCTAATTCCCACAAAACCTCCAAGACTCAGTGCAAACTTCATTTTGCCATCAGCATACCCTTCATCGGGCCTCTGCTCTGTTGTGCAGCTTGGTCACAGCTCACGGGCACTGGTTAAAGGATGGGCGGGACATATTTCCTTCACGAATCTATGAGCCCAGGTGCGGGTCTGCATCTGCATCCACCTCTAGGAAAGGGTGCCTTTTCTAAATTCCCCCAAAGTTGCCTTTTTTCTCTGTGTTTACCATTTTCGTAGCTGTCATGCCACATGATCTTTATTTACTTATCTGTCTAAACACGACCCTATCCTCTATCACGCACCATCCTCCCTCTCAAAGTCAGAAAATACTACTCCTTCCTGTTAAGTACGGGGATGCTATCTTTTGTTTCTGAGTCCTAAGCTCCTGCCATTGTGCCTGGCACATGGTAGCTCCTTAGAAAATACCTCTGGGATATTTGCTGAATGAATCAAAGGTGACTGCCTTCTGTCAATTACACCGCAATTAAAGAAAAGGGAAAAAAGCGAATGCCTTGGGACTTCCCTGGTGGCGCAGTGGTTAAGAGTCCACCTGCCAATGAAGGGGACACGGGTTCGAGCCCTGGTCCAGGAAGATCCCACATGCCGCAGAGCCACTCAGCCCGTGAGCCACAACTACCGAGCTTGAGCACCTAGAGCCCCTGCTCCACAACAAAAAGAAGCCACCGCAATGAGAAGCCCGCGCACCGCAATGAAGAGTAGCCCCCGCTCGCCGCAACTAGAGAAAGCCTGTGCGTAACAAAGACCCAACGAAGCCAAAAATAAATAAGTAAAAAGTTTTAAAAAAAAGGGAATGCCTTCAAGAAATGCACGGTTCTATATGAGTACCTCATCTTCCTGTAAGCGCTGTAACACACAAAATAATGCTTCATATGTTAAGTTTCTGAAGAGGGGCTCGGACAAGAACCATCGAAGATCAGAGGGGTCAGTAGAAGTTAAAAAAATTTGCACAGAGGAAGTGAGCTGGTATCACTGGCTCACAGGCTCTCACAGAGAAACTTCTCATTGGAGATTCAGTGTCTCTAAAGTTAGGGTAAAGTGGGCAAAGTATTTTGAACCCACCAATGTACTGCTTCTTCTCTGCCCTTATAACTGTGAGAATTCATTCATTCGCACACTCAACAACGTTTATCTGTTATTTACTATGTGTGAACCCCCAGCAGCGCCCACACCCTGCCCTGCAGCACGTACTACAGGAAGTGCCTGACCCTGACTGCCGAGGCTCTGATTTTTCCCGAGCTTGTCCTATGTACCCATTTTTGTACAAGAGAAAGATGGTGGCCTCCTCCACTGGTGTCACTAGTGTCCTCATCACCGACTTCCAAGGTCTGGTGGGAAGACTGATGAGGTAGCATTTGGAAAGGGCTGTGGGTACCGCAGGGACTGATTAGTCAGCCTCGGATCCTCACAGACCCCAGGATACATAAGACAGAAGCATCTTCTCATAAAGGGCACACTTCTGTAATTTCCTCTGAGTTCCTTCCAAGGAACACTTATTTGACCAACTGACATGAAGGGCCCTCCCTGAAAGACTGTCTTCCCCGGCTGGTGGAAGCTAAGGACAAGGACTTTGGGAGGGAGGTAATTTAGGGTCACAACTGACAACGCAGGCAGACAACGGAGTCTGAGGCTGGGATTAGCACTTACCAGCTGTAATACACTGGGCAAGTCACTTCTCAAAGCCTCACTTTTCTCATCTGTAAAACTGGCATAATGGATTCAACGATCTTATGTATGCAAACTATTCAGCAATGACCACATGAAATGAATTCCTTTAGGGGCCATCTGTTAACCTTAAGAAATTATGTCATTTATAAGATAGTGTTAATAATACCTAGCTGGGAAGACTTTTATAAGGATTAACTAAAACAATTCATGTGCGAGTGGTTGCCACAAGGTAAACCCTAGAAAAATGTGAAATGTTAAGATGACTGCAATGAGATTTTTCTATCGTGCTAAGCTTAAAATTCTGAACTCAGTTTGGGAAGAAGCCTCACTTTCCATGGCAAACTCGTTTGGAATGGGCCTTTTCTCTCTTGCTGCTTTCATTCAAAATATCTGTGGCAGTGCTGTGGAATATTCCAATACATCTTCTTGACCTCTATCCATAAACAGCCTTTCTCACAATGAGATGTTCTGAGTTTAGGAGCCTTGCTATTTTCAACAAAGAATTAATTGCAAAGTAATTAAGTTTAGAGCAGGGGAATAGATGAACCCTGTCTATCATAAAGGAACAGTGTGTATGGTGACATAATGAAGCAAGGAGACGATGTTTTAGATTAACACACACGCGCACACACACACACACACACACACACACACACAATCTCTTTTCCAAAGCACATGATGAAGTCTCCCATCATTTATATTGACAGGGTAAATCTAAGCTACTTAAAGAAGCACTTAATTTTGTTCTCTTTAAGTCCTAGGGTTAAGGGCTTTACCCTCAACATCCATGGAAGCAATGTTAGGTTTTCACCTTGGAAAGTTCTCTGAGGCCCTAAGTCCACTGACAAATATAGCACTAAGATGTGTTACAGAAACATGCATCGGAAAGCCAGTTGCACTGCTGGCCACATTCCCACTTGGCTCCACTTTCCTCAAAGAACAGAGAACAGGCAGAGAACACTGGAGGGGCACAAGTATTCACCCCTGTCTTGAAGCACGGATATTTGCAATTAATCAACATTGGATATGGAGGGCGTAGATGAGGACAGTCACCAGCAGGTTTTACCACTAGAACTAGGAGACTTAATCTGCTTCAGGGCAATTAGGTTGATGTCACTAACATTTTTTTCCAGTTGCTTTAGGGACCGAGAGGATGCCAGCTCACATCACACATCCTTTTGGGCCAATGTGAGTGAGGAAGGTGCTGGAGGAGAGGTGGTATGGGGTAATGTAAGGTGCATCCTTACTCACCCGTGTTTTGATTAAAGCAATATGTGTCCAAATACCATACGTTTGAGCCTGGAAACATACTACCTGGGGTTTAAGAAAAATCTGAGCACTTACAGGAAAGAAAGGAAGGAAGATAGACATTCTAACAGGCGTGAGGTGACATCTCATTGTGGTTTTGATTTGCATTTTCCTAAAGTTAGCGATGTCGAGCATCTTTTCATGTGCCTGTGGCCATCTGTATGTCTTTTTTTGGAAAAATGTGTATTCATCTCCTCTGCCTACTTTTTTAAACTGGGTTGTTTGTTTTTTTTGTGTTGAGTTGTGTGAGTTCTTTATATATTTTGGATATTAACCCGTTATTGGGTATGTGATTTGCAAATATCTTCTCCCATTTGGTAAGTTGTCTTTTCATTGTATTGATGGTTTCCTTTGCTGTGCAGAAAGAAAGAAAAAAGGAAAGAAGGAAGAAAAGAAGGAAGAAAGAAGGTCTAGAAGGAAATATATCAAAATTTTAACTGTGACATGTCTAGTGTTTTTCTGCTTTTATATCTTTTCCAATTTTTAAATAATGAGTATTGTTTTACTTTTATAGTGGGGACAATAAAATTAATTTGATTTTGATAATTTATTAAAATTTCTTAAAAAATCAATTCTGACAAAATATGCTTTAAACACCCTCAGCGCCCTCAAGGAAGTTTACCTCTAACTGTAGGCAACACAGTTGAGACAAAGTCACAATGGGTGACTCCAAACTTGAATGGGCAAAGTGGAAAGTTGAGGATTTTTCCAAAGTGTCTACATTTTAGCTTTTTTTTTCTGGAGCTTTTTCATGGTTTTGGGTTGGAGAGGAGTTGTGGGAGGAGCTATATCAGGCTGTGGTTACAAAGAAAGAAGGGTGTGGCCATGCTCCTTTCACCATACCCATCCTAAGAGCAAACAACCCACAAACCCTGTTGTCAGACTGCCTGGGTGGCTCCCTGGAGATGCTGAAGGCATACTCCTAGAGGGTGGGGCTGAGGAGGCTGAGATGCAAAAATATAAACAATCATAAAAAGAATCACCCAAGCTCTCTCGGGCAAAGTTTTCTGTTGTCTCCTTTCTCCCTGCCCTTACTGTCCACAGAAGTTGACTGAGTTTTGCTTAAATCCCTCAGAGAAGCATTAACCTTCTCATAAAATAAAATAAACAAAGTGGAAAAGATAAACGCTTGAAAAAGATGGCCATGAGTGCACTGGAAAGAAAGAGGAGATAGTACTGAAATTGTGGGTGCTTCAAATGCTTAATCTAGGTTGGATGGGTGCCAGTTCACAGCATGCTGTATTAGAGACACTTTACACCAGGCCTTGTTGGCTACTCATTCAGTTTGTTCCACGGTTACCTTTTGGACTGCAATATACAGGCTTCAGATCTTCCACACTGAACGCCCCTGACTCATGTCATTCGGGATGGTGAATGAGCTTGCACATGACACCACGTTGCTCTCCGCAGTGACCTACATTACATTTTCCTGTGAATGAGTTTAATGGATTAAGATCTGATTCGCATGCGCTTCGACCTGTGATGGCTAGGGCTGGCAATGCTCTTTGTGGGCACACAGAGGCACTACATACATTTGCTTTGGGTTTTCTTATCTAAAATTCACTCAACAACTTACTTTAAGGTCTCATTTTTTTTTTTTTTTTTTTACTTTGTGCTTTGTTTTGCTTTCCCCCAGAAAGATTCTCATTCTCACCATGGAATTTTTCTGTCAGACAAAAAGAAGAAGGAGAAGAAAAAGTGAGCAGTTCCCTACCTACGTAGTGAAGAAACCTAGGCAGTTTGCACCTCATTGTAGTAAGTTATCCAAAACACAGGGCACGCCGAACTGGTTTCATGTGAAGGCTGGGCTTGTATTAAATGCCGAATAAGGCATTTTGACACGATCTGGAAAATGAGGTGAATATAAAATGAAGACTGGTTTTGAGTTTTCCCTGAAATTTCTGTGGACTGGAGTCTGGATTTAAAAATTTCCACTCATAACTCACATTATCAATTTGTAAAATATCACCACAAGTATGAGTGCAATGATGACCTGTGATTTCTGAACAGCTACTCAACTACAATGCCATTTAATCAAAGGATTCAACAATTGGAACGGTCAAAAGGCCATAAAATGAACAAACAGAGAAATGTAGAGCTATCTTTACCATGTAATTATTATAAAGGAGACAAGGGCATTTTATAAAATCGAGGGAAGGTGATAGCAGTGTCTATTTTCTTTGTTAACTATGTCCTTAAAAACAAGCTTGTCGAGTTATGGTTAGGAATCCAACCCATTCTCTTTCACCAACCAACCTGCCCTTTTTTTTTTCTTCTTTTTTTGAGTGTATATTCCATTCTAGAGACTGTAAGAATTAGGAAAATAGGGAGATAATTTCTCTAAAGGGAAGCATAATCTATTTGCTTAATTATCCTATAAGGAGCTAATAAGTATCATCCCTCTTAGAAATAATAATACTTTGCTTTTTTACAAATTTTATTTACTTTTAAAAATTTATTAATTTTATTTATTTATTTTTGGCTGCGTTGGGTCTCCGCTGCTGCGCGGGCTTTCTCTAGTTGCGGTGAGCAGGGGCTACTCTTTGTTGTGGGGCGCAGGCTTCTCATTGCAGTGGCTTCTCTTGTTGCGGAGCATGAGCTCTAGGCACGCGGGCTTCAGTAGTTGCGGCACACAGGCTCAATAGTTGTGGCTCGTGGGCTCTAGAGCGCAGGCTCAGTAGTTGTGGCGCATGGGCTTAGTTGCTCCGCGGCATGTGGGATCTTCCCGGACCAGGGCTCAAACCCGTGTCCCCTGCATTGGCAGGCAGATTCTTAACCACTGCACCACCAGGGAAGCCCCTACTTTGCTTTTATGTAGAATCTTTCTCCAAGGAGTGTAAGCATATTATAGATACTATCTAATTAATCCTCCTAGGGTCCCCAGGTGGAAGGGAAGTGGCCAGTCTTATGAAGGTTCATCAAGATCATCAACACGTCTCAGGTGAGGAAATGGAGCTGTATAAAGTGTGGTAAAAAGGGTACACGCCTACGTCTGCATGACCTCAAAGCACCTCATCAACTCACCGAAAAAAAAGAATCAATCAAGTTTGATACTGTTGACGAATGAACAGCAGGACAGGACAGTTCGACCGCATGCTTTGCCCTTCCCCCAAGTGTGCTCATGCGGCATGAGCTTTAATGGGGCTGCCAATGAAAGAACCCATATTTCCTGACTTTTAGCCTGGTGGTCTCTTCAGAAGGCAAACTTGGATATAGCACCGATGCTGTGGATAACTCCAATTTTCTATGTGCTGCTTGACACAGTACTCTCAAATAGCACACCAGCCGTGTGGCGCTAGTTTTGCTTCTCATTTTCCTTTGGTTTGGTTTGGTTGACCACACTGGTGTCCATGGCCCTCTGCAATGTGGGTTTGTGTATGGTATTTTGGGGTGTGGTGCCTTGGTAAGAAGGGCTCAGGGGGCTTGGATGATTGGTTTGCTATTTTCTATCTATTGATATGAAATTGATAGGAAACATGCCATAAGTCCTCATCTCTTGAATCAAGAGAGATCTAATCCTGGGAGTCCTGAGAGAGAACGTGTTGGCCCTGTTGCCCCAAGGAATGCTCCATTTCATCTGTAAACATTCCACTGGCAGAATTCAGCTTCCCATCGTTACACACCCTCTCTGGAGACCGAAGCCTAGACCAGCGTCTTGATCGATAACTGATGAACTGAAGAGGGTGCTTCAGCAAGGAGTGAGCAAGCCTGAAAACAACAGCCTGGGTAGCACTTCCTCAACTTCAAACTCTTTTAGTGCCAAGCTCTCTGGGGAATTGGGCTCAGCTAAAATCACTTTTTGAAAAGGAAAAACCCCCAAGAGAAAATTCAAATTAATAAACTAGTCGCCTCTGATGTGAACTACAGTTTTTGACACGTTGAGATAATAAACAGTTTCTGATTCTTACTTACTTAGCTCAGGAGAAACTGTTACTTGTTTTGTGTTGTTGTTGTTTGTTTGTTTGTTTTTGAGACACTACTAATGTCATTTGTTTAGCAAATGGAGGAGGTATATGGTGTGTTCTGCGGAAAGATACCACTTTGCTCAACCTTGGAACTTAATAGGTCAATTGATGGCCCTCAATCAGTCCTTGGAGTCTGTGGGTCTTGGTTAGCTAGTACAGAGGTGGGCATCTGCTGAAGCAACTCAGAATGGCAAACTAGCTTACTGCTGGCTATTGCAAAGGGAAGACCTCTCCTCCAATCCCTGAATTAACTCTCTGACTCTAGTCTGCCCCTCAGAAAGCAAGAATAATTCTCTTTAAGCATCCATGATCCTCTATTTCTTGAAGTCACTCTTGTGGTCCCTAGGACCACCTCCTCTTCTCACACCCACATAAATCCTCTTTTATTATTCTCCTTGGCTCCTTCCTCTCCAACAATTCTTCTCTTATTTTATTGAGTTCCCCCCTTGTGCCACGTTGTTAGCTTGTACACTGGCCATTCCCCAGTCTAGAATACCACTCCATCCCTTCAAATTTCACCTTCCTCAGGCTTCCTTGGTGGCGCAGTGGTTGAGAATCTGCCTGCCAATGCAGGGCACACGGGTTCGAGCCCTGGTCTGGGAAGATCCCACATGCCACGGAGCAGCTGGGCCCGTGAGCCACAATTACTGAGCCTGCGCGTCTGGAGCCTGTGCTCCGCAACAAGAGAGGCCGCGACAGTGAGAGCACCACGCACCGCGATGAAGAGTGGCCCCCGCTTGCCGCAACTAGAGAAAGCCCTCGCGCAGAAACGAAGACCCAACACAGCCATAAATAAATTAAAAAAAAAAAAAAAAAAATTTCACCCTCCTCCTTATCCACACTGGGATCCCACTCTAATTTCTCCCAGATCTGCTCTCATCCTGATCATCTCAGGAGCCCTGTAAGATTTACATAAAACTAATTGCACACATACTTGAGTTCATGTTTATCACCCATTTGCATACATGATTATTGATGTTTGTTCAACCTGCTCCCTGCAAAGAAACTCTGGACTCCTTGGACTGAGGCTTAAAGTTTAGGCTTCTGGTGGGGAGAGAGACTATGTATCGGGTCCTTTGAACTTCCCCCCAGCACTCTGGCCACAGAGGGTCCTTCTGTGTTATCTGTATTTACTGCCCAACTGGGACTTTCCTAGGCACCTATCTTCTTTTAAAAATCAAAATGTCACCAACTTCTCATCCAAGTGGCATTCCATTGTGGCTTAGCATTAGAAGTTGAGCTTCTTTGTCATTTTATGCCTGTGTGTGTCCCAAGGTGGGTGGGAGAAACACTTAGAAATAGCTTCTATTATATAAAGGGCCAGGAAGGAATTTTCCATACTATTTGGACAAAAATTCTTTCACTCAGCTCCCCAGACTCTCCATAGAAATTCTGACATCTTCCCCTCCCTCCCAAGCCCTTTACGTTCCCTACACTTTCACCCTCCCTGTTCCCAGGGTATAGCAGCTACACTGCGGCTAAGTCTGTTTGGTATTAGAGTTAGAATTATTTACATCTTACAGCTTAGGCTTGTTTACGCAGTAGAATTCTGAGAAGGAAGTGAATCAGGAGATCTGTCGCCTAACAGGGCATCCAGGGGTCAGGCTGAAAACAAGTACTGATGATAAGGTGAAACCCCATGCTGTACAGTTGGCTTCACTGCAGACCTTGAACAACACAAGGGCATGCAGGGAAAAGGCCTTGATGTGGTGTCAGCAGCCAGCAAAGGGTGTGTGAGCAGGTAGACATGAGTATCTCAGAGCAGTTCCTGAAAGTCCACGAGGATGAGGGGCATCCCAGAGCCTGTCAAGAAACCACTGAGCCGTAGGACATTCCTCCAGGCCTTCCCACCCCCAAACTTATTTCAAAAAGATCAGTGGTAGGATTCTACAACATAATATACCTTAATCTTTCCTCCCCTTGCTTGATGAACTACATGTAAACTCCTCTTTGAACTAACTGTAAGTTTCTTAAGCAGCAGTAATTAACAGCTACTACCATTCACCGGGTTTCTACTATGCACCAGGTATTTTACATACAGATCTCATCTAATTCTACAACACTGAGAAATCATTATTACTACTCTCGTTTTACTGATTGAGGAACTCTGAGGCAAAGTAACTTCCTAAAATCTCATAGCTATGAAGTAACAGACTGGAGACTCAAACTCAGGCCTGTCGATTCCAAAAGCCATCGCTTTCCCTTAGACCACCCTCCTTTCCACATGATGCAAAGGAGGCCATGGCCACAGCTAGAGGGTGGCGCCTGAGGGTTTTGATGCGGAGGGAAGAAGTAATTAAATATCAAGTGTTGGGTTAATTGGAGTTTTTAACCTTGATTTTACTGTCTCAGGAACACTTTGGGGTTGGAGACTTGGTAAGATGGAGATTAAATTCTAAGCCAGGCTCTGCCACTTTGGACAAAGCCCCTGTCTTGCCTTGCACTTGGACTTGGAGAGAAGGATTCCTCCTTGCCCTAGGAATGATCTATACCAAACAATACAGCAGATAACCTTCCACTGTAAATGCTCAGGCAGATCGTAGATAGATATCCATCTAGGATGTGGCATAAGAGACATTTAAATCTCTACCAAGGCAAGAACCATGAGACACAAGGCGTTGGCTGTTAATGGCCAGATGGCCTTCACTTGGCATATTTACTCATATTCTCATTGTTTCGGCCCAAGTTCCCCCTGAAGAGCACGATGGGCCTTCTGGATGGCTCTGTGGTGCCTGGGAAAGCAAGGCTCTTCTCATTGCACTGGTCTCAGGCCAGAGAAGAGGGAGGGCAGGCCCAGCAGGAGGGACCCCAGCCAACCATTGCCCCTCCACACTCCGGGGCACATATGCAGTCAGGACCTGTAGCCCCTACAGCAGAAAGGGGCCTCAGGGATGGTTCCTCCAGCTCCATCACTTAGAGGTGGGAAACCAAGGCAATGGGAAAGGAAGCTCCTTGCATACCTAGTCCCACGGCTAGGGAGTGGTGTGCTGAGTCTAGAATCTCAGAGCTCCTTGTACCCCATGGTGCCAGGCCTCTCTTCTTCCCCTGGAGCCCAATTTAGGCAAATTGATCCCGGAGAGGCATTGCCTCTATAATGCCTCATAACGATGGGTCACTGCTGCCCTTCCTATGTGCAGCTCCCAACACATGTCCTCAAGGCCACATGTATCTCTTCATTCACCTGGAATTAGTCATGAATGTACATTTCTCACTCCTACTTCTAAATGCATACTTCTGCAGGCCTGGGACTATGTTTCTTTCTCTCTTCACTGCCAACTTCTTTTTGCCCAAATAGCTGCCAGCGTAGGGCAGGTAATCAATACATATTTATTAAATAAATGAATGTATAATGAATAAATGTCAAAAAGTTGCCTACGGTACTCAAGAAGATGGACAGCTTGAGGCAGTGGTTAATTAGAAGCCAACAGCAAGAAGCAGTAATATAAGGTGACTCTTCTTCCCCATTACTGTGCCCTGCCTTCCATGAACACATGCACCATGAACCAGAAGGGTTTATTTTTTAGGGAGCTATTCTACGGTTGAAAAGGAAGCTAGGTGGAGGGCCGCCCATCTCGTGAGAAGCACCCCTAGTGGTGGGTTTTGTTCTGTTCCCATTCATTCCTTATTCCCTCTCACTGTTTTTGACCCTGCTGCCTCCTCCGGTTCTGATACCTGCTAGTTCAAAGACTATGGGGAAATGATAATTCCTTAGGGCAGATGGTTTAATTTCAGATTAGCCTTCCACATTTTTCAAAAGTGTCCAGCAACACACTTTCGCATCCAGTACCTACTAGAAAAATCCAAAATGTAAAACACCTTTACTGAAACAAATTATATGATAATAAAATGCCAAATTCCTCAGCCTTCCCACGCTCACCCTCAAGATGCTATAAATGAGAGGAACAGTGGTTTCAACTCTTTTTTCCTGCAACAGTACAATAAAACTATTTTGTGATCGGTAATCTAATAATACATGGATTTTTTTCTCTTTTAGATGTGAAATCTATGTCAACAACAGTAATTTTCCTTCTATGAATATTAGAAGTGATGTTTGTTATCTTAGAAGAATTGGCTGATATTTTCAAATGGAATCCAGACTCTAAATAGGACATATTGAAAATATCCTTGTGTTGGTTTAGGGAGGAAGGTTTACTCCAGGGGTGACGCACCAGTGGTTCCCTACATGTTCTACTTGGATTACAAATGGCTGTTTAGCACTTTTGACAAACTGAATTATATTCCAATATTTAAACATTCAGATGTTTCCTTTAAGATGAATATACATAGTATGTCATTCAGATCAATTGTATAATGTGATTGTATAATGATAGAATATAGGCTTTCTGTTGCCATATTTCTTTTTTTTTAAAGGTCATTTATTTATTTATGGCTGCATTGGGTCTTTGTTGCTGCACGCTTCTCACTGCGGTGGCTTCTCCTGTTGTGGAGCACGGGATCTAGGGGCACGGGCTTCAGTAGTTGTGGCGCACGGGCTTAGTTGCTCCACGGCAAGTGGGACCTTCCCGGACCAGGGCTTGAACCTGGGTCCCCGTCATTGGCAGGCGGTTTCTTAACCACTGTGCCACCAGGGAAGTCCCGCATATTTCTATATTCAAGAAAAGGCGGAGTTTACCTCTCTCTCTATATCTATCTATCTATCTATCTATCTATCTTGAAGATGGAAATCCTGTCTCTCAGACTAGCAAGCCCCAAATCGCTCTGCTCCAAAATATTGGGCCTCTACCCTATTCAACAGTCAGGGTGGATACTTTGAACCCCAGTTAAGCTAGAAAAAAAACAACAATTAAGGTTACATTAATCAGCAAGGCAAACAGATTTTTCATTTCTTTTATTTTTCTCAGACTGTGGCCAGGGTTTCACTGGCACTAAATTGTAATTGTAAACAATCACACTAAATTGTTCTAAATTAGGTAGGAAGATGATAGTCATTAATACAGTCATCTTCCCTAAGAAAATGAATGTGCTAAAGCCAGCAATCCACGCCAGAGCAGCCCAGGAATTCCGCCTTTTATTAGGCTGCCCGGCCACCCAGGAGCAGGAGAGTCATTCCTGCGGCCACAGCAATGAGGCTCAAGAGGTCATCTGGTTCAAGGAAATGGCTTCTCGCCTCCTCCCACCCCTCTTTATCCACTAAGAAAACCAATGGCGCCTTTTATCAGTTTGGCAAAAAGACAAAGGGAATGTTTAATTCTGTACTTAAAATTCTTGGTTCCTACTGTCGGCATTCCCAGTGATCAGAGAACACTGAACAGATATTTGAAGAGTTTTGTGAAACTGACACTGAACAGCGGCAACAAGGAGGAAAAGATCCAAACTTAAAAAAACATTTTAAAATACACTTCCCCATATATTACACTCTCCTCAATTTTCTCTTCTCCCCAGCCAAGGGATAGATGGCCCTTGGGGATATTCCCGTAAGAGGGAGGCGGATGTCATGTTCCCCTCCTGTCTGCGTTCAAATCCTAATCACCACACTCGGGTACCGGTGGGCTTAGGTAAGTACACAAACATCTCCGTGCCACAGTCTCCCCGTCAGTAAAGTGAGGTTAACGTCAGTCCCTGATTCTACCTGTCACATAGGAAGGGCTCAATATACAGGAGCTGCCGTTATCCTTTTAGTTTTCTAAAGAAAGCACCTGATTTCTCAGACATGCACCTTACAACAGGATTTACAATATATGGTAATAGCTGCCAGCTGGTAGACCATTGACGCGGAGCCTCTCAGGCTAAGATTTCATAGAATAATAAAGTTCTGCAACCATCTCGAATGAGTGAGGTGCCCTTGTTTAGCAAAACTGGACCCTGCAGAAACCCAAGAGCAATTGAATTAGCACCTTCTTAATTCTCTTTCTTGTTTAAAGAAGGATTATTCTTCCCACACAGAAAATTTGTATTTATGGGGAATCCTGGGATGTCAAAATGGGCTTCTGCCTTCCCAGTTTGATAGTATACTGATGGGACCTGTGACCAGATAGAAAAGGAGATCATCTAATGAGCCTATTGCTGCACTTAAAACGTGGTCTCCTTATTTTGTAGACTGAATAATGGAATCCTTAAATTCCAAGGCCAGAAGAGGTTGTACCAGCTCTCTTTTTGCAGAAGTGCCAGCCAAACCTTGAGAGTTGAAGAAATAGGACCAAAATCTCTTAACTACTTAGAGGCAAGGGTGGGGCTAGCATGCACGTCATGTGGCTTTCCCGTCAAATGAGTTTTTCATTTCACAGGCCACCTCTGGCAGCTGGCTTGATTGACTATGCTGTTGGAAAGTGTTAGCCTTGCAAGACTCTAACTGTAGCTCTTTTTTGCAAGAGAGGATCAGCTTCAACAGCTATGCAACACACCCCCTCCCTTCTCTAGTAGGCTCTGTGATGCAATGCCTCAGCTATGCCTCCAGTGTATAATCATTTCTACAAGAAGACCTACAAGGAGCAGGAATCCAACGTACAAGGACACAGTGAGGAGGAAAGGCACAAATCTGGGGCAAAAAGAATTTCAGTTGTGATGAAAGTTTGAAAACACCGAATACTGAGAACCTCCTATCAACGAGGTGATGTGGCACGTTCAACTGCAAAACATCTTTTTCCTTTGCTAACTTCCTTGAAAAGCTTCCTGGCAACAGGTGGGTGGTAAACTCTGTTTTTCCAAAGACCTTCACATGGTGTCTCATGACCGACTGAAGGGGGCTAACTTGGAGATTGTCTAAGGAGGGTAGAGGCAGCCCGAGCGAACAAAGCTAGAAAAATCACAGTTTTACTTATTCCTTAAGGTTTGCATTCACACAAATTGGGCAAATTGTTCTGCACGTTGAAAAACAACAAAACCAAAATCACATTTTTAGAAGGGGAATGTAATGAAAACACAATTGAGTTTCCATTAATGTTCCAAACACTGCCCAACAACAGTTTCTAATAAATTTTTTCTAGTTGTGTGTGTGTGTGGGCGCACACATACTCCAGGTTTAGTAGTCCAAAAGCAATCTAAATGCTGGAGAAGGGAAAGACCCATTTCCTAGTTGAAGCCACCAATCTGGAGATTCACAGTTGGAAGAAATTGTTATACTTTTTTTTTAATAAAAAAATTATGATTCTCCCTCTCAGCCTAATGCAGGAGAAGTGCCTTTACTCAGAAATGATCTTACGCTACACTAGAACTATTCAGTCAGCATATTTAATTATAATTTCCCACAAGCCTCTAGGCCGGTGCTCCTCAAAGTTTCATGTGCATACGAATCACCTGGAGATCTTGTTAAAAATGCTGATTCTGATTCAGTAGGTCTGGACTGGGCCCTGAGATGCTATACTTCTTACAAGTTTGCAGGTGATACCACAACTTCTGGTCCATGGATGAAACTTTGGGAAGCACAATTCTAGATGAAGCCCACTTAACGTCGTTCTCACCAGGGAAGGAAATGGGCCACAGACAATTACAGAGGAGCGGGCTTCTAGGAACCACTGTGTTCCTTGTGAATCTTCCCTCATTGCAGTACTGCCTCAGTACCATCTTCCTCCCACTCTTCTGAAGGTACTTGCGGTCCCTAACCTAAGGGATGCAGTCTGTTGTACTGGCACAAGGAAAAAAGCATGCAAACTTGGGTTTGCATTTCAGCAACACCATTTACTAGCCAGGCAATTCTCATCTCTGAGCCACATCTGTAATATGGGGCTAAGACACCCACCCATGCGCTTGTCACTGTGAATAAATGAGGGAATGTACAGACCCCAGCACAGTGCCTTGCACAAAATAGGAGTTCAGCAAATATCAGGCCCCTTTCCTCCTTCCTTTAAAGTGTCATGCCCAGAATCAGTGCTTCATATGTGGCCTGATCAGCACAGACTTGAAGAGGGGATGGGGTTTGTAACACCTAAAGCATGTTACTAAGATCTGCCCGTGACACTGGAAGTTGGAAGGCAAGGTGGGTGGAAACACAGGTACAATCTTCCTCTCTTGGCAGGTAAGTTATAAAACCCTTGTCCTGCATTACGTTCTGTCATCACTCCTAAACGGGCGTCTTTGGATCTCATCAATTACTTAATTAACATATTTTTATTAAAGCTCCTATTATGTGCTAGACACTGAATCAAATATCTAGATCAGCGGTCCCCAACCTTTTTGGCACCAGGGACCGGTTTCGTGGAAGACATTTTTTCCACGGACCGGGGAGTCGGGGGAATGGGTCAGGCGGTAATGAGAGCGATGGGGAGGGGCACATGAAGCTTCGCTCGTGCTTGCCCGCCGCTCACCTCCTGCTGTGCGGCCCGGTTCCCGGGGGTTGGGGACCCCTGATCTAGATGAAGCCTCCAAATGTGACCAGCTTCCCGATTAGTTGGATTTCACGTAGGAAAACTTTGGATAATTGATCAAAATGTTGCATTTTCATTCTAGTATTTGATGTTCTCTAGCTGGGACCTTCCTAACAGGGAAGGTAGGTCAACATGGCAGAGTTGGCATAATAAAAATTAGTTCGACATACAGGCAGAAACAAATGGTGGTCTGAACATCACTGGGAAGATATTTATCCTTCTGGTCATCCATCAGTCACCAGTGGAAGAATCTTTCTAGAATGCTCAAGTTTCTCACCTCGTCCCTGATGCTACATTCAGATGCAGCCACTCTACCTGCCAACTTTCTAAACGTCTTTCTCTTGCTGTGGAATTCAAGGTGAATGTGACAGCAGAGAAGTAAAGACGTTCACCTAGAAAAAGGGGACCCCCCCCCACTTATAAAACCTAGTCCAGTCAATGAAAAAAAGTTAGATTTACAAATTGAATAGGAAAAAACACTTTAGAAGAGGGTTTTCTGGCTGGATATGAATGAAAGTCTTGGGTTTAAGCACATTCAGATGAATAGTGGTGGTTTGCTAAGTTTGACTTTCCTGTCAAAACTGTCACCATGTTGCAAATAAATTTAAAAAAGATAACTAGAGCCCGAGTGGAATAGTGAGAACTTAATACACAAAGCTCGGGTTGCAGGAAATTCATCTAAACATCCACGTCTTGACCTCCTTCTAACCCAAAGCACAGAACTTGGCAGAAAGCAGATGAAGGCATTAATATGTGGAAAAGGGATCTCTCAAAGGCACACCAAGACTGTGTGCCTCTCACTGATGAACATCAAAAGGAACTGTACAAATATTTACCACAATAAAATAATAAGTTCTGTCACAAAGCTGAGGAATTTCCACAATAGATACAGGACACTGTGTCATTACCAAGGCAAAGTTTCTGTTTAGTACAGGCTCTGGATCCCTTCTGAAAGTGAAGTGTGGAGGTCAGAGTTCAAGGACTGACCCTTCTTGAGCTTTAAAGAAAAAATGATCATCTGTGTGTGAGTGTATGTTTCTATGTGTATATGTGTGTGTTTGTATGTACATGTGTGTATGTGTGTGTGGCACTTTTAGATGAGGGTTGACAAAATTAAAGCTGCTAAAAGACATCATGCAAACCACTCAGTTATGATTCACTGCTTTTCTTCCTTGTTTGGCTCTTTGTAAATTTGAAAATGGACTCAAAATTATACAACATTAAGGAATTATTAATTTTCTTTCATTTTGATAATGGCTTTATGGACATATACAACTTAAAAGGAATGTCTACCTTGAAATATTTATTAGTGAAATGACATGATGTCTGGGATTTTCATTAAGATACTCCACACGGCTTTCATGTTTTCGAGAGCTGAAAAACCTTTGAAAAGTCAGCTTGTTAGGAAATTCACCTTGCAGACTCCCGCTTCAAGGATTGGAGGAGGTGCTTGGGTACTGGCAGAACTGATTTGGGGGTGGGCTGGATGTTCACAGGTCAAATAGATGTGTCATATGCTTAGGAAGGAGCAGAGACATGGCTCGGAATATATGGGGCATAGCTTTGTTATCTAATGCAGGATAGACTACCTTGCTGGAGAGGCCTTTGGTCTACAAACCTCCCACCTACCTTTATTTTTCTTCTCCCAGTTTCTGTTCAAAAACTGGACAGAGGCAGCATTTTGAAGGGAGGGCTATGGGCTAACCAAGAAGCAGGAACCTAGAATTCAGCCCCCTACTGCTGTGTACTACTGTGAATCTTAGACGATGACCTTGCCTCAGTGCCTCTCTGGGACACGGGAACAGCATCTCACACCCATGCCCTTCCCACCATAAGGGCGGCCCAAATCTCCCTCCCCTAGAGCTAGATGGCAAACAAGAGTCCTATTTGGGTTGCAAAGTTTAAAGTGAACAGAGAGGTGCAGAAGATAACCAACAGGATCTAAGTCAACAATTGAAAAATCTAGACTCCCCAGTCAAAAATATCTGAATGGGTCCAATCACCTTTCTCAGTAGCAGATTTAACAGTCCCCCTTAGTGCCTGCACTCTTGCCTAAATAAGCGAGTGCTTTGGGATTCTATGTATTAACGGTTCCCCACGAACTTAAGAACACCTGTGTGCCGGCTGAACTTGACAAGAAAGGAAGCTTGCTGGCAGCCCAGAGCAAGGTCTCCTATTAATTTCTTGAATCGATCCTGGAAATATTATTATCCGGTCCAGGAATGAACACCTCTTTACTCACAGCATCAGATTTGAATTTTTTTTTTAAACAACACTCTCTATTGCCCGTAAGAATGACTAATAACTGTCGGCTGTAATTTCCCAGAGTTTGTGGGTATGACTTCTGACGGTGTTCCTCACGTCTGAATTTGCCATATTTCGTCTGGGGGATGCTAAGGTTTTCAAACACAATTTAACCAAAACCCCCTGCTGGCTCTCAGTTCAGCCGGGAGAAAGAACTTTGTGGTTCTCGCGCACTCACTACCTCCCGCCCCCACCCCCGAGAGTCTCCCCGGACGCTGCTTTCCTTCCCTGCATCCCACATCATCAATCAAACAACCAGAGAAACGCAGAAGCCTCCGTTCTCAACTGCAATCAATACAACCACCTTTCCTGGGGTAGCACTGCATTCGTTTTGAAGGTCACGGAATGAGTCAGGGGCAGAAGAGAGAAAAAGAGGCCACGGGTTCTTTGACTCCGTGTCTCAGAGAGATCAGCCTGTACAGAAAAATAACCCCATTAAGATGGACTGATTGGACGTAGAGAATGGACTTGAGGACACGGGGAGGGGGAAGGGTAAGCTGGGACAAAGTGAGAGAGTGGCATGGACTTATATATACACTACCAAATGTAAAATAGATAGCTAGTGGGAAGCAGCTGCATAGCCCAGGGAGATCAGCTTGGTGCTTTGTGACCACCTAGAGGGGTGGGATAGGGAGGGTGGGAGGGAGACGCAAGAAGGAGGGGATATGGGGATATATGTATACCTATAGCTGATTCACTTTGTTATACAGCAGAAACTAACACAACATTGTAAAGCAATTTTACTCCAATAAAGATGTTAAAAAAAAAAAAAAAGGACTGATCGCCGGGGAGTGGACAGTCCAAATGCACAAAAATTTTGAATGATCAAAATACTGTTTTGTTATTTTATATACAGTCTCAAGAGCGAGACAAATAAACTTGCCTGGTGTAAGTTCTGATTCACAAACAGATAAGAGGAAACTGAAACCACAATAGCCAAGTACCTCTCAGAGGAGAGCGAGGCGCTGCTTCTGTTGCAATAATACTCTTATTTACATATTCTGACGTACATTATTTAAGTAATATTTATTTACTCATGCAAACCAGATTTGTTGAGTACCACTATGTGCAATTCATAGTAAGATGTGCCATGGGGAAGGCAGATCTGGGTATCTTCGAAGAACTTGGTAAATAGCTATTTCTTAAGTGCTCTTCCGGTAGAAAAAAATAATTGCTGGAAATCTTATTTACACTATCTATATACGAGGGTATTTAAACAAATCCGACACAGGAAACATTTATATGTGAAACACATCTATTACAGATGAATCAGAATAGGTCTTCTTGATTAAAACAAAAGACAAAATCCTTTGCAGCTTGAGCAAAGACGATTTCGGCAAAGGGACATCTCTGTGAGAAGCGCCTGACACTCCAACAGAGCTTCACTCTTTGGGGGTCATTCCTTAGAGGCTGGTGATTTATTTTACAGAAGAATTCACCATAGAACGTGTACAACCAACTCTTTAGAAACACATCGGTTGTTTAAACAAACTATATACCTATATTCGTTTGTTTAGCAAATCATTTTGTTATGGATTTAGCCCAGCCAAAGTCTACATGATTACAACTGGCTACATTATACCAACGCCTTTTCTACTGAAAGCCTATCAAAGAAATAACAATAGCTCATGTTATCACTATTTACCGTTGACTCCATTCTCTTCCCTTTCAGTTTGCCAAATACTGGTTAATTTCTGGAGTCCTGAATTCCAAGAAAATGTCTACGTGTTATCAACATAATGTATATCATTAACATAAGTGCATGACATTATCTACGTGTCATTAAAGAACTGAGCTTATGCTGCAGTTAGCAAACTAAGTGGAAATGAAATCACAGAGATAACTACCAAACTGAGGTGCAGCTAAAGTGGCAGATCCCTCCTGTCACTCACTACATTATTTGTTAGAACTCTTATCTTTACATATACACAAATAAAATGAGTGTTTCTGCCCTGCCTTATTCCTATAGAGGACTTATCTGCAGTTCTCTGAACTTCTGACTCTGATTAACCTTGAAGGGACCGGGGTACCCACATGCAAGAGGCTGACGACACCAGAAGAAAGCTTCCTTCTGAAGAATCAGAGTTTGTGGCTCACTTTTACTGCTCTTGTCACCTGTCTGACCTCCTGGACTCTGGGCCCTGCCCACCTAGTGTATCACCTAGACTTGCTCCTCTGTGGTTCAGCTGACTTCCATGGACTCATTTCCCTGTTGGCCTGGACTGTCTACATGCCAGATCCCTCAAGCAAGGCTGGACTCTGGTCATTCCTGGGCAGCCGTGTCCTGCAGTCATCCCAGAAGAATACGGGAAAGGAGGACCACACCCTCGGAGGATGCAGACCTTCTTGTTCTGCATCAGTGATGTCCAACATCAGACCCCAGAGTCCTCCTTCCCATTCCTCACCCTTCTCTCTCCACGTCTCACAAACAACGAGAACATTTCCCAGAGAGGTGATCAGGGTCCAGTGAGACAGGAAGCCACAGGAATTCTGCTTGTGAACATATTACAGACTATTGACTATTGACTATTGAGACTAGTGAGACTGTTTGTCTCACTTACTCTTTGCAAAGATGGAACAAGACTAGTTGGAGAGAAATGCTGGATTCTCTGGAGTATCTGTCGTCAGGCTGCTGAGAACCTTAAGGGTGTGGAGATCACGGACTTTCACTTTTTTCCAATAATCATAAAATAAGAAAACATAAAAGTTTTCTTAGGATACAGATCTCCTTATCTAAGGAAGGAAGCCAAGTAAGATAGCGCCAAGGCTAGATTTTATTAAAAACCTAACAGTTATGCAGCTATAAACGGCCTAATATGAGGACTTTTATTTCAGCAATAGCAGCTACCCTTGGTTTAGATGAGTAAAGAGGTTGAAAGATTGGCTGAAAGGAGAGAAAAAGACCATTTGTTACCTCAAAACTGATAGATATAGACAAATATGCCCCTCTCAAACCATTTACAGACACACACACAAATGGCCATTTTCTTGGAAAAGTCAGAAGGAGGGAAAAGCAAAGGAAAAGAAGGTAGGTTTGGATTGGTTAAGCACTTTCTCAATGAAACAATCTGGAAAATGACTTGAAATGATTTGAATCTCCCTAAATAAAACAGATGGCAGATTCTAAACAAATAATTCTTCCTGGAGATTTTCACACCCCAAACAAATATGGTATAAACTCCTGAGAGGTTATCAGGCTCAGCGCGATGGCTCAAGGCAGGACTATCTTCAACGCCATCCATGCATCCATGCATTCATCCATGCATGCACGCATGCATGCATCCATTCAAATAACAAATCAAGAAGTATTTATCGAGGGCTTACTATGTGCAAGATCCTGTGCTTGAGGACTGGGGGCTACAAGAAGGACCAAGGCAAGCTCTCAGTCCTCAAGGAGGGTGAGAGGAAGGCAACAGTTTGCAGTATGTGCAGATGTGTAGGGCTCTCCTCAGCCACACTAGAGACCAGGTGGTTCTATCTGTGTAGCCCAGCTAACTCTGGAGCCCTTGACCTTGTGTTAGAGAGACTAGGTACTTAGGTAAAGGTGTTAATTCTCTCAAAGCTTAGCAAGATCTGATAACATGCGATTTGTATACTTTACCTCTGGCTTCATTTTATTATTTTACCTGTGTTTTCTTTCCACCCTGATTTATTCACTGAATTTGTATCTTGTGTACTGTCTCTATTATTATAAGCCACCTCAAAGCCTCTTGGGAAATAAAGAGGTCTAAATTCTTAAAGAATAAATACAATTACCCTACTAGGTCACGTAATAACAATAACAAAGATGGTAATTTTTATTATTACAGGTAATGTTCACTGAGGATTCCAGTGTGTCAGGTATCATTCCAAGCACTTTACAAGCATTTTCTCATTTTTTCTTCATGATAATCATGTGAGACTGTCACGATTATTATCCCTATTTCATAGATGAGGAAAACGAAGCACAGAGAGTTGATGTAATGTGTTAGGAGGTGGTAGAGAAGCCCTTTGCTTACTGGGCTCACTCTATTGTTTGACCCTAGGACTCTTATGTTGGGCCCTACCTAGTCTTGGGGGCCTTCTGGAATACTGGCCCCATCTTCTTTGTGACCCCTCCCTGACCTTGTGGCTGGGTTAGTAGGAGGCTCCCACATCTGAGCACTTGTATCTCTGGAGGGTGAGCTCCTCAAGATCATGGGCTGTGTCCGCCTCACTTTCAAGGTGTCAGTGCCTGGTAGCATATATGAGCTACAGCAGATGTTTAATCAAGGCTGGTGTGGGTTGACTGAATGCATGAGGGCTCCATCACTTTCCCATGAACACTGTACAGCCCTCCCAGAGAGAAGCGTCCAGGTCCTGTCTCCCTCCTCCCCACACTGGTCCCTTCATGATGGCAACTGCCGGGAGCTTCACCTACTTGTATTTGGATACTTCTACCTGTCTAGGTGCTGCTTCTGAAGTTAAACAACTATTAATCTGTGAGTTGTAAAGCATATGCATCCAGGTTTTATCAAACACAGAGAAGCACATCTTGCAGGGAGAAAAGGTCTTCTTGATTAGTGATTATAAAATTGACTTGATTTCAGTCTAACTTAGTATATTCAAAAGTGCTATATTAAAAATTGGAATGGGCATTTTTAATTATCTTATGAGTTCAGGCATTTCAACATTTCCCCCCCCCGCTCCGTATCTCTCCCGGAACGATTCATCTTAAAGCAACACCAGCAGCACCAAAGGCTTCCTTCTCCTGCTCTGACATGGTCTTTCCCCTCTTTCATCGTCTGTGCTCTTATTTCCTGGGCTATTTACTCGACAATTAGTCATGTTTTACTTAGAGATATAGACTATTGTGCCCAATTCTTTTTTTTTTTCTTATAAGTTTATTTATTTTTAAATTTATTTTTGGCTGAGTTGGGTCTTCGTTGCTGCGCGTGGGCTTTCTCTAGTTGCAGCGAGCGGGGGCTACTCTTCCTTGCGGTGCACGGGCTTCTCATTGCGGTGGCTTCTCTTGTTGTGGAGCACAGGCTCTAGGCGCGCGGGCTTCAGTAGTTGTGGCGTGCAGGGTCAGTCGTTGTGGCGCACGGGCTTAGTTGCTCCGCGGCATGTGGACCAGGGCTCGAACCCGTGTCCCCTGCATTGGCAGGTGGATTCTTAACCACTGCGCCTCCAGGGAAGCTCCAATTGTGCCCGATTCTTATTTAGCTCTTGCATTGTTAACTCATGGTCCCCACGTTCCTGACTGTCTCCTGTGGAAATTTCTTGACAAGAGACCATCGTGACTTGTGCCTCTTCACAGAGTTTAGTCACTCAAGTATTGGTTCCATGGTGGTTTGGGAAAGTCCATGGAATGTCATAAAAGGTTATGTCCCTCAAATAAACTGAATAGAAATGTCCTCCACTACTGGGTATTTATAAGTGTAGTGGAGGGAGGTTCTATAGAGCAGTCTTCAGGCAGAACTGTAGAAGTTCTGGTCAAATATGAATGGTAAGAAAGGCAGAAGGTGAGGGTGGTGATGGGGTGTTGTTCAATATTTATTGAATGGCCACATAAGCTAGGCACTGGGCTAAATGTTTTGCGCACTTGATTAGTAATCACAACAACCCTCGGATGTGGACATAATGCCCCTTTCCTTCTACCTATGATTAAAATGAGTTTCAGAGAATTTAAATAACTCAGACAAGGTCACACAGGGGTGGGGTTCGTGTAGGACTCCAGGTTTATCTGATTCCAAAATTATACTTTTTTTCTTTATACTGCTTCTCAGAGTCACCTTCATCTGAAATGCATGTACCAGCTAGAATCCTCCTTCAGGCTCAGAATGAGGGAAATAAAGGTTAATAAGAGGCCTAGCTGGCAAGGCCAATAAATGAATGAGTTCAGGACCAAAAGGAAAGAGAAGCTGAAAGGTCTAAGTCCCTGGTTGTGGTACCATTGCAAAAGCAAAGAAGGCAAATGGTTCTCAACACCGGTCATCCACGGCCAGTTTAGAGCACCTACTGTGTGCCAGGCAATCTGCCACAGTGCAGAGTGGAACAGACTCTGGACACAGTCATATTACCCAGCTGCAGACTTGCATTAAGGCCAGATGAGCCAGAAGGGCTCCCTTTGCCTTCCATTCCCGCCTGAAAGTCAGCATCCAATGGGGTCTTGAAAGACCCAGCGAAGATGGTCCCCAGCCTCACCTCCCTCCCGCTGGGCTGCAGACGCGCCAGGTGTCTGGGGATGGCGGGTACGCGGCAGACGCCACCAGACTGCAGGCAAGCAGGGGGTTAATAGCTCATAAAATAAAACCCTCTAACACAAAAATGTTATTTTAATTGTATTACATTGAGGAGCCCTGAGGGTCGTGGGGTAGATAATCAAAAAGGACAAGGAGGAAATTAAAAAAGGGAAGAAGGCAATCAAAAAGGCCATTTAGGAGAGCCCCTTAATCCTCCATAGAAAGAACACTAATTATACTCCAGAATCTCCTTATAATTAACCCTGATATAAAGTGTTTTTTGAGCAGTAATAACTTTCACATTCACAATCGTTTGGATGGCAAACTCCAGTGAACGCCTCACAAACAGCAGCCCGCGCAGGTCGGCCGCTTTTCCTCCCCAGCAAGCCTCACGATTACATGTCCACAACCAGAAAGAAAGATTTCTGCCCTCAGCTAACTCCCCTGCTCAGTTGAACTCAGCCCATTGCTTTTTTTTTGGCAGGAATAGCCCCAAGCGCAACAATACTTGCGCCTCCGTTCTGTCCCTTCCTTGTAATTGCTTCCCTGTGCTCCTTGAGCCTTTACTATGGTTTGGAATCCCGACGGTTGCAAACCCACTGAATTCCCAGCATACCTTCCTTAGCTAACAGACCCCTGCTTGGATGTACCTCCACTCCTAGGCTACTGGGCACACAGTGCTATAATCGTTCTTAACGTTTCCAGACAAAAGCAAGGATTCAGACAGACTCTGCCCAAATCCGGTCCAAACTAAGAGCCTCACATTCCTTGCCCTTGACAGCTGATCTCTTACGAACTGAAGCTCCAAGCTGTCAACGAGAATAGTTCAGGAGCAAAACAGAGCAGGGAAAGACTGCACACAGCTCTATGCTTCAGGTGTGCAGGGATCCTTGGGAAGAAAGATGGAAAGGAAAAGGCAGCTTGGACCCACGCTGCGAAGGAAAAAGGCCTGGAATAGGTTGTCTGGGCCTTTTTTTCTTTTTTTTTTTAAGGCATGCAAAACGAAAAGAATCTGTCCCTGTCCTCACATGAACCGGCCAGTGTTCTCATCCCACCCAGTAAGAGAAGGAGCAGGATCTCAGATCCCATGAGATCCCCAGGGAGTGGTTTCAATGGGGCGCCTGGCTGCCAAGTGAAACCCTAGGAGAGGTTCACAGGGTTCCTGACAGTCACCGCAGCCAGAAGGTATCTGTCCCCTCTTTGAAGGTTCTCTTGGGCCTGGCTTCCCCTCCTCCCTCCAAATACACAGTAAACGGGTTTCAAAGGTCTGCTTGCTCACAACAGGCTGCCTCCTGCCTTTAACCAGAGATTAGGAAACCAAGGTCTGTGGAACGCTGAGCCCAGTGTTTTTCCTCTGTATCAAGAGAATGCACGCCAAAGGAATTTTTCCATTTTTTCTTGCATGCTATTGGAACTAAAATCTTACTTCTACTTCCCATCTGGGTGACTATTCTTTATGTAGGATTTAACGTGATATGAAGATGCTTCCTTTGTTTCCGTTTTCTATTTTTTTTAAACCCGGATCCATAACTGAGAGACAGATGTTCTCTTACCATTCATTAGTACTGATTAATGATCTCCAATATGCTCACTGCCCTGGGATCTAGGCCATATGGAATAGGGATTATATCGTCCCTGCTTGTGTGGAGACTACGTTGCTCCTATGTGATTATATATTTTGTTGAGCAGCAAGTTATAGTTTGTTAATACAGACAAACATATGTTCGTCTGTGTGATTTTAAAATATCACTACTCAATAAATCATCATTCTTCCCATCCAAAACTCCTCTAAAGACACACAATTCACTTATAAAGTTGAACAAGCAGATTAAAAATGAAGGATAGATGAGCCTCCCACTTTTTAGTATTTTATAAGTACATGCACGTACAACTATCATACACTAAAGAGAGTTAAAAAGATCTGTGTTGACATCCTTGCTCAGCTCATTAATTCAACAAGTACATGTTGAGTGCTAGTCATTTCCCAATACCTAAAGATGAGGCAGGCGCAGATCCTGCCCTCAAAAAGCTTAGAGAGTGATTGAGGGGGAGCAAGTCACACTTACATATAATTAAATTGCAAGTCAGAGTGTGAAAAGTACCATAAGAGAGGCGCAGATTAAAAAAAATTATAAAATGATGAAGTTGCTATATAAACATAAAATATTATTCATCTCATCTGGCAGGGGTCTCCTCTTAAATTATCCCGTTTGAATACAAAGTGATACTCTAGTTTCCATAGATGGGATATTTACAACTTTCTTTGGTGGGGTATCTATTCTATGTTTAATTAGTATTGGCAACAGGAGCTGGAAGCCCATAGGAAGAGCTGAAGCTGGTGCTGATCTTTACCTGCTATTTTTTTGGTGTCCCTCTCTTTAGGTTGCAGTTTCCCACTTTGGCCTCCCTCCCAGATCCTCCACTCCATCCCATACGCTGGATGCCTCCCACTTCATCAAAACTTCATCACTCAGGAACCCCACAAATGCCAATGAAGAGCATTCCAGTTAATGCCAACACATTAACTGGAAAGGCTCAATCTCTCGGTCGCTTTCCTTATTCCAACCTCCAACAAAATATATTTTAACAAGGTCTTCCGGGGATGAGTCCTGAACCAAAAGCAAACTCCGTATGAGGAAAGATGGAGAGAGTAGAGTCAGGAGTCTTGGGTGTAAGTCCTACATTCTTCACTCACTATAGTAACCCTGGACAAACAAATTTACTTATCTGAGCCTCTGTTTTCTTCACTGTTAAAATTCAACAGTAGCAGAGTCACCATGTTATACGTAATATGTTATACAAAGCTCTCACGAGGTATATGGACACATTTTAAGACAACCATGAATGGGAACTTTAGTCACGTGCAGGGAATATTTTTGATAGGAGCCCTGTCTACAGTACCTTGAGTAGGTTTGTCCTACTGTGACAACAAATGGCATTGAATCCATCCCAGCTGGACTGTAATAAAAATGCAGTCACTTGTTTACTTGTTCCTCTCATTATGCATTTAATCCAAACTGCGCTTTATATAGTCAGGAGTAGGGCTAATAATGTAATATTTTCCATCTGATATTTCATCTCTCTACTTTAAGGCTAGCTGCTGACAAAAGATGTAGCTTCAACATTAAAAAAATTGCTAGATTCCCTCTTTGCTGGTTCCATCTCTTGGGGTAGTAACAGCCCTGAATCAAAGTGGCCCTTGTCGTGACCTGTCACTCTTTACGCTTATCTCTTGTCGTACTAAAATAAAGCCACAAACAAGAGTAAAAAGCTAGCGTGTGGGAAGCAATTTTTAAAGAGCAGACCTTGATATCATTTAAAAATAGTCAGCAGTTCCATACGAGGTCCCTAGCATCTTATCTTCCTTCAGCTGACCACAGGAGAGGGCCTGAAGTAGGAGATGCTAGGAGGCCCCCTTCACTATAAAGGAAGATGGCTTTCCTCTCTCATTTCATGTGTGTGTACAGGACCCCAGGAGATGATCATTACCAGCTGGAAACTTTAGGATTATCAAGGACATAGGAAATGCCATTCTCCTCACTCTGAATAACTGCATTCGGTCCAATGGCCTTAACCTTTTATGGCCTGAGTTCCTTTGCTGCTCTCTTCCAATTAATTTCAATCATTCTTTCTTTAAAACATAGAGGTAATACATGCTGGCTGTAAATGCTAAAAAATACAGTCAGATGTAGAATAAAAAAATCAAAAGACCCCATTCACTTCCTCCCACATTCCCTAACTCTTCTCGTCTCTTCTAAGGTAAAAGTTTTTAATATAAAACTTTCTAGGCTACTTTATAGGCTTTAAATATAGGCTTAAATATATATATATATATATATGTATACATATATGTATGTGTGTGTTCACTTATATTTTTCTTTGCACATTGTTTTGTGATTATTTTGTTTTACTTAATAATATATCATGGATTGGTTTCCAAGTTGATATATCTATATTTGCATCATTCTTTCCAACTGCTGTATAGTATTATTTAGAATAAATTGAAAGGTGTATTACAGTCTGAACTGTTGTGTCTCAGAAGTTAACTACTTTACGTAGGAAAGGAATGCTTTTTCTACAGAAAGAGCAGTATTTATGTTGCTTCTTGACAATAATCTGGCATATATTAGGGCTAAACAGTAGCAAGTGGTAAAGCAAAGAGCGAAGCAGGCCATCATTTTTACCTCAAGAGACTTGAGAACTCTGATGGGCCGTATGGGGCGAACAGCTATTAGCGATGGTGAATATGATCATTTGAATTGTGTCAGGAAACGGGCCATACCTCAAACCTCCAGGTAGTACACCTGAATTTCACCAATAGAAATTCATTCCTTTGGTCTAAACATGGCTAACTCTAAACATTTCTTCTTTAAAAAAATTTTTTAAACATTCTCTTTAAACATGCATATTTTTGGAACGAGCAACCACTTAGTTGTTTGGGTGCTTTCCTTCCCAGAAAGTATGATTCAATCTGAAAACATTGAGTGTTTCTGGTGGAAGAGGATTCTAAAACTGGGGAGGGAGAGATGCAAGAGAGAGGGGATGTGCCTAAAGAAGAAAACAAAAAATAAAAACAGTAAGATTTCCAAATTAGCTGAATATCAGTCACCTGTCTAGAGATGGCCCCAACTGCTTACAAGCAAAAGATAATTTCACCAAGCAAATAAAAAGAGACTTTTATAAAGGAGTTGGCTTTCTTTTGTTGACTAGAACAGAGGAGAGGTGGAGAAATACAGCAAGCATCCCAACACCCCCACTCCTGTTTATGGCAGACATCACTAATCTACTGTGGCATTCTTTCCCACTGAACCAGGACGCGGCCTCAGATTTCTTCTGTACTCAGCACTCCAGGCAGCCACTACGCATTGACTCTAGTTGGTGTCCCAAATGAAATCCAGTTTGTCGTTCATTTATGGGAGTCACTGTCTCCATTATGACCAACCATGGGTTTGAATTTCACAAGCAGATAGCAATTGCATAACCTTAAAACTGCTGTTAGGATTCTTTTTCAGTCAAGTATCTGCAGAGGACACATCCCAGGGAAAACAGGAGGTCTCTGAGCTAATGAACTGGGATCCTTCCCCACCAGACTGGAAGCTCTGCAAGGGGAATGGCTTTGTTCCCCTAGAGCCCAAGAGAACATCCAATGGATGGCAGGTACTGAGTTGAGTGATCGCCCAAATGAACCGTACAATGGAATAGAGCACATCTCCAGCAGACACTCGGTCTAAGAGCTCTCAAGAATTAACAAAAAGTTTGCCTTAAAAAGTCTTGTTTGGATAGTGCAGCCTCTGCATATGCACCTCCCCCCTGCAACTTAGATACATGTAAAAGGACCTCTTATCTAAAACTATGATACAGTGTTTTCAAATATGGCAATCATCAAGGAAAACAGAAATGGAATCTGACAGGAAGGGGTGTGAGTGTCCACTTTTTGGGTAATGTAAGATGGAAAGGTAGGTGAGAATGAGCCAGCACCTTCCAGATTCTGGAGAGGGGGCAAAGCTGGGCTGCCTGCTCAGAATTCAGGCCAAAGCTTTTCTCCCTGTGGTGAATCTTCAACAAGCATCTGGCTTCCTGCTCCCAGGGCACACCGAAGAATCTACCATCACATTTTAGGAAGCCTTCCCGGAGTTTCAGGGCAGAAACTGTCCCAGTCAAAAAAAAAAAAAAAAAAAAAAAAAAAATTCAGCAAATAAAAGAAGCCCTTACCTGATTTGACCAGCTTTGTTCATCATATCGGAGGGAGGTCAAGCAAGCCCATCCAGCCTGTCTAAGATGGGATAATTAATCTCATTGTCTCTCTCTCACCCACCCACTCATACCACAGCCACCCACATACACTCACACACATGTACACACGAAAACTCACACGTGCACTCACACTCACATGTTCTCACACACTCACATATCCACACACCCACACACACATCCACACACACATCCACGCACATCTACTCACTCACACATTACACACACTGTCCTATCTTCAGCCCCCAGAGCAGCAGACTCAGATATTGCCCCTCCCCCATCATATTATTTTCCTTCTCAACAGCAGTGACTCTCCTTTGATAGAAATCTCCTTCTTCTAAAGGGACACTCATCAACACCAAGCCCTGGGGACCGTGTGGAAAATAAGCACACACCTGCTCTGCCGTCGGCCCCTTTATTGCCGAGATGGTATTAGCCTGTTCCTCTGGAGGAATACTGGCTCAGAACTTTTATAAGTAGGAGACTCAATTATGCTTCTTATGAGTTCCCTAAATTTGGAAATAGAGCTAAATAAGGAAATACATTAGTCAATGTCCTTCTCAACCTCCTCCCCTACTCATTTCTCAATCTTTTTTTTTTTCTTTCTGCTTTCATGGGGTGCTTTCTTTGACTTAGTAAAACTGCCAACTGTAGCACCATAAACAGGGCCCCATACTGAGATGTGAAAGGGGACAAGTGAGGAAACAAATGCCAAACTAGGTACTCTGAGTATGATAAGCATATGGTTAAGGCCTCATGGGCAAGTGAGGGCCAAGCCAAGTTCACTGAGCAATGATCAGTATCACAGTGAGATTCCCAAGCAAAAAAACATTTCAATACAGGAGATCTTTATACTTGAACTAAAGTGCAAATAGTAATGTTGCCAATATTTGGGGATTACAGAGGTGTCCCCCAAGAATAAGTCCTAGGGAGGAAAAAAAGACCATGGCCTGAAACTTAAACTATATTATCCCACATAAAAAGTCACAGCAGAGATATGCAGTTGCCTTACAGAGGTCTTTCTGGAAGACAAAATTTGAAACCTGCTTGATTTAGAAATACATCAAAAGAAGATATGACCATGAAGTCTGACCATGGAAGCAGAGAGAAAGGAAGCTTATGCAAACCAACTTGGGCAATGCCCTTCTAGGGATTTTTCAGGCTGAAGGCCCCAATCAGTTGTTCCCAGTGGCAAGGAAGGAAGTTGAGTTGCCTGATTTATGTGTATTCAACTACCTGCACGCCAATGAGGTACTGGAGTTAGCAGAGAGAGGGAGAGGGAGGGGAGGAGGGATAGAGGGAGGGACAGAAAGAAGGAAGGAGACAGAGGAAGAGAGGGGGCAACTGAGAGGAGAAAGAGGAAGAGAAGGAGAGAGGAAAGCGGAGGAGGAGAGAGAAAGGGAGGGTGAGGTGAAAACAGGGGATGTGACCCTGTTGGTTCTTCAATCAGCCCCAGTGCTTGAGCCTATTAGCATCTCTCTGTGCTTCGCGATTTTCTGTGCTTAAATATAGCTATTGTTCATTCAATACGACCCCTAACCAGTGTTTCCAAGTGTGATCCTTGGACCAGCAGCATCAGCATCCCCTGGGAATTTGTTAGACATGAAAACTTGGGTCCCACCCAGTCCTACTAAATCAGACACTCCGTGGGTAGGGCCCAGCAGTTTGTGTTTTAACAGGCTCTCTCAGTGATTCCAACGCACGATAAAGTTTGAGAACCACTGCCCTAAACACAAGTCAACTACTGCATCTGGAGCTCCACTGAAGAAAGAGCTGGAGAAATCTCTCATTTACATAAACACAAGAACATTCTGGTTTTATACATCAGTTTGGGAGCTTGTGGGATTTGAGTCTGTCCTCACATCTATTGCAAAGACAAGTCTTTGAGCTTGGGGGAGCTGAAAGCTGGTCCTTGCCAAGAGGAGAGAGTCACCAAGGTAATGACCCACTACTAGGCTTCTGGACATCTGACTTCTCCATATGCTGGGGGGAGGTTCTCCTCCATTTTCAGACACAGAAAAATAGGTTTCTGTGATTTGAGAGAGACCCACACCTTGGTACCATGCTTTAGAAAGGTCTAGTGCACTCTTCCAAAACGGCCATTCAGTTCTATGTATAATGTCATGGTGATCATGTGGCCACTTTCAGGTGACAAATTTCTGTGAAACTTTTGGCAATGGCTAACTAAATTGTTTTCTTGCAATCCAATATATCACTCTCGTGTGTGTTTCTATACTGCTTTTATTGTTTCACGTTCTTTGTTATGTGCACTCAGACTTGACTTGTAGACAACTGTGGGCAGCACAGTTGGGTATAAAAGAGAGTTATTTAATGGTGTTATTTAAGGTGTGCACCTTAGCCATGCAGTTTACAAAAGCAAATCCCTGTGAGGTATAAAGCATCAGAGAGCAAAACAACAGTCACTGACATCTCTGTAGAGGAGAGAAAGAAGCTGAGTCACTGAGCTTGCAATTCAAGAGAAGGCAAATATATCACAGAACAAAGGATGAACCTCCACCCTGGGTCACAGGACATCAGCTTCAGAGATGTTCACCAACACAGAAAGATTTGTTGCTTACGATAAAAGACATCTGTGAAATGTCTTTCACTGAACAAAGCATCATCTGACCCCTAACTAAACATAGCTTGCTTTATAAAAGGTTGTTTTTTTTATATAATATTGCCAAACACTATTTCTGTAGCTCTTTGAAGAAGAGAAAGACCAGTTAGTGTTATTGAATCTGTGGCAGACATCATTCTAATCTGTGCCTGGGAAAGTATATCACACCTATACCTACCTGCTTAATTTGCTATATATTTAGGGATAGAGACTAACGCTATTTAATAAAAAACAAAGCAAACACTTACACTACTGAGTGCCCACCATCTGTAGAACTGTGCTAAGCACCCTCAGGAAAAAAAGAAAGGCAGGGACCACTTTGGCTTCCAGAAGAGACAAGGTACACAGAAGTTCAGTACTGAAATGTTTGTGTTTAGAGAAGTTCCATGTGAATTAGAATGTGGCAGGAGAAACTTCCATGGAAGAGATGAGCTTTGCTCAGTAGGTAAAATTTCACAAGGAAGTCTGGCAGGAAATATAAGCAAAGCAGAACAACAGAGACAAGATTCGGTGTTTTTTAAGATAAAATTCAATTCCTCACTTCCATTTGGGATGAAATATCTGGAAGCAGCAAAGCCACCAACAGGAAGCTTGATTATTCACCATCAGAGAAAGATGTATTGACTTGACTGTCCAAGCCCAACTGAATCCTCCATTCCCAATTCTAAACACAAAGTGGATGAGATGTCTCCATGCCCTTCACACCAGGGCATCATCTAGCACATTTCAGCTGTCACCGCTCCTAATTATCTTGCTCCCTGTCACCTCTAAGAAGTCATCTAGGGATCGAAGAGATGCTATCGGAAGTAGGGACTGAGTCTGGTGGGGGAGCTGTGCAGGTTGTGGGACTCAGAGTGAACCGGGATGTCAGCTCGCTGCTGGCTAAGTGTAGGGCACAGATTCAATTTTCTGCTTTTCCCCCCGGTCCCAAAGTATCCTGGAATAGTACTTCCTGGTTGGGCTAAGAGCTTTCATCTTGGCAATGTCAGCTGGTTACAGGGACCTAAGGCAGATGACAGGTGCCAGCAGCATGACAGGAGGTCAGATTTATCAAGGAAAAAAAATCTCAAAGCACAACCCCTTCTGTCTCCCTCTTCCGAAGGGCAATGAGAAGAGGGGCCCGTCGGCACTTAGTAATATTAGAGAAAGGACTTCTGCTCCCAGAGGAAGACCTTTGCATATGCCAGCATTCAGTTGAAGACTTTTGGCTTCGGTTTCTCAGTTCATGAACTCTAATTTGATATTCTCTGATTTCGACACACTCTGATCTGCTATTCTTTTTTTCCCTCCTGAAACGTAATTATGTTTGTGGTATGATGATTTCCGGAGCAACTTGGAGAAGCTGTGAGTCTGCTTCTGTGGCACTGTCTACCACACGTGATTTGTGGGCCTGACTCACTCTCCCCCACTAGAACGTCAGCTCCCCTGGATGAATCACCTGGGCATTCTCCAGCTGCCCAGCGCAGAAACGTGCCCGGCAAAAGTGCTCAATGAATACACAGAGGAGAGGACTCAGCTTCTTTCCACTTCGCCATCGTGCAGAAGACAGGGTCTTGCTAAATCTTTATTAACTGCTCCTCCCCACCAACCCTCTGTACATTTTCTTAGACGGCCCCCCGTGCAGCGGTTCCTAAGTGTCTCAGCAACCAAGTGTAATTTCGTACCTGAACCCCTGCAGTGCCTCGATCCTGGACCATCCTGCTACAACCATTTAATAGCTATACATCACTAGAGGGGATGCCAATGGGGTAATGAGGAGGGTAGCAGTTTGCATGGACCGGGAGCAGGGTACCATCACGTTGATCACGTTGTCATTCCTGCTGCATGGTCTTATAGCTAAACTACATAAAATCCTTCTGGAAAAGTGATGGTGTCTACTCCTATTTCCAGGAAAGAAGATTCGATGACTTCAGGCAGTCATTCCTATGTTAAAAGTTCATTCTGTCCCCTAGCAACTGCGGGATGGTGTTCTCTACCACCTATTAGCAATAAAGACCAATTGAAGGCTGATGTCTAGACCAGTGCTTCTCAAAGTGTGGCCCCTAGACCAGCAGCACCCGCATCACCTGGGAACTAGGTAGAAATGCACATTCTCGGGCCCCCTCCCAGACCTACTGAATCAGAAATTCTGGGGGTGGGGCCCGGCCATTGGTGCTTTTTTTAGACATTTGTAGTTTTGCAAGGGGTGGGGTTATATATTTTAAATTTATTTATTTATTTTTGGCTGTGTTGGGTCTTCGTTTCTGTGTGAGGGCTTTCTCTAGTTGCGGCAAGCGGGGGCCACTCTTCATCGCGGTGCGCGGGCCTCTCACTGTCGCGGCCTCTCCCGTTGCGGAGCACAGGCTCCACACGCGCAGGCTCAGTAGTTGTGGCTCCCGGGCCCAGTTGCTCCGCGGCACGTGGGATCTTCCCAGACCAGGGCTCGAACCCGTGTCCCCTGCATTGGCAGGCAGACTCTCAACCACTGCGCCACCAGGGAAGCCCCATTGGTGCTTTTAACACGCCCTCCAGGTGACTGTGATGCTCACTACAGGTTGAGAACCACTGGTGTACAGACTGGGGCCCAGGAGGATCAAGTGTACACATCACTTGTCAACGTAGCACCACAAACTTAGGTTTGTTTGACCTGAGTGACCTCTGTTTATTGCTGCTTGTCAGGAAGAGATACTTTAATTCCATAGTTGGTGTGAACTGTCAACTTGGAGAGGATGGGATACAATCTTCACAGGCCACTGGGCTCCCGGAAGCTCAGGCTATTTGACTCTGAAGAACGACACACCACATCCTAATGAATGAATTTGTCAAGAGCTGCTCCCCTTTGTGAGGATTTTAGCAGAGACGTTGGTGACAGCCATCCACTTTCATGGATTTTCACTGAGTAATTAATAGGATAACAGTTACAAGTGCAAGTTAAGTGCATATTATTTCCACTGGATTGGATCATAAATAAGTCATATAGCTTTGAAAGTGAATGGGAAGAGACGGTTGAAAAGAAAGACCTATTGGGAGCTGAACGAGGGAGGCCAGACTTAATTTTAAGCCCTACCTTCTCATTTTCCTGAAGCAAGCCGTCCACAGGGGACCAGCCGAGACCGTGGTGGATTGTGTTTCACTTTGTGCTTCCGCACAAGGTATCGGAACATAGACAATCTACCAAACGTAGACATTCCTGAGTCTCTCCTCCTTCCACAGAAATCAAAAGTGAAAACAGCTCAATACGCCAGAGGTAAGGAGGAGGGACAGAGCAGCAAAGCTTCAGGAATATTTTGCAACACACTTACACAAGCTATTGGACGTTTTGTCTCTTTTTTTAGTACCTGGGCTAATGTCCTCCCCAACCACAAATTCAGGGCTTCTCTTCAGCAACGGAGAGGTCTCTCAATTCAACTCCTTTTCTGAATCAATGTCGGGTCTCAGGGCCACATCACACCTTCTGTGGGCCCTGGGAGCTTTTGTCTCCACAAGCCCTTTCCTCGACCCAAAAAATTTTTTTAAATTATATTTTACGACTGCATAGGTATAAAGACAAATATAATCCAGGCTGGGCTTCATGATTATATACTTATTGCTATCATAGTCACTAAAAACGTAAACGCGTTAGTATTTACGTTTTGCAGGTCTGTTAGTAGCTTCCTAGGGCTGCTGTAACAAAGTTCCGTAAACTAGGTGACTTAAACATCAGAAATTTACTGTCTTACAGATCTGGAAGCTAGAAGTCCAAGATCAAGTCGTCAGCAGGGCCGTGCTCCTTTGAAGGTGTTAGGGAAGGAACTGTTCCAGGCCTCTCTCTTAGCTTCTCGTGCTTCCTTGCCTTGTGAGAGCAGAACTCTAATCCTCACTTTGTGTTCTCCCTGTGTGCAGGTCTGTCTCCAAATTTCCCCTTTATATCAGGACACCAATCATGTCCGATTAGGGGCCCACCCTACTCCAATATGACCTCATCTTTACTAATTACTCTGAATGTGACCCTATTTCCAAATAAGGTCACATTCTCAGGTGCTGGGGATTAAGGATTTCGAGGGGATACAATTCAACGCAACACAGGGCCTACACTCTGTGTCTAATGGAGAAATTGTCCGTGCAAAACCTCCTCTAGGATGCCGGAGGGGAGATGCAGGTCTGGGGTTTCCAAAGCATCAGAAATGAGATAAGGGCCCAGGGGTGAAAGAGGGAGACATTTTACATTTAGTTTTACCCTCTTTTTAGAAAAATATTTCAACAGCTTTATTGTGTAACTGACATACAACAAACTGCATAGATTTAAAGGGTTTTACACATACCTATGCCAAAACTTATCAAACAGTTTGATCCTGTTTTTAAAGGAAATATTTCAGGATTCAAAAACACTTCAAGGGAGATTTTCTGTGGATCAACTCACCCTGGAGGAGGTTAACTTCTCCACTTCCAATAAGCCCAGGTGAGCCCTAACCTGCCTCGACTCCAGATCAGGAGCCAACCTTCCTCCACTTGGACGTCTCCATCCTGCATGTTTGTGCTTGTCTCTTGGAGCTGAGCCCTCCTAGGAATTGAGGAAGGACACAATTTCATTTTTTTAAAAAAAAATCTGATTTTCACGGAGGTAATGTACATCTCATGCTTTTTCCCCCATGTTAACCTTTTTTCTTCCCCTGCAAGAAAACTTCAACTTGCCCCTCGGTCCTAACAGAGGATCCAGCTAAAGAGAGGGATGCGTCCATCGCTCCCAGACGCTACCTCTTTTCCCCTCTCCTCTATTAAAAAACAGAGAAAAAGACTGAGGGAGATTGGGAAGGATACCTGAGATGAGTACTCCCTTTGTGGCTTCCATTTTTAAAGTTACTATCAGCCCATTGCAACAAAAGCCTCCAAATTCTTTCTCAGTCTGTGGTTCAATGGTTTCATTCCCAAAGGATTCTAGAAACCCAAACAAAGTGCTGGCTGTCCTCCTTGAACCTTCCCCTCCCACAGAAAAATCACCTCACACAAAAACAGCCAAATAAAGCAGCACAGCCTGAGGCGGGGGGGCGGGGGCCCACAGAGTGAGAACTGAACAGTCCATGAACTTGGCCTGTCCATTTAAATTGCAAAAGCTCCAGCTCATTCGCAGACACACAATTGGGTCTGGCAACACCATTCACAGCCCAGGATGTGAACGGGAGCCTAAGTCATCATTACAGGCACCCAGGACAATGCCAGTTAGGCTGTGTCAAAAGCCAGGCTGTCCCCGAGAGAAGGTTCTCTTAGAGCAGTAAATAATAGGAATGGCTTTGAGGGTGTGTGTGCCCAACACGAAGCATTTCACGTTTCCAAGGAGGAGCACCTGAAGTCACCCTAGGAAGGCTTTTTCTCTCTGCACAAATTATAATAAAATAATGGTAGTGGTGACTCCAAGCCATAAATCTGTTAGGTCTTGGTTAACTTAAAAAAAAAAGTGATATTGTTACGTACACACACACGACCCAGTGACTTGTGGAAGAAGCTAGTTCTCCTTTCTCCTCAAAAAAGATCCTCAAGTTCGTTGACCTACCAGACTCAGCCCAAAGGTTGAGCAAACCCCGGTGAGAAAGAAGCTGTGGTCCTTTTTAAGGCTGTACACGTAGAGCATCTCTATTTCCTGCATGGTATTCAGCAACTACAAAATATAAGCCCTAGGCATCCTGCTTGGGCGGTGGAAGGAATGGGTGGTCTCAGCTCTGGGTCAGTATAGGATGAATCGCGGGAGGTGTCCCAAGGTCCTCTCCAAATGCCTCAGCTGACTAATCCTACAACAACGGCTGCGAGCAAATCATGTGGGACAGGAAGAGACAGTTCAGTGGACAAACGACTCAAATTCCACTCCCAGCCAGAAACTTCATGCCACACAGTATGACTTCAGAGGACAGTGTCCTAAGGAAGGGTGGCTTCTGCGTCATATGACCTTGAGATTTTCTTTACCTTGGAGGAGCTGCCTGCACTCCCATGCTTCTCCCTCTCAGAAAAGGAATAAGACAGTTTATTCCCTGTCCACACGATCTCTGATAATATGGCTTTCAAGAGGCCGCCAGCTTCACGCTTTCTTTCTGCAGGCTACAATAACCAGGATCAGGGCAAAGTGAGATGGGAAAATGCCTCCTTGGGGTGAGAGTTTCCAAAGAATGGAATAAGGCAGAGGGTAGGGTCAGACAGACTGTGAAAATTCTCATCAACACTGCTCACAGGGCCATGTTCCAGGTCAGAGACGGCTGCTGCTTCTTTCCTGTCTGGTCCTGGAAACGTGGAGGTCTACACCCAGGGCATTGAGCCAATGCCCCGTAATTCTCTAGGGCAGGTGCTGGAACTTCAGCTCTGTGCACAGACCTGGCGGCCAAGCTTCATTGACCTAATGGGCTCCACGGACTTAGCTATGGGGGTCTAGCCCTCTCCCTCCAATCTCATCTTTAGAGCCTCAGGGTCCGTCTTACTCTCCTCACCTCTTCCTTATTCACGTGGGAGGCCTCGGCAACCTTGCTTTTCCTTGTCTTCTTTCCCCACTTCCTGCACGGCCACAGCTGACCCCCCCCACATGCCTCAGACCAACCGCACAAATCTCCTTGGGAACCAACATGCCACCCCTTGCCAAGCTTCCTCAGAAATCTACCTTCCCTCTGAGCTGAACAAAAGTTTCCCTCACAACATTTACGTAACTCCTGAAATCCGACCTCCTCCAGGAAGCCAGTCGAGATTGATTAGGGAGAAATGCAAATGATTCCCACGGCCCTAACTAAATATATACATATTTATTTCTAGGAGTTGTTGTCTCTAACAACCGCCAAGTCCCTAGGTGTCCCTTCTCTGCCACCCCCAGTGAATGCTGTTATTCTTTTAAAAAGTGAAAGTAACTTTAATGTTTTACTCAGTATAAAAATGTCAGATGCTCACACTAAAGTTAGATTCGTAGATGTAGAAACGTATCTGAAGAATGTAAAAAAAAAAAAAAAAAAAAATCACACAAATCCCACTATATAGAGGTAAATTTTTACAGGATACACTTCTTTCCATAAATGCATTTACTCTTGACAGATATTGCCTCTAAGACACAGACAAAAATGGGACTAATTAACATAGCAAAGAGTAAGTAGCTACTCATTAATTGGTTCTGTTTACATGCCTACCATGAAAAAATCATTTCTATGCTTAAGCAGAAACTTTCAGCTTGACTAGGAGTGTCATTAAGAAAACAGTGAACGCCAGAAACAACATTTCTATGATTTCATTTATATGAAATGTCCATAATAAGCAAATCTATAGAGATCTGTGTGGCATGTGAATTATACCACAATAAAGCTGTTTTTGAAACACACACACACACACAAAAAGAAAACAGTGAACACAAGTAAGATACCTTCTGTGAAGTGGAAGAGAAGTGAAGTTCAATCCCTTTATCACTTTGCTATAGACACTGATGAGTCTGGCAAAAGTGGGAAACATTGGTTTAGGTAAAGGGTGACTGAGGTTGACAAAAGAAGTGTAAGCAGGCCTGGTGAGCAAATCTGCCAATCTTTCTGCCCAGTATCACAGAGCATGAGTCTGATTCTAAACCCAAATCTAGTGTGAGGCTCTGCCAGGCACAGCTGATACACCGCTTGCCTTGGCTTGAAGGTCTGAGGCCACCGTCTCTATGTCATATGCATGTGTGACCAGGAAAATAGAAGAATCACAGCTTCTGTCTCCCTCCTGCCCTCCAGGGAGAAGACAGCCTTGGTCCAATTTGATCCTGGGCCTTGTTGGTCCAATCAGAGTAATGGATTAGGGATGAAGGAGACTAAAAGGAACTGAGATTTTTTTGACTGGTTCACAGTGGAGAAACCAGACTCATGGAAGAGGAAATGATAGATTTGGAAGGTAAGAGGTAGGTGAGGAAAAGTTAAGAATCAGAAGGCACTGGGTTTGAGAAAAAGTTTGAAGACCTTCTTTTTTTTTTTTGTTTTGAGGAGAGGGAGTGATTCAGGCAGCTGTCATATTGTGATGGGTGGCGTTTTGGGGAGATAAAGAGATTTTTCAGAAAATCTGCTGTAAGCTATAGGTGGAATCCTTCTTTTAGCATTTTCTGAAAAAGTGTAATAAAGATACAGATTGCTTCAAAATTCTTTTTGGAAGTCAGTGTGTGCTTCTTTGGCAGTGACACGGTGCTGATACTGGAGATACAAGGCAGCTTAGTCTTATGCGGGTTACATACAAAAACCTGTGTGGTTTGCTTTGAGCTCTCAGTTTCTAGAGGGCAGGGATTCATATCCATGCAGATGATCTGGATACACCCCAGGAGGCATCTTGTCATCATTCTAAAAGCTCTGAAGGAGGAAGGAGAATTTGAGTCCTGGTTCACCTTCTTACTAGCTGTGTGGCTCAGGATACGTCACTCCCTGAGTTCAGCGTCCTCACAAGTATACTGTGGGCAAGGATGGTGCCATCTGCCTGCACCTTGGGCTTCTGTGAGGATCAAATGAGATAAGTATATATGAGCACGTTCTGTGAACTGTGAAGAGCTACCCAAATCATCACGTGGCATGGCGTCCTGGACAACATGACATTCAGCCACTTACCGTAACTCACCATAACAATGGTGGCTGGAATGGTTCCAGGACTGATTCTGCCCAGGGCTATTAGCGAGTCCTCTCTATCCCTTCCTGGTATCTCCTCTGTCTTGGGAGCCAGGGAGGAATAAACTCAGTCCTAGGAAATCTACTGGGAACTTCACAACTTCCCTACCTCATTTCACCCAGGGCCTCCACCACTGATTAAATGGAAATGCTGGAGGGTGTAATGGGCCCAGGCCAGGATTCTGTTGAATCCAGCCTATGACTGGCCACCGCGCCCTGGGCTGATGGTGACTTCACCCACTGGCTCCCATCTCAATGGATGGCTCTCTCTGAAAGGCCATTTTGTGACTTGTCCTGGGAGCACTTCATTCATGCTGGCTGAAGTTCTTTCCCTTTCTGCTCAAAATTAACCCTACTCAGCCCAAAGCAGCCGCAAAGAATCTGAATGAGACAGCGGCGAGGGAGGACCTTGCACAATCCAAGTATGTTTCCAGGGGAGTTTTCTTTGCTTTCCAGGATTCCAGGAGAATCCCATCCAACCACGGAGGCAATGGCTTGGCGGGAGCCAAGGGCCCGCCTCCCGTGGAGGTCTCTCCCCATATGTTCCCATCCCTCCCAGGAGCTGAACCTCCCTATGGAAAGGAAGCCAGACACATGTCTACCTGCTGCCTCAGAATCTGATCCTGCCTTTTTGCTTTCAGTAGCTGAGACCAAAGGCCTGGCCCATTCCCTCCTTGGTCTGAGGCAAGAGTCCTTGCAGCGGATTTTCCTGAGAGGCAGCCCAGAGGCTGGTGTGACAAGGAGCTGGCCTGCTTTCCTTGGCCTCGGCCTGGCCAGTTCTGCCCTTGCCCTGAGCCAGGCCAGCAGGACTCAGGGCTCAAAGCAGCACCAAGACCTTGAATTAAGACACAGGCAACTCATTCCACTTTCCTGGCCGCCTCAATGGATCTGTCTTGTCGGCCTGCGTCTAAAACCCTTGAACGATTCCAGCTGCTGAGCTGGGCCTGCGGACACAGTGACATTTGGTTTCTGTTAGAACACAACAGATCAGTGTCTTCACCTGCTTCATTTTTTCCCTCCTGCACCAGGAGGGGGACAAGGCAGCCAAAGCCTGATGCTGCTGATTTGGAGATTTCCCATTTTGTTTCGGTGACTTCATGCCTTGGCCTGGACTCTGCTGGTATCTTCCAAAACCACTTGATTTCCTGTGTATTTCCAGCACTCGGCCAAAAAGAATGTACAGTATGAAAAAAATGTCTGCTGCCCTCAATTGCAGAGACCCTCTGGAAAAAAATATCTGGAGGGCTTTTAAATAAAAGAAAATAATTACAACCTGCTGAGTGCCTTACAGAATCTATGAAACTCGACCTTTTCCAAAATATCATAGTATTTCCTGTGGCTTCTGTAGGCTAAGCCTTCATGGATTTATAAGAATGTGTCCAACACAGTCTCTGGGCTCCATTTTTTTTTAAATCCAAAAGTCAGATGTGAAAAGCCCAAAGACATCCTCTTGGAGGACAACATCCCAAAAGGTGTTAAGCTAAAACCCAGCTGGAAAAATAGAGGCTGCCAGCTGTCGGGGGGTGGCAGGCCATGTGCATTTATTTTATTTTATAATTTTTTTAATGAATGGAGGTTTGATTTTCCAGCTTGCCGCCCAGTTGTAGCTTTGCAGATGCTGTACATGGCAGGTATGCCTCGCAGATGTGTAGAGGCACAGCTTACAACTATACGGTGGGTGGAGAGTGGTTTATGAGCCTTGAGATTCATAAATTCTAGTCTTTAGAACTCTCTGTATAAACATGGTTAAAAGTTAGAAAGGGAGAGAGAGAAAACATTCTGACCTTAAACTACCTGTGATCAACGATCCAGACTCCTGCTGGCCTTTCCCAAGAGAAAACTGAAACCTTTTGAAACAGAAACTCAAGGAGACAGAAGCTTCTACTGACTTTCCGGAAGAGGTAAAGATTCCCGGCTTGGGTTCACTGTGCGTGACTATTGCCCACTAAGTCTATACGTGGACAGACGAGATAAAACGGAGGGGGGTACAATCAACTGGAGACTTAAAACCTGCACAGACCATCTCAAATACGTGGTCATAAAAATCTCTCTCCCTTGGTGGCTTTGCAAAAATAATTCAGATTATTGTCTTAACTTCGTACTGTAGGCCGCCGGCTTTAGTTAAACCTGTGGAATTAAGGCCTTCATTTCCAGTGAGGAGGAGTCGAATCCCGTATCAAATGACTCTGAATAAACTAGTGAGCACAAACTCACTAATCGACTCTAGTTAGTGTCAGCCTCAGGCTGAACTGTGAACTGGTGACTATGTGTTTTCACAGCCCTCACCCTCCCCTTGTGCTTCCCTTGTCTCCCAACTCGGGACCCTCCCTTCAAGCTTGGCGGCATCCCAGGTTGGGAGAAGTCCCTTGCTCAACTTAAAACTTACTTAGGAGTTTTCTTCTCTAGCAAAGTAATTTCCGTTGAGGTGAGAACAGCTGAGTAGGGTTCACCTCCCAGAGAACAGCCATGTTTTAATCACCAAGGGAGAGTCCCAAAAAAGTCAGACTCCTGGGAACAAAGGCGAGCTGATGAGAGAGAGACTGTAAATTGGGAGATGGAAACATTCAACCAGTCTTCATTCCCAAGAGATAGAAGCGTAAGGAAGAGCCTGCTTTCCTCTGTGGTATAGAGTTTAAGTGATGGCAAGTGGAGCAAACATAAAGGAACAGGCTGGAAATAACCAACATCCCTTTATTCAACCTTGGCCTGTTAAATAGCGAAATACTAACAACTATTTTATACAGAGAGAAAAATGCTAACACGCCCCAATCACTTTGCAGGGACGCTTTATAAACTTCCTGTAGTTCAGGCTGCCTCTACCATCTCAGGACTTCAGAGTAAGTGAAGCTTGTTACCATATGATCCAGCAATCCCACTCTTGGACATATATCCGGAGAAAACTCTAACGCTAAAAGACACATGCACCCCAATGTTCACTGCAGCACTATTTACAATAGCCAGGACATGGAAGCAACCTAAGTGTCCATCGACAGATGAATGGATAAAGAAGATGTGATACATATATACAATGGAATATTATTCAGCCATAAAACAGAATAAAATAATGCCATTTGCAGCAAGATGGATGGACCTAGAGATTATCATACTAAGTGAAATAAGTCAGAGTAAGACAAATATCATATGATATCACTTATATGTGGAATCTAAGAAAAAGATACCAATGAATTTATTTACAAAACAGAAATAGACTCACAGACAAGAAAACAAACTTATGGTTACCAAAGGGGATAGCAGGGTTGGGGAGAGATAAATTAGGAGTTTGGGATTAACGTATACACACTGTTGTATATAAAACAGATAAACAACAAGGACCTACTATATAGCACAGGGAACTGTAATCAATATCTTGTAATAACCTATAATGGAAAAGAATCTGAAAAAGAATATATATGTATGTATAACTGAATCACTCTGCTGTACACCTGAGACTAACACATTATAAATTAACTATACTTCAATTAAAAAATGTTTTAAAAAAAAGAATAGGTGAGGCTTTCTCACATGGACCACAAGAAGAAGTGCTGTGCATAAGGAGAGGAATTCTCAGATACACAGTGTGTGATGGCTGGAGGGTACAAGCAAGGCACAGAATAGAATACGTAAACAGACCATGGGAAATTCTTGGATGAGTCGTCCCAGGTTCCCAGGTAAGCCACAAATCAAGTATTAGTAAGTAGGCAGAACCCTTCTTGTTTCTGCGCCTTTCCTTTAGGGATCTAATTCTTAGTAAAGCAACTCAGGAAGAAAAAAACTAATGCTTTGTTTCTAGGACTTGGCCCTTTGTTTTATAATTAATATAGATTCCCACCCAATGCATAAATGTTTAAAGCATCATTTATATTGCATTGCCCACTTGTTAAAGTTTAAAATGTTGCAAATAGCCAAGAGTCTGTGCTTTAGTTACAAGCAAACTTGCTCACCCCATGGTCTTAATCTCTGGCAAACAGTGGCATAAAATTGACTGCTAGGTGAATTTTGTATTTGTTGTACATTCTTTGCCATTATAAAAAAGATACAGGGCTTCCCTGGTGGCGCAGTGGTTAAGAACCTGTCTGCCAACGCAGGGGACACGGGTTCTAGCCCTGGTCCGGGAAGATCCCACATGCCGCGGAGCAACTAAGCCTGTGCGCCACAACTACTGAGCCTGCGCTCTAGAGCCCGTGAGCCACAGCTACTGAGCCCACGTGCCACAACTACTGAAGCCCGCGTGCCAAGAGCCCATGCTCCGCAACAAGAGAAGCCACCGCAATGAGAAGCCCGCGCACCGCAACCAAGAGTAGCCCCCGCTCGCTGCAACTAGAGAAAGCCCACGCGCAGCAACGAAGACCCAATGCAGCCAAAAGTAAGTAAATAAAATAAATAAATTTATTAAAAAAAAGATATAAAGATCCAGTTTTGAGTCAAAACCTAGCTTAAATTATTTTAAGTTATGTACATAGTTGGATTGAAATGTGTGTGTGTGTTTTCACATGTGCACATCTACATGATATACTGTATACTATTTTTTTCACCCATTTCACCCAGAAATGGGTGAAAAAAATAGTCCTAACCCCATATTGGTGCAATTAGTTAATAAAGATCTAAGGAGATATAAACCAACACCTTCAGACATTAGGGATTGTTTTTTCAATTGAAGTATAGTTAATTTATAATATTGTGTTAGTTTCAGGTGTACAGCATAGTGATTCAGTTATTTTTTCTGATTATATTTCATTATAGGTTGTTACAAGATACTGCATATAAATCCCTGTGCTATACAGTAAATCCTTGTTGCTTATCTGTTTTATGTATAGTAGTTTGTATCTGTTAATCCCACACTCCTAATTTGTCCCTTCCCCTCACCTCCCCTTTGATAACCATAAATTTGCTTTTTACAGACATAGCAATTATTTTATTAACAAAGGAATGGGTCTAAATATTGAACAAGCCATTTGCTTTAAAAAAAAGTCATATGGAAATAGAGTAAGAATATTCCTCCTCATGTCATTCTTAGATATTCTAAGGGTTCACACCACTTTGGTTTGCATGTCAACTCAAGGGTGGATTGTGCAGTGGCTGGGAAGCAAGGCAGGCTCTTTGCCAACCTTCATTCCCATAACTGGGCTTCTGACCTAACCCTTATGAGCAAGTCTCTCCGAGTCTTTGTCAGGTTCTACCCTGGTTTTCTTTCCAGGCCTCCCAGGGTCCCAGCCTGGTTCCTCTCCTTGCCTGAACCCCAATCTTACCATCATAATTTTTAGATTTTCTGACTGTCAGAGGGTTATAACGCAGGAAGCTTGGCACTGATTGTGGGAAGTTGGGTCTGTTTCAGTAACACCGCCCCATTATGGCGGAATATGAGTCTGCACTAGCAGAAAAGTCTGAATTCTGAAATATTTTAAAGAGAAGAGGTCCTGGTATTTTCCAGTAAGGAAAGGAGGAGCTCTATTCAACTACTAAGAAGAGTTTCCTGGGATACTTCAGTTAAGGTATATGTGATTTGTCAATATTCTGAGTAACAGCTGTTGTTAAACTTTAGTAAACCTACGAGTCACTCAAGGAGCTTGTTAAAATGCACATTCCTAGGTCCCCCATCCCTCCCGGCCCAGGATCCTAATTCAGAAATTTTGGGGTATAATTCAGGACTTTTGGACTTTTTCTCCCCATGATTCTCTCTCTTGGATGGAATTTTGAGAAACATTGCTCTATGTATTCAGTAAACAACATCCATGTATGAATCACAAATATTTGCTGTCTTTAAAAAGTTTAGTATGTCCCCTATAATCTCATTTGTACCATTAATTCTTCAAGTAAATTATTTCTATAAAACATAGATGTAAAAGTTAACATAGCCTGATCCAGACTGAATTACTGCAAATTGCTCTAAGAATGGATGAAATGCAAATTAATGAGATTTCTGTAAATGCTTGTTATATGTTGCTAACTAATATCCTATGGTGGTGAGTTATGATATATACATTCAAATACCGAGCTGTTTTAGCTATTTTAGGAAATTAATTTCAAGGCTATTTTTACACTAGCTAAGAGGGAGAATACAGCTGATGGTCATCTAAGTAACGCTTATGGGCCAAATGGATATGCTCTAGACCTGCCCAGATAAATGTTTCAGGGTGACTGTTAGAAAATTTCGACACTATCTCCTTTACCAGGAGTATGACAGAGAGAAAATCTGCCCCATGATTTTAGGCATGTAAAGAGCTAAATCTAAATAACCACAATAACATTAATAGCTAATATTAATCAAACCCTTTCTATGTGTCAAGTACTTTACGTTCATTATTTCATACTGTCTTCACAACATCCCTGTTGATATTTACAGATGAAGAAAATGAGGTTCAGAGAGGTTAAGTAACTGGTCCAATGTCACACAGCTAGAATCTGACTCCAAAGCCCAAGACATCACGGCTGTGTCTATACCTGAGAAAAAACTCACTCTCCCCACTGCATGTGACCAGTCTCCTCAAACAGTGTTTCCTTTATTTTAAGCGTAAATCATGCAGCTAAAACTTGCAGTTTGAAAAGTTCATGTAGAATGAAGTGGTGCACAGAAAATAATTATCCAGATATTTTTCTTTAGGAAAAAGAAAAAGAACCTCATCTTCATTTCAGTTTCAATATAGTTTTGCAAACCTATTTTGGTCTGAGTGCCCCAGAGCTCAGCTTTGTCCAGGTCCAGTGCTCAAACCTCGGTTCTCATCCTACCCAGGTCTAACAGATGCTTGGGGCAGCCTTATCATTAGATCGCCTGTGTAGAAAACCTTTAGAGGAGAGACCTGAGATTAGAATAGAGGAAAAAGAGTGAAAGATGACCATGAATAGTAATCTCTTCCCTTCTGTGATGGGCTTGTAGAGAATGGTTTTAGAAGTGAATTTTTATTTTTTACTTAAAAAAATTCAAGCAAGGCAAGGAAAAGTAACGTTCAATGTCCTAGTAGTTGCTTCAGAAACAGGGAATCAGCTGGCACTCTGGGTTACATGGGCTATGCCCCTGCCGTTCATGTTCACAGTCAAAGCCACCAACGCCCACAGACAAAGTCACCCAAAGGGTGAAGGGCAGGGAAGGAAGGATTTGAGTCTCCCAGTCCCCAGGTTGGTGCCCCTCCATTACACCAGGATAAAGGAAGTACTTCATTCTGATGCGAGGACTTTGTTGGTGGAGGGCATTTCAAAGCAGGTGGTGATCCAAGCAGAGAAGAAAGGCAGCCGGGGGTCTAAACATGGAACAAGGCAGAGGATTGTGGAGACCAGGAGAGCAGGGAGAGGCCACTATCAGAGGCTCCAAGGAGAACGTCTCCTAAGCTCGCCCAGCTGAATGTCTTTTCCCTCACCTAGGCGGGCATCCCTCCCCACAACCTGTTCACGGGTTCAAGTGATCATCCCCTTCAGCCCGGCTGTCATGTCTCGATGACTTATGGCAAATAACATCAGGAGTGATTTGCAGTTGTATGAAGATAAGTGGTGGGAATAAGAAGAGGGGAGAGCAGGAAATGGATCATCATTATGATTATTGTTTTTATTTAATTAGGTTTTGCTATTAGAACAATAAATAACAATAATAAGAATGATCATAATGCTGATAAACCAACACTTAGAAAGCCAGGCACTATGCCAAGCATTTAAAATATGCAATCTTGTTCAACCCTCTGCTATTCTGATCAGTGTTATCATTATCCGACTTCACAGACTCCAAGCCGCTCTTCTGCTGTTACCTAGACCATTCTGAGAAACCCGTTCTGAAATAAGGATGGGACTCTCTCTCTTGCATCTAGGACTCTATGTCCAGGTAGGAGCTGGGCGAGAGTTTGGGAAGAGGAAAGAATGGACAAAGTGTGTTAGAAGATAGGCAAGCTGTAAATATGTAGCTCATCTCCTGTGACCCCTCAGCTGAGTGAGTGGGTATTACCAAGGAGTTGGAGAGGGTCATTGGAGTTAGGTAGAGGTTCTCTGACTTGCTAAAAAACCTGGGGAGACAGAAGGCAGTGGGACAGGTTGGGGGAAACTAAGAAAGAGAGTGAGGCAGACATAAAGAAAGAACATCAGGCGATGAGAGACGCCTCTTAGAACAGCATAAACACGACCAAAATTTCAGGCATCAACAAAAACCCACTGACGCTCAGACACTTCCGACTCCGTGCCTTTCCTTCCCCCATGGCACAATTGGAAGCTCTGATTTCATATCTCCTTTTACTTCTGGATGATGCACACTGATAAATACAGTATGTGAAATGTAGGGATGTGTGAAAAGGAAGTGTGGCGAGGGTTGTTTTCCATCTCCAATAATAGCGTTTCAATTTGGTACCTAAATAAACAGTCTATTTGAGTGGCTCCCCTTTGATACCTCGAATGTTCCCTTCTGTTATTTCTGGCAGTTCCCAATCCTGTGATGTGATTAGAGAGGATGATTACACTTACATAACAGCATCAAATTAATTTGCCGCCGAGAACAACAGCGGCCGGAAATCATTGGAGTTCTCAAATCACTCCCCCAACCTGCAGCCGCCTCGAGTTTATTTAAGTGACATCAAGGGATTAGAGCGAAGTCGGTCAGTAGAGCACTGTTGGGAAAACAACCAAAACATCGACGCTGACCTTGTAAACCAAAAGAGGAACAGAGCTAATAATGAAAAGTGCTGGTCCCAGGCCTGGAACCAGGGCCATCGGATGAATCAGCCTCCCAAACACACATTTCCGTCTGCGGGGGAAGGAGACAAACTGTACCTTTCAGTGAAGATTATTTTCTCGGGCTGCGCCCTGCCAACCAAGGACTATCAAAACCAAAGATATCTGAGATTGTGCTCATGTTTTTTCTTTTCTTTTTCTTTTGGCCCCTTTTCAAGAAAAAAAAAAATTAAGTTGACTTGAATTTTTTACCCCATGAGCTTATTAGATCAAAACAACAAAAGAGAGAGAGGAAAAAAAGCAGAGGCAAATAGTATCGCCTCTGCTTTTCTAAAAGATAGGCAATAACTGCTCAGAGCGCTGTAGCCCGTGATCTCACCCAAGGCTGGAGGTTTACAGCAGAGGGTAGCATGTGGATGCCTTGCAAAGGGGCTCAAGACGCATGCAGGGCTTGCAGTTTTCAGTTCTGACACTGACCCTTGGGCAGTCATTTAAAGACTCTGAGCCTTGGTTGTCTCACCCAAGAAAGCATCTCTATCACAAAGCTGGTGTTCACTCATCTGTTCATGCCGTTCATCTATCCATTCAACAAATACTGATGGAACACGAATTCCAACTCAGGAACTGTGCTGGCCACTGGGAATACCAGCTGACATTGTCTCAGCTCTAGGAGCTCGTGTCCTAGTGAAGTGTGACAATAAAGACAGCCACTGTGCACTGAGGGCCAGTGTGGGCAGGCATCCACCTCACCACCCTTCATCCATGATAGTATTTAAATCTCACAACCACGCTATCAGGGTAGGTATCACTATCCCTATTTTGCAAATGAGGAAATGGAGCCTACATACTTTAAGTAACTCCATGCCAAGTCATATTTGCAAGTGACTAGATTGGAATTCAAACCTAGGTTTTCTGAATTTAAAGCTCTGCTAGGTCCCTTTATACTTTTTTGGAACCTGACAAACTCTAAAGCATTCTGCAGGTACAAAGAATTATTTTAACTGTGTTTACACAAGATGTTCACACACTAGACAGACACCACAAATGCACAAATTTTGGTTGCCTCATTCCAGCAAATCCAGCTCTTCATTTGTTTTAAAGCACATCATTCCTATTGTCTCATTTAATCCTTGTAACAGTGTGATTGTTCCCATTTCACAGTTGAGGAGACCAAGGTTAAGCAATATGCCAAAACTGGACTTAGAACTGTCCTAGGACAGGAACACTGGTCAGGGGCTATTCCCCCGCCACTCCCCACCCCCCCATCACCAACCTCCTTTCAACGGGAATGTACAAGTGGAGGCTGGTGTTTTCAGTTTTGGCTTCAGTAGATTTCTGGATGCTGCCTATATATGTCAGTCTTTTGGGTTTCCATGGCATCCTGTGTTTAGGTAGAAATCCGCATTTGAAATACAACCTGGGGTATTTTTATACTAGCCCACTTTGAATATCAATTGCTGCTTTTCCACCTTGTAAAAATTTGTAGCATCTCCCATCACCTTTTATTAATATCGTCATCATTCATGAACATGGAGATTCTATCGTGCATTCTTTCACTTAGCTCTTGTGTAAGGCTGCTCTCTACATCAGTATATGGGGGTTCCAAAGTTGGTACTACTCCAATTAGATCATTCTAACCTTTTGTTTCTTGTATGTAAGCAACAAAACATTACAACAAAGAGACTTATGCTAATTCCAGCTTTACCATGGAATCCATCATATCACTTGACCCTGCTTGTTCATACCTCTCTTCTCCTAATTCATAAAATGGTTGTTGGAAAAATTTTTGTACCATTTTACCCTCGTGGCTGAGTTCATTGCTAGCCCTTCTGCCCGAAATGCTTGCCGCCTAACTTCTACAACACCCCCCATTTCTTCAAGGCCAACTCACTCCCATGTCCTTGAAGACACATGTCCACAATACCTCTGCCAACACCGACATCCACCTACTCTGAATTGGCAAAGCCCAGAGATTGTCAGAGTTTATTGGGCAGGCACCTTAGTGGAGACCCAGTCCTAATTCCTTCTTATATGGATGAGGAGACTGGAGTCAGAGAGGTCAAATGACTCTCTGGTTGATGCTGAAGCTGTAACAAGTACCCCACTCCCTGATTCTTGAGGTTCGCATTGCTTGTGTCAGACCCCTCTGCCTCTCCCCTGACGTCTGTGGAACTATACAGTGTGTACACCGTCTAGAATGGATATCTGTCTCATTACCCCCATAAACTCGGTGAGCTTCTGGAAGGCAAAGGCTGAGTCTTTTTCATCACTGAATCCTACAGCATCTTTCACAAGCCCAAACATACAGTAGTTGTTCAAGGCATACTTTGGGATAATTGACTGTCTATGGATGCTACATTCGTTATGGAAACCATCTGCTATCCTACCCCTGCTGGTTCCCTCTCTTGTTCCTCCCTGTTCCTCAAGCCCCCTCCACCTCATTCCCCACTTCCACAGAGGGCTTGACCTTCTTCACCACACATTCATTACTCTGCTCATTCACTTAGTAGCAAATATCTGTTAAGTGCCTATTCTGTGTCAGGCACCGTCGCAGGTGTGGAGATGCAGCAGAGAACAAAACGATGTCTTCGCCCTCATTGAGCTCATCAGCCCTCAATGTCTCCACCTTCTCCTCCTAAGTGACAGTCCCCAATGTGCAGGAAGCCCAGAGTTGCACAAAGATGTTCCAGGAGTGTTCACTCATTGCAGGTGATAATGGTAGGTATTTTAATTTCTACCTAAATAACTGAATAAACACATTGTTTACTTAAATATGTTTTCCACTTAGAAGAGTTTGGGATCACGTACGTGTGCTCATGACTTGGTTTCCACTACTGGGTGCTGAGCTGAATACCACCAGCCACTGTGGCAATCTGACTGCCATGCAATTTCAAATGTTTCTTTTCCTTTGTTGTTTACTTGATTAATTTGTCTAATTTTTACCCATAATTGGCGTTTAGGTAAAGGCAAACAGCAGAAGAATTCTGAAGAAAAAATTTGAAAAGTTTATGAAGAGCTTACATAGGATAGTAACTCTGCAAATATACTTTAGGCTGTTCTTCACCAGATTTGAGAATTACATTGACTGACCTCTCACATAACCCACTGAGATCTATCATTTAAAAATATATGTTAATAATACAAAATTTGGTATTTCTTATATCCAATTCAGTTTTCAATTACTTGTATATAAGTGCTTGTAAATAATGACCAAAAATCTCTATTTCACTATTTAGAAATAAAAGAAACAAAGAATAAAAATACACCAGAAGTTTTTTTTTTTTTTACCCAAAATGAAAAGTTTCTGAACATTACTTAGGAAAAGCAGATTTTGTCTGTTTTTGTCAATATTTGATGCTATGATAATGAGTTAAATTTCAAGCCACAGTTTAATATTTATTTGGTTTCCAAACTAAGCACACTATCAGATGTCATTTTAATGTATGTTTTATAAATTGTCATTTCTTACATAATTAAAGTAAATTAAACTGTGTGCATCACTTGTTAGATGGAACTCGTTCAGAACTTAATATAATCCATGAATATTAGTAACTATTGTATTCAATTAATTTTGTAATAAAATCTTTAATATATACTGATCTAAAATGACACACATACTTTAAAACATTAAATCGCTTAATTTTGCATTGCATGCGAAATGATCAGATGATTAAAAATTTCTCCAAATAATATATATTCTTAAGAAATGATTTCACAAGTTTAAAAATGGTTGGGGAATACTGTTCTAAACTCTTTATATCTGACTTGCTTTTATTATCTATGCTCCTTCTCAAGATGAATGTCCTTCTCAGCACCATCTATCATCCTTTCTCTTTCCTGTATAGTCAATTTTTCCCTTTCTACTTTCTTCTTTTCCTCAATCTACAAACATTATCAAGTCTCCCTACTCTAAATAGCCAGCCAACCAGCTGTAAGCAGCATCAGGGAACCTCCTCCTTAGGCCCGTCTCCCCCACAAGTTGCTAACTTACACAGACAAACTTCAGGGAGGAATATTTTTCTGCCATCTCCTCTGCCTCAGGGCCTTTACACTAGCTTTTTCTGCCACCTGGAATGCTCTTCACCTGGTCCTTCATGTAGCTGGCTGAGTCCTGTAGTTCAGCTCTCAGCTCCTCCAAAAGCTGACCAACCTTGCTAAAGTGCCCATCCAATCCCAACTCCAGCACATCACCCTCTTCTGATTCTCAGTATTTATTACTGTCTGACATTTATTTATTTTGGAACAATTCCAAAGAGAGAGCATTGCTGCTCCCTGGATGTGATTCCAGTGTGAAAAATAGTGCCTAGTACACAGAAAGTGCTCGATAGTTATTTGTTGAATAAATGAACAGATGAGCAAATGATGATCTGTTTCAGCCTCCTTTGCTTTCTTCTTTATTCCTTCACTCACTCCTTAAATGCTTGCTTTGTGTAGGAGTCTGCCTTCCAACCTCTTCTCTTCTCCCTTTTCACACGTTCCACTTCCCTTGGGCTACCATGGCCACCCTCAGAATTCCAACACCCATCTATATGGAGATGGCAAATACGGAGCATGGTGCTGCCCAGGGCAGACATTACTAGCAGATTTCAGCTCTCTTTTCAAAACAGTCTAGTCCTAGTGTGCACGGTCCTCCAGGCAAGCTCTCCCAACTGAGAGGTGTTGGTTCTCCAGATGAAAGCCACTTCTCTGATCTATATGCCAATGACTCCCCAAATCTATATCTACAGCACTGGAGTATTCCGACCCCCTTTCACACTACCTCCTAGACACCTTCATTTGTTCACCTCCCTCATCCAGCACCGTACCTGGGGCATGGTGAATGCTCAATAAATGCTTTGGGCCATGATAAGCACGTATTCAGTGACACTATCTACTCAGACAGTCCCTACCAGCTTGCCAGGTATGAAAGTGAGACTCACGTATTTGTCCTTCTCTGCTTTCAGAGTTTCAGTGGCAATTTGCCAGGTCTGGAGCACAGTACCCATTTGTAACAAGCTACACATTTTGGCCAACAGTTCCACAATTTCACCCTTGAGTTCCTTGGGTGGATGCCATTAGTTCCAGTGATTTATTCACACCTAGAGTGTCATTCCAGGACATCTTGTCCACTCACCATGGCTTGTTCAAATGCTTTAGACGCTTCTGTTTTCACACACAGTTGGGGAGTGGGAATTCTCTTTTGCATTTCTTTAGTTAACAGCTAATGCAAAAAATTTACCATGACTCTCTCAACTATTTTTTGCTTATCTTTAAAGCGGTGGTGATCAAGTGGGTCCAAATGATCCAATTGACTCCCATTTCCTTACTGCCGCTGGTACATATTAAAAGATTGTTTTCTGATGGGCACAGAAATTCCCTGCAAAGCCATCCTCAAATTCTCTCCTGTAGCACTATGCCAATTAACTCTGTAAAGTTCAGGCTGATCACTCAAATGGATTAAAGAGCTATCACATCCACCAACTCATTTAATCTTCATAAAAACCCTGAAAGATTGATAAGATAGGCTAGATTATCATTTTACAGACCAAAAAAATAAAAAACCCAAAAACCAAAAATGAGATTCAGGGAGGTCAAGAGATTTGATCGTCACATAGTAAGTCAGTAGCTGAGCTGAGGTTGGAAGAATTCTCCAGACTTACAATGTAGTGGGTTTTGTTTTTTTGTTTTCTTCTCCTTCCTACACCTTGATTTAGTTGAACTGTATCAACCTATTCTAATCCAATCAAATGCTCAATGAACAGTCATTAGGACAACTGGAAAGAACTAACTGATGTTAAAATGGTTGATTCAGTGGCCACATGTAGCTATGGCCTCATGTAACAAATATGTGCTCTGCTAAGAAATATTCCTTAAGGAGGGCCCGAGGGAACACACTGAGAGCCCTGACCCACAGAGGCCAGTCCAGACTGTGTTTGAGGGTGAACATCACATCACACATAAATATATACACAGCATTGTGCGCTTCCAGGCTTACAAGTTCTTTCTGCTAGATTTTATCTTGAGACTAATTGAATTCTCATGATAGGACCCTCCACTGGAGTCCAGGCTGAGATGAACCTTGGGGGCCACCTCTAGCAATTAATACATCACCAAGCAGAGGGGCGGGGGGACAGCTTTGAGTCAGTAGCAACCGCAATTCCCACAAGGGGATAATGAGGAAGCTGAGTAGCTGGAAGGATTAAATACTGGCATTTCATTTTGAGGATCACATTCTGCGTGCAACCGCAGCTCCAGACCTGAAAGACTGGCCGTCTCAGATTTGCCCATAAACACAGAGAAATCTGCCTCTAATGTAATCTGACATCGTCCCTACTCTCTGATTAGCCACTTCTGGGTAGGCCTCGAAGAAGTGCCTGCCAAATACTGCCCTGCGGACCCCAGGGGGGCTTCATTCTTTCTTCTACCTAGACTTGCCCCCAATATTATCTTGCCAGTTAAGCCTGTATGGCTGAAAGTAAGGAATAGTTTACTGTCTCTGATACAACGGTAAGGTATTACCATTTGAGATCTTATTTCCCTACCATCAAGGAGATACCAATGATTTTTCATTTTTGTTTTAATTTCTTTGGTACAAAGATCAGTCTGACAGTATTTGAGACTTACTAGTCAGTCACTCAATAGCTCAGTATTTAAAAATTTTTAATGTACAAACTTGGACTATTTTTTTCATAGTTTTAAATTTGAAGCATCCAAAATTGTGTTTTTAAAAAAAATTGTTTCAGTTTGCTTCGTTACGAGTTCTGAGTTTTTTTTTTTTTTTTTTTTTTAATATGTTCCAAACTGCCCTTTGGAAGAATAAAATGTTCTTCTAACAAATGTCAATTGATGATTGATGCTAAAATAAAATTCAAACTTTGCTGGGGAGGGGGAACGGTAGAGGGGCTGAACGTGGGCTAAACATTCTCTGGGCCCCCAGCTGATAATGTCTCCTACATTCGGAGTATTCGCTAATGAAGGAGCTTTGGTATGGGATTGAAAAAGGATTCCCTAGGTCTGTTAATTTACTTGGAATAATTCATTAGCTGCCACTTTCAGCTGTGAATTTAGCTGGTAACTCCCAGGTCACCCCAACGTTATGTGCAAAGAGGGTAGAGCCATTTTTGTGCAAGGACTTCATGAGGATGGATTAAAGCCCTCTCTCCCATAGTTACCCTGACTTAAGGGAGCTTGTTAATAAAGAGCTCTTCAGAGCCTTTCCTTTGTACAGCCACTATATGAATATTTATAGAGTATTCCATTGGTAAACAGCATTAAAATATAAACAGAGCATACCAAGAAATAGGAAGGCCATTTTCACCTAATACATAGCAGTGCCGAGATACGCTGGGGTTCCATTCCTGGAATGGCTACAGAACAGCACAGAAGGAAAAGTCATTTGCTTAACAAAGCAGGGGGCAGCAAATCGTGTTGTCTGGTGGAACTTTGGTGCTCTTGTTGATTGCATCTTCTGAGTAATTGAATGATATATGCATATCTACACACACAGACACAAGTACAAACAGGCACCTGATATTTGCAATCACTGAAATTGGCCATTTTAAGTCGCTGCTTTTGTAGATAGAAAGTGGTCAAATATCAGCATTTTCATACTGTTGAACCTAATTCACGCTGCCCCAAGTTTCTGGCCCTTCTCCTTCTGGGCACAGGGAGGGGTGGGAATATGGAATTCTGTTTACATGTGGGCTCCAGCTAGCAAGCTATGCAGGAGAAGGAGGAGGGACGGGGAGTTGAATGGAAACCTTCAGAGACCAATCTCTGCAGCTTCCCTGGGCAGTATCACCTCCTCCGAGGCAGTGGGATGGAGGATGTGGCAGGAAGCACTCAGCCTGAATACCAAAGACACTTCCCACTCGCCAGCTATGGCTGTGTGCTCTTGATTGCACACCTCTGGTACCTGTCATAAATGTGTTACCAATTTTCAAAGGGATTAGTATACAATAAAATACGCTCAACAAGAAGACCACCCAGAACGCAATGAATCATTCTTTGATGATTCAAAAGGCACTTTGGGATCCTGTAGTGCCTGAGGGTGAGCATTACAAACATCAATTATTTTCTGGTAAATGTGTGGAAGAGCCAGTTCACTAAGGGTACTAGTTAAGAAAGTGCTGGGCAATATTCTCTTACAATATTAAAAGAAATAATGTTCTATCCCAGGCCTTCTCTGCTTTCAAGCTCTTGCCAGGACTACTACTACTGATCTCTGCAAAAATGGTTCATTTATCAGCTTGAAGAAATACCCATTCCACAGTATGCCTGAGTAGGTCAAACTGAAATTCCCTCATTTTCCTATGAACCACTTTTTGGGTAGGCTTCTACCCTTTTCCCATAACCATCTACTGATGCCTCTAATTACATTCAAATCACTACATGAGAAATTTGGTTTGACAAAGCTGACAAAATTATTTTTTAAAATATTCAGGGTCAGGTGACACACTTGTGCTTTGCTTAGTTTCAAATGTTCCTAAAACCCAGGAGGACGTGACTCTACTGCACTCAAGTCAATCACAAGTTGAGTTTCTCCCTCCTTGAAAACCACAGTGGTTGGTAATGAAGAAAAAACATCTAGTCCTTGGAAATCAAGTTCATGGGCACTTTTGAAAACAAATTAAGCCAAAACATCTGCAAGGATTTTATCTTTAAAAACCCAGGTGTCTAAAACTTGAGAAGACAAAAATATATACATGAGGCTTTGGAAAGCAAGTTTTTGAAAAATAGGTTTCTAGCAGAAACAAAACTTCAAAAATAAAACGTAGTTGGCTTTATGCATCTTTATTTTCCACGGATTTCTCCTGTTGGCCTTCAACAAGGAATGGAATTCCTAGGTGAGCCTCGTCAGATTTTCCAAAGGGCTAAACGAAATGAGGGGCGTGCACACACACACACACACACACACACACACACACAGCATGAAGAAGTGTTTCCAGCTTGCTAGCATACATAGTTACTCCCATTACTATGAATAGGTGAGCGTGCATACGATCTAAATGAATGTCCTTTTGCTTGAAGCGATTGTGGCTTTGTAGCTATGTTTTTTGCAACATCTACAAATTCAATACCAGCTAACTGTTACCCTAAAATTGTGTCTCCAAGAGAGACACTACTGGTATTTTGTAAAGTGCCGCTGCTTCTCCTCTCTCTGTTATACATGGTCTAATGGGTTTAGAAAATGACATTCAAAATGCTGCTTTGCCAATTAGAACTTCCGCTACCTGATTCTTGAAGGACATAAGCATTGCCTAATTGTGTGCTCAGCCATTTTATTAAGTTGTTTTGAGCGCTGAAAGTCTCTTAACCTTCAGAGAGACCCATATTCATAAAAAAGAAATGTTTTGAGGGAAAAAAAAGCAACTGGAGAAAAAAAAAGGACATTTAATTCCAAATGGAAGTTCTATTCATTTCCGAAATGCACAGAATTTTACCAACCTACCAAAGCAAAAGCAGGCTACGGATGTTGAAAACTGAGTTAGGAGACTTCGCACAGATATTTTCCGCAAACTGTCTCGACAGTGTGGTGAACGCTGTTCTGGGCAGCTAAGGGGGAAAGACAGCATCGTCTTGCCAGGGGCAGGACTTACTCCCAAACCATTTTTTGATGGTGAGAACTGAACAAATCAGACTTAGATGCTTCCCCTGCCCTGGGTTAACTGGTCCTCGGGTAAATTTAAGTCCAGGGTCTCCTACCAGGGAAATTATTTCGTGCAAGGAAGAGACTCCCTCAGCATCAAAGTCCTTAGCTTTTTTTTTTTAAAGAAAGTTTCTTTTTCAAAGTTTAGGAGGTTCCACATTGTTAAACTCTTGACAATTTCCGAGGCAGAGGAGAGACGAGATGCACTGCTACCAACTTTCCAAGACAGCCCATCGTTAACCAGCCCCAAATGGCACCAAGCCTACGGGTCCCCATGTGGGACATACTTAGCGTGATCACAACCTTGCCTCGGGAAGCATGTGCGGGGGGGACACAGGCCATTTGGTAGCTCCCCGGTTCTCTTGCTCCGTTTCGGAGATGTTTCCCATAAACTACACAGATGGGCCCATTCAGGACCACCGCCAGCTCCCACTGGACCTGCCCCTCCAATTCTAGATCATCCACGTGGGTTTCCCACCTCGGAAGGCTTTTCTTTTCTGCTCCCTACCTTCTCGCTCCAGTGCCAATCACCACTCTCCCCCCCAGCCACCCCCCTCCCCAAAGGCTTTCCGAGGCTGCTCCCTTTGTGATTGGCATCTCATTAATGAAGAAGGGCTGGTGTCTCTCTCATTACAGTTACAGTGAGTGAGAGGACCTCAGAACTAATTTACTTGCTCTCACTAGGGAAGACACTTCCCTCCATCAAGAAGTTCACTTTCCTGCCGCCTGTGGCAATAAAAGAACCCGTTTTGTTTTAACATTAATAAGGTGAGAGAATAGAGAATTTCCAAAAGAAATTAAGAAAGGCAAGAGGGTAGGTGCTGGCCCATGGAAGTTTCCCAAAACAGGCCTGATGCTGGAGTTCAGTGAGGGACCTTTGATTCAGCAGCAATATGGATCACTCCAGAAAGGCTGGCAGGCAGATGAGAAAGCAGCTGCTCAGGGAGTCTGGGGTGAGAAGCAGGAGAGCTGGGTTCTAGTCCTGGGTCCTATGTCCCTGAGTGACCTTGGCCCAGTCTTTGATTTTCTCTGGTCCTCAGTTTTATTACCAGAAAAATAAGGGGAGTGAATAAAGCCATCTCTTAGGGTTCTCCCAGCTCTCAGATTTTAATATTCAATAAATGGGACTCTGGATTATTTAAAACATTTTCCTGTTTGGAGTCAGTTTTTTATCTCTGGCAACAAATTAGAAATTCCTCCAGAATTAAAGAGCATGGAATGGAAATCATTTGGCTTCTCCAGCTGAAAAGGTCAAGTAGATTCAGAAATGTACTCCAAGCCTGCACCGTCTGCATGGAAACCTAATTAGAGATCATACTTCATTGGCTAAAAGGGATCAAACTTATCCAAGCTTTCATCTGGATATGTATTTTTAAAAATTACTCTGAGTTACTAATTCATTTATCTTTTAACATACAGGAAATTCCACTCATTGATAAAGCTCCGCTTTGACACTCCTGCTCACATAAAATACCTTCCTTCCCAAGCACGTTAGTTTATGATTGTGCCCCTTGATCATGTTGTGCTTAAAATCCCTTGTCATTTAAGAAACCATAAAAAGGACATCTTAAAAAATGTGTTCATCATGTAGCTGAGATGGCTTCTGTGCCTGGAACCAGAAGCGTGCCCTCTCGGTGGCTTGCCTCAGTGAAAGGAGGGCAGCCTAGAGATTGTTACCGCAAAAGACAACATCTCCCGTGTTGCCTTGATTCCACCTGAATGGGAATGTTGGTGTTATATTTCAATATGGGTGACAAAACAGTGGAAATCAGAAATGCTTACATGAGGGACAGAGATGGGAAGACCCTAGAATCTACAGCACATTTCTAATTCCTCTCTCTCTCTTGCTGATACTGGCTATTTGTGAAATGGGAGAACCAAGTTAACAGTTTGGTCTCTTACCTTTAGTATCTATGGGCTGAACTAGTACTCCCTGCTCCCGAGATGCCCCACCGAACCCAGTGAAAATTAATTTCATGTGTACCTACCGAGTTTGGCCTGGGAGCGCTTGAGATCCACTTAGAATCACGGTCTTCCTGTCATTCTCCAAACTCTCATACCTACTTCTACTGGTTCCTAAGTATTGCCCTAGGGTACTGACAACCTTTTCTCCTACTTACAGTTTTTGAATGAAATTAAAACTAATCCTCTCTGGCTTGGTTAGGTCTTGTGTAAGACTCCCACACCCCACAATCAAGGCCTTGCAATGTGGCAGAAGGGAGAGGCAAGCCACCACACCTCCATCATGATGCAGACGAGGATCCTATTTTTTCTCTCCTGTGTGGCAGCTTTGAATACCCGAGTCACAAAACCTCCCTAATGCAAATCTTCACATTCTCCATCTCAGTCAGGACATCAGCCCCTCCTTTTAAACACGAGAAGAGAAGGATGAACAAGAAATGTGTGCACCTGAGAATAAAAATTAAAATCTTCAGATTTCCCCCCAGAATCTCACCAGGCCAGTGTGTCCCAGCTTCACTTTCACCTATACCATGGGATTGTAAACCTTCTAATGCTGGTGTTTTTCTTCACTAGTAAGAAAATAAGGGAAAAAAACAATCAAAGGCAAGAAAACAAGAGACAGGGGACCAATTTTCAGGTCATCCTTTCCTTCTTAAAAGAAGGGATTTGCCTGCAGTGTCTGTAATTTAGAAGGTTTTAATGAATGGCTTCTAAATTATTTATTACTCATGGAAAGTCATAAACATCCCTGCCTAAACCATTATGAAATTATCTGGGCAGGAGTCAAGTGGTTCAAACATTTGGCACTTTTTACTGGGCTGTTGTTGAAAATAGTTCTGATCTGTGAATAAAACTTCTTTCCTTCCTCGTTACCCGGGATGGTGTGTGAGCATGGGAGTCTGTATCTGATTACTGATGTGAGATCGTCAAAGGCATCTTAGCTCTGTAATTTGTTCTTTTGCAGACTTCTGACTTCATAAGCAAGTCCAAAATTAGTAAAAAAATAAAATAAAATGAAATAAAAAAATTTAAAAAGCCATCAGCAGAATATACAAACTGGATATTCAAGCAGAAGTGTTTGAAATGCCTCAGCCTCATTTCAAAGAGCTTCCCGCTGTCAAGCCCAAACACCTAGACAGGTAGACTGCTGTGAAATATGTAGGCGATGGCTGCTGCCTGATTTTCAGATGGCGAGCAGGCATTTGAAAGCATCAAAGTTCCCTGTATAGATGTGTGTACATTAATCCCAGCTTCTGTGATCTCCACACTTGCCTATTGTAACTTGCTGTTTAATAGATGGTCAAACTTTGCCCTTCACAGACTGCGCATTTTTTTTTTTTTCCCCCAAGAATCGGCTCCTCTCCCAGGAGCTTCTTGCTGGGGCCGAGTTTTAAAAGTTTTTCATTCCTGGCCTTGTGCTATGGCACTGGGTCACCCTTTGAATTCTGCACTTTTGAACACCTCACTTGTTGGCTGGCTTTTCCTCGCCCCGGTGCCGATGTCTGTACGTGGCTCCAGTCTGAGCTCTCCAACCACGGAGCATCCGCCATGAGCCAACCCTGATACAAATCATTAACAACCGCAGCCCTTGCCCTGTAGGAGCCTGTAATGTGGTGGGAGAGAGGAGACAGACATCAAAGACCATAAACTGGCAGCCCACAGGTCATGTATGGCCCACAGAACTGTTTTGCTTGCACTGTGTTTTAAATTTGGATTAGCAGCCAACATAGAAAAGTTGGGAAATTTTAGTTAGATATCTGTACTTCCAGATTCTCCTGGAAAATTGGAAGATGTGATTGCACAGGGCTTTCTCCCTGCATGTGGCCTGTTTCAGATGTTCTCTCTCAACTCAGGTGAGTGACAGATGACATTAAGCACCTTAGATGTGGATCTCTTGTTATCTTTACCTTACCTGCTGGGCCACTGGCCTTTTGAGTTTGTGACCCGTGATAAGGACACATACAAAGGCAGATAATGACAACTGGCATATCTGGGGGACACCAGCAGGCGCTTAAGAGATGTCATCTCATTTGATTGTCCCAACACATCTACAAGGCTAGGATTCTAACACCCATTATTTTACACGAGGAAAAACTGAGGCTCTCTGCTCTTAAGTAACTTGCAGTATTTCACGCAGCTGCTGAGTGAAGAGTTGGGTGTTGGAACTAGAGCTATTAGCTTTTTAAAGCATCCTTCTTTCCAATTAGCAATGCAAGAAAGTTCCTGGGAAGGGTGTACCAAGAGCTCCTGGACCCACCCTCTCCTCTCCCACTCTCACTCAGCGATGCTCTGGTTCAGATACGCTGAACTTCTCACTGTACCCCAGATAGTCTAGATCATTTTGTCACTTCTTGCCTTTGCATAGGCTTTTCCCTCTGCCTTGAATGCTCTCTCCTTACCTTTCCCTCTGGACCTGGAAATGCCTCCCCATCCTGCAAAACCCAGTTTAATTGTCAGTTCCTTTGTGAAGGTTTTCATGAACACCTGAATCAGTCATTCTGACCTTGGAGCTCTTGTAGCCTCCATTCTTACTTAAGTGTCCCATGGGAGAAGGTCAAAGTCTCCTCACAGATGACCGTCAGGTCCTTAAGGGCAGGACCGTATCTCATTCATCACTGCATCCCACATGCTGAGCACAGGCGCCTGACAAACAGTACGTATTCAACTCAGGGTGGTCTATGGAATGAAGGGTCTGAACCATACACCTGTCAAGGTCTCCTTGGGGAAGTGAAATTAACTAAGAAGGGTCAACAGTACATTCCATGTATGTTTTCGTTTGTTTTCTCCTGCCCCATCACTGCACCCGTACTTATCCTCCATATTCAACGCTTAACAAGACTGCCACTCACTCCCCTGGTGCCAGATGGCTGAACACACTCACTGCTTTAAATACCCAGATAAGTTCATCGAGCGGCTTCAAAATGGAAACATATTAGAAACTTGCTGGGTACCATACGGGTAATGAGGAACTGGCATATGTGCCCTGCAGGATCATGACACGGCTGTAAACTCAATCAGGAAATGACCAGTGCTACCAAGAGCCTGTGAAAATACCTGAAAGGATGGCAGGCGTGCCCAGATGTGAGCCGAGGGCTGGCTGAACATCTCTTTCTCACGTGGGGTATGGGAAACTCTGGATATACACTGATTTCCCTCCAAATCATTGGCCTCAACTGATCTTCCCAATTTTATTCTCTACTCCCATACTATTTTTGAACATGTAAAATAATTGCCTCGACAGCTAACCACTAAAGGCCTCATTAAATAATATGGAGTAGCATAAGTGTGGAATAAACCAAACCAGAGGCCAAAGCTTAAACTCCATCTCACGCTCGACTCATAAATAAGTGGTAAAATTAAGAGCAGGCGCACAAAGAAGGAAGGCTGGCCTGATAAAATGGAGTTTTATTCTTCCTAATGAACTCATCACATGCAGACAATGAGAAAGGAATGACCACGCAGGACGGAAGTGTTGACTCTGGCAATGAATTATTAAAGGTGAGAAACACGTCTTCTCACAAAATGATTATTTCAAGATAGGATACGGAGGAGAGGCTGTAGTACCTTGAGGGGAGTTTTAATCGGCATGTTTTTGTTCCCCATCCTGAGCAAAGCGTCACTGAATGTGCATTGCAGGCGTGGTTATTTCTAAAACGTGAGCAGTGAACGTAGCCTGAGAAACCATGGTCATCATCATCACCAGGCCACTGATACCCTCTGTGTCAGTGGATGTATGATGGATTGGTGTATGGCAGAGATCACATTTTTTTTGAATTATTTTTCCTGGTGTTAAGGGGGGGTAAAGAAAGTCCACCACTTTCCCTTAGTAACAGATTCTTAACTGTTAGTGCCAGGAAGTAAAGTACAAAGGGAAATTAACTTCCACGATCAATATTTGTTAAGAAAAATACTCTTTAATTGAGTTAGAATGAAAGTAAATGTGCAAACTGCTATTTAAGATAACTGTCTTGATAAGCTCTTTGCAAGTACAATATGAAGCAGAAAACCTGTTAACTATTTTGTTTCTTCTCTATTCACCAGGGTCAGGCGCTCTCGGCGGGGGTGGGAGTGGGAGGGGGAGGGGGGAATCTGGACCAGTAATATCTTGGTGAAGTTGCAAAAAGAAAAGAAAAAAAATCCATTCCGTTGAACACGGTGAACTGATATCTGAATCTATAAACCAAGATAATTACAGAGTGGCTCTACAAATTTGGTTAGGGTTTAGGGGATAATCTTAGACGAATAGAATTAATAGCTCTCGAATGTTCTAGTCACCAGGTCAGAAAAAGTGGATTCTTTCTTTCTGGTCTTGTCGGGACTCGTATACTGATGGTATAAACCCTAACGCTACTGGTTTGACTCTGAAGTCTGAGGTCCATTTAGAATCACCTTGAAAACTCACGACGAGCATAAAACTCAACCAGTCTGGCCTCTATCCTCCCGGGACTTCTCTGATGAGGCTGGGCCTTTCTTCTTCTTCTTCTCCTCTAATGATAAGCCACACAGTGTCCTCTTCAAATTTCTTCCAACTGTTTCCTACCCCCTGCATTTTTCTTGCTTCTTTCATTTTTCCTGTGTATGCTGACTCTCTAGTTCCCCTCTACTAAATTATGCTCTATTATTTCCACAGCCTGAAGAACTCACAGCTGAAGCATTATTTCTAACCTTATTTTGTATTCCTAGCATGTGCTATAACCTGTTTTGAGTTTTATTTGCAGCCAAGATGCTGACACAGCTCCAATTTTGTTTTCATATTTTGATTGGGTAGGAGTGTTCATTACTGTGGGTACCAGGGTAGGAAAGAAAAGTCATTTTAAAAGGCACAATTTACACCTCCGTTAAGGGGCTTTTTGTTTCTGAATGCTGCCCATTAATATCCTAAAAACTACACAAACGTTCCAAAAATACATTCCTTACGTTCTTGGAGAAAAAAGATTTTAATGAAAATTGTTGTGGTCCAATATTATTTTCCTATCATGCTTTTTATGTCATGCCTATTATATCTGATCTCCTTTTTTCTTAACTGTCCAGCACACACAGGCAGGCGGAGAAAGCCTAGAAGTCAGGGGTTTCTAAGAAATGATGGTTTCAAAGCCCAATCCAGCTCGACACTAATCAGCCTTCCTAGGGACAAACGCTTCATTGGTGACATTGTTGAATTCATGGTAAGTGTTAAGCTCATGTCTAATAACCAGGTAATTCATGCATTTCACCTGCAGGGAGCCCCTTAGATGGGGCATGAGATTTCCACTGAGCTTTCCCATAAAGGAACACATACGGTGAGTAAGGTTTCATAATACCTCAGGTCTCTATATTTGATTTTCAGCCTTCTTTTTGGAAGAGGTTTATCTTCATGGGGCTCTTCTATTCCAAAACAGTTAGGGTGATCCGATAAGATACAGGATACCAGTTATATCTGAATTTTAGATAAATAATGGATAATTTTTCTATAAGTATGTCCTATGCTGCAATATTTGAGACATAAAAATTATTCTTTGTTCACCTAAAGTTCAAAGCTAACTAGATGCTCTGTTTTGCTTTGTGTGTTTTTCTAAACCTGGCAACCCCATCTGCAGTGTGTGAAGAGGACAGGCCTCAACTCTTAAACCAGGACGTCTGGGTCCTTCCTCCATACGCTGACTCTGACCCTCTTCTCTCTGCCTTCTTTCCTCCTATATCTGACCTCTCCTCCCTCCTCCAATCCTGTGCGTCATTTACCGGCCTCTGAGTTTGGGTTATTTTCCACGCCGGAAAGCTTCCTTTCCTTCTCTCTCCCTGGATTACTCAAATGCTCCTCCTCCGAGAAGCCTTCCTGGAACACCCAGCCAAAAGTAACCTCTTGCCCCATGTAGATCATCCAGCTCTTTCTCTCTGGACCTCTCACACACTGCCAAGGAGCGTGGGTAGTCATCTCCCCTGTATATTATACTCTTTCCACGAAGGCACAAGCTCCTGCGTGGAAGTGGCCCTACCTTTACAACTTTTTTCTGCGCTTCATAGGGTGCAGCCCTAGGCCTTTCACGTGGTCAGTGCTCACCAGATACCTACTGGTTTCAAAGGTGACTGCTGATTGTCACTGAGCCCCTCTCTCCTGCAGCTTCCACTTTCCCTTACTTGGTTTCTTGCATGGAGGGAAGGCACAGTGCCCCCTCCACAATGTGAGCCAGTGGGCACGTGGGAAGACTTCACACATGCATTCAGCCACAGACCTGATTAAAAGTTTCATGGCCAGATTCATTTCTCCTGGACACGTGAGTAAATAATGCAAAACCCCTTCTTCTGTGGACAAGGCACTTGAGCTCTTTCAATGTCAGATGCCTTATCTGGGAGAAGAGCCTAGTACCCAACCTCCCTCCTAGGGCCCTGAGGATACATGTGATCTTGGAAAAAGATAGGTAGCATGGTGTCTGGAGTGCGTTTAGTGATGAGGATAAGAACACAGAAAAAACTTCTCCAAAGTGTATACTGTTTAAACTGGATGTTTGGGTTTCTCATGAGGATTTCCGGGCTAATGTCAGCATCAAATCTTCAAATCATGATTGACAAGATGGGACTTAAAATGACACAAGGGGAGAGAAAACCAGCTGGAGAGCATGTGTCAAGATTCTCTGGCTAAGCTAGGGGCCTATGCCATGGTCCCTGGGAATTTACACTTAGAAACTATATCGCATGATGATCTGGATTTAGAAATACGCAGAAAAGGAAATTCTAGGAAGAGCAATAACACTGGCTTTAACTTTCTCTGAAAACTGTTTTACATTGTTTTCATTTTTCGATTTTGCTTTTCCTTGTATTCATACAGGTCTCCACACCTCGTGGGAGCTGTTGATCATCTCAAGAACCAGGGCTGTCAGAACAGGGTAGCCAGGCAAGAAGTGATCCACACATCTTGTTAGTAACTTACTTTCCCTTTTTGCTCTGGTTGCATTGCCGTAAAGACAGCGGGGCTTTCATTTACCTGGGAGCTGTAAGAGCAGGGTGAGCCATCCACGGGGCAGCCAAGCCATGACTGTCCAGTGCTCTTGCAAAACCTCCTGAAGCTGTTGGATGGGCAGGCTGTCCGTCCGCTGCACCCCTCCTCCTCACATCCACATTCCAGGCTCAGTGAGTGGAAACCCAGTCTTAAAGCCACATCACAGCAGCACATTAAAATGTCTTCGATTAAGCCCTGGATTAGCATGTGCCCTGACTTTATCTTAATTGCCGATTAAGATTAGTCCCCCTAGGGAGTTTTCCAAGGCTGCTTTATTACCATGGGGTGAATCATTACATATTTGGGGTTGCCAGTGCCATTTAGTTTCCCTGGACTAAAATGGGAGATCCAGACTCTCCCGGCCTCTGAGGAAGAGGCTCTTCATTGCTCCCTGACAGCACATTTGCATCTGAAGTTTCAGCGGGAATGAAGCCTTGATCCATTGTGACAAGTCTATGAAAGCTGCAGCACAGAAAGCCACGAGCTTTCAGGTGGGCTCTTGGCATTAAATATCTATGGTGAATTTTGACCTGAAGAATGATATTCTTGATACACTGAGTTTTGGCTTTATTATTCACAGTGATTTACTTAAAACATTTTTTTCTCTCTCCCTCTATTTCTCTTTCTAAATGGATATACATAATTTGTTCTATGAACTGTCTGAGGATAAGGTATATACAACATGGTCCTTGAGCCCTAAATACTTCAGTGTGTTTCCTAAGAAAAGGAATATTCTCTTATATGATGACATAACCACAGTCATCAACTTCATAAATTACATGGCTACGGGACTTCCCTGGTGGCACAGTGGTTAAGAATCCGCCTGCCAATACAGGGGACACGGGTTCGAGCCCTGGTCCGGGAAGATCCCACATGCCGTGGAGCAACTAAGCCCGTGCGCCACAACTACTGAGCCTGCGCTCTAGAGCCCATGAGCCACAACTACCGAAGCCTGTGTGCCTGGAGCCCGTGCTCCACTACAAGAGGAGCCACCGCAATGAGAAGCTCACGCACTGCAACGAAGAGTAGCCCCCACTCGCTGTAACTAGAGAAAGCCTGCACGCAGCAATGAAGGCCCAATGCAGCCAAAAATAAATTAAAAAAAAAAAATTACATGGCTACAATTAACTATCTACTCTATCAATGTACTCTGAAATCTGCTTCAGTAAATAATACCCTGGGTATCCATTGAGATCTGGTTACAAAAGAGAGGTGGAAATGGAGGGGAAGAAATAATATTTTCAGGAAAGAGTAAGAGAACTCTTTATTTTGAAGAAAGAGAAATGAGAAAGAACTCATTTCACAGCTGCAGCAGAGTCGAGACAAGCTCAGGAACTCAGGCAGTCAGCTTTTCTGTCCTGCTAGAGCTTCTCAGACAGTGCACCGCAGGGCCCCAGGGTCACGGGCGCACCTCAGGGGTGGGTGGTAAAGGGCAGGGGCAGGCACAGAGGCTGCAGTTTTCTCCCACCCATTGCCTCTGTCTTTTGAAGAAAAAACGCCACTGCTAACAAGCGCTTCAAAACTGGTCATGAAGGAGCAAATGTAGTTAAATAAAAGGCCAAGGAGGCCAACTTCTGGCCATTGAATTGATAAGAGCATAAAGACTCAAGGAAGGCCAGGTCAGTCTCTACTCTGCAAACATTCAGAGCACCTGCCCCACCAGACTTGACACTACCCTGTCTAGATAGGGAGGCTTCCCCAGTGCAGAGGCTAAGAGGTCTTTTTTTTTTTTTTAGGGGTGTGCTCAGGCATTTATGTGGTGTGTAATAAAGATTTCATGATAGCTGTACCTATTTCACATCTTTTCTCTTCGGTTTAAGATACTAATTGCTTATGAAATATTGTGTAGCTATCTGGGGAGGCATAAATCAGGAGCATTCAGCAGCAATGGGAAGACCACACAGCTGAAAGGCCCTTTCATGATGGCGTGTACCTCTGGCCTGACTCACACTGAGGGGCTGGCTCATACCCATAGCCATGGCTTCTGGAGATTCCTAATAGGGCAGTTCCCTGCTTTCTACCCCAGGGAACTTAATTCTGTTACTGCTCTGGATGAATTAGCTTTTATCAGAGTACATGGGTCAGGTGAGTCTGTATAGTGCTTATCAATGTCAAGGTCAGCCTTAACATTCATCCTCAGATGTGCTGTCCCATTTCATGATGTCTTCATCTGAGAATGTCTTCATCTAGGAGCCATTACTGGAAACTGCTTAATTCTGAAAGGCCATCATCAAAGATCTCATAAGGATCACAGGAGGCCAATCTCCTTCTTGGATCCTCCACTAGCTATCAGACACGCCTTTTTTTTTTTTTTTTTTTTTTTAAAGAATGGATCATTTTGTTTTATTTTTTGGCCATGCTGCACAGCACGTGGGATCTTAGTTCCCTGAGCAGGGACTGAACCCGTGTCCCCTGCATTGGAAGTGTGGAGTCTTAACCACTGGAAGGCTAGGGAAATCCCCAGACATGCCTTTCTAAAGACTCCTGCTCACATGGTGGTTGGTATTCCTGCTTCTACTAGTAGAGTTTACTCCTAGAAAAAAGAAAGCCCCTCTCTGGTTTCCCTACTTAGCTTGCTGCTCTGAGTAATTACCAGTCTTAGCTGCACTTGAGAATTCCAGTGGATATACCCATATCTAGGTCACTCAAATATCTCACGGCCTTCGTCTTTCTTTACACTGAAGTCCTGAGACACACCACAACTGTCACTAATATTTCTGAGTGGACAGAAGTCATTTACAGTCTCTAAGTATTCTAGTCTGCCCCCTCCCATGGTAATCTTATTTTCATCCTGAAGCAGAGCATACGAATTGAGGACAAAATCCCTCTCTTTGTTAAACCCACATGATAACCACGTTCCTTAGATTTTATTACAAAACAACCATTGGCTTTAACTGGAAACTGGAAAATTTAGGGTAATTGTAGTATCAATTCATGATTACTCAACACATTTCCTCAACTTCCTTTGTGACTGATATTTTGAGTCTATTACTGTAACATTCTCTGAATAAAGTGTGTTGTCCTGAAACAGGGGGGTCTGAGACACCCCACACCTCTAAGGTTTCTTACCTATGAATCACATGGCTGCCAAAATATCTTAACCCTCTTCTTTCTTCTTTCAATCCTTCTCTCTTAAGCTCCCTTCAGTTGTCCTCACTGGATCTGCCTTCGGCATCTGTAGTAACATGACTCTAAACGAATGGGATTTCCACGTTATTCTGGTCCAAGCTGCAAATGATTAGATTCCCTACTGAGCCCCGATGGCAGTGTTACTAGGCTTTAACTTGATGGGACTGACTTCGTTAATAGAATTCTCTCTTCAGTTGTTTGACTATGTTAATGTTGCTAGAAGGAAAAAACTGATTTTCCTATACATAAGCTGTTTTCAAATTTGCATGGGGGGGTTCTCCTGAACAGATCTGCAGTTTTCTTCCTGTGGAGACACTACAATTACATGTTTGTTTTTCTCCCTATAAAAATTAATATCTTGCGAGGCACTCCACCAGGAGTACTTAGATTTAGTTCTGATTAAAAACTCCTCTTGGATATTTCTGTTCTAAGCTCGAAGACCTCTTTTCCTACTTTCCTTCTCTGTTCTTCATCCCTCCCTTATTGCCCCTATTCAAGGCACGCGTGTACACAAACACACACATATACACACACACTTCATTTGTGCCTACGTTGGAACAGATCTGAGCCAACATATTCCCTGGGGGGAAACAACGGTCTCTTTTCCTATTAATGAACAGTATGTTGTTGCAGATTCATGGAGGGCTTAATTGAATAAACATGGAAAGATGAATATGCTTATGGGACATCAAACCTCTTTAGGTTTAAAATTACTGACATAGAAGAATGATCTCGCGCAGCACCCGCGTCCTTTCCCGGCTGGGGCATTACGGAGTACAACGTGGCAGGGAAAATGTCCCCTGCTTTGGGCTTCTACTCCTTCGACCCTTTGACTCCATGTCTTCCATCCCTAAGTGCCGAGGGAGGCGTCAGATCTGTAAGATGTCAGCAGTGCCTGTGTGTGAACTAGTTCAACCTCAAATTCTGTGGCTTAGCCCTTATCGATAATTCGATGGGAACCTGAAACTTTGTTGAAGGGGAAGGTATTTTGCTGGCTCAGGGGGACGTGAGTTCAGACAGCGCCCAGGATATTGTGATCATCCACCGGCTTGAGGTGAAGGGACTCAAAGCCAGCTTTCAGGAGCAAGCCTCTCCACCACCCCCATATCCCTGCCCTCCTCTCCATCCCCTGACACTTTCCTCGGATGCGCTTCAGACTGTGTCCTCTGCATTTCCAACCTCACACTTCCCGCTCTCATGGGGAAAAAAAAAAAGTCCACAATAAGAGAACAGAATCAAATTCAGCTAGTAAATTAGACAATTGACGTTGCAATATGATTTAATAGGGACCGGCCCCTAAGCACCTCCCTCATTGGCCATGCCCTAGGCCTGACTCTCCAGTACTCCTCTGAGTTAAGGAATCCTCACCATTGACACCATGAATTCCCCCATCCTGAACCCATGCCAGACACTGCTAATCAATCACAGAACTTTCCCATTTCCCATACTTCAAGCAGTCACCACGAATCCACTAGAGTTGACATGGGAGCTGAATTCTATTGATATTTACCTTCCTAGGTTAAGGCAATGAATAAGCCTAAACTTCAGGGGTTTAAATCTCAGCTCCACCACATAAAAGCAGTGTGACTTTGGGCAAGTTATTCTGTGCCTCAGTTTCATTCAGTGTAAAATGAGGATAATTAGAGTCTCTTTCTTACACGGTTTGAGTATTAAACGATTTAGTATTCTAAAATGCTGAGAACACTACCTGGCCTACATCAAAAGGGATGTATGTGTCTGCTATTGTTATTATTGTTCAAATGCAAATATAACTCGGGAAGGATGTGTTACAGTGTATTACCCACGTCCCCTTCATCTCAAACGAGTCTGTCCGATGGCTAGGTAATATCCTAATAAGGTCTTCTGGAGGAGGAAAATAGAGCAGGGCAACTCTGTCCTGGCCTTCATAGATGCCAAAGATTGCCAGGTGGAGAGTGACGGGCTGAGAAGCTAGGAGCACCAGCCAAGAGATGAGTGCTGGGAAGAAAGAAAAGAGGGAGCATCAAACACTTCCCAACCCTGCTTTCTTGAAATACATGTGCTTTCTCTGCTCCTTTTTAAATTAAGCAAACCAAACTGAGATAGCAGAGCCTAGAGCCCCAGCCTAAAGGTTTGCAATCAAGCCATGGATGCAAAAGGCAGAGACAAGGTCTGGGGTTCTCAAAGCTTGGGGTCTGGATCTGGTTGAGGGAAGTAGAGGTGTTGTAAAAAGCCTCTGAATCATCATCTGCACCAACCACTGTCCAGAGACTGTATCAAGAGCAGTGCAATCACCGTCTCTGGATTGACGCCATCCTATTCTGACCACCCTACTTAAACCGGCAACCTGTCTCCCCCGTACCTGTTCTACCCTTTCCTCCTTCCCTTAGCTCTTAACACTTTCTAACACACTATATGATTTACTTATTTCTGATATTTATTGCTAATTGTCTTCTTCCTGCAGGAATAGAAGCAACTCAAAGGCATGGATATTTATTTATGTTTGTTGATATATTCCTAGTACCTAGAATTGTGCCTGGCTCACAGTATGTGGTGAATAAATATTTACTATGTAAATGAATGAATGAATATTGTCAGTTCTTAAACGCAGTTCTCACACTCTAAAACACTGGAGACCCTTTAAGGCAGTAGCAAAAACAAAACCAAACAACACAAAAACAAAGTATAAGCATTGGCACAGTTTAGTCCTCTCTAAAAAAGTATACTCCAATTACATAACTGAAAAGCAGAAACAGCAAACAAACAAACAAGTACACAAACCCAGTACATTAGCTCAGGAGGAAACACATATGTCTGAGCTAAACACAGAAAGACCTCCTCTTTCACCAGGAGAAGCCTCATGATATCATAGAAAATTCACTAGCCTAGATATAGGGAGACCCTGGTTGAAGACCCAGCTTGGCACAGACCAGCTGTGTGACCTTAGACAAGTCACCTTTCCTCTCTGGGTCTCAGTTTCTCCATCCAAGTTTAGCTTGATTCAATGCAAATTTTTTTTTTAATTTATTTTTGGTTGCATTGGGTCTTCGTTGCTGTGCATGGGCTTTCTCTAGCTGCGGAGAGCGGGGGCTACTCTTCACTGTGGTGCGCGGGCTTCTCATTGCGGTGGCCTCTCTTGTTGTGGAGCACAGGCTCTAGGCGCACGGGCTTCAGTAGTTGTGGCTCATGGGCTCTAGAGCGCAGGCTCAGTAGTTGTGGCGCATGGGCCCAGTTGCTCCACGGCACGTGGGATCTTCCCGGACCAGGGCTCGAACCCCTGTCCCCTGCATTGGCAGGCAGATTCTTAACCACTGCGCCACCAGGGAAGCCCCAATGCAAATTTTTAATGAGTGCCCACTGCATCACTTCTAGCCCTAAGACGGCATAGACCTAAGATGGCATAACCCTACCTAGTCCCACTCGATATTAAGATGCTAAAATAGCCTACTATCTAAATTTGATCATTCGTGGGCAAGAAATTAAAGCTGCATCCCCTCCCCTCATTGCTGTGGGCTGCAGCCCCCAGGTGGACTGCACCTTCATGTAGATATCCTTACTCAGCAGAGCAGGCATTTACTCAGAGAGGCCAGGTGCTGAGAGCCTCTGGTGCAGCCGATCCAGGAGCACACCTCTAATAGCCACTTCGAAGAACCAAGAATCCAACAGCAATCTCACCAGCACAGGGAATGAGTACAATACAGAGAGACTAGGTGCTTACGGAACTGCTGAGCAAGGGGTGTGCAGATGCTCTTTCAAATGGCTTACAAAGCACCACAACAATGTGAGTGGGGTTACCACCGCCTCACAAAAGCACATCTGGAGGATCTCCGTGCTCGCTTGCACCCTTGAATGTTGAACCCAGAAAAATAAATCGACTTGCTGTTTAATCCAATAGCCAATACGAGCTTCTGTTGTATAGACTCAATTGACTTAAAACTCAAGCCATAGCCTTCGGCAAGAAAAGTATAATGCAACTGCGCAGGCCTGGTATCGATACATATCACAGGGAGCTGTAAGAAACAGTTATCCCAAACTGCATTTGGTGGGAATGGTCAGCGCTCAGAGATCGATGTGGCTAATAATTTTTTGATCTTGCTTACTGAACAGCTGAGCACAGGCTTGTTATCTTTACTGTTTATGAAGGTTCTCTAGAGGGATTCAGTTAGCATGATTTTTTTTCCCACGCACAAGGATCTGTCTTTCTCCCCCTGTTCCATCAGAAGGGTTAAACACGCCCAGCTCCGAACAGCCACTGCCCATGAATGTGCTCTCTGTCACGCATTACTTTGGCGTCAAACCTAACCCCATAGCACGGCCCAATTACGGGGTTGTAGACCAGCGTCTATATTTCGCTGTTTGGCTGCTGAGTGACAACAAGATAAATTAGAAGAGCTAGAAATTAAATTATACTGAGTATGCTTTAATGCCTTACATGTAAACCCTCTGCCTGGCAGACTCTCTGTCTGGCTTCCTCGGGGACTTGATGGCAGAGGGGTCAAAAACGAAATTTTCTGAGAACCAGCTGCCTTTACCAAAGAATAAAATCCTCCCCCCAGTTTCCAATTTCTCAGTTCGAAGAACTGCTGCCTGCTTCTTCGCATGGAAGGTGGCTACTCTTCTTTTCCTTTTGCTTCAGGATCCCTAATTTAGAGCCTTAAAAAGAACACAATGTTCAGGGAATTTGCATTAATTTCATTACATTCTATCTCTCCCTGGGGGTGCAGCAAACTGTGCAGTTTGCTTTGAGTTTCCGTTTAGACACACCCCAAAACTCAAAGTAAAAATGGTATAGGCTTAATAACAACTTCGAGGGAATCCTTTTCAAGTTCAAAGCAGAGGGTAAACATTAACTAATCAACTCCCCCTGCCAATACCGTGTGAGGTATGAATTAGCCCCATTTTATAGATGAGAACATTTAGGTGGAGAGGATGAATGACTTGTTCCAAGCCCAGATGGACTTTAGTCGGTGAAGGGATGAGCAACTTGGATTCCGGTGTGTAGTGAGGGCTCACGTGACTTTTCTCATTCACAGAAATTGATGAAAACCCTGTCCCAGGCTCAGGAATCCGAGCCTAGCTCAGCTGATTCTCTGCATTGGTCAGAACAGCATCTCTCAGCTCAGCACGGCTACTACTACCGATTTCTGCCCTCAGTTTTCTGGCCAGAAGGGATTGCTTTTCTCCAACACAACTCAAAGAAACTCAGATCAAAGGCTCACCAATGGGTCATTTAAATGCCAAAGCCTGTCCAACATCTTCCTCTAGTAAGACTCCCTGAGTTTTACTAGCCTCGCTCTGCTATGGAAGTCGTGTTCAACCCAGCCTGCACACAGCACCTTGGACCTGCAGCCTCTGGAGATATAAGACCGTAGCTGGATTTTATAAGGGGAATGCCATTTGGCACAAGCAGATAGATAGGTAGATAGGTAGATAGATAGATAGATAGATAGATAGGTAGATAGGTAGATAGGTAGATAGATAGATAGATAGATAGGTAGGAAGAATACAGATAAATAGACCAACACATTTTGTGTTGTGAACGTTTTGGCTAATCTTGGTAATCCACACATCTTTTACAAAGACCAAGCTGATGGTCACTTTGTGGGAAACTGGACAAGGTTTTTCTCAAGACAGTCCCAGATATCTGAGCTTCTGATGACCTTGACATGGTTCTACATTTTCCCCATGAATTGCCTTAAACTGATGTGCACCGATAGTCTTTCTGTTTTCATTGTGAAATGGTTAACTGAGACATGGGAGGAATTATCTTTCTAGTTCATATGCACCAAGTAGTTTTGCCTCTCAGAGGGTGGTGACACTAAGATTTCAGCTTTCCCTCATCAAAAACATGTGGATACATATTTTTCAAAGCACTTGGGGGTTTCCAGCAAATCTTTATACATCTCTCGAAAGTACCTTCAGAAGCAACAACAGTCATCCTTCACAGAACACACATGAAATGTGTCTGTTCCGTGGGGAGATGGTAGGAGGAAGAGCTTTAGGTGAGCCATAATGAATATGGGAATTTAAGGAAAAATAGAGGGAGAGAAATTTCTTCACTGCCATGCTGGGAGTGGAAAAGTTTAGCCTGGTGGATCTCAACCCTGGCTGCTTATCAGAACCAGCTGGAGAACTTTTGTAAACTCTCATGTCTATTTCAGTCCTACTAAATATGCTTCTCCAGGAGTAGGACTAGACAGAGGTATTTTTTAAAAGCTGCATTTGTAATTCTGTTGTGCAGACAAGTCCAGGAACCACTGGACTGGTCTAGGGAGCACAGTGTAGACAGTGAACACCTACATGTGAGTTACATCACCTGTCAGGGAACACACAAGAGAGATATTCCTTTAAAAAGAATCGGACAGCCACTTCTGTGTGGGATCTAAAAAGTAATAGAAATGAATCTATATACAAAGCAGAAAGAGACTCACAGACATGCAAAACAAACGTATGGTTACCAAAGGGGAAAGAGGAGGGGGAGGGACAAAGTAGGAGTTTAGGATTAACAAATACAAACCACTACACATAAAATAGATAAATAACAAGGATTTACTGTATAGCACAGGGAATTACATTCAATATCTTATAATAACCTATAATGAATATAATCAGGAAAAACTAACTGAATCACTATGATGTACACCTGAAACCAACACAATATTGTAAATCAACTATACTTCAATAAAAAAGAAAAAATAACAGTAACAACAACAATAACAACAACACAAAAGAATTGGGCAGGGGCTCCTCGGGTAGTTGCCTCTAACTTGCATCATTGTGCAATTAGTAATTTAGTTTTATTTGGTGTTTCACATGAGAAACTATTTTAAAACAAGAAATCCTTCATTCTCACTTTCATTTAAATAGACTCAAAAAGAAACAATTTGCTTTAGAGATGAGCAGAATTAGGAATTACATTACTGACCCCAAAATAACTTAAAGTGAAAAAGTATTTAAGAAAACAAAACGAAACAAAACCCACACTGCTGCATCTGTGATCCATGGGGCAGGTTTCCTCAGACAGCTTGCATCCACACAGCCATGCACGCACCAAGCTTACAGAGGGTCCACTGTGTGCTGGGAAATGTGCTTGATCCTAGCAGTACCGGGATGAAGCAGATATAGTCCCTACCTGCTAGGGTCACCCAGCCTAGTAAGGGAGGGGATAAGATAAGTGCTGTGATAAAAGCTGACTTTTATTTGCCTCCTCCATGGGTCATGTAATCTTTCAAGTTCCACATCTCATTTCATCCTCACGACAACCTTATTAGGTGGGTTCTATTATTGTACCCATTCTACAGATGAGGAACCTGAGACTTAGAGGGCTTAACTAACTTCTTGAAGGTCACAAAATCTGTTAGGAGGAGATCTGGGTCTTTCTGACTCAGCAAGCCAAGTTTATATCCCCATCTTATTCTGCTTCAGAAGTAGATAGAAGGTATGGGGGGCTCCGGTACGTGGGGTGCTCAGCTGGGCTGGCTGTGTCAGGGTGGGGTGGGGAGAGTTGAGCACATCCTTTTCTCTTGTTACATCAGTGCTGCTTCACATCAGAGCAAACTCAGCATCTTGGGTGCCTGCAGCTTTCAAGATTGGTGTTAAGGAATCTCCCTCCCCTTCAACTTGCTCATCCAAGCAAACCCAGCAGTTTTACGGTCAGCGATGCCTTTGCGGCTACTCTCTCTCTTGGTGGGGAAAAAACAGAACGAGCCCGGAGTCCTCATGCTGGGCTCAGTGTGGTACCTGAGAGCCATTTATTTCAGTTCCCCAGGGCAGGACTCTGCCTGGCTTGCTTTCCCATGTTTCAGCAGCTCAGAGTGCCCGGCCAGGCCACAGAGTTAGGTGCAGCTGATCTGTAACTCAAAGTCATCTATTTATCCTCTAACTGCACTGCTCCCTGGCAAGCGCGGGGGAGACCAACGCACGCCTTGCTGTGGTTCAGTGAGCCGAGCTCCCGGGCTCCTGTACCTTGGCCGTGGTGTCAAGTCACAGTTATATAACCACTGGGCTGAGTGCCTCCCTGGAGGGGGAGACTGGGCGGGTGAGCAGGAAAGGCATTTGTTAGCGTAATGTTCACAAAACAGACTTCGAAACCTTTCCCGAGACTTGAGAGTTTGGAACCGTTGTTTCCCATACAATTTGTTTCCCATTTAATTCTATCATCTTTGAATCCTACGCATTTGAGCCTGGACAGCTCCGGGTAGGGAGGCTGGCAGAGTGAAAGGGCCCAGACGCTTTCAGGCAGTGAGTTTATTTGGCCTTAAAACGTGCCCTGTTGTACAACTGTTTTCAGTAGACCGAATCCCATGCTGAAGAACATGTGAAAATTAATGCACGATTGCAGTTAAGGGAAGCGTACCCTGTCGTGAGTTTTACATCCATTCTTTTGCTTCTGAAGTCTTAAAGTAGACAACAGAAAGACGGAAGGATCGGAGGATGAAGGGCCTTCCAGAAGGTCCTTGAAACCTTTCAATAAGGACAACAGAAGAAACAAACAAGTCCCATTTTGGCTACTTATTTTTTGGGTTACACAAAAGTTAAAACCACCTATTTTTTTTTTTTTTTAAATGGGAAAGGCGGTCATATGACATGCAGTCACTCCATAACACAGAACACAAGTCAAGTTTTATTAATATAGACTCATCCACAGCTGTCATCTGCCCTGCAGCTATGAGAAGTAAAGTTTCCCACCCATACCCCCCCCCCGCACCCACATGTGGCCCTAAAACATTTTTAATGAACGGTACTTGATAAGTGAGTGTGTGGGAAAATGTTCATCCCTGCTAGTAATAAAAAATGCAAATTAAAGCAACTTTGAAAAGGTAGCATTTTAGTCTTACTAAATAATACCCTAACTCTGGTCAGGCTGCAATGAAACTGATAGACTCAAATGCTATAGGCACTGAGTTAAATCAGCATAATTCTTCTCGAAAGAACTAAGGCAATGTATAACAAGAATCATCAAGATATGCTTCCTCTGACCCAGTAATCCTTCTCCTGGGAATGTATACTAAAGAAATAATCTGACAGAAGCAAAAAGCTACACAAACTGTAGCGCTGTCTCTAATGATCAAATCTAATCACACACATACACACAAAATTCCAGAAGGAGCCTAATGTTCGGTAATCGGGGATGGTTTAACAAATTATGCGATACTGATGATGGAATATTATGCAACATTAAACTCCAAAAGGCACGAGGGGAAAATTTAAGATTTAATATCACAAGGATGATAGGATTTACTTGAATGTTTTTCTTCGTCATTTTTTAATATATAAAAGAAATGGGGCTTCCCTGGTAGCGCAGTGGTTGAGAATCTGCCTGCTAATGCAGGGGACACAGGTTCGAGCCCTGGTCTGGGAAGATCCCACATGCCGCGGAGCAACTGGGCCCGTAAGCCACAACTACTGAGCCTGCGCGTCTGGAGCCTGTGCTCCGCAACAAGAGAAGCCGCGATAGTGAGTGGCCAGCGCACCACGATGAAGAGTGGCCCCCGCTTGCCGCAACTAGAGAAAGCCCTCCCACAGAAACGAAGACCCAACACAGCCAAAAATAATAAATAAATAAATAAATAAATAAATAAATAAATAAATAAATAAATGAGCATTATAGAGAATGTAGTAGGAGGCCCCTTGGACAATTATTTTCTGGTACAAAGGGGCTTTTATTAAGGATCTCCTGAATGAAAATAATGAAATATAGAGGGTCACCACCATCAGGCTGGATGCTGGGGGAAGGCTTAACACATTGTATCCTTTACTCTCTAGTCTAAGTCATGTCTTTGGCCTTGGAGTCTCACCTTTGCAGAGGACCTCTTCCATTTATTCCAAATAAGATAACTTTGAAAGGTGCTAAAATGGGGCCCACTCTCCTCACACCAGCCATATTAGCTCACATCCATTCAAGTCCTGGAAGCACCCTTGGAGGGAACCTGAGAAAACTCTCAATGCCAGGGTTTCAGAACCTCCAGATGGACAAAGCTGTCTCTTATCCATCCTGAAATTAAGGAAACTCAGGTCTATGTGACTGACCACAGACAGGCAAAGAAGTAAATCTCTCTATATGATAATAAACCAGTCCCATAGTTGGTTTAACTCAATGATTTCTGGTCAAAGCAAGTGCAGCCATGCCTTTGCTATATATCAGCAGCTTCTCATGCCTGCCAGTAAACAGTATGGGCAGGTCTGTGCTTTAGTTTTCATTGGTCTGTGTCCAATTGGGGAAAATAAGTTTTCATGGAGCTAAATACAAAGTAAAAAATTATTTCTTACTTTAAGATAAATGCCCTTTCCAGTTTTTTGGCGTTAAAACTCCATCCTTTTGAGAACAGATGGTGACTATTGATGGGTAGTTTTTTTGGTGTTTGTCCTGCTATTTCTTTGCAGTAAAATACAGGAATTTTATATTGGCCCCCAAAATGTGAGTGATATCAAACTATTTCATTACATACATTGACCTTGGATCCCCATTCAATAGGGATATGGAGATTCTGGACATTCTCATGGGGCCACACCAAACATTTTGGTGAAAAGTTCTGGTCCTACTGTTGACTCTTCAAAATGTGCTGTATGACTGTTACAGAGCTTTGCTTCCATCACTGTATGTGTCTGTCTGTCCTTCCAGGTTGTGAAGAAACCTCTGCCTTGTGTTTCTGGTGACTAACACAGCTTCAAGTATACTGCTGTTAAACTATACTCTGTAGCTGGACAGACAACGTGGGTGAAATCTGAAGACCAGCTGCGGAATTGAGAAGAAAACTTTCAATGTGGGTTCAGCAAACCCGATTAGAACCCTGGTTCTGCCACTTAACAGCTGAGGGATTGAGTAGCTACTGGTCTCTCCAGCTCCAATAGTGTAGAAACACTTCCACACCCTCCACCGGCATCCCAGCCGTCACTGTGTACAGGTCATGAGAAAGTCCTGCACGGGGGTTAATTTCATTTCACTCTTGCCATCTTATGCCCCGACTGGATGCTTCTCACACTTGCATGTCATCCCTACCTCAGCCCTGGCCAAAGGGGACCCCAAAGCAAAAGGCGGGTCCTCCTACCCACCAGGGGAGGTGGAGGGTCAGAGGCAGCCGTCAGCGAGCTCCAGTGAAAGACAAAATCAAATGCAAGTAGCATCCGCTCACACTGACTCATGATTATTGTGTTTGACAAGATAACCTGCACTCGCTTGTACATTCATTACAGAGCTTCTGAAATGATTCTCTCTTTGTTCCCTTGAACATAGGAATTTTTAATGAACAGTTTCAGTGTCTGGTTTCACGCACTTGAAACTTGAACATCGGTGAGCACCTTTCTAACAGGCTTGATCCATACCCTCAGAGGGTCTACTGGAGACTCCAGCTGGGGGACTTGTGTGGGCTTGAAACTCGTGTGCTTTCTTCCTGAAGTCACTGATGCAAACAAGGAAGAAGAACTTTTAGCCTCCCCTTTCCAGTGATAAATATTTTAAATAAATGGAGAAAGGATTTGAATTTTAACTGTGGATAAGTTAGGCATGAAGGGGCAAAGAGAGTGTTGTAACTGCCATGTGTTATTTTGAACAAATTCATTGGCAAATTATGTCACATGTAGCACAAAGAAAAGGTAGATGTTCGGCCCGTTGTGGCACGGGAAGCTTCACTAAGACCCCTCAACCACCTCTCCAGCTGCATCTCACGCTGCTCTCTCCCGCATTCCTGGGCTCTAGCCTCAGTAGACTTCACCCTGCTCCTCAAACACACATGCTTCACCTCACCACAGGGCCTTTGCACGTGACACTTCCTTTGCCTGGTTCAGTCCTATTTGTGTTTCCGATCATCCTTTCCTCAGGGAAGCATTCCTCCCCTTCACGTTGGGACAAAACCCCTGCTATGTATTCTTCCAGGGTGTACCCTCTGTAGTACTCCTTGCTGTTGTTACTTTACATTTATTTGGTTACAATCTGATGAACTCCTTTCCCCCCAGGAGACTGACTGTAAGCTCTGCAGAACAGAGACTGCCAGTCTTTGCTCCCATCTTATCTGCATGGCAGGTGCCAGTAACTATTTAAGTACTAAATGAATGGAATAAATGCATCCCTGACCACCTCACCAAAATCCTCTTTTAGGGACCTGCCTTTGCACAGCACCCTGTGGAACAACTTAACAGTCCTGGTTCCAGGCCTATGGGGGTTTCAGCAGCTGGAGAGATCTTCTTCACACATAAACAAGATCACTGTGGTTGAGGGTTGGGCAGAATGTGGCATCAGTGAATCCAGGTGTCTTCCAGATGGTACCTTTCTGCTTGGACCTTTTTGCCCTTCTATTCCCCACATGTCCAATGGTGACAAGATCAGTATGCCCTTTGTTGAATGGCCAAACAAACAAACAAAATGGCCAGACAACAGAAACACAAATGCTTTGAAAAGGTAAATGTTGGTTTTACTTTCTACTTACAAGTAACCACCTCCTTGGCCACCTCTATAAAGAGCCTTGAGCCTTACCAGAAAAATATGATGGAAGCAACCCTCTTGGGTGAGATGTAGCTTATGCAGCAGGAGGGTGCTGGGCCCAGTTTGGGGGCACAGTTCAGTGGCAGATGAACAGACAGAGGGGAGGACCCTGTAGGGAGCTGGGTGAGCTTGCCCTCCTGCCACCAGGGCCACCCGGGGAGGATGGTGGTTGGATGAGCACCCTGCAGCAGAGATACTGAGCAGCTTCAGGATGGCAGAGGACCAGAGGACACGAGCAAGGCGGCACGTTCTTCTCAACAGCAAATGACCCATCTGCCCCGAGCGCCTCCGTTTCTCTTAATGGTTCTTGGGCCCTATTTCACCTGGGTTTGGCAAACAAACAGGAAGCCTCCGCCCTACCTGATGCTCACCAGGCTGGATCCAGCCCTCACCCGGGGGCAGCGCCCTCTTGGAGTCTCAGGTGTGATAACCATTTAGCAATCTTAGGGGCAGAGGTATGGAAAGTCCCGCGTGACCACAGAGCGAGAACCGTGGCCTTTCTCAGCATAAAGTGACTCGGGAACCACCGGGTGGGGTGTGAGTGGGACTTCATCAGTGTTTTCTGAACATATCAAGACTTCCAGGCCACAGCTCTTCAAAGGCAAATGTCATCCCATTTTACAAAGGAGGGGCAGAGAGGTAAATCGGCAGGTCTGCTGTGAGTCGCTGAATGCTGTGAAGGTAGCTGTAGGTTCATCCCACGAGACCTAATAGGACACGTGAGAGAAGTGCTGGGTCACCACACGGGACTATCAGAATGCAAGGCGCCGTTACTGCAACATTGGGGAGCGCAGGGACCCTGGCCCAGCTGAGAGACAGATGTGGCCGTCACAGGATTAAACACTGGGCTAGTCCCTTTCTCATCTGGAAAGATTACACCCTCTTCACATGATAATGTGGAATCAGGAGGGATCCACTAAATGTGGCATTTCTGCACAACAATGCACCCCAACTGTGGCCAAGGCTGAGGAGGGATGCAGGGATGGCCACAGCCAGTTGTCCTTTCTGGGTGTCCCCTTGCAAGGCATGGAGCGGGGAGAGCTATATTAGTGGCTAAAAATCTGTTCATCTAACAGAAGTACTGCTTATCTAACCAAGGGATATGTACAATTGTTTTGATTAATCCTGCCGTCCGTATGGAGCACTTACAAAGGCCAGCCCGGTGCTAAGCACTCAGAATGCAAAGCTGAATAGGGCACCATGACAGCTCTCAAGGAGCTATATCCTAATTGGTTAGAAGGGCACATAAACCGCAGTCTACAGTTGCCCCCTTGCACGCCTATTGCTGTTATATGCAAGGTGCTGTGGGAACTCAGAGGAAGGAGAAACTCTGCCAGGAGAGCCTAGGAAACCTTCCCGAAACAAGGTATTGATGAAAGACTAGAAATTTACCAGGCATCGGAAAGACCAAGCATTTAGTCATTCATTCGTTGACATTCAATGTGCTGGGCACCCCGCCAGGTGCTGAAGATACAGTGGTGACAAAATAGCCCTGTCCCTACCCTCACGGAGCTCATGGTCTAGTGGGGGTGGGGAAACACACAAACGGTTAACCATAAATTTGGAAAGTCCTCTGAAGGGGAAGTACAAGGTATCTCAAGAGAGTCTACCTGGGGAGCTGATCTTGCCTGGGAGACGGGAGAAATTCTGGCGAGAACGTGACATTGAGCTGAGGTGGGACGGATGCTCAGGGGTGTAGGAGGCCGAGGGGCGGGAAGTGCAGGCAGGAAGAGAGATGCAGCAGAGGGAGCCTCATGTGCATTCATTCATTCCCTTAACGTTTATGAAGTATTTATGTGTGTCGGCACAGGGCTCAGCACCGTGGTCACCACAATGAGCAAGACATCTCTGACTTCAGTGAGGCTAGTGGGGGAGGAGATAATCATAACAGGATGTGCTACATGCATGGCTGGGCGGGGGAAACACTTTCCCACCCGAGGGCACAGCATGTGCAAAGGCCAGGAGAGCAGAGCTCAAGACACCTTAGACTGAGGTTGGGGGTTCCTCGCTCCCCTGGTTGACTGCTGTGTGGGGCGCTGCCTGGCCCTTCATCTTGCTCTTCCTTGCTTAAGAACGAAACTCCTTTCTCCACCAATGGCAGTGCTGTTGCACGGAGAAGATGCCACCTCAGTAAGCGCTGATGCATGAATTTTGCAGTGAGTTGGAAGTGGCCGGCCTGGCTTGGCCTGTGCCTCCCTCCCTTCCTCCCCAGGCGGGACCCACACAGTCAGCAGCACCGTGCGGCTGATTGCTCAAAGAGGGGCACCCTCTCTGCCTCGCTGCACTCAGCCTGCCTCAGCCCAGGCGCCCCGGCCATACCCGCGGCCCATCCAAGCCTCCTGTCTGAGGGTCGAGGCCCTTTTCCAGGAGAAATTCCCCATCCCGCTTAATAACATTTTCCCTCTGCCTGTCTAATTAACTCCGTCACTGTATCTGCAGTCAGATAAAATGCTCATTTCACACCACATTAATTTTTATCAGCTGAACATTAAGCAACACAAAGCTATCTATGCTTGGTTTAATTTACATACTGACAGACCTACAAAGCATTACCCGCAGTGGCTGTGAAGCAAATAAGCAGAACTGGCATCAAACAAGGCTCTTCAAAATGAAATATTGATTTGCAAGGCTGACAATAAAGAAGGGTTGGAGGGATGTGGGAAAAGAAGTGAGGGGTAAAAGGGCTATTTTTCCTTGAAGAACAGTTATTGATGGAGTCAACCAAGAGGTCTCCTAAAGGTCAAGTAGAGGGGTCAGCTGGGCTCCAGGATCTGGAGGATCGGGTGTGCTCTGGGGATACAGCCCCACAGTCCCTACAGCTCCCTGGAAATGGGGAATCTGTTCACCATCGTATTATCGGAGGCTCCCCCAACCTAAAGGCAATGCCTTTAAATAGCAAAGTGCTTTAATATCTCCCTCTCTCCTTCCCGCTCTCTCTCTCCCTCCCTCTCTCTCTCTCTCTCTCTCACACACACACACACACACACCCATGATATATCTTACTTCTGTAACTCTGCTCAAGCTATTTCTTTAAAAGTACGTTCCTTTCCCTACTTCATATTCAAGCTCAGGCAACACCTCCTCCAGGAAGTCTTCCCTGATCATACTCCTTCCTCACAAGTATATTCCCAGAATGCCTAGAAGACAGTCCACAATGCACTTACCACAGTGTATTTTAATAATCCACATGTATGTCTCTTTCTCCCACTGGTTGTAAGCTCTTTGCAGGAACAGATCTAGGTTTGGGGCGACGGCTGAAGCTTATTCAAGCTGGGGGACTTTCTTTAAGAAAAAACAATAAAAACTATCTAACTTTTGCAAATACTACCCAAAAAAGTATAACCTTGAGAACACATGATGAAGATTCCTCCCACAGCCTTGGAAGAGACCTGTGCAAGTGAGGGGTTCGGAAGATTAAGCTTTATCAGCTTTGAGGTAAGTCTCCTTCTTGAGCAATGTTCCTTGCTCATAACAAGCATCTGATAAATGTAGGTAGCATGAACTGAATGACTAAAGGAAAAGGAACTACTTTTGATCGAATGGTCTAAGATAGGCTCAGTGAAAGAACTGGGGCAAGGAGAGTCTCCTCTAACATCACAGCAGCCCAGAGGACACAGCTGATAGGGGTTGGAGCCAGAATTGATTTCCAAGAATCCTATTTCTCCATCTGAGAACCTATGACCAAAGAAAAATGAAGAGACTTCCCCAAGTGAAGACACGTGGTTCATACAGCTCAGTCTTCAGACTTGCGATGGCTCTGAGCATTCAACCTTTCACCCAGATCAGTGGTCCTTCCACTTCTGTGAGCACCTAAATCACCTGGATCACTGGCTACATGGGAGATTCCCGGTGTGAATCTGAGAGTCAGAGATTCTAATTTCTTCTAACTTGAGTGGGGCCTGAGAACCTGCATTTCGAACATGCGTGCACACCCATGATGTTTCTCCATCCACTCCCCAGTTTAAATGAGATATAACTGACACATAACATTGTGGAAGTTTAAGGTATACAACACGATAATCTGATACACATACCTATTGCTACATTTTTAAAAAATAAATTTATTTACTTATTTGTTTTATTTTTGGCTGCATTGGGTCTTTGTTGCTGCACGCGGGCTTTCTCTAGTTGCGGCGAGCAGGAGCTACTCTTTGTTGCGGTGCATGGGCTTCTCATTGCAGTGGCTTCTCTTGTTGCGGACCATGGGCTCTAAGTGCGTGGGCTTCAGTAGTTGTGGCACGTGGGCTCAGTAGTTGTGGCTCACGGGCTCTAAGGCGCAGGCTCAGTAGTTGTGGTGCATGGGCTTAGCTGCTCCGCGGCATGTGGGATCTTCCCAGACCAGGGCTCGAACCCGTGTCCCCTGCATTGGCAGGCGGACTCTTAACCACTGTGCCACCAGGGAAGCCCCTAGCTACATTTTTACTAAAATAAAGTTAGTTAATGCATACTTCACCTCACATAATTACCATTTTGTTGTTGTCGTCACGGTGAGAACATTAAAGCCCTACTCTCATAGCAACTTTCAAGTATGCAATACAGTATTGTTAACTACAGTCACATACCGTACCCAAATCCCATGATCTTGCTCCGGATTTTCTAAGACCATGCTTTGAGAACCTTGACTAAATACAGATGTTGATGTTGGAAGGGAGTGGGTTGGGGGAACCGGGTGGGAGATGGTTGGGAGGGCTAGCGGACAACTAGACTTCCCTCAGGAAGCTGGAATTGGACTTGAACACGATATGGCATCATGGCCTGAGGAAGATCCAGGACTGACAGAGGGTGTGGAAAACATGCATCTACAACCTGGAGAGTAGAGAAGGCTGTAGATTTACTAGGAAATACCTACATAAATCCCAGTTCTAGACCAATCCTTGTCTTCCTATGAGTTTCAACCTGCAGACACTTTGCACCAAGTCCCCATGAGGGAGAGGAGCAGAATGCCTTCCCCAACCACGGGGGCCAACACAGGTTGAGTTTTCAGCTTTGCAACACTAAGAATTTCAATAGATAGTCCTGGGTGTGCAACACACAACACTGCTGCCATGGTTGTACGTGGCTCCCCCCAAAGAAACTTCTGGGCTGGCTTCAGTTTCTCGATCATGCATGCCAGGGCTTGTAGGTATTAGTTGGTTCTAGGATTACACAGGTATTTTGCTTCCAACACCAGCATGACACAGTCTCTCTTCTCAGAGATATCTAACCTACAGAGGCCCCAGATCCTTCCTTTGGACCAAAACGTTTCAAAAAGTCAGGATTGGCATTTGTTCAGTGGGATGAGAATTCAACAGGAGCTTTTAAAGAAAAGTCGGCCTCATTTAGACTCAAATGTGCATAACACAGACTGTGGACTGGGTCCCAGTCCTGGTTCAGCCATTATTCAGCTGTATGAACTTGGACAAGGTACTTAACCTCCCTGAGTCTGTTTCCTCATTTGTAGTATGGACTTAATGAGTTTTGCATCACAGAGCTGTGATATTGAGCCAACGTGCTTTGAAAAATCTAAATGTAAATATAAGGAATATTGGCTTTTGTTCATGGTCTACTAACCCTCCCACAGATAACAAAACATCTACACAAAATAATTTTAAAAAATGATTTAAAGACAATGGAGTATAACCAAAAGCAAACAGAAACTGGAAGAGAGCCTTCACCCTGAAAGACAGGGCCTCCACTTGGTAAAATTTGTGAATTTGAGGATTTTTGCCTGAAAACACACCCTAGTTAGCTTTTGGACCTGTAGAGCTTGAGCTGTCAGAGATAAGATCAGGGTTTGAGAGGAACTAGAAAGGTAGGGGACCAATTCTGGAAGGGTGGGAACTGCAGAAGGACAAGTCACAACACCAGTGTGTAAAATCTGCCCCAATTCTTGGCTGACTGCTAAACTATACATGCATGAAGGAGAATGCAGGGGGCTCAATACAAAAGCAGCAGCTGGAAGATTAAAGAATAGAAAAGGCACTTTAGCTGTTGCTGACCACAGGGAAGACAAAGCTGGAGTTGGCCAAGTTAACTGGCTGCTTTAAAAACAAACAAAACTCTCTTCAGAGGAACATAACAGAATCTAGAGTCTCTGCAACATTTGTATTACATATTATCTAATCAAGGCCACTAGACATGCAAAGAAAGAGTAAACTTTAACCCATATTCAAGAAAAGGAGTCAATAGAAACCAACCCCAAGAACACTCAGATAATGCATTTAGCAGATAAGGACCTTAAAGCAGGTATGTTCAAGGAATTGAAAAAATATATGTACATAATGCATGAACACATGTGGAACCTCAGTGACAAACAGAAACTATAAAAGTGAATCAGATAGAAATCCTACAGTTGAAAAGAAAAATGACTACAATGAAAATAAAATTACTGTGTGAGCTTAACAGCAGATTGGAGACGGCAGGAGAGAGTCAGTGGACTTGAACATGGATCAATAGAAAGTATGCAGTCTGAAGAACAGAGAGGAAAAAATTGGAGAAAAGTCAACAGAATCTCAGAGACCAGCAAACAGTCTAACATACATGAAATTGAAGCCCTGGAAGGACAGGAGAGAGATCATGGGTAGAAAATATATTGGAAAGAATGGCTGAAAACTTCCCAAATGTGGTGAAAGATATCAACTTATAGATTCAAAAAGCTCAACACATCCCAAGCAGGATAAACACAAAGAACCCCATACCTTGTCACAACATAGTCAATTTTTTGAAATCCAAAGATAAAGTGAAAAATCTTGAAAGCAGCCAGAAAAAAACAGACATTATATTCAAAAGAAACAATATGAATGACAGCCAACTTCTCTCAAAAAACAACAAGGTCCAAATGATGATGGAATGACATCTTTAAAATACAGAAAGAAAAATTCAGAATTCTATATTCAGGAATAAAGGCAAAATAAAGTCATTTCAAGATAACCTAAAGCTCAGAGATTCACTACCAGAAGACCAGCACTAAAAGAAAGGTTAAAGAAGTTCCTCTGTTTGACGGGAAATGACACCAGTTGATAACTAGATCTACAAGAAGGAATGAGGATCACTGAAAAAAAATTTTAATGTACCCAGTTATTAATTTTTTCAGGGTTAAGCAAATTTATCCCATATAATCATAGTTTACCCTATGCTAAATGACACATGGCCTCTAAACAGAACCCATAAACCCTATAAATTCTGTTTTTTCCTGTCCCGCAACAAACACCTTCCCCCCTAAAAAAGAGTAAAGAAAACTTGGTTTTATTATCTAGCTCTGTGATCTTAGGCAAAAAGTGAATGTATCTGTGCATTTGTTTCTCCGTTTATAAAATGAAAAGATGGACTAAATAATTTCAAAATTTCCTTTTGGCTTGAACATACATGGATTCTATACTAAATTGGGGCAATATATTAATAATATTCTCCATTTAATTTTTACTATTATTTATATTTCCATTATTACAGATAAGGTAACTGTGTCTTATTCTTTTTTTTTTTTAAGTCTTTATTGAATTTTGTTACAATATTGCTTCTGTTTTATGTTTTGGTTTTTTGGCCACGAGGCATGTGGGATCTTAGCTCCCTGACCAGGGATTGAACCCGCACCCCCTGCATTGGAAGGCGAAGTCTTAACCACTGGACCGCTAGGGAAGTCCCAACTGAGTCTTATTCTTAATAATTAGATGAACTCATAAAATTTACCCAAGAACTAATGAACCTCAGAAGCTCCAAACCCTTCTGTGCCTCGCAGTTCAAAAATAACCCAAAACACGTTCCCGTTGCTCAAGTAATCAAACGAGGTAAGTCACAGTACATACGCTTTGCAAACTGTAAAGCCTGGAACAGATAGAGGTAAGATAGTTTGATGATCCCAGCTGTCAGATTCCCTTTCTCATTTGTGATATATCGATGCTGGGTGCCCGTTTCTTAGTCATCTTGAACACTGAGGAACTACATTAAACCATATCAGCATGTGCTTAGCCAAGCGCGAAAGTTCACTGCACAAGTCCAGCCTGTGTGTGAAGCAGAGAGTAGTAAGGCCCCAAGGACTAGGAACAGTTAATTAAATATTCAGCGTGTCCATGTTTCACTGGGGGGAGAATCTGTGGACTCCAAGGCTTACTGGCCACCACATTCTGGGAGGTTGCCTCTGGGGTGACCTTCCATAGTCACAATGCTCTGTGACATTTGAGCGAGGGGGCCATTCCCTCCTGCCTCAGTGCCTCTGACACTCTGCTGGATTCAGCAAGCCCTGGAAGGTTCTCGACTGAGTGTACTCTAGAGCGGGCTCTTTGAGGACCCGGGTCCCAGCTGCCCCTCTGAGGTGGCAGAGGAAAGGCAGAATAATTCCATCCCTTTATCCGCAGTAGCTTTGTAATTCCGCTGAGCACAGTGTGTTCAGGGGTTTCTTTTCTCCCCCAGAAAACAGTCACTGTGAATAACACACTGTTTGGAAACAGGTCTACTTAAAATGTCACGTTAATATAATTATTTACAAATACTGGCATAAATGAAATAAAGGTCTGACTAAAACAGAAAATTTCTAAGTCTAACACCATTGCTTTAATGAACAGAGCAGAGAAATGCTGAATAATTTTCTGCTTATTTCGCAGCATTCTTTTTTCTTTTTTTATATAAATTTATTTATTTATTTATTTATTTTTGGCTGTGTTGGGTCTTCGTTTCTGTACGAGGGCTTTCTCTAGTTGCGGCGAGCGGGGGCCACTCTTCATCACCGTGCGCGGGCCTCTCACTATCGTGGCCTCTCTTGTTGCGGAGCACAGGCTCCAGACGCGCAGGCTCAGTAGTTGTGGCTCACGGGCCCAGTTGCTCCGCGGCATGTGGGATCTTCCCAGACCAGGGCTCGAACCCGTGTCCCCTGCATTGGCAGGCAGATTCTCAATGACTGCGCCACCAGGGAAGCCCCCTCGCAGCATTCTTGATAAGCCCTTTTCCCCTCCTACACACGCATCCCAGGTTAAATTTTCCTTTTTAAATTTGTTCCAACTTCCCAACTTGCAGCCCATAATGAGGTATACACGTCATTTGTGTTTTTGAATGGCTCTTTGACAGATTTGAACGTTGCCCCCTCAAGACCATTATACCTGCTTTTATGCTGTCCTTTGGGGGAAAGACAACGAGAAAGCCTTAGGGGAAAATTCTGGGGACATAACCAGTGAGCCAAAGCCTGCTTTCCGATATCCAAATCTCCACTGACGTCAGAGGCAACTGAGTCACTGTCCTTGTTGTGAGCTGCCTGCGGGTTTCTGACAGTAAAATCCAATATATTTTCAAAATGACATCCAGAACCTTCTAAGCCATGGGCCACTGGTTGTCGAATAACAGTGCTTCACCTCTGACAGTGCAGAGTCGTCAATGCATTAGAACTTGAGCAAAAAACAACGGACTTCCTTTCCTGTTTTCTGTTTAGACGGGTGTTTTGGCCCATCTGCCCATATCCTTGAATTCACTGCTCAATGCAGATTAGGCCTGGAGTTCTGCCTTTCCACTTCCAGACCTTCAACCAAGCCCAGGTGGGAAATGCGAGGCGGTGGGACGGATCTCGGATGCATTTGTCTAAAACCAAACCTTAGTTTCTAAAATGTGACACCACCTTCTATCACTTGCCAACCACATAAAACCCTCAGGAAAACCCTGCTAGAGCATCAGAATTTATAAGCTATGACCATTTTGGCATGGGTATTCTTGCGTGATAGCAGCTATCCACAATCCCCACCCCCTTGGTGTCTTCTAGCTCAGGAATCAGGACAAAGAATCCTTATCTCTAGAGAAGTAACCTGGATGATGAGGCTAGTAGTGGGAGACAGGTATAGAGAGAATTCAACATGGTGCCTCCAAGCCAGCGCTCCACGTGGGCTATTCACCGTGTGCAGGCTGGTAGCAATTGTCGCTTTACTGCTATATGCACCACAAAACAACAGTAGCGGCAGCAATAAAACCTCAGCCCCTAGATGGGTTGCTTGTGATACATAATTTGCTTCCACATTGTTCTTCCTATGACATGTCTCAGAAAAGGTGGCCAGACCTCAGGAGAGTATTTTTTGGGGGTTAAAAGCTTGATAATGGTTTAGACTGGAAGCTCCTGGAGGGAAGAAGGCTCAGTACTTGACCTCACTTCTGTGGGGCACAGCATGACACCATGGGGGTGCATGGGCATCTAATCCTACGGTGTAATGATGAGGAGCAGCCACTGTACTCTTAAGTTTACAACTTTAAACAGTTCCCTCCCTTCCCTCCCTCCACGACGAGCCAACCAGAATCAACAGGTTTATTTGCCAACCTCACACTCTCAGAGGAGACCTTCTTTATGACACCCCCTAAGTATGCCAATTCCTCTCACCTAGACCCCCATCCTTCCTTTTCCTCCAGCCCCACTCAAGGTAAAGGTACCTTGTAGGCTGGACCACCATGGAACATTATTTATAGCAACTTATTAGAGTGGAAATAGCTCTGGCCAATTACCTAAATGGCCCTGTGCCTTGGTTTCTTCAGCTTTAAAATGGGGATAGTACTACCTGATGTCTGGCCTACATCCCAGGATTACTGTGAGTATCAAAATGTTTAAAACCTATGTAAATATTGTCAGCATCACTGCAGTATTTTTCTAACCTCTGCATCCTCCAAACAGGAAGTGTGAAATGAATCTGTGGTTCACGACAGAGTGGAAAGAAGCCTGGAGGAGGAGTGAGCCAGGGTCTGGCTGTGGTTCTGTTGCCATCTCATTCTGTGTGCTGGAACACGGCTGCCCTGCTCTCTGTATCATGGACAGCGTGATAGCCTAGCTCTGGTGGGATGCACAGACTATTTAAGCTGGAAGGGACTCCACGAGATGGCACAAGGACATGAAGCTAGGCAGCTCTTGGCAGTTCTGATACGCCCTGCAATCCTAGAGGTGACCCTTCAGACTTCCCTAAATGCAGGAGCTGGATTCTAAACTTAGAGACATGATACGGACTCAGTGGGCTGGGCTATGGCAGTGATTTGGCCTGTACAAGCTTTCCACCACTGAAAAAAATTAAACTGTTTTGAGAAATAAATCCCTCCAAAAGAAAGCCAGATACCATTTCATACCCACTAGGATGGCAATTAAACAGAAAAAAGAGAAAATAAAGAGTGTTGGCAAAAATGGAGAGAAATTGGAACCCTCATGCATTGCTGGTGGGAATGTAAAATGGTGCAGCCACTTTGGAAAACAGTTTGGCAGTTCTTCAAAAGGTTAAAAATAGAATTATCATATAACCCAGTGGGTCTAATCCTAGGTATATATCCCGAAGAACTGAAAGCAGGTGTTCAAACAAACAATCGTCTATAAATCTTTGTAGCAGCCCAATTCGCACTTGGCAAAAGGTGGAAACAACCTTAACTGTCTATCAACTAATGAATGAATAAACAAAGTTTAGTATATCCACACAATAGAATATTATTCAGCCACAAAAAAGGAATGAAGGACCAATACAAGCTACCACATGGATGGACCTTGAAAATATTATGGTAAGTGAAAGAGGCCAGACACAAAAGGCCACATAACAGATGATTCTATTTACATGAAGACCCCAAACAGGTAAATATATAGACATAGAAAGCAGACTAGTAGCTGCCAAGGGCTGGGAACTGGGAATGACTGTTTAATGGGAAGGGGGTTCCTTTTGGGGTGATGAAAACGTTATGGACGATATATTGGTGATGGTTGCACAATTTGTGAATGTGCTACATGCCACTGAATTGTGCAGTTTAAAATGGCTAACATGGCCTGGATGGAAGGGGAGTCTGGGGGAGAATGGATACACGTATATGCATGGCTGAGTCACTTTGCTGTGCACCTGACACTATCACAACATTGTTAATCAGCTATACTCCAATGTAAAATAAAAAGTTAAAAAAGAAGAATTAATTAGTAATATATAGTATAATAAAGGTCTATTTCCCTAATACATAAATAACTCTTAAAATATGAGGAAAAATTATAAAAGCCAATGAAATGTTAATTGAAATCCGAGCAGGAATTAAAAAAGAAATGGAATGGCTAACATGGTAAATCTTGTATGTAATGTACCACAATAAATTAAGAAGAAGAAAGAAAGCAAGCAAGCTAGACAAAGGTGGGGATGAGGTAGGAGGAAGGGAAGGTTCTAGAGCCCCAGTAGAGGGCGAACCTTCAAAAACCAGCTCTACTGCACCATGTGTGCTCTTCCAAGGGCCTGTGTTGTTGACTTAATTGAGAAATTATTCCTAATAAGTCCCAAGGAGCTACAGGTCTTTTCCTTACAAACAGGAAACGATCATATCTCCTGGCAGCTCATTACACATTCTTTTAGTACCATGAGTTGTTTTAAAACCGTGAAATTAGTTCTGGCAGAGTGTACAGAAAAACACCCATGAGATGAGACTGAATGAGTTATGTAAGACTCCTTGCACTCTGCGTACGAGATGTTAACTCCTTACTGGCAGAGGCAAGGACATGGGTGTCACTTATAAAATAGCAGCACACTTCGGCTTCCACCAAGACCAGTACGTGGTTGAGGGGAAGAAGCAGGCATCTGGCTGTAGATGTGGATGGGCCCATCAAGCCATCGCCAGGTCTAGCCACGTCCTCCTTCTCTACGTGAGGCCGTAGAGGCACCCAGACGGGTGAAGGGACCCACCCATGGAAATAGTTCTACTAAAAGTTCCAGTCTTTTTCCAGGAGCTAGGTTGACACTTGGGTGTTGTATACTGAAGCCTTTAAAGTCAGCCAGGTATCAAAAATATTAATACAGTCATCACTGTTCTAGAACTGTGTCACAGACCAGTCCCGGCTCAACTAGGAGGATGACTACTTTTATCAATGGAGCTTGAATTCTGGCATGAAGGAGACACTGATTACAAAAGTTTTTAACTGGCAACAGTCACTAAACCAATGATCGCATCTGGAAAAAAAACAACCTTTATTTGATGCATGAGCCCCAAACAAGTTGCTAATAAGCTCACGAGTTCTGTTTCTTCCTTCTCTTCCTCCTGTACACACAGACAGACAGACAGACACACACACACACTTCACCTATAGTGTACCTCCAAAAGATACATCTAAATATATATGGAATATTTTACCAAGAAGATGTAATACTTCATAATTTCATTTATTTAGAAAATAGCAAGGAAATAGAAAACAAGTTTAAAAAAAAAAGCCTACACAAGGTATGTCTCAAAGATCAAGTACTTAAATCTGGAGAAGCCCTTAGGACGCTGCTCAGAAGGCACAGACTCTTATTCTATAGACAGAAACAACAAGCTTGGTTATCTAGTTCCTAAAAGCAAACTCTGGCTCCTGAGCAGGGGGAGAGGAAGCCCCACAGGCCAGACGCCCTGACTGCAGCAGTATGTGATTCCTGACCACCAAAAGAGAAAGATCCAGAAGGACTTAGAGCAAGCAGAAGTAATCAGCAATCGAACAGCCTGGAGCCAGCAAATCTTACCTACCCTAGCAGGCCGCACGGCAGAGTGCAGGCTTACGAATCACACGGGCGCAAGTTTGAAGGCCGGACTTCGCCACTTATTTGCTGCAGAATCTTGGGTAAGTTACTTGCCCTCTCTGATGGCTAGCGTCCTTCTCTTAATGAACAATATATCCCCATTTTAGAGTGGGGACAGGCATATTGACCTATCATGGTTATTGTGAAAATGAGATAATTTATGTAATGAGTTAACAAAGTCATCTGGTTATTGCTCAATAAAGACTTTTTTTTTTTTTTTTAAAGACCAGAGGCCATCAGGGTATCGTGGTGTGGTCTGGTTATTCATGTTCGAGGTGAGAATCCTGAGTCATCAGGGAGGAGGCTAACATGCAGTCTGCATGTTGTCAGGGAGAGGGCAGGGACCTTCCCTCCAACAAGGCTCTTTACCCCCTTCCTCCCCCAGGACCCTGGTACCTCGGGCCTTCCCCCCTCTATATCTATCTCTGGAGCCCTGCTCAGACGCTCTCCCTCTCTCTTTAAAACCTACTTTCAGCTAATTATTTTTCTAGAAATTATCTGATTAAACTAGTTTATCCTAAGGTGTCAGTGGCTGATGCTACCAAAGCAAAGGTTTCGTGGGTATCAGTTAGTAAGGGGCACTGCCATCAACCAAAGGAATACATCTCCACCGGTGACATTTCAGCAAAGGTGAGTCTTCTCAATCACACCTGTAACCAGTTTCTTCTGGATGGTTGAAACATTATCATAACGAGGCTGGGGCAGTGATAAGGCCCAAGCCCTGGATGCCGAAGGTACCTGTGTGCCTTGTCAGAGTGACAGCGAGATGGGTATCTGTTCAAAACATTACAGCTCCCCTTCTGACTGGTTCACAGTTACTTTATTTCTAATCCACATCGGTCCAAAAATATTGTGGAAGGGGGTGCTGAGTCACTAGGGGAGACAAGGTCTTATGCTAAGAAGATCCCACCACCAAAATACTAAGGTTATCATGATGCTTTCATGCTAAAATGCACCGAGAAGTAACACACTTTTCTCTGTCCTTTTCTCACTTTCCTCTGCCATCTGATGTTCTGTTAAACAGCCATGTGCTGGAGACTGCCATCGCAGAGAGGCAGATAAGGATGGAGGGGCACAGGAAGAGACAGATGGCTGAAGCACTTTAGAATTTATCAAGACGTGTATAAGGAATATCTCAGTCTTTTTTTGTCTCTATCTCTGGCTTTCTCTTTAAAACAATAACAGAAATATTGCTAGGATCAAGTGGAAAATACTGTCCATATCTCATCTCCCCAGTGACGGGGGTTCTGATTTCTTATGGGGATAGGAATCATGTCTTTTTTGTGCACTAGTCTATCTCGAACACCTAGCCCAGGGCCTGTACCAGTTCTGCATAAGTCCTGTCAACCTTGCATGCAGGGATATTTACATTGGCTGCCTGAAACTGACTACAATGGGGGTGTTTACACCATAGAAATTGACAGACATTGAAAATCAGGACTTTTTTTTTTCTGGAGGGCCAATTATTAAACATTTATCAGCAAACTACTGACAGTAGGTCTTCCATAAATATTTGTTAAATAAAAAAAGGAAGAATGACATGTTGTCCCATTTAATTCAGCCATTTCTAGCACCTCTCTTGGCCCTACTCACAGCATACCTTCTGTAAGTTCTCAACAACAGGATGACAAACCTTAGGATTTAGTTATGAAGCAGAGACAGAAATGCCAGGAAGACTAACTTAAAACAAAATTTCTCTTTGGTAATAGTGTCTCTGACTCAGCTCTGGCGGAAAGTATCAACCTTACAAACCCACAAGGAAGAGGTGAAGATTTCACATCGTTTCTCATTTCTTTTGATGTTAAAAAGAGAATCATTTTAAGTGCTGGGACAGGGCTGTGAGAGGAAGGATGCCGGGCTCAGAGAGGGCAGTCATGTACAGCTACCTTCTCTTTGTGACCTCAGGGAGCAAGTGACTTTCTCTGAGTGCAGGTTTCCTTGCTATCAACTAGTAAACAACACTTCCTCTGCCTAACTTGCAGGGTTACCCCCTGATGAGCTCCTATTCACCCTCCAGAACCCAGTTCTCATGCCTCTACTCCTTCTGCTGCTTCAGAAGAAGAGGGCTTGCTCTTTGGTGTATGGCTCCTTCACAACACTCCTGTCTCGATTCCAGCATTAACTATGGGGCTTCCCTGGTGGCGCAGTGGTTGAGAATCTGCCTGCCAATGCAGGGGACACGGGTTCGAGCCCTGGTCTGGGAAGATCCCACATGCCGCGGAGCAACTAGGCCCGTGAGCCACAACTACTGAGCCTGCGCGTCTGGAGCCTGTGCTCTGCAACAGTAGAGGCCGCGATAGTGAGAGGCCCACGCACCGCGATGAGGAGTGGCCCCCGCTCGCCACAACTAGAGAAAGCCCTCGCACAGAAACGAAGACCCAACACAGCCAAAAATAAATAAATAAATAAATAAATAAAATTTAAAAAACAGCATTAACTATGCTGGGCTGCATATAGTTGCTTATAGATTTGGTCCCCGCAACATCTGTCACTCTGTGACCTCCCCAAGGGCGGGGGGCCACACTGCCACGGTGCCTGGCACACAGTAGTTGATCATTGCATATTTACTGAAGTAAACCACTGAAAAACTAGACGTGAAGGGGCTTTAAAACTGTGCACATAATATATAAAATGTAAAGCGTTACTATCAAGGACAGACCACACAAAAGCGTGGCACATTACTGCCAACCCTAGGAACAGCCCTTGTCTGCCCAGACCCTGTGAAAACATTTAATCCCATAGCAGCCAGATAAAATTCATGAACACCTGGAGGACTTGGGTGGCCAGGAGCAATTAGGAACTACAGAAGCATTCTCCTCAATAGTGGCCCTCCTCCTCCTCCTTCCCCTTCCAATGTGTTCCAACAGCTTTATTCCAGGATTCCGAACCCTCCCTGCCCACAGGGCTCAGAGGTAAGAATATTATATAAGGAATGAATGCTGCCTTCATTTGTTTTAATAAAAGAAACAGCGCATTTAAAGGAACACAGACTTCAGTGGCTCAGATATTTCAGAATGTGAATATGACCCAGAGGCTCAGGAATACAGAACGGCTGTCTTGAGGATGACCGTTTTTTCCTATTTAAAACATTCTGGAAAATTGCTCTGTGTCCCTGTGCCAAAATGAAAAAATGAAAAACATAAGGGCTATTTGGAATGTCTCTTCATTTTACAGATGACTTTAATGCATAATGTTATAAAGACGTGAAGCTCTCTGGCCTCAAATGCCCCGATGCAGCCGCCCAAAGCCCGGGAGAGGCGCTCGCCACAGTGTGGAATTTGTGAGCAGACCCTTGCAAACCAGACTCACTATCTCTGATGAGTTGCATCGCTGTTCGTGGGCTTTTTAGTTTCTAGGCGTTTCCTCATAAAATACAAGACTGCTGGTGTGGGTTAATTCCTTAACTGTCTTAACAGAAGAAAATGATCATGATGGTGGTGGTGTATCGCAGTGTGAAAAGCTGTTTTCACGTACATTTCTCCCCTTTTATTAGACACAGCAACTATGTTCACTAGGTAGGGGATGAATCACTGATGTTACGGATGTGGAAAAGGAAGGCTGAGAGAGGTGCCTTGGCTGGCTCCAGGTGTAATTCTTGGGCAACGGATGATCTTATAGCAGACCCCAGAGCTCTCTTATGATGGCTGGTAGTAGTGGGGTGGGGTCAGGGAGGTGGATAAGAAAAGGCACCGCTGTAAGTAGAGAGGATTTGACGGAATGCAAGGGCTGGAGTCAGGCCGACCTGAATCTACACCAGCGCCTCCCAAGGACAGGCCTCCTGATCACCGGCCAACTCGTATCCCTCTGGCCACAGTTTCCCCACTTAAAAATATGAATAAGAGTTCCCAACTCAAAGGTTGTTGTGAGGACCATGTCGGCGGGGGGGCAGAGGTGGGAAGAAAAAATAGCTGGTAGGGATTAAAAAAAACTGATCATTATTTCTAGCTTTACCGAGGGCTCTTGGCCCTGGAAAGGGGCTAATTTCATTTGTTCTTTGTGCCTCTGCCTGGTGGGAATCCTAAATGTTTCATAAGGCCCATCTCTCTTTTGCCCCTTTAGGGGCTGAGCTATAGACACATAGCTCAAGTGTCTGGCTTCCATGTTCAGAAGGAAAAACCATGCCTGTCTAGGCATACTCTGTGTGTGTGTGTGTGTGTGTGTGTGTGTGTGTGTGTGCATATGTGTGTGTGTGTGTGTGTGTGTGTGTGTGTGCTGGGCAGGGAGTGGTAAGCCTGGCGGCCTCTCTCTTCCACTCTTCTTAACTTTTGAAATGATAGTCACTTGTAGTTGACAAACCATCTTTGTCTTTTTCAGATATTTCTGTGTCTACAGAGATGAAAATCTTTGCCCAGATTCAATAAGGCAGGAAATCAATTAACGTTTTCATTTTCTGCTCGGCCTCAAAAGACAAGACGATGAGAGAAGGCCTAAGTAAAGAAAATGTGTACTGATTCCTGGAGGTTTCATTCTGGGTTCTATGTTCTAGGAAAAAAATAAAACAAGAACAAAGAGCCTTACATGCTCTATTTAAAACATAAATGTTTTTTCTTTTCCTGTTTAAAAAAAATGTACAAAGCCACTGCACTCGATTTTGATTAATACGGACAACTCTGACAGAGGAAAGACACCTCAGTTTTTAAAAGACAGCCCTCAACCTCACAGCTTGGTTTTTAAATGGGCTACATTTAAATACTTCCTTCTCTGTTTATTTCCAAACCCGGGCCATAAATCACCCTTATGAACACAATGGCCTGTGCCTATAGCAATTTATCATGTGGATAATGTCACCTGTTCAGGTGTGCATTAATTTATGCCTCAAATTAGAACTCCGGTTGGCTGAAATCTTCCCTCTCATCTGCACCTGAGCAGCAGCCCCTCAGGACCAACTGTGCTCTGCTCAGGGGACAGAGGAAGCTCGGTACCTCTTTATTCTCAGGTGAGGAGGAAGAAGCCGGCTGAAAGAAAGCTGGGGCCTAACAGTCCTCTCTAGTTGACTTGTTTGGCCTCCTCATAGGCCAAATAGGTACCAAGGAAGGTACCTATTCTGAAACGTTCAACAATTCCATCCCAAAGAGCAGACGACATGTGTGTCAGCTTTTAAATTTTTGCTCTAAGAAAAGACAAGGAACTGAAAAGGAGTGAGATGGAGGGATGTGGAGCCCATAAGGCAGCATCTCAGATTGGAAAGGATGCCAGAGTAGATGTTGGGATTTGAGGGTCCTAGTTTTGCTGCTACTTGTATGTCATGTTGATCAGCTCGTATCATCTTTCGGGGCTTCAGCATCCCTAGAAGGAAAATAAAAGATGTCCAGGGTCTTCCTTCACTGACATTCCATGGCTCTAATTCAAGAGGAAGTAGTTGTTTATTACTACAACCAATTATTTATTACTACCTATAACCCCTACAGTATAACTATTTTCTCCAGCTACCCCAAAATAGATGGGGTGGGGATGACTATAAGTTTCTGACCCATGATATGGAGAATTGGTTTTAATACATCTGGGTGGGGAAGTCTGTATTTGGTCTTCTCCTTTTTCTATCTCCACTTTATTTTTTTTCTCTCTCTCTTTTTTCCCCCCGCTCTCTATGTTTCACTATCTCTTTTTTCCACATATCTCAGGAATAGACAAAACACTTGCAGGAGCCGGCATTAATACTAACAAACATTCAAGATGGGTTTGCTCCACATTAGGTGTATTACATCATAATTTTTGAATAAAACAATCTCATTTAATGCTCCAAATAGCCTAGGGAGGCCCCAGTTAATCCTTTCCGTTTGACAGAGGAGGAAACTGAGACACGGAGAGGTAACTTGCCCAAGATCACACAGGGAATGGCGGAATCTGAATCTGATCCCAGGGCCATCTGACTTCCAAACAAGTGCTATTTCCATAGTGTTGAAGGTAGCAAGTTCATATATCAGGGTCCTTTAAAATGTGGTTTAGTAAGTTTGATCGCTTAAGCTCCACTGGTGATTACGATCACCTGTAGTTAAGGGGATTACGAATATTTTTGAATTTCCACAAATGAAAGAGGTGTGATGATAAAATTACATATGTATGAGATTAAGCGACTGATTGCAAAAGCCACACACAAAAACTAGTCTCCTCGTATTTTGGCCAGGGTTTATGTATTTGAATTGTAAATTCAGGGATCCTGGCTCAGTTTATTCCTCTTAATAAGCCTGTGATCACAGCTTTTACATTAAAATCGTCTCTCCCTTTCGACAGAAGAAACCTAAAATCCAAATTTATTCATTGTTCTTTTTTAATGGCCTCCTTATATGTGTAGTTTAAAAAATGATTTCCTCATGGCCCAAGTAAATCAAGGGAAAATGACTTCCCAACCATAGTTTTTAAATGTGCCAGTTTTGTTGAGGGCGTGAAAATTGTGAGAATCCCATGGATCCAGTCCTGAGCACATCCAGGGTGATGAATCACTGCTTCCACCAGTCACTTCCCCAGTAGGCAGCCCAAGTCATCCCAGGCTCCTCTCTGCTCCCCGCTACCCCCCTTATGTGGCCATCCCCTCTCACCATGACGCCACTCTCCACTGACAGGCAAGGGAACACCTGCCAGAGGGTGACTTCACCACACCAATCACTCTGACAACTGCCCAAATAAAACCGTGTCATTTGAACCATGAACAACAATGCAACAGGGCTGGGGAACTCAGACAGAGTTACAGAAAAAGCGGGGGAAGGGAGAGGGGGAGAGAGGGAGAGAGAGACAGAGAGAGAGAGAGAGAGAGAGAGCACTATTGCTGCAAACAATTAAAACACAGAGAGCACAGCTGGAGAGAAGCGTAAGGGTCGGAAAGCATTGGATTTGAGCCGAGCAGTACTGCTGACTGGGGATGCAACCTTGGGAAACTTATTTATCCTCTCTCATCCTGTTTTCCTATTTGTAGGTTGGAATAACAATAGGAGCCAACTCATGGTGTCGTTGTAAGATACTGAGTATTTATATAGAACACAAAGCACGTAGCCCTCAATTTGAGTTAGCTGATTTATATTGTATTATGAAATTAAGATTTTATGGTAAGTCTGCCTTCCCTGTACATTAGTGAACATTCCAGAGCCCAGTGTGCCCCTCTCTGGCGAACTGCTGGCTGCACCATTAAGGAGGATGCGAAAGAAGCCTGGATTTCAGTCCTGGTTTTGCCTCCGGCCAGATGAGGGACTTGAGACAGTCACATTACTTGGTGTCAGTTTCCATTTCTGCCAAATACAAGTGTGATTGTCTAATACAGCATCGTTTCCTCTACCTATCGTTCAATACCAGATTGTCAACACGAGTGGCAAAGGTGCACATTTTAGGCGTCCGGGAACCCTTTCCTTTGGAGCCCGGAGTCCTTTCCCTCCATACTTGCCCCTCCCCCAGGAGTGTCAGGGTAGACTGGGCAGGATTCAGTGCCTGGGAATTGTCTTTATACCTCCCTCCTTCTAGAATGCTCCAGTCAAGGCCACGGCGGCATCTCTAATGCTGCTTTGAAATTTTTCCCTTCAGTAGGAAAGTCAGAACTGTCAGAGGAGTTTAACTCTTCTGCTTCTGATTTCTTGGTAGGAACCCAAGAGGGAAAGAAAGGCAAAGGGTTTAAAAAACAAAAACAAAAACAAAACCTTCAGGGGAAGAGGAAAGTCCATATTCTAGTGGATGGCTGGACCAAAAAGCATCCAATGCACACGCACTCTGATTACAAGCTAACCTCTGCGGGAAGGTGTATCCACCCATCGCGCACAGCAGCAGCACCAGACTAATTCTGGGCCAGAGCGGGACGGAACAGTTCAAACGTCTCTCGCCACGCCTTTTGGAATGCCATCCTTCTAGTTCTACACAGCACGCAGCAATACCCCTAACGGGAACTTTCAGATGGCCTGCGCTGCCGCCTCTCCCAGGGAGGTGCAGTGGCAATGAGAATAACAGCACCCCCAGTACCTGAAAAGCCTTTATAATTTCATAAAGTGCTTTGACCTCTATGCCCTCCTTTGATCCCCACAACAACGCTACCAAGTGGGCAACACAGGCGTGATTATCCCCATTTCACAGATGAAAACACAACAACGCGTTGAGTGAGGTTAAAGATGAGCAGGTCAGGAGCAGAGCTGGGACAGGAGTCAGAGGTGACCTCCTCCACTATCACCACGGGTCCCTGCCACCGAGCGAGCAGCCTCTCACACGCAAAAAGGAGAAAAGTGGAGTCTTGAGAGTGTCGAGGAAAGAATACTGGGCCAAGTGTGAGGGGCTCTGGTTTTCAGTTTTGATTCTGCTCTGAGCTGGGGGACCTGGGGCAAGTTACTTGCCTTCTTTGGAGAAAGGTTCGCGTTTATAAAGCAATGTCCTTCAGCTCTAAATTCTAGAACTAATTCCCTGTCTTCTTGGGATGACCACGCTGACATCAGGCTTGGATTGGTAAATTGTATGGTAACAGCAGCCTGAACTGCAATCATCTGTGGAAATGTTCACAGTGAATTCCAATTCTGTCTTTGAAAAAATTCACGGTGAAAAGTTATACCTGCATATTATTGAAAAAGACAATCCTAGAAAGCTTCATAGAAAACCCAGCAGTACCCTCCCTCCATTTCTCATGCCCCAAGGGCAACCACTTTCAACTCCCCTAGCTGACTTTTGATATTTCCCTCCATATCGCTAAATAACATGTTTATGTAACTTCTTTTTAAAAAAAATTTTTTAAACATGTTTATTGGAGTATACTTGCTTTACAATGGTGTATTAGTTTCTGCTGTGTAACAAAGTGAATCAGCTATATGTGTACGTATATCCCCATATCCCTTCCCTCTTGCGTCTCCCTCCCACCCTCCCTATCCCATCCCTCTAGGTGGTCACACAGCACCGAGCTGATCTCCCTGTGCTATGTGGCTGCTTCCCACTAGCTATCTATTTTACATTTGGTAGTATATATAAGTCCATGCCACTCTCTTACTTCGTCCCAGCTTACCCTTCCCCCTCCCTGTGTCCTCAAGTCCATTCTCTACATCCGCGTCTTTATTCCTGTCTTGCCCCTGGGTTCTTCAGAACCATCTTTTTTTTTTTTTAGATTCCATATATATGTGTTAGCATACGGTATTTGTTTTTATTATTGTATTTAAGTAAGTCTTTGCGACTTACTTCACTCTGTATGACAGACTCTAGGTCCATCCACCTCACTACAAATAACTCAATTTCGTTTCTTTTTATGGCTGAGTAATATTCCATTGTATATATGTGCCACATCTTCTTTAGCCATTCATCTGTCGATGGACACTTAGGTTGCTTCCATGTCCTGGCTATTGTAAATAGTGCTGCAATGTACATTGTGGTACATGTCTCTTTTTGAATTATGGTTTTCTCAGGGTATATGCCCAGTAGTGGGATTGCTGGGTCGTATGGTAGTTCTGTTTTTAGTTTTTTAAGGAACCTCCATACTGTTCTCCATAGTGGCTGTACCAATTTTATGTAACTTCTTCTTGACTTTTCAGTTTTAGGCTTTATCTAATGAACTTCCAGTACAGAAGATGAGGTCTGTGCTTTCTTTTAAGAACTCCCACCCCTACCACACACATGCGCATTTCCTGTCCCCCATGCTGCCAATGTAGTTCTATCACAATTTGGTTGAATCAATATTCTGTGCTTCTGGTTTAATGACAGTGAAAATGCTATGCACTGCTAGGTCCTGTTGTATCCAATGAGTAATCTTCCTTTCCTGTACAATATTGTTTCTCTGGAGTTAATCATGAACTGGTTTGCTTAATTTTCTATCTACTGATTACTTTATTCAACCCCAAACTCTCCCCTGGTTGCGTAAGTCTCAATACATTCAAACACGTCAGGTATTTTACCCATTTCACCTTCTCGAAGTGGTTTCCCCAGGAGCCTCTTACGAACTCTAATCTGGACTAGCTCTTCTCTGGGCTGTTGCACAGCTGTTGTCTTGTGATTTCTCTTTCCCTGATCCTGGAACTCTCTTCACTCTCTATTTTGTTGACTGCCTTGTTCTTAGAGTCTGTGTCTCTCTTGGTTTATGTTCTCATTTTGATGGAGCTTCCTTCCGTAGTCTCCTGAGAGAGGATGTATGTGAGGTAAAACTTTGGAGGTCTCATAGATCTGAAAATGTTTTAATCTAACCTCATGTGTAATTGATAGTTTGGTGGGATACAGAATTCTACACTGGAAATCATTTTCCCTTAGAATTTTAAAAACCTTGCTCCATCATCTTTTAGTTTCCAAAATTGTCGTTCAGAAGCCTAATACCAGTCTAACTCTTGATCTTTTATGGGAAACCTGTTGTTTCTCTTTGGAAACCAAGCATCTTCTCCTTGTCTTTGGTGTTCTGAAATTTCTTAATGATCCTGCCTTAGTATCGATCTAATTTCATCCATTATAATAGGTATTCAATAGATTCAATGGAAAACTCGTGTCCATCACTTTCAAAATTTTCTGAATCATCTCTTGAATTATTTTATCCTTTCCATTCCCCCATTCCTTTTCTCTGTATTGGTTTTCATTTCTACTCTTAGATTTTTTTTTTTAACATCTTTATTGGAGTATAATTGCTTTACAATGGTGTGTTAGTTTCTGCTTTATAACAAAGTGAATCAGTTATACATATACATATGTTCCCATATCTCTCCCCTCTTGGATCTCCCTCCCTCCCACCCTCCCTATCCCACCCCTCTAGGTGGTCACAAAGCACCCAGCTGATCTCCCTGTGCTATGCAGCTGCTTCCCACTAGCTATCAGTTTTACATTTGGTAGTGAAGATTTTTAATTTGTTATAGCTCTCTTTTATTTTTGAGCGTTCCTTTTTTCTTTTAGAACATTCTATTATTCTTTTATGATGTCATATCTCCATTTATCTTTCTGTGTTTGTTAAACACAAACACAGGTTTTTTTTCCTCCCTTCCTAGTTTCTGTTTCCTCTAATTTGCTACTTAAAAAAAACTCTGTCTTTCATATTAGATGCTTTCCTCAAATGCCTGGTAATTCTTGGTTATTTGCTTATATTTAAGAGTGGGGCATTAAAAAGCTGAGTATGACTTTGGGGTTCATGAGAGGGGTTCATTCACTGCTATAATAAATGATTGGGCCATTTCCTTGGGGAACTCCAAAGCCAGTTTGTTCAGTGTTTTATTCCTCTTAGGCCAGTAAGATACCCCAGCAAAGACTCCAGCTCCTGCTAAGAGGTATACATCTGGCTGCCCTTGTGTGGGAGCCGGGTTGGAGGAAGAAAGCAGGGAGTCTTCCGTTAAACACATACATGTACCCTTAACTCCACTGCTTGTGCATGGTGTCCCAAGTCGAGGGACCACCAGTTCATATATCCAAAGAATAACTCTACTCAGAGAAGGGCTGGGGCAGTTTCTCAGAGGGAATTTAGGATCAAATTGCTACTTAAACAGATTTTTAAACAATATTCTATTGTTAACCCACATCCTACCCCACTTTCAGAGATAACTGGTGCCATCAATTCTTGGCAGTGAGTTCTGTGATGTTCTAGATTTTCCCCATTACTGGATTGGGATTCAGCTTTCTTTTCTTTTCTTTTTCTTTTTTTAAAATTTTTGACTGTGTTGGGTCTTCATTGCTGCGCGCGGGCTTTCTCTAGTTGCAGTGAGTGGGGGCTACTCTTCGTTGCGGTGTGTGGTCTTCTCATTGCGGTGGCTTCTCTTGTCGTGGAGCACGGGCTCTAGGCGCACGGGCTTCAGTAGTTGTGGCTCACGGCATCTAGAGCACAGGCTCAGTAGTTGTGGCTCGTGGGCTTAGCTGCTTCGCGGCATGTGGGATCTTCCCGGACCAGTGATTGAACCCGTGTCCCCTGCCTCGGCAGGCGGATTCTTAACCACTGCGCCACCAGGGAAGTCCCAGGATTCAGCTTTCTTATCTGGTAAGGCACAGACCTGTATTCCATTGGCTTTCTAGCTTCCAAAATAGTTGCTGATGTATTCTCATGTGTGGCCTTATGGGTTATCCTTTAAAAAGACTCTTTACAAAGGATTCTAGTGGATTTTGAGAACAGAATTAAATATGTGTGTTTAATCTGCTATCTGTTACTAACCATTTTGTCTAAGCTCCTTCATTCTGTCTTTAACATAGTAAAATAGTCAAATATACTTTGGACCAACAATATAATAACATTGTCTGAAAAGAAATCTTAATCCACTGGAAAACTGACAGTTTCTTTATGTCCTTTATTATTACCCATATCTCAATTCTCATTTCTGCCTAGTACATACCTGTAGGCCTGGTCCTGTCCAGTGGATTTGTAACCGGAGCCTTTTAAATATCTATTTGACCATTAATCTGTGGTGAGCAATGTGCAAAGTCAGCCAAGACCAAATGATGTCAATTTCATTTACCATCTCTTGGGCAAGGAACAATTTTCCATCTCAGGTAATTTACGAAAGTTGAGTCATTTGCATGTTCATTATTTTAATTCTGAAATGGCTATTCCCTACCTGCTTAAAAACCCCAAACCCCAAAGTTGAATCAAGTGGTAGAATTCTTTAATTTTGAAGAATTGTGCAAATTGTGGAAAAGCACAGTGTGTTGACAAGCATGGCCTCTGGTATCATACTGTCTACATTTGAATCTCTGTTTCCCTCTATGCGACCTTGAAAAAACTGATTAACTTCTCTGTGCTTTGGTTTCCCCACCTGTAAAAGAGCAACAATAGCACCTACCCTGTAAGTTTATCGGGAAAACTAAATGAAAATATAGATAAAGCACTTTTCCTAGTGACTGACACATAGAAAAAACTCAATAGATGTTAGCTAATTCTAATCATTATTATCCCATATTCTTAAGGCCTTAGGAATAAAATTAATAGATATGCATTAACTGTAACTTGGCTTGATAATGAGACATTCCTTCACTCTTCAGTGATATAAGAGAAATAATAGTGTCATGCGATGGTTAAATGATAAATTCAGCACCTGGTGGATTCGAGAAGAAATACACAGTCTGGTAGAAAGAGGTCTCAGGTCAGAGAGCCCTAGTGGGATATGACGGATGGAATGTACACATTGGATGGATGAACATCATCCAGAAGCATGTCCTGCTATTATATTTAAAAAGGATACTGCCAGAGTCTGAACTATGGTGACAATAGCCAAGGCATTTCCATTGCACCAACCAGAAAAGGCTAGGCTCTGTGGTAACAAAGAAATCCTTATCTCAGTAGCTTAACAGAAGAAGCTTTATTTCTTGATTCCACCAAGTCTGATGTGGATCAATAGTCCTTCCCCATCTTGTTTCTCTACCATCTGGAACACACGGTCTCCAAGGTCTCCAAGGTCTCCAACAGAAGGGAGAAGGGAGAGAGAAAAGGCACATCAATTCTCCAGTGCCTGGCACTAGAACTTGTACCGCATCTGCTAACGTTCTATTTGCCAGAACTCAGTCTCTTGGCCCCAACCTAACTGTGAGGAGACAGTGAAATGTCATATCCTGTGTGCCCAGGAAGAGCAGACAGGGTGGTGAGTACAGAGCCTCATGCAGGACACTCCCTTTGTGGAGATCTGTCTGGACAGCCAGATGCTTTCTGCAGGGAACACTTTTCTATCTATTCACTGAGTACTGACGGTTGTGCACGGTGGGCTGCCAGTCTCTTTGCTCAAGTCCCATAGAACCCATAGGTGGCCAAGACCTGAAACCTATGTGCTTAGCCATCCTAGTACTCAAGGCAGTGAGAATCTAGGCAGACAATATGGTTGGAGCTCCACCTCTAGTGGTGAGTGGGGTCTGGAATCTGTTGACTAAAACCTGGTCTTCAAAATGAGCCCTACTCAACTGTATCCCTTGCCCATCATTCCATCAGTTCTGCCTTGCAGCTGAACTTAGAGATTCTAATGGGTGACAGCTGAGGGAATAGAAAGAAAAGAAATTACTCTAGAATATTATATCTTTATTATAATTATTTATCAGGTCAGACCTAATAACAACAATATTTTGTATATCATAGTTTATACAAAGTAGTTTTATCTCTGATGCCTTATTTTATCATCAAAATCATTTAAGAAGTAGCAGAATTATCATAATTTTACATACGAGAAAATGAAGGCTCAGAGAATGGAAGCATCACATTCAGAATCACTCAGTGGGGACTTCCCTGGTGGCACAGTGGTTAAGAATCCGCCTGCCAATGCAGGGGACACGGGTTCGACCCCTGGTCCGGGAAGATCCCACATGCCATGGAGCAACTAAGCCCGTGTGTCACAACTACTGAGCCCATGTGCCGCAACTACGGAGCCCGCATGCTGCAACTACTGAAGCCCGCGCACCTAGAGCCCATGCTCCACAACAAGAGAAGCCACCGCAATGAGAAGCCTGCACACCGCAACGAAGAGTAGCCCCCGCTCACCGCAACTAGAGAAAGCCCGCGCGCAGCAACGAAGACCCAATGCAGCCAAAAACAAAACAAAACAAAAAAATCACTCAGTGAGCCGTTGCTGGAAGTGACCCTGGAGACCGGGTCTTCTCACTCGTGTCTAACTTGGACTTTTCCTTTGTGTGTCTTAGGTAGTTGTTGGACACGCATTATGGCTCTGTTCTGTACTATGGGGCAAACAAAGTCTTTGAACTTAAGTAATTTAGAATCCATCTGGATAAAGAGGCTTACCACATTTCATAAAACAATCTATAAAAATTAGGAGAGAATATATAATTAGGGATTAATTTAGTTCTTCCGGTCCAAAAGGACAATTTTGCACAACAAAGATGGAGTATTTAAATGGCTCCCAAACCTCGTACAGCCTCATGTCTCCATGTCCTTGCCCAGGCTGTTCCTTCCACACAGAGGACTTTCTCTTAGATCTTAGCCCAGTAATCTCATCTGTCTACTGCTGGTTCAAATGCTACTCCCTTCCCCCAAGGTCTTCTCCAAGCTCTCCAGTCTGCCCTCTCCGAGGCGCCCTGCACCTGCCTCTTCTGTACTGAGCACAAATCACATGTGTGTTCAGGCTGTTGATTTTGGGTGGAGACGGACAGGATGGAGGGGATGTATGGTATCTTTTTCTCCTTCAGGGAAGTCTTTGATTTCCTGAAGGTGGGAATCAAGCCTTTTCCTGCTCTGCATCTCCAGGGCCCAGTGTGGTTCCTGACATGAGTTAAAGGTTCATGGAATGAAAAAAACAAATGATCTGGAAGAGAGCACAGAGCTTCCCAAGATGCCCAATATAGTCCCTTAGGTGTCTTTCCTAAGCTTGAATTCTAGAATTTTGGAGGCAGGAGACCAGAACTAAAGAAAATGGGTGGAAGAGAAGAAAGGGGCTGCACCAGCAGATGCATACAAATGTCTGGGGTCTGTACTCCTGTTACCTGAACATGAAGCCCCCCAACAGCGACCTCTCTATTCTTTCACCCCCCTCCCTGTGCTGTTGGGCTTTGTTCACCATTTCTGACTTGACCGGTGCTGTGATTCTCCTCCAAAGGGCCGCCTTTGGCATGGCGGTGAATCAGCTTCTCTGTATGCAGAGAACCCTCGAGTGTGGAAGAGCAGGGGGTGCAGTTAGTAGGATAGGTTCTGGGTGCTTCTCCCCAAAGGTCTCTCCTAACCCTTAAGGAGTATTCTTTGCTTAGGCACTGGGAAAATCTGAATCTGTGTTCATAAGTGGGACACATGAAGCAAAAGGGGTTGATAAAACATAAAAATCCCCAGTTTCTCTTCCCATGGTTTGACCTCAAGGAAGTCAACTAAGCCAACAGCGTTTCGATTGACTCCTCTATAAAGGAATCTAATGATACTTCGCCCAACTCGTGGAGGAGTGGCGAGGCTTCATTACCCAATGCTCATTTCTTTCAGCACTTTGGATGTTCTCCATGGGCACAAAATTATGTTATTACTTGGAATAATAATAATAGTTCCCCCTAATAATTGTGTGTTATTATTGCATTTAAGGAACTGTATTAGAGGCCTTCTGGATCTAGTTTAATACCTATAAATGTCTCTCCCTAGCAAAACAAGGGAGCATTGCCCAGTGATTACGGTTTGTCTTACATTTCAAAACTAGTCAGTTCAAACCCTCAGCAGAGTCCTTAAAAGAGCGCCTGGCCAAGGGGGACCTCTTTTGATCGCGGTTCGTTGGACCACTGAAAGCACTAGACTTTTGCAAGGCGGCTGGCTTTCAAAGCGAGGACTTGACAACTCTGAGGGCCCAACCTAGCCCTGAAAAGATAGGCGCAGAGCCAAGATAAGCAGGCCCAGCCTCCCCGCTGCAGCCAGAGCAAGGCGCCCGTATCACAAACCCGATCGCTGCTGCCTCCCTACTTTCGCCACCGATTTCCTCTGGTTCTCAGAGTCAAGTCTAAATGCCTCCCCAAGTCATGCAAACCTTTCGAGTGGTACCCTGACTGCCCCTCCACTTCATCTCTAGACACCCTCCCTTGTGTGCTCTGTGCCTCCATCCTGATCTTTTATTTCTCCAAACACACAAGGGTCTCTCTCTCCTCGGTCCTTAACAAGCTATTCTGCAGCCTCTCCAAACCCCGTCTTTTCTGTCCTTACCTCTAGCTCTCAGGTGGACGGTTCCTCCTTCCCCAGCCCTCCCCAGTGTCCCACCACATCCTTTGTATCCTGGGTCAAAGACTTGGCAGAGAGAATCGCACTTTCCTGTTGAATTCCGGGTTTGCGCATGAAACCGTGTGGGAGCACGAAGTGTGCCGCTCTTGTGCCCTAAGTCTGCGCACAGTAGGTGCTTCATCAGTATTTGTTGAATGCATGAAAGAATAGCGTTTCACTCTTTTTTTTCTTCTATTCCATTCACTTATATTCAATGCCCTGACTCTCATCCTTATCCTTTTCTACTCCTCCCCTATACCAATCATGGGCAAGGAAAATGGGTAAAAAAAGGGAGAAAAGAAAAGAAGCAGCAGATTCCTGAAAGGAGAGAAATACTGCAGGTGGGAGGGATGAGGAACAAGGCAAAGTGAGAAAGGAAGAGGAATATCTGGGAGGGGAAGATCTAAAATGAAAGTAGGGGACAGGTACATGGATTCTAATATGTTAAGATTAGTTTAAAACCATCCTTAAATTTTCTTTTTCAGGAATTCTTCACATAAGAGAATGAGGAGGGCAGGGGGAAACTGTTAGGATTCTTTACATACATTATCTCCTTTATTATTACATTCACCGTATTAGACAGTAATTTTTGCAACAGATAACAGAGGAAAGCAGAAAAACTCAGAGAGTTAGAGTGTCCTGCTCCAGGTCACACAGCTTAATAAGTGGCAAAACCCAACATGAAACCCGAATGTGTCCGAATCCCATCCATTTAGGAGAGCAGGATACCCGCTCCACTGATGGAGCATCCTTCCTCTGGGATTCTGAGGCCCTCAAGTGTCCCTTCTCTTTGAGATGCAGAAGAGAAAGGGGGTAGCAAAACTAAAAAGAAAAAAAAACCCTTAGCATCCAGCTACAGTGTTAAATGCTGCACTTCGAAGAGTGGTTTCTTACATTTGCATGAAAAAAAAAATTCCTATTTTTTTTCATCAGAAGGAAAAGGAACTGAACTGATTTTCCTTGGCTCTTGCTTTGTCTTTCCTATTATTAGGTACATGTCTCTGAGTCCCTTTGCATAAGTAGGCCCACCAAGCAAGTTGTTAATCCCTTGTCACAGCAACATTTTCTGCCATGGTTTGGGCCTGGCAGACACAACTGTGCTTATGCACTTTTGCAAAACCAGCACAACGAAGCCCAGCAGCATACGCCCTCCACCACTGTTTGCCTTTCGAAAGGCTCTGTGACACCAATTAATAGATGCCAGAAGTCCAGATGCTTACTGACATCTAAATAACTTGGTCGTACTCTCTGCTTTCCGAGGTCTAAATTTCCCCTCCCTTTGGAAAACGAGATTAAAAACAGAAGTCCCACATAGAGCGGGCAACTGTCTTGTCTTTGATTTATGCTATCACAGGAACTGTGGTCCTTGAAAGAAATTCCATCACTACCATCATGAGGATGAAGATGCAGTTAACAAATAAATCCTTCAGGAGCGTGCCCTGATGCTGTTGAAATTTGCATGAAACAATGATGTATGAGAAAGGAAGATTTTTAAGTAACACGATACAGGCACACACATACTGTGGAATGAGTCAAGGCCTAGAAATACCATGTGTAAGAGAACCAAGTTTATCATCAATAATAACACATTTCTCCCGAAAAATACTAGGTTACTTCGCCTTTCTTCATTCCTGGGCCTGGCTCTGTAAAGGGAAGAGAGAGAACCAAAACCTATCTGTGATTCAATCAGAAAATGCAAATGAGGTCAAGTTTCTGACAGGCTTGTGAGATTTCCCTAGAGAACTTTCCACAGCGTCTAGGCTGCTGCCGGTGCCCTTCGGAGGCTGGGGCTTGTCTGTGGAGTGAAAGGCAGGCAGTGCGAGCCCCCTCCTTCTTCCCTGGGACCATTGGCTGGCTGGACACTTGAATTCCAGTAAGGGACTTCTGAGAGCTGTGGGAATACTATCATCCGGGGACTGAGGTCACACCAGACACAGCAAAAGGTCATCTTTTCGTGGTGAAGCTCACGGCCTGCCTCTCTATCCTGTCTCAGAGTGAGGACCCGGCACCCCAAATGAGGCAGGAGGGAGGTTCCTTGGGGGAGAAGGGATGCTAGAAGCATCCTGCCTGCTTCTGGGATGGTGACTCCACCCCTGTGAATGCTCCAGGGCAACCTGGGAGGAAACCTCTCTCACACAACCCCTCCCCTCCCTGACAACCTAAAGGAAAAGCGTGTGTGTGTGTGTGTGTGTGTGTGCGCGCGCGCGCGCGCGCACGCGTGCATTTCACACAACTCTGTCCTCCCCTGGGCCACCGAAGTCTGAAGCCATCCTGCTATCTTGCGATTGGGAAACTCGTTGTTTGGGACAAGTTGACAAGTGATGCTACAAGTCAGGACGCTGCCCTCTGCCTTCCAGCGACCTGAGGGTAGTTCGGGGAATTTATAGGGTTTCTCTTTGCTCACGCAGGTTCCAGCATGTGTTCTGAAAGTAACCTTTTTTTTTTCTTCCCAGAGATAGGTAAACATTGCCCATCAAAACTATATGCCAGTTCCCTTAAGTTATAAGAGACTAGACAGTATCAGGAGCTGGCCTGCAAGGGGCTGACAAAAGCGGGGAAAAGACAGAGCCTCCCCGCCAGCCCTGAGTGTGCCGGAGGTCTCACAGAAAGTGAACCCTTTATTAAACATTTCACGCCTGGGAAAGAGCTGGTGAGAATGAGGCCTGCATTGCTTGAAGGGGGTTTCAGATTTGAGGTCAAAAAGGTGGATTCTCTTACCTGTAAAATTTTTTTAAAATGATTTTTAAGCCAAATGTGATTCTTCTGGCCTGTAGCTTTCACAGTGAGAATGAGCTGTGGGGGTGGGGTGGAGGGGGCAGGTGTATAGGTCTTAAAGGAAACGTGGAGGAAAACAACACAGGTTTCCCCTAAGCTGTGAAAACTGCATGTCTGGAGGTTCCTACTTCACTATCAGTCAGCCTCGTCTCGGTTTTTCATTTCTGAGATTCCCTCGACCACATGTGTTTCGAAGCGAAGTTGCAGTTCACAGACACTAGAACGACGACGAGGGAAGCTTGTGAAAATGCATGCTCCCAGCCCTCGCCCCAAAGGATGCTGGGTATGGTCCAGGGATCTGTAAAGGGGGAGGCCGATTTCTAATCCCCGCCCCAGCTCTGTTGCCCTAAGAGTCTAGACTTTCTGGAAACAAGCACCACCAGAACTGCAGCTACCCTGCTGCCAGAGTACACCTCACCTCTGCCAGGTGTCACCGATTACCTAGGCTCCCCTGCAGGCCCTCCAGCCTTGGCCAAGATTGGCTCCTGCCACCAGCCCCAAAGAAGAGCCCAGAAGCAGGGCCAGTTGGCTGTGTAAGGGATCTATCCTCCACTGAAGACGCCTTCAATGCCTCCAGGCTTTCTGATCATTGGAGGTGCTGTGTGCTCCACTCCTAGGCAACTCCCTGCCTTGCTGCAGCTTCCTCCTACCTCCCTGCTCCTGGCAGTCTGCCCATCTCCTTCAGGGTGACTCCTGACTTGCTCCTCTGATCAGCAATGTGGTCTGTGCCTCCTTGGCTATTTGGACCAGGGGCTCCTAGCCTCTGTGCTTCACTCCTTGAGCTGCCCAGATCCCAGTGCTAGGGGTCCCCAAAGCCTTCGGCCCTCCAGAAGGTGAGGCTCACATGAAAGGGATAGCCTTCTAGTCTTTCTCTCCTCACCAAAGTGTCCTGAAGGCTTCCATGTGACTGGCAACTCACTATGTTTACCCCCATCCCTGAAATAATCACTCCCTCCACTGCATTCCCCAAAGGCTCAGGACACACATCTATCATTTCACATCATGCTCTAATTATTTGTATCCATCTGTCCTCCCTGCCTAGGCTGTGAGATCTATGATGCCCAAGACTGTGACTCACTCATCTTTGCATCCCTGGCAACGAATGTGGGGCCTCATGATACTGATAGAAACATTTATTGAGCACTTACTACTGGGCAGGCCCTGTGCTAGGTGCTTTCAGGCACTGTGCCACCTTACCCTCACGACAACCCTCCAAGAGCGACACTTTCATTAATCCCATGTGAATAAATGAGGCCAAAGAGTTTAGGTAACTTGACCCAAGTCACACAGCCAGTAAGCAGTCAGGTTAGGATTGGAATCCCAGCAGTCTGACTCTTGACTTCCACGGTAAGAGCTCATTCAAAGTTTGCTAAATAAATAAAGGAAATAGGAACAAATGAGCAAGAGGAAGCAGCTGCAGAAGCACTGCATTTTGGAGCTGAAAGGAACTTCGAGACCATTTAGTCTAAACCCTGATTTTATTGCTGGAGAAACTGAGGGTCAGAGCAGTGAAACAAGGTGTCCAAGGTAAAATATTGTGGTGATGAGGGGTCCCCGGCTGTGGACGAGACGGCCTGGGTCAGAATACAATTCTGTCACCTACTCTCTGTGTGACCGGCACGTTACTTAGCCTCCTTGTTCCTCAGTTTCTTCATCTATGAAATGGGGATGATAATACCAGAATTTATCTCATTGTGTTGTTGTGAGTATTAAATGAGATAACGCAAATTTCTCAGAACAGTGTCTGGTATATAGCAACGCTCTTTCAATGTTAGCTGTTTTGTCATTATTAGTAGAATCACAACACTCGGGGCTGACAATAGCCTTGGAAGTCATTAAGTCCAACTCTGATTTTATCAACGAGGAAATGGGGCTTGAGTTCTATGTTTACTTTCACAACTAGAAACGCTAGGATTTGATCATTTTTTTAAAAAGCCTGGGGACCTCCTAGTTCCATGCCCTCATTTTGCGAATGAAGAAGCCCAAGGAGTCAGACAACTGGCCAAAGTCTCCACCCCGTCAAAGCAGAGTTGGAAGCAAACCTGGGTCTCCTGACTTCAGCTGCACGCCCACAGAACCACCCACGGGTCCCAGGCTTCTCAGCTCAGGAACAGCGAGTCCAACTGTCCACGACTCAGGTTTAGTAGAAACACTCCATGCTGGAGCTCAAATTCACAGAAGCAAGTCCATCAAGATCCAGTTCTTTCATATGACAGGTGGGTAGAATTACAGAATCACATTGCAACTGGGGATTTGTGAGATCTGCACTGCAAGAAGGCAAAACTCCCCACCAGCAGGCTGACCGGTGAGTGAGTGAGTCAGCATTTATGTTGCAAACTACCCAAGGATATATACTCTAGCCAGCACTCTGCCGGCAAGCACCACTCACCCTCCCTGGGGCCATGTAGCATCAGTGGTTCTTTATCCACGATGTGCATTAGGTGCCTTTGAAAATGTAGATACCCAGACCCCAGCCCAGACCAACGATAACAGAATCTCTTGGGATGGGGCCAGGCATCATTATTTTTTAAAGGCCTCCAGGTGATTCTAATAAGTCCTGAGATAATCCGTAAGGCAAGTGAAATGTCCTCCACCCATAATATACTAGGGTAGTGGTTCTCAGAGGGTGGTCCCCAAACCAGCAGCGTCACTCGGCTTTGTATTAGAAATCCAGATTCTACATTAGGTGCCGTCTATCATTTCCTCTCATCATACTCTATTGTTAGTTTTCACACCATTCGGCAGGATGTGAAATTATACCTTTATTTACTGTCCTTGCCTACCCCCCTCTACTTTAGACAGTAGCTTTCATGAATGGAGGTTCTAACCATGCCTATTGTGTTACTCAGAGTGCCTGGCACACAGCGGGGAGACACAACAAATACCAATTTAATGAGTGAATGAATGTTAGGTATGTATAGGCAAGACAGATGTGTTATTGCATTTTCCATTTTTCAGAATTCATTGCTGTGGCCTTATTGGGTAGAACACAAGCATATGTAATAACATGTTTACCTCCCTCAGAAATAAGCAAGGAAGTTTAACTCAAGGTAGCAAGCAACTAGGAATTTTTAGACAACTACCAAGAAAAGGAAAAGACCAAAAAAAAAAAGTAAAGAATTGATATTGACGAGAAAAAAAAAATCAGTGTAAAAACTCTGGCTAAAAGACTGGCTTGCCTAAGACACTAATGCTGTTCTAGGTCAGGTCCCTAACTATTTATTAAATGTAGCTTTGGGGCAGCCAGAATATTAATAAGCCCTTTGTGAAAAATAGTGACGTTTAAAGACATGGTTCATGGCCTTTAAACTGTTGTGAAAACAGAGCTTATTGATGTGGAATTATAAAGAGGTTAACATAAGTTAGTGAGTAGTGAAGTGTGATTTCCAATTTGCAGATCTGTTGAATGCTTACAAATATGAGTGCTGGTCAGATCAGCTGTCCTGATTCAGGTTCACGGGAGACCCAAGGAAGAGATCCACAGAGAGAGGGCGCAGGACGTGTTGGCATAATCAGGGGGGGCCTTTGTGGAGGAGGAAGAGGTCTGGGATGTGGAAACATCTTGACCCCGCCAGGTTTTGGAAGTTAACCTAGTCAACAATTCTCCCTAGCACTGCGTGGAGAACAGGCCTCATCTATGAAGTCAAGATAAACTTTGTTCTTGGATGGGATTTGGGGGTTCAAATAAGGAGAAACAATTGTCTCTGTGAACTTTAAATACTGTTTTGCTGACAGAGGCCAACTGGCTCTTTTCAGAGACATCTTCCCTTGTAAAAGGGATCCTAAAGTGCCAGCAACTGGGGTGTTACATTCAATAATAAAATCAGTGTTTCAAATCTTAGTGAGCTAGTGGCTGTATACTGTAGTGATTAAAGCAGACTGGCCGGGTTCAGATATCAGCTCTGCCACTTAATAGCTGTATGATCTTGGAAAAATTACATAACCTCCCTTTACCTCAGTGTCCTCATCTGTAAAATGGAGCTAATAACAGTACCTTGCTTGTACGGTTGTTACTGTGAAGATGCACTGAGGTAATTTATATAAAATTTCAGAACGGTGCCTGACACATAAGAAATGCTACAGAAGTGTTAGAAATCACTATTTAGAAACCAAACTCAATCTCAAACCCATGCAATCTGTTGTTTAGATCTATTTGCTTATCCAAAAGACCACCCACAATGAACTGCAACTCAGCTAAGGGACAGGATAGCAGCTAATCAAGGACAAAATAACCTGAATATAAAACATCACAAATAAAGAGGGTCCAAACAGGTTAAAGCAGGACAGGGCAGCCCAGAACTTGTGGAGTTGTCTCACGCTGATGCCTGAGTATTAGCTCAGGTGATTAGAGCATCGTTGTAAGGAACAAAGGGTTACAGAGTTAATCCTAATTGGAATCAGTTGACTTCCCCCTGTGCTGTGGTAACAGGGTTATCTGGGTAGCTTTCTAAATTTCTGTGCCACTGTCACCAAGTAGAACTGGAAGAAAGCATAGTGGGGATGGCTCACCACAATCCATCACTGCTTCTAGCACACGTGTAGGTGCTTCTAAATCTGCACCCTCCATACACACGGAAGGCGTTACTGCAATTATCGTATAGGAAAGTCAGGTTGGATAAGAGTGGTAAAAATGAAGCTTTTCCATGGAAGTCACTGTGACATTAATAACTATGTTCACTATTCATTAGAGACCAGAATTTGAACTATGGCAAAGCTATCTCAGAGCCTCATTCAGGAGGTTTGTTTGAATCACTGGAGCTCCATAAGGGGTTTGATTCAAGGTGGCCTCATTTAAACGTCCCAAGGCCAGTGAACTCCTAGAAGAATCCACAGTCAGCTCCGAGTAGGCCTGCTTCCCCACCTTACATCTCCATCCTCCAAGCGGGGTGCTGCCCCTCCCCTTGGCAGAAAGCACGGCAGGGAAGAGACAACAGCAGACTGCATACTGGGATCCTGACCCTTCCGGAATTTGCTTATCTGTAAAAATATGCAATTGGATTAGGTAATTTCTAAGACCCTTCCACTTCCGAAATGTGAATCTAAGGGGATCTCTGATATGCATAATTTAGATCTAATTTATATGATTCTTGGGCACAACAGCTGTCACAAACGATCACATGAAGAGTCTCCCCACTGAAAACACATCTCCCCCTCTCCCTGTCACAGTTCCTGACATTTTACCATGATGAATATATTACTTGGTCTTCAAAGGCTTTGTACATTCTTAAGAGTCTTCTCTTAAAAGGCAAGTAACTCTGAAAGCAATTTAAGCCTTTACAAGTTCTCACCTTATAGGCAGGGCCAATTGGTCAGATGCCTCTCCAAACATGACTAAGAGAAAAGCCCTATGGGAACGGAAGGCTGGATGGGGATGGGGTGGGTCCCATTCTACCTGAGAGTGTGCACTTGGTTGCATTCATAACCCTAAGTCCTGTTAGGGCACGTGCTTGATATTTTAAAATGTTTTTGTTTTTTTAGAAGGAAGAAAAGAAGGAAAGAATGGAAGGAAAGAAGGAAAGAAGAAGGGAAAAAGGAAGGAAAGAATGAAGGAAGGAAGAAGGAGGGAGGGAGGGAAGGAAGGGAGGAGGGAAGGAAGGGAGGAAGGAAGGAGGGAAGGAGGGAAGGGAGGGAAGGAGGGAAGGGAGGAAGGGAGGAAGGGAGGAGGGAAGGAGGGAAGGAAGAAGGAGGGAAGGAAGGGAAGAGGGAAGGAAGGGAGGAGGGAAGGAAGGGAGGAAGGGAGGAGGGAAGGAGGGAAGGAAGGAAGGAGGGAAGGAGGGAAGGAGGGAAGGAAGGGAGGAAGGACTAATGAATGTCCAAACAAGAAAGTATTCTTGAGAGTACCTCCCGCATCTGACCTGGTCAGTATGTACCCAAGGGCACCTTTTCAACTTAGGTCCCAGGTGCTAAAAACAGCCCCACTCTGGAAAGGCAAGTTCCAGGCTCTCTGCTGCCTCCCCTTAGCTCTGAGAGGGTGCTGGCCTGTCACTGCGGACTATTCAGGGGCTCTGGCAGACCAGACGCTGCTATGCTGAGCCCTGCACCAGTTCTAGGCGCTACACTTTTTTTTAAGCAGCTTGATTTAAATGAAGAAAGAAATTGGCTTGTATTTTTAGCAGCTCCTGCTACTAAAACTCATTTGACAAAAGTGCCAAAGGGACAGTTAAGTCTGAGTATGATTTTTTTTTTTTTTCCCATGGAGAAGGAGGAGGGTATAATTTATCTGAAAATGACTGGTACTTTCCTGGCCTGGGGACATTATTCTACCTGCTCTCTTTTTTTTAAAGACATACTCTTTTTTTTTTTCCCATCAAATTTCAAACTTAGGATTATTTATTGTGTTTAGCTTTAGTTCCCAAGCCCTAACCAACCACAGAAAGGAAAAGGTGTGCAACCTCAGTTCAGAAACTTCACAACCTTCAATTACATTTCCGAATTAGAGGCATCTACCTGGGTAGACCAGCCCCTCCCCTCCCATACCTGTGATACAGATATAATGTCAAGTATCTCGTAAAGTGTAACAGTAAGCCTAACTGGAAAACAGTATTAATATTGTGCTTACATATACTGGGCACCAGACTCAAAGTATATAATTTCAGAGTGCCCTAAATCCCCTCTTCCCAAATGTTTCCATTACTGACTTGCCTTACTGTCTTATCTGAGATCCCCTCTGTTACAGCTATGGAGAGAATTACTAGAGTGAAGAAGTCTTTTCTTTTCTAGAGTTAAGGCATTAGTCCATCAGAAGCCTCTGCTAAAATGCTTCTTACTTAAGAAAGGAACATTTTAACCCAATAATACCTTGACATAAATGACTTCGAAAGATGAGTTACGTTGTAGAAATGGAGCCTTGAGAGAATGAGAGTTTTGAAGGATCTAGGGCTAGTACAAAAACGTCTGGTGTATATAAAATCCCAAATGAACTCATTTGTTCATTTGTTATTTGAAAGCTTTTCCCCAGAAATGCAAAATTGTGAAGGGTGGTTATGTTCCCAAAGGGCAGTCTAAAAAAGTATGTTTCAACCACAATGCACTTGAAGTACAATCCTGAAGGTATCCCCAAACCACCCTTCATGGCGAGGCTTCCACAGTGAAGTGTATTCAGGGACCAGCATGGGGGCCAGTACTCCATCTTCGTGGTGCAGTTACATGGGGGACGCAGAGCTGCCTCTTGGGAGAGAGGGGTTCTTGAAGGAATCCAGGAGGGGGAAGGAGATGCTTATGTTGGTTCCTGAGAACAGGCCAGGTTCATCTGTGGGTGTCTGCTCCCCAGGACCCCAGGGGTTACTGACTGTCCCTTATTACCGCTGCTTCCGGTCAGGATTCTTAAAGCCTCCTTTAGAGCAGTCAGTACTATGATAGCAGTCGGAAAACTGTATTGTAGCCACTGTGTTCTAAGCAGCCAGACGCAACCTCTCATTCAGGTTTGGAACCCCTGGTACAGCGGATGGCAGGTGTTAGGTGCTCAGCAAGAACTGGATGATGTAAGAAAGATTTGTGCACATTTCAGAGACAAACCAGTACCAACTATGTGGGGCATTTCATTGTAGGGGGTCATGAGGGTGAAGCACAGGTGAGGGATGTCAGGAGTGGTGGGGAAAGGAACTGGCTGAAGAAGCTTCCTGAAGAAGGTATGAAGGAGGACGTGGGGAGCGAGCTGAGAATAGAGCAGACAGCCAGGGAGGAGTGGTGGTCGGTGTGAGGAGCAGGGAGCACGGCTGGGGAGAGATTCACTTCTCTACCCTTTCAGCCTTGACTCCAGACCTCTGCCTGGAGCGAAGGGGAAGAGGCAGGTAGGACAGGAAGTCGGTCCTGCCAATGCAGTGGTCTGTTCCTGGTAAGGAAGGCTTGGGTTGGGGCCCCAGAGGGCATCATGAGGCTCCCAGAAGGAAAGAGAGTCTACGAGGAGGACGATGAAAGGGGAGGTGGAGAGACTCTTTAGTGACGGTCAAATCTGGACTCAGCCACAGTGGGCGGGGCTGGGGTGTGTGTGTGTGTGTCTCTCTGTTCACCTCCTGCACCTCCAGGCACCTGCATTCTCCTGCTCAGCAAATGGATGCACCCTCTACCCTGGTCCAGACCCACAGGAGACGTGGGACCCTTGAAGAGAAAGCTCTTGGGAGGCACTTGGCAGAAATCACCCAGGATATTTTTCATAACCTTAGGAATAAAGCAATAAAAGCCAAGCCTTGGTTAATAGCTTCTCCAAGGACTACTACTTTACACTCTCCTTCCCTCTCTTCTTCCTGATTCCCACTGATTTTGATTCTCTCTCATCTTCAGACAACGTCTTGCCACCGGAAGCTCCTCTAGTCTCTCTCAAACCTGTGCAAAGGTGCAGAATTCATTTGCATTCATTACGGTCCCTGGGCAACTCATTTACTTTCATCTTGCAATATCCAAAGAGTTACTCATTTACTTAGATAATTTAAGGATTTCCAGGAGTCCTTCAAAGAAGGTATTAGGAATCCCCCTGCCCCACAAGACTTTCCAAAGAATTGATAGCCCCTCTGGGGGGAGATGGGATGTCCCAGAGAGCGAGAGAGCCAGTCAGGCAGAGCATTTAGTGAGAATCTACCAGGGAGGGGATGTCTTTCCTCTGGCCCAACCTGGTTCAGGCTTCACCTTTGCTTACTTGGATTATTGCCAGTCTGGAGACAGGATTTGCCCCAGGGAGTTTCAAAGCAGGAAGTGTTAGTCTCCCTTGGCATTTATTTATACCTTAGGGCTGATGGAATTCAGTGGGTCGCTGCTCCCTGGGGCACTGACCTGTTAAACTCTATCCCTCAACTGGAGTGGAAGATGCTGTCCTCAGTTATTGCATCAGTGATCAGGAGACAGTGGGGGTGACAGAAGGGCTTTTTCAGGAACTTTGTGATCACACCGTAGAGATACTAACTTCTATCTCCTGCTGGGCCCAATTCTGCTAAAAAGTAGTGGTCTGTTCATGTCTCTGGCTTGAGTTCTCGTTCCACGAACCCTGCAATAACTGGGGAGAAACTCTGCACATCTGGAGGCCTCCAACTCTGACTCCTTCCAGAATCATCCATTCTTTAATCGGTACAAGCTCTCCAGGACAGCACATGGGAAGAGCTGGTCAGTTCTTCCATGAGCCTTTGTCATTTTATGAAGCAATTAACTGAAAGGGTAGGGCCCAGATACTTGAGATTCTACAAGGAGATGGGAGAAATCTCACAGAGCACCAGAAAACTCCTGAAGGGGAGGACAACACGGGGGACAAACTCTTGTTCTGTTCATTAACTGATCCATTGATTCATTCATTCAGTAAACACGTACCTCATTCACAACACTATAAGCCAATGAACATGATATCTTAGTAGTAGTTAACACATCCTGACCATATAGCTGGCTTCTCAAGGGTGGGACCAAAGCCTGGCCAGTTTAGCACTGTGCCTGGCATATAGTGGGAGCATAATAAATAGTTTATGAACGAATGAATGAATAAATGAATAAACAAATTTAAAGATATCCCACTGAGCACATGACTTGTGTGTTAGAACTCATTCAAAGGCGAGGAGTCAAAATATTTGCCTTGGATTTTTGCAGAAACTTATCTTCTTTCACCAATCTCTTCCCATATTCATAAAACGACACTTCTTTATTCTTTTAAAGTAAATAGCTTTCTATAGTTATAAGTGTGGCATGTGTTTGCACTAAAATAGAAGGGATAGTTGTTTACTTAACGTGGAAAAGATCAATCATTTTAAGGACAAAACCAGTTGTCCATAATCTCACCAATACGGTTAACATTGTGAAGAATTTCCTTCTAGTTTTTTTTCTATATGTACAAATAGATGAAGTTGGAATCATGCCGTATATGCAGTTTTAGATCTTGATTTTTCCACTGAACATTCTACCATGAACATTTTACCACCCATTAAATATTCTTTGAAAATGTTACACTTAATGGCTGCATAATATTACATTACAGCTCTTCAATTTTTAACTAATGCAGATTTATTGTCCTTAATAACTCCCTGAATCACTGCACAATCAAAATTGTTCCCAGGCTTCTGTAACTATCTTAGCAGCTGATGCGGACTGAAAACCTTTACAAAATGACAAATACATACTTCCAGGCAAGTAAAGCTGTTGCAAGTATGGCTGGATCTCATCTTTGGCTTTTCCCTCCTCAAAGTTACTAATTCATACCAGCAGGCTAATGCCTTTGGAATGTTTATTCTCTTCAAGTTGGAGGCTCCAGGGTACACAAGAAAACAGGCACAGAGCATGATGAGAAACACATGGCAAGAGTCTAGTTGGTTCACAAAACACTTGAGACTTACTTGGGCAGGAGGGACCACACCTCGTTTCAGGAACAGAAATATTTTCGTTCTCTACCACAAAGTGATTTTGCTAAAAAACATTATCTTAAGCCATCAGGAAGAGAAAAAATAGTTTCAAGTCGACCCATGGTCGGTCACAGGCTTGTGTCATCGGTGTGAGACTGGGAACACGGGTAAGGCCGTGAGGACAGAGGAGGTAATGAAGGGCCTCGACCAGACTGCGAAGCCCCGAATAAATTGAGTCCTGGGTTCTCTTCCATTGAATGACTGGCTTCCCAATGTTGCCATAGGCTCTTTCACTCCTTGGGTCCCATCCTACCCCGATCCAGTCTTCTTTGCCTTGTAGCAGGAGTGTTTGGTTAGGTGAATTTGAAACTCTGATTAGGAGGGTTTTGCATGGAAAACTCACCCGCTCACCCCGGTATAGCCAGCGGAACAAGGCTGGATGGTATGTCTGGCAGGGCGGAAGTGACTGCCCTCCCCACTTAGTGGTCACACCTGTGTACAATAGTACCCACCCCCATCTCCGACACATCAGCTTCAGGGTTGATATCACCTAATAGCACAGGGCACACAGCAGACCTTTTTCTGAAAGCTGCTCTGGGGGGCTAACTAGCTAGTTAAACGGACAGTCCTCTCCAGAGGGCAGGGAATCTTTCTTACAGTGGAGCCTTCTAGAAGCACACAGTTACATACCTCTGATAACACTTAGATACAAAACTCTAGATCCATGCATTTGTCCCCACCTCATTTAGCTATTTTGGGATTAAGTAGAGACACACACCGCCCCTCCAGATGACTCTTTCTCCAGTACTTTTGCATCACGTCATTTCATGACTACTGAACTCAAAACCAGACTGAGGACCTGTCAGAGTGCATCTGAGTTTCCATATCTGGCCACATTGGTGTGTTGCAATCAATTGTGAGGATGTTACAAGAAACATTTGTGACCCATTAATACTTTTTCTTTTTATAAGCTAGTAGAGGCCAATGTTATCCCTATAAAACATCACTCTCAGATATGTCTCCTGGATTGGGAGAAGGGGGAAGTTGCAGCTAATATGGTAGGATGTACACAAAGCTCACAGCCTGACTCCGGGGACAGTATTTACAGATCTACCATTACTGATACAGCACCGGCGCTCACACAAATGCTTGTTAACCTTTGTTAACACTATTCTCTTCTGCCAACAAAAATATTTCTGTGTTACTGCACATATAGCTAGTTATGGCTCAAATATCATCTATCCCTACCCCTTTCTTCCATAGGTATGAAGACTTTAGCTGGGCCCAGGGTCACCCAGAATAAAGATTTTATTTCCCAGCCTCACATGCCGCCAGGTGTGACCATGTGACTAAGTTCTAGCCAGTGGGATGTGACCAAGGGTGAAGCATGCGACTTTCAGGTAGAGCCCTAGAACTAGCTTGACAACTCCCCTCGTTTTCCAGGGACTTTCCTGGTTTTGGCATTGAAAATCCTGGAAAATATTCCAGTTCCGGGCATAAGTGGAATATTTGGCCATTATCTCCCCACTACCCCTTTCTTCAGCCTATTTCCTGGAATATGGACAAGGCGGTGAGCCATCTTGGACATGAAGAAGGGAAATGCTGAGAATGGCAGAAGGAGCTGGGTCTGTACCAACTTCATGCAGCACAGCTGCCACACCAGCTCAGACTTTTATGTGAAAGACAAATCAGCTTCTCTCTCTTTAAAGGTCTCTACTACTTTCTCTCCAGCTAATCTAACCCACTAAGCCCCGTCTCTTTTACCATTTTTGGCTACCATGATGATTTTGTCCTTTTTTTGGATTCTGGCTACACCTGTCTTTACCACACCTTTGATAATTAATCACAGACTTCTTTATATAGTCATTTATCTCATTTACATGTTTAAGCTCTGTCTCCTGGAAAGATTCTAATATCCAGGGACGCAATGTGGTTGAGAGGACATGGCTTAGGGTTTAGAAGATCTGGGTTCATGTTTGAGTTCCAGCACTTGCTACATGGGGGATCCTGAGTGACAGTTTCCTCATCTGTAAGGTGGCAGTGATTATAATACCACCTCTGCCTATTATACTATGTTGTTTTGAGATTAAATACTATGAGAATAGTTCATCAACCAACAAGCACCATGACCATGTTAACTGTTCTTGAGAACTGGTTCTCTAATAGTCACCAGATATCCCTAACAGGCTTATCATAGTGCCAGGGACAGAGTACATGACAACTCCACGAATCTGAATAGAATCAATAAAGGAGGGGGAAAAAGGTAAATATAATCATTCCTTAAATGTTACAAAATAAGGCTTTTCCTGGACATCTACTCCTTCAAATGCAAAGAAGGCACAAAATATTGGGCATATATCAAACTGAGACCTCAGACACAAATCTGCAACTGTGAGAGGTTCTAAAACACCACATTACTAATTAATTCACAGCAATACAGTCTAAATGCACAATTTAGTGATACGAGATTAGTTTCCATGAACAGCGGCACCTCCCTCCTCAGCCTCAATTCTGTGTGTCCTTTACTTCAACACGACATGAGGAAAAATCAAAAGGGGTCCAGATATATTTTATGTCAGGAAAGAAATGGCTTCTACTCAGCAAGCTGCAAAAAAGAGCTGCTATTTTCAGGTGCTCTATAGTTTAGCAGATTACCAAGGTGATGACATTACGTTTAAGACTATCTATTAATGGAAAGATAAATGTGAGTAATTCAGGGTGGCCTCTTCAACAAATAGCAGTTGAAGGATAAAAATCACCACGAAGCTCGAGGGGGAAGAAGAGAGAAGCTGTTTCACGCAACAGCTCAGATGATGGACCTGATCCCATCACAGACGCATGCAGAGCTTCTGCTCATTTGTTGAGAGAAAGCCACTTGTTGGCCCCAAAGAATGACAAGAGCATCCCAGATATAGCTCCCGCTCAATGAGGCTCCGAGCTGGCCCAGTGCTGCCAGGTCCCTTCTTGATCCCCTTTTCCCCTTGTACCTCGTGATGGTATATTTTCCCTCAGGACCCTATCTTTTCAGGATCCCCCCCCTCCACTGAGCTCTCTTGGCACTCAAAACAGGCGTCAACAAACTCAGCATCACTGAGCTACAAATGACTGATAGTTCTTTTTCCTAGAAATATTTAGAATTTCAAAGGGATAGGAGGTCTTAAAGTCAGGGAGCAGATTTGTCACTGTGGCACTCAAGTGTGTCTATATGGTGAGGATGGGAGTGGTGCTGTAAGGGAAGGTGATTTTGGATGCAGAGAAGACCCCAGCATCTTCAGAATAACATCACACGGCTGAGGTCTGCACTGCCTTTCCACAAAGTGGGACCAGAACACTGCACACAAATTGCTCTGATCAAATCAAGGGGCCCTAAAGGAGATAAGGCTTGGCTTAAAAGCTCTTGGGCTATGAGTTAATAAGAATTTTAATAAAAATGGAAAGTATAGCCCTGGGCTGTGATGCAGTATCTCTCCGGGTTGCTGGTGTTCTATCAGCCAATCGTATAATCTTCCTGACGTTTGTAAAGTGGAGAGGGTAAGCAAAAACCTTGTGGACCAAAGAAGGTTTCAAAAACATAACCTGCAGAAAGACCATCAGCTCTCTGACTGGCCCTCTTAGGGGCCTGAAACATACCTGGAAGTGAAGTCTTTCTCCCAAGATCAGTTACAAATAAAAGCAACCTGTGTCCAACGCACTTCACATAGCAAAGCATTTTCATACACAGTTAACTGTCATGACAACCTGTGATTTTATTTTATTATCATCCCTGTTTTACAGATGAGGAGCTTGAGGGTCAGAGAGGTGGTGGTGGGGGAACCTGATCCCAGGTCTTCTGACTCCCTCCTCCTTCCACTAATTCCTCAGTGGCTTATTTGTATTTTAAACTTGAACTGTTTAATCACTACAATGCTCTGTTTCAGTTTAGTATCCTCAGATGCAACCTAGAAGATGACTGCTCTGCGTCCTTTGATTCAACTTCAAAGGCAGGAAAGATTATTAAACCTATTTTACCTCCAAAAATTAGCATTGAGATAAAAACTTGCTACCAATTTAAAAGCAAACAGCCTCCCTGGTGCTTATCTGTCTTTGTCTAAAGGACTGTCAAGTTCTGTGGTATTCAATACCCAGGGTGTTGTCCAAACACTTATTAACTCCACTACACTGATCCCTTTTAATGTGTCCATCAATGGGTATATTTCTTTTTCTTCCTTTTGTACTTTATTTTTTTTTTAACCATTTTAAAAAATTGAAGTATATAGTTAATTTATAATGTTGTGTTAGTTTCAGGTGTACAGCAAAGTGATTCAGTTATACATATATACATATATATTCTTTTTCAGATTATTTTCCATTATAGGTCCTCATTGTTTCTATATTATATATATAGTAGTGTGTATATGTTAATCCTAAACTCCTGTTTTATCCCCCCCCCGGCCCCCACCACCACTATCTGCTTTGGTAACCATAAGTTTGTTTTCTATGTCTGTGAGTCTGTTTCTGTTTTGTAAATAAGTTCATTTGCATTTTTCTTTTTAGATTCCACATATAAGTGATATCATACGATACTTGTCCTTCTCTGACTTACTGCAGTCAGTATGACAATCTCTAGGTCCATCCATGTTGCTGCAAAGGGCATTATTCCATTCTTTTTTATGGCTGAGTAATATTCCATTGTATATATATATACCACATCTTCTTATCCATTCATCTGTCAATGGACATTTAGGTTGCTTCCATTTCTTGGCTACTGTAAATAGTGCTGCTATGAACATTGGGGTGCATGTATCTTTGAGAACTATGGTTTTTTCCAGATGTATGCCTAGGAGTGGGATTGTAGGATCATATGGTAACTCTATTTTTAGTTTTTTAAGGAACCTCCGTACTGTTCTCCATGGTGGCTGCACCAATTTACATTCCCACCAACAGTGTAGGAGGGTTCCCTTTTCTCCACACCCTCTCCAGCATTTATTATTCGTAGACTTTTTAATAATGGCCATTCTGACTGGTGTGAGGTGATACCTCATTGCAGTTTTGATATGCATTTCTCTAATAATTAGTGATACTGAGCAACTTTTCATGTGCCTGTTGGCCATCTGTGTCGTCTTTGGAGAAATGTCTGTTTAGGTCTTCTGCCCATTTTTTGGATTGGGTTGTTTGTTTTTTTGATATTAAGCTATATGAGCTGTTTGTATATTTTGGAAATTAATCCCTTGTCAGTAGCATATTTGCAAATATTTTCTCCCAGTATACAGGTTGTCTTTTCATTTTGTTTATGGTTTCCTTTGCTGTGTAAAAGCTTTTAAGTTTAATTAGGTCCCATTTGTTTATTTTTGCTTTTATTTCCATTATTCTAGGAGACGGATCCAAAAAAATATTGCTGCAATTTATGTCAAAGAGTGTTCTGCCTATGTTTTCCTCTAGGAATTTTCTAGTATCCAGTCTTACATTTAGGTCTTTAACCCATTTTGAGTTTATTTTTGTATATGGTGTTAGAGAATGTTCTACTTTCATTCTTTTACATGTAGCTGTCCACTTTTCCCAGCACCACTTATTGAAGAGAGTGTCTTTTCTCCACTCTGTGTTCTTCCCTCCTTTGTCATAGATTAATTGACCATAAGTGCGTGGGTTTATTTCTGGGCTTTCTATCCTGTTCCATTGATCTATATGTCTATTTCGTGCTGGTACTATACTGTTTTGATGACTGTAGCTTTGTAGTATAGTCTGAAGCCAGGGAGCCTGATTCTTCCAGTTCTGTTTTTCTTTCTGAAGATTGTTTTGGCTACTCAGGGTCTTTTGTGTTTCCATACAAATTTTGTATGGAGAAACTTCATTCTTGCTCTTGATTTTTCACATACTGATAATGACAGGATGAGAAGAGACTTGAAAGGTTACACCAGTTGTCCTTGAACCTCTCTGACCATTCTTTCTTCATCTCCACACAGGTTTGCCCTCGTCCACCTGTGCCTGATTGTGGTCCCACAGGTTTCCTTCATCAACAGGCTGGCATTCCATGCTCCACACTCTCCCTGGGCAATTAGTGAACCCCCAATGTCAATCTCTGAACCAGAGCCTCCTCCCAATCTTAGACTCACTCTTCTTTGGTTCCCTGAACATTTCCACCCCCAGGTCCAGTGGGGACTCCAAACGTACCATTTTCAGAATCAAATTCATGGCCTTCTTGCCTAACCTATTGCCTCCTGGGTTCTCCATCTTGGCTGGAAACATTCCATTCAACCCCAGCAGGAAAGTTGAGACTCTTTCCAACATCATAGCTCATATTCATCAGTCACTAAGTCCCCGAGGGTTTTTTATCTCCTAGATTCCCCTGTCAGTCCTCTCCTCGGTCTCCCCATCCACCCTGTTCTAGGTCAGGCCCATCATGTCTCCCATATAGTCTACAATCCAAACCCCTGTGAATACTACAGCCAGGGAGGCTTCTAGAAGGTAAATCTGAGCAGGACCCTCTCTATTGAAAAATACTTCAACAACTCCCTATACTCATGATCAAGTATGAAATCCTTACCTTGACTTTAAGGTCCTCTACAACCTTGTCTTTCCCCCTCTCCCCAGGCTCCTTGAATGGGGACCAAGGCAATGAAGGGACATGGCAGGTTAGAGACAGATCCTGGGCTAGAGCCCAGAAAACTTATCTTCCCATCTTAAATTCTTATCACACAACCCATTTCTTTCTTGTTTGTTCTCTATCCCATATTTTCTATTTTTTGGTCAATGCATTGTAATAGGAAAAGAAAGTGAGCAGGATTAAAAAATGAAGGCTATTTGATTGAGGAGATTCTAGATATGGGAGGGAGCTTGGCTAATACAAGCTCATCCAAAGGTGGGGCTCTGATAATTATGCAGTGAGGAGGATGCACGTATATCAATCAATGGGCACTACACACTGCCAACCCCTCCCCGCTCATGTCATCACAGGCTTGGTAGCAGGTACTACAAGTTGAACATGTGAAAAACAAAAAGGAAACAGCCACCTCCTTCCATGGGGAGCCATCTGGAGTGCAGAGATGTACCCACCCCAAGTCATGTCTCATGTTGGTGTGGAGTCTTGCCTTTGGTTTCCATGTGGACCACAAAGTTGGAGATAGTGCACCATTTACTCCTCTAAAGAGCTAAATGGGGGCAAAGCCTTCATTGTCCCCATTTGCTTTGAAGTCACAAAGGGCCCCACCAAACAGTTTAGCATCTGATTGTTTCTTCTCATGGTGCCCAAAGCCTGGACATCTGCAAGCTTCTGGAGGCAGCTACCTGTTCAATTTGCATGCAGGCACTTGGCATTGTGAAGGTGCATCTTGAAGGATGGGGCTGTTTGCCTCATCTTTGTGTCCCTGTTCCCTGGAGTACAGGTTGTTAGAGGAAATGTCCATGAATGCCTAGGAAGGGGCCTTATAAACAAATAAGCTAAGCCATATGCTGTGAGGTGGAGCATTGCTGGCCCTCCAGATCTTTCAAGGTTTGGCATCCCAGCTCTTCTCTGAATAGAGGTTCTGTTCTTGCCTATGTCGATCTTTGAGATCCTCGAGGCTTCAAAGGCTACAGGATGACTTCGGTCTCCTGTCCCACAGACGCCCCTGACACCATCCCTCTCCCCAGCACACAGCTCCTCTGGAACCACACCCACAGTCTGCTTCATCTACTAACAACCTTAGGAAACAGGTGCACTGTCCTCCCCACCAGCTCAGACCTGATTCCTACCTGCTGATTTAAGCCTGGCCTGGCCTGTAAGAGTCCTGGATTCTCATCCTGATTTCACCCCCAAACACAGGTTGACCAAGGCACAGTACCTGGGTGTAGGATTTTACCCTGTCTGTGACTGCATAGCACCAAGTATCTGGAACATAATGGAAAAAAAAAAAAAAAAAAAGAAAGAAAGCAAGCTCACCAGCTGTTCCTAAACATCCAGATGTCTGGCATGGGGAATAGGGAACATCCTGGCAACTATCCCACCAACCAGGATGGACTGTTCAAGCAGAAGGGCAGAGGTCCCAGGGCTTGGCTGACTGGTACCCCATGTTGGCTGTGGAGTCAGACCCCTGAGGTCCAGGGCTGCCACCTCATCTCTGTGCAGGACGAAATCCACCCTGAAGACTACAGATCTAAAGCCTCTCATTCTGGAAGTTTCCTTTAGAAAAGAAGCATGGAGGGGGGTGAGATGGGGTCAGGGGAATGCCAGCAGTCTTCACAACTAACCTCACCCAACCAGATAAAATTGGCTCATACTTGTAGGTACCCCAAGTGTGGCCACGTCAAGATTTCCCTCTCTGCTTTCAGTTCCCAAGGAACACAGTTTAACCAAAACCACATTAAAAAGCTTAGTGTCTTCTGCTTCTAACTCAGCTCCCCTGAACAATTTTCTTTTTCATGCAAGAGAGCATTTGGATTTCCACCTGATCATCCTTGAAAAACATCCATTCAACACATATTTATTAAGTGCTTATGTGTTGGGCATTGTCAGCATAGTATATCCTACCTTTAAAGGACATAATGACAATAAGACTAAGCAGTAATTACATTAATGATGTTGATAATAATAATAATTGCTAATAGGTATTGACCCTTTATGTGCCTCACTGAATAATAATCTCTTTATTTGTATTTTTCCTTGAATTTATCAAACCACCCTAAAATATATATACAATTATTATCCCCTCGGAAGCTCTGATTAAGTAACTGACCCAAAGCCACACAGCTTATAGACAGTGGAAAATCTAGATCTGCTTGAGTCTGGAGACCATACACTCAGCCACTGCATTATCATCACACACCTGCACAGCACACGTGGCAGAGAGGACCCTGGGTCGGTATGATGATTTCACAACTCTGGGGGGGCACCATGCATGGTATTCCATGTCACTGGCACCTGCAGGAGTCAAGTGCTCTACAGGATACAAGGAAAACGACGTCCCCCCCTTCGCCCCAAGCTGTGAGACAAAGCGGATCCATCCTGGCTCACTTAGAGGCTTTAGCAGTGCTGGAGAAAAAATCCTGTATAGGGATGGCTATGTAAGTCTTTGTATCACCAATTGTCTCTAATATGGAGGCTGGCAATCAGGAGGTGCTCAAACATGTTTGCTGCTTGCTTAATTAAATGAATACATTTAAAAAGGTAAATGGAGAAGGAGGATGCCCAAACTGGAAGAAGAGCTAAGAGTCATATTCTTCTGTGGTTAGCAGGCTGGGGCAGGGTCAGGCAAGAGAGGCCTCCTCACAGAAGGATCATCTAAGAGATGGGAGCCGTGAAGATAGGTAGGGGGCTCAGCCTCAGAGCCGCCCTGAGACGGCTCCCAGTGGGCAGAGGGAGGCCTGGGTCCGCAGCAGCAACGAGAACTGCTTCCGGGGTGAACCCTACTTGCTGGGCATTGATGCTGCCAACTGCTACCTTAACATGGGGCCCGCCTTGGTTTCTTTAGGCTGCCCTGTTCTCGGTGGTCCATTTGAGCCTAGTAGGGCTTGCTCATGGGGGGAGGGGGAAGAGGGAGTCCCCTTTCTAATGACTCACTGGCACCAGATGCCTTGTCCTCCCATCCAGGTGTCCTGGGCATCTCCTGGTCTCTTGGTGGGGGTGGGGAGGACTGAGTGCTCAGCGTGGCACTGGGTGAAGACAAAATCTCCCAGGTTCTTAGGCTAGATTTGTCCGTCTGGCTGCAAAGCCAGGCTCTTTGCTCTTAACCAAGAAGTCTTTGAACACTGGATTCAGAGTCATGGCCCCTGAAATCCTGTTCCAGCTCTGGGCGGCAATGGCTTGACCTTGGGAAAGCGAGTTCACTACTCTGGGCCTCAGGGATCCCATTAGGAAGAGGGTCACGAGAGCTAGATGTTTGCTAAGCTGCGACCCTCTCCAGAAAGGGACCACGCACAAGTCTAGCCATCACCAGACTGGCAGAGCAGAGACGGGAAGGAGGTCTGGGTTAACCAGCACAACCATCACCAGCCCTTCTCTCTCCATGTCCCAGGAATGGGCGGGTCTAGATTCTAGTCTGTGACAGGAGAGGATGCATTCATTATCTCCCAAAGCCTGCATCGGTGGTCCGCAGCCTGCCTGACAAAGCCACCCACCTTTTCACACTGTGGCAACTGCCCTGGAAACCTGACCGGCTAGAGCCTAGTGGATGGTTTTTCAAAAGCTGTTACCCAAAAAAAGCAACACTGAGTTGGGTGTGGAGATAACCATCTCTGCACTGTCACACCATGCGGGGAGGGAGGGGGCGATCATACCACCTCCTTCCTCGATAACAGTAGCTCCCGGAAGCCAGAGAAATTTGGGCACCGAAAGTAAACACATTCACTGCACATACCAAATGTTGGGTGACTCTCTGTTAGCAACTACAGCAGAGACCTGCTGAACACAACGTGTTTTTGTTTTCTCCCGGGCCCCCAGCAGCTGACCCCATCCGCAGAAAGGCCACTTGCCCACAGACTCTAAGCATTTTGCGGCCACTGTGAACCCTCTCGGGGCCTCGGGCACTGAAAGGTGCCCTCCCAGACCTCTTAGGTCGTGAAACCCTGAGGGATCAAGGGTTGAGTGATTCTGTGCTACTAGAGAGAGAGAGAAAGAGGAAGCAAAGCCACAAGCCTCCACTTCCATCCAACCAGCGGTTCACCTGGCAGTGCCTCCTGGCGATGGGTCCCTCCCTCTTTCTCCCTTTTTGCTGCTCTTTCTGGCTTCTTCTCTCTCTCCCTCCCTCTCATCCCTTCCTGGGAGCTGTACTGGTTCTGGAGAAGAAGCAACTGCTGTTGCTTTCTCCACTGCAAAGAAAAGGAAGATTAAAAATACCATTGAGAAGTATCCCACTGTTATTCTGGAAGTTAGAAAAGCGGTCAAAGGACCTGGTTTTTCTGTCCCTTTGGGAGGGATTCTTCCTTCAGAAAGGGAGATGAGAAATGGTACAATCTTAATTTTAAGGCCACGAGTCGACATTTGGGGACTCAACACCACTCCCTCCCTTGTCGGTCATAACCTCGCTCTCCACGCCTCAGCATTTTACTCTGTTTTCTCTCTCCTCTTTTCTTTAGTGATTACTGTTTCAGTTCATTTTCACTTACGAGGAAAGTGTAAACTACCTACTCCCTCAGGTATAAAACCATCTCAAACGCTTTTTGGGTTTGAGACAAAGCAGGGCACAAACGTACAGACCAATCAATGTGCCAAAGATGCCCTCGGGGTTTCAGGACCAGGGTCCCGTCCCCCCAGATGGCAGCACCACCCCAGGACAGAGAAGAGCACCATCCTTCTGTTCACACCTCCGTCTGGGCGGATGCCACAAGGGTACATCCTCAGAACAAACTTGGATTCCTCCTTCATCCTCCTCTGCTGTCTGCAAGCTGAGCGCCCATCCCTGACTGCGCGGCCACCTTCCTGTTTAAAGCGCTTGTTGCTGCTTATGCCATTCCATCCCCTCTGCCACCTCCCCCGGCCCCCATTCACTGCGCTCGGACACGGACAGAGGCTCCTCACCAACACTCCTTCTTTCTTCCGAGCCGCCCCAAACTGATGACAAGCGGAGATTTCCCCAAACACCAGCTTCTTTAATGCCATTCTCTGCTGGAGGACCTTCACTGGCTGCCCATGGGCTACAGGACAATGTCCACATTCCTTGCCTTGGCAGACAGGAGACTCTACATTCTGGCCCTAACTTACTTTTCTAGACCTTAAAAATAAGAGAGTTTTTTAAAGCTACCGTTTATGGGATACTTCTACAAGCCAGGAACAGCGTTAAGCGCTTTATCTGAGTTTGTTCTCAGGAGAGTCCTACGATGAGATGAGATGAAGTAGGAGAGTCCTGCTTCACAGATGAGAAAATGAGGCCGGCAGCGGTGAAGGAATCATGCACGGAAGGGTGGAGCTCAAGTCAGTGGCGAGCCCAGCATTTGAACCCGGATCTTATGATATCAAAACCCACGCTCGTGACCACCTCTCGCCACTGCCCCTTCTGCCTGAACCAGGGCCCCATGGGAGGCGGCCCACCCACTCCTGTGCTCTGCCCTCCACACAGTCCTAGGGCTGCCACCTCCTTCTCACTCCATCCTCCTTTGTCACCTCCTGTTTCCCTGAAGAAGCTCCATCCCCAGGGCAAGCTCTCCAAACTTCCAAACCCAAGGACTACTCAGGCAGGAAGTGGGGTGCTGACTTTCCATCCCCTGCTGCTTTGCCCCCCAGGGATATGGAGGGAGGGGCATCCTCACTGGGCCACTGGATGATTCCAACTTCCCCCCGCAACCCGCTCAGGGCACAACACCCCCAGAACCGCCTTGTTAAGATGAAACACTTCCCACTCGGACTTCCTAAAAATTAAAGAGGTAAGAAAGACTCAGACGAGGCAGGAGAGGCCCCTTAGAAGCTGCAGAGTCCAGCCCCTCGTTTTACAGATGAGCTCACTGGAGCCTGGAGAGAAATTACGTGTCCAAGGTCATTCAGCGTGAGAGTGGCAGAGGCCAGACAAGACTGTGGGTGCCGGTCTCTCCCAGGCATCGAGCTCTTTCCCTCGTCCTGCAACCTTGCGGCTGTGGTCACACAAACCAACAGCTGCTCCTACTGGGGGGGGGGGGGCGGGCGATGGTCAGAGCTGAGTGTCCACTAGCTTCCCAAGGGCCAGGTGAGATATAAAAACAGTTCTTCCCATGTGTCTTTTAAGTGGTCAGTAGGAGTCGAGGACGCTTTGAAGATTCACATTCTGACCATGGCAGGCCCGGTCCTAGGAGGGTTAAGTCACCTGTGAAAGGAGAACCCTGGGCTGGGTCAGAACAAGGGACAGACCTGCAGGCATGGCCCTGTCTGGCTGGGAAAGCAAACCTCTTCAGTTTGGCGAGGTTTCTGAGGTTTTCTCTTGATTTTCCTGGGGTCTCTGGTACACTCACTGGCTTCGAATCTTAAAGCATCCACCAGGATGGCGCAGGAAGTCCTTCCCTGGCTGGACTAGCCCATCTTTCTCCAGCCTCACCGTCATTCACCTGCTCTGCTCAAGCCACACTAAACACGGCCCACACCTTCACATCTTCATCATTTCTTTTGCTGTTTCCTCTGCCAGGAATATTTTTTCCCTCTTTCACTGCAAGACTTGTACTTGACTTTGAATATGGAGTTTAACCTCCTGCTCCTTTTCATAGCATCCCCTGGTCTTTCCCTCTTAGTCCCCCTCAACTGTTTTCCCTCACATCTCTGTTCATGGCACCTCCCTGGCCCCTGCTGGGTCTAATTCTAGCTGTTTGCTAACACATTCTCTTTCCATGGCTACACAGACAATCTCTCAAGGACCTCAGTCACATTTATCTTTGTACCCTGAGTAGCCAGTCAATTCCTGGCACATAGAAGGAACAGCAGAATTACCAGCTTAAATTAAATAAAAATGTGTCTGCTTAAGGAAAATTTTGCTCCAGATTCTTAAGTGGAAAAGCCAATGAAGGTGTTTTTCTTTTTTGCCTAAGAGTACAGGAAAGGCCTCATTCTAAATGAATGGTAAAGTATCATTTTACAAGTTGCTGCCATGAGCATACGTCCATGCACACCTGAATGCACGTGGGTGTACACACACACACAGAAGATGGGAGAAGCTGGTGCTCGATGGCAAAGTGCAGCAAAGAAGATAAGATCTCCTCGCTGCAAAGGAAGGTAAGCCACGTGATGATGTGGGTAACCCCAGGCACATACGATACCTTCGGCAAGGCCCAGCTCGTATCTAACCACATCATCTTTTCATGAAGCAGACATGAAAAAATACGACTAAAACAATTACACAAAAGGTGGTTTAATACCTTTTTGCCTCGATGGTATCAAAGCTATGGACTCTGGGGCTACACTTGGGGAAAGAATTCTCTGAGATAAGGAGATGAACTATCTGCTCAAGAGAATGTGCAGGAAACCAAGGGGACCGGGCAACACATAACCAAACAGCTTGCGGCCAACGCACCATCTAAACCCAAGTGTCCTCGGGCAGCACTGGTTAATTTGGGGTGTAAGCAGAGGCGACCGAACCCACCCTTGTCTCAAAGTGAAGACTCCGTGGGTGCCAATCTGTGTGCGTGTGTGTCCTCACTAAACATGATGGCTGAAGTGAAATTAACAGCCCCCCGTCTGTGGCTGAGATGGGTATAAAATGAAAAGGTTGAAAAGGTGAGACTTGTCATTCAGCAGCCTTGAAGTCCCTTTCTGGTGTGTGACTCGCTTGCTGAATGACCAGTGCCCCGTGAATGCAAACTGAGAAACCAGCAATGACTGATCCGGATGCTGAACTTCAGCATCCTGGTGTTCTGATGTAGGCAGGTCTGAGTTCTCCAAGCCACAGACGACAGACTTTCTCCTCTTTGAAGCTCTGCTCACACCTGGTCCATGTTTTACGGCAACATGGTTTCCTTTATCAGCTTTCACTCTTTTCAGTCCTCCAAGTAACCTCCCCATGATCGGGAAGGTTCCCACAGCTAAAGAATGTGACAGCTGGGATGGGCTTTAGGGCATTGAGACCCCGAACTTTACAGGCTCAGAGACTTGCTACTGAATCCCAGCTCTGCGTTAGTCAAAGCTCTTTGATTTGGGGTAAGTTATTCGCCTACATCTCAGCTTTCTCATCTATAAAATGGCTATAACAGAACCCCTCTCCTAGTAAAGTCTCCTTTAGAAAATATGAGTTAATTCCTGTAAAGTACATAGCACAGGGACTTCCCTGGTAGTCCAGTGGTTAAGACTCCGTGCTCCCAATGCAGGGGGCCCGGGTTCGCTCCTCGGTCAGGGAACTAGATCCCACATGCCGCAACTAAAGATGCCGCATGCTGCAACTAAGACCCGGTGCAGCCAAATAAATAAATAAATAAATAAATATTAAAAATATTAAAAAAAAATTAAGTACGCAGCACAATCATGAACACAAAGTTAGACCTTACTAAATGGAACTATTATTATTATCACCATCATTATAATCCATTCAAACCCTTCTGAGGTCCAGAAGAGGATCCTGAGGAAGGTAAGAAGATTTATCCCCAGGAAATTAATCTTGAGTGATCCAGTAGTTACTGGCCCTGCTAGACAATGACTAGATTGAAGGTAGTAACATCATAGTAAGTGGCTGAGTTAGGGGCAGAACTCAGATCTACTGATTCGCAGGCCAGAGCCTGAACATATGCACCACATGGGCACCATGTACTGTTAAATTTCTCATTGCATAGTCATTTTTTCCCAACCATGTCTTAAGCCCATGAAAAGTAGGGACCTTGTGCTTCTGAAGTTCCTCCAGAGTGCAGCACTTTATAGGTACTGGATAAATATTTGTTAATCAGCTGATAGTGTGCAAAGATCACAGCTGATTTTCAAGGCAACAGGTTTCTACGTCATATCTGCTTCTTCCCCACGCTACCACGTCCTTATAATTTTGGAAAACTCATCCAAGGGGGACTCGTGCTAATGTGCTGTCAGAGGGAAACATTCCACCCTGTTTTGGAAGGAAACTATAGATTGCTCCAGATTGCAGACACAATAACCCGAGACACTGGTAATTTGACTGATGCTCTAAAGCCCCAAAGCACTCACTGAAGACACCTTTGTCCTTGCAGAGTAGATTTTTTGTCACTACATGTCAAAACGGGCAAGCTGCCTTTTGATGGGGCTGCTGGTTCCCATAGACCAGATGTGAGGGTCCAGATGCCAGCCCACAAAATCCATCATCAGAAGGGAACACGGCACCATGCCTTCTGAAAGCCGAGCGAGTTGTGCAGATCACTGGCTCTACGTATTTTAATAAATGCTGCTGTGATTTGTATTGTCTTGTGCAGTGTTGAATATGTTTCTCATAAGTTGGCCTTTATGTAAACCACCATGACCTACATGTTTAATTCAGATCTTTATTTTCTGTTTCATAAACCCTTTTAATCTAACATCACTGTAAAAATCCAAATGAACGTACATGATGTTCTGTCGGTACTAAACTTTCCAGGCTAGACTTTTACAGTTAATATTGGGGTCACCACAAGAGCACAAGAGAGTATGGGAAGTGCCTGGGATATAGTTCTTGCCCTAGCAACTGACGCCCTCTCATTGCTTCACTGAATTTTTCCTGTTCTTGACCTCTGCCCTTGTTTTCAGTAATATTGGTCTAATGAGATGAATAAATGGCCCGGTCTATAAAGAAATGGGAGAATTCTGGCTTTGGCAGAAACTCCTTCAGGGGATTAAAGATATGAGGGGTGAACAGTGAGGGGAACCTTAAGACCAATCACATGCGTAGAGACAGGTGTTCCTTGGGGGCTCCAGGACACAGGAGTCCACTCTGGGTCTGGGACTGAGCCCCGCCTGTCCCACCATCCCCACCAGGGGACATACTCCTTTCTAGAATCTGCGAATCCACCCCTTGCTGCCCATGGCCTACTCAGAGCCTCCGAAGTTGGGGATGGTTAATGGGCGTGACACATGCCCCACATTTTCTGTGACACCTCACTGTTCACCACTTTTTCAAACACTGCCTGTGTAGACTTTGCACAGGACCCTGAGGACCCTGTCTGGATAGGCACTGCCCAAAACAGTCATGACAGATGGCTACGGAGCAGTTAAAATGTGGCTAGTCCAAACTGAGAAGTGCTGTAAATATAAAACAAACATCAGATGTTGACAACACAGTACCAGAACAAAAAAGAATGTAAACTATGTCAATATTTTTTTATATTGATTACATGTGGAAATGATAATATTTTGGATGCACTGGGTTAAATGTTTTATTAAGATTAATTTCCTCTGCTTTTTACTTTTTAAAATATGGCTACGAGAACATTCAAAATTACAAATGTGGCTTGCATTATATTTCTACTGGAGGGCACCACTCTAGACAATTATCAGAAAAGTTGTTTCCATTCAAGTACATATCAATCCAGTGAAAAACACAACTCTCAGCTCCTCGTCACACTGAGAATGAAATCCATGCTCCTACCTGTGAGGTAGAGAGGTAGATGATGCTGAGCTACGCGGGCTCTGCTTACCTCTCCAGCCTCCCTCTGGTTGCTCCCTTCAGTCATGCTGGCATCTTTCTCAGAATCTCCAGGTTTGCACCAGGCTCGAGGGCTTTGCAGGCTGTTCTCGCTATCTGAGATACTTTTCCCCCATATGTTTTCATCATCTGAGTCTCATCTCAAATGTCACCTCCTCAGAGAGGCCTTCCCTTCCTTCCTGTGGTAGGCAGGATAATGACCCTGCAAAGAGGTCCATGTCCTACTCCCTGGAATCTGTTGTTATGTTATCTTACAAGGCAAAAGAGAATTTCCAGATACGATGAAGTTAAGGATTTTGAGATGACAATATTATCCTGGATTATCTGAGCAGACCCAAAGTCATCAGAGGGGTTCTTATGAGGAAAAGAAGGAGCCAAGAGAGTCAGAGTCAGAGAAGGCGATGTGATGACACAAGCAGAGGTCAGCGAGATGCAGGGCCCAGTGCCAAGGAATGCAGGCAACCTCCAGAAAATGGAAAAGGTCAGAAATGGATTCCTCCCTAGAAGCTCCAAAAGGAACACAGACCTGCCAACCCATTTTAGACTTCTGACCTCCAGAATTATAAGACAATAAATTTCTATTGTCTTAAGCCAAAATAATTGTGGTAATTTGTTACAGTAGCAATAGGAAACTAACACACATCCTCATCTGAGACTATGTAGCACCCAGCCCCCAGCTCCTCTATTCCATTCTTCTAGGTTATTCTTTCCATATCATTTACTGCTATCAGACTCTGCCCTTTGAACTAGTGCCTGACACATAGTCGATGTTCCTTGGCATGAATAAATGGTTGATGAATGAATGAATAAAAGAATGACAGACAACTGGCTATGGGAATGATTTACTTTCGGGACTTCCCTGGTGGTCCAGTGGTTAAGAATCCGTCTTGCAATGCAGGGGACGCCGGTTTGATTCCTGGTCGGGGAACTAAGATCCCACATGCCGAGGGGCAACTAAGCCCACGTGCTGCAACTAGAGAGCCCTCACGCCACAACTAGAGAGCCCGCACACTCTGGAGCCTGTGTGCCACAACTAGAGAGCTGGGGTGCCACAGCTTATGACCCCACGCGCTCTGGAGCCTGCGCACCACAACTAGAGAGAAGCCCGCGCACCTCAACGAAGAGCCCACGTGCCGCAATGAAAGATCCTGCGTGCTGCAACTAAGACCCGACGCTACCAATAAATAAATAAATAAATAAATTTAAAAAAAGAAAGATTTACTTTCAACCAAACGAATAACATTTGAACATTTTTAGAGAAAAATTACACCCAAGTAGATGAAATGAAGAACACTGATAGATACGGGAGCGTGCTTACTATTGACAGGGTACCATGATGGTGCTGCAGACATACAAAGAATCCACTAATCCTATCCCTCCTACAGTCTCTGTAGAGAGACATGCACATGATAAAACAATGACTGGTGGGTGTGCTGAATGGTTGGGGTCAAATGACTGGCGGGGCATTAGGTATGAACAGTGGCGTGCTGGCAAACCAGCTCTCAAAACAACAATAATGACAACAACAGAGGCCTGATCTGTAGCGCTTGCCAATTTCTGTGGTGTAAATACCCCTACAATGACTGATTTCAAGCCACCATTATAATGTCTCTGAACGTGGCACTGGGAAGAGCTGTACACAAGCAGGGTCTTGTTGAGAGGTGGGATTTCAACTGGATTTAAAGTGTTGGTAGGCTGGGGCTGGCCTCAGGAGGGGGCAAGAGCCCTGCTGCACACAAAGGCAAGAATCTCTTCAGGGCTGGCAAAGTGGGGTCAATGGTCCTTGTGGCTCCAGTGGGTTTCCTGTCCTTGAGACAAACAGAAAAAAGCAACTAACAGAACTCTCCCAGAAGAGGGCTGCCTGCAGAGATGCAGGAGCAGAGAATCTTGTTGCCAGGAGGACTGTGGTGATACTCCGGCCCAGCACTAATGTAATGAGATGGGGTAGAGCTAAGATCTCAGGCAACCGACGGTGAGGGACGAGCAGTGAACAGTCTGTGTTCGCTGACCCGGGTATAGGACACCCAGACCTGAACCAGGCTGATGCCCTCACGCATTCTGCCTCTTGTACATTCGTTCGATTGATATCAATACAACATGCATGCAGCTTCCTGCAGTCCCAGCCTAAACATGAGCTGTCAAGTGAACTTGGGACAATCCACCCAAGGTTCTCAAAGTAACCCTCCCTAAAATCTCCATCCTCATCCAGGCAGCATCCCCTGTAATTTGTAAGGCTGGGAGATTTGGTTCTGAGGATCCTAGAGTGGTATTTAAGAGGTTGGTGTATAGGGTTAGATGGTACCTGGATTCAAATCCTGACTCTGCCACTTCCCAAACAAGTGACAGTAGGGAGGTGTCTTGATCTCTCTAGGCTTTAGGTTCCTCATACAGAAAATGGGAATAATAATATCTTTCTCAGACAGTTACGTGAGGATTACAAGCTGCATAAAAATACATGCAGCACCATGCCTGGGGCATAGTGAGTGGCTGGTCAGTATGCACAATGATGGTGATAATGGTAAAAATCATGTATTTCTGTTTCTCCAGGTCCTGCCATCCAGAGCCACCCGTCCACTGCCTTCGCTCTGAGAAGGAAGCCCTCTCCTCACACCCCTGTACACACCAAGTCTGACAGCCCTCACAGGCCCACGCCTTCCAGGTTGATCACTTTAAGAGCACGCATCTGCTGTGTGTAGGGGAGATGTTTTCCTTGCTTTGGGTGTGTTTCAATGAAGGACAAGGATGAGGCCATTATGTGAACACAGGGGCAACAATGAAAACAAGACTGCTTTCTGAAAAGCACTAAAAAGCTTTCTTTTGCCTGAATGGCCATTATTTTCACTCTTTCTCCCTCACACAAAGCACCGGAGCACGCTTCATTCAGGCTGTTGCCCAGTGAGTGGGTGTGAAGATGTGGTACAAACAAAAGAAGTAACATACTGCTGTTGTCAGGTCTCTTGTTCAGTGCTCTGCGAGGTGGACCAAGCCTGCCCGCCAGTCCCACTGCTTGAATCATCAGGAAGAACAGTGCACACATTTTTATATAAATATAAAAACCCTACATAATCCCTGACATGGTTACATGACGATTTACGAGCGGGAGCTGGATTTCAAAAGTCGGCAGAACATAAAAGCGCAGTGTTCTTCTAAGACGTTGGCACCTTGTCATCCCCTTTGACAATTTTAAGCGTCAATCCTGCCACCTGGGAAACAGCGTTCCTCTTGCCCCTGAGGAAGAAGGCAGGATTGCTCGATTCCTGATGCACCGGGAGCCCTGGGCATGAGTGTGAGTGGCTGGGAGGGTTGGCAGCCTCGTGCCTGGAGCCGGGCTGGGGGTGGTGGTTTTGAGGTACTTGGGTATTTATTGGGGTGTTCTAGGTCTCGGCTGTCCACATCACACAACTCAAAGTAAGAGAGAGCCACTGTCTCCTACCCAGAGTTTTCTGAAGATAAAAAACAATGTCAAATAGGGGGAGGAAGTAAATCTTGGTATTCTGCAAGTTTTCCTTTATTGAGGACAATTCAGTGGCTTTGGTTGAAGGCTCTGTGTGTGTGCGATTTTTCTTCCTCACAACAGTTTTCCTCTCTCCAACTTTTGTCAAAAAGATCACTCTGCCAACCAGATAGAAGTTCGAGAACTTTTCTTCTGCATCACTGGATGGTTCTGAAGAAGGGGGAAGTGGTTCTTGATAATGTCTCCGCTGCCTGAGGGCCAGGGCTCCACCACATTTCCCATGAGGTCTCCCCAGGGTCCAGCATGTGCCAACACTGTATTTGCTGAGTGAACTGTTGAAAGATCAGCATCATTGTGGCATTTCTCTAATTTCAATCTCTATGGACCCCTGCCCCAGCTACCTGACCCTCAGTGGGCAGCCTGTCCCTACGTGATTCAGCCATAACAGTGTCACCTTTAAGAACACCATCCTAGATGCTCTTACAGAACACCCGCCACGGGCCCAGCACCGTGGAGTGCGTGATACATGGGCAACGTAACCCGTGTCTGGGGGCCTCCAGGAGCCCATCACTGTAAAGCTTTGAGTCTCCCCCGCCCATCCCCACCGGGGGTCCAGGGTTTGGCACATGGAGCAGCCCGGCAGCACGGCTCCCCTGCTTACTAGCTGTCTGCGACCCCTGACAAGTTTAACGTGTACACTGTGTATAAGTTCCAGTCTCTCATTTATAAAATGCAGACAGCAACACCCAACTCCCAGGTGTGTTGTGAGGATTTGACAAAACCATGTATAAAGCACCTAACACAGGGCCAGCCCACAGTAGGTGCTTAGGAAATTCTGGTGGCCAACTTTTCTTCGACAAGTAATAAAAAAAATCTATCTCAGGAAACAAGATGAACATGCAGAAAGTCATTTGGGAACAGGATAGAGTCAGTGAATAATAAAGAATGAAATAGAATAGATGATAAGCTCTTTGGTGTGGGCTAAGCTGTCTATAGCCCGGAGGGGGAACGAACGTGCTGGATGAGCTTGCAGAAAACAGCTTCTCGGAGGACACAAACCTGAGAAAAGGGAACCCTCTTGCACCGTTGGTGGGAATGTAAATTGATACAGCCACTAGGGAGAACAGTATGGAGGTTCCTTAAAAAACTAAAAATAGAATTACCATATGATCCAGCAATCCCACTACTGGGCATATACCCTGAGAAAACCATAATTCAAAAAGACATATGCACCCCAATGTTCACTGCAGCACTATTTACAATAGCCAGGTCATGGAAGCAACCTAAATGCCCGTCGACAGATGAATGGATAAAGAAGATGTGGCACATATATGCAATGGAATATTACTCAGCCACAAAAAGGAATGAAATTGGGTCATTTGTAGAGACGTGGATGGATCTAGAGACTGTCATACAGAGTGAAGTAAGTCAGAAAGAGAAAAAACAAATATCATATATTAACGCATATATGTGGAACCTAGAAAAATGGTACAGATGAACCGGTTTGCAGGGCAGAAACTGAGACACAGATGTAGAGAACAAACGTATGGACACCAAGGGGGGAAAGCGGCAGGGGGTGGTGGTGCTGTGATGAATTGGTAGATTGGGATTGACATGTATACACTGATGTGTATAAAATTGATGACTAATAAGAACCTGCTGTATAAAAAAATAAATAAAATAAAATTCAAAAATTAAAAAAAAAAAAAAAGAAACGAAATTGAGTTATTTGTAGTGAGGTGGATGGACCTAGAGTCTGTCATACAGAGTGAAGTAAGTCAGAAAGAGAAAAACAAATACTGTATGCTAACACATATATATGGAATCTAAAAAAAAAAAAAAGATGGTTCTGAAGAGCCTAAGGGCAGGACAGGAATAAAGACGCAGATGTAGAGAATGGACCTGAGGACATGGGGAGGGGGAAGGGTAAGCTGGGACGAAGTGAGAGAGTGGCATGGACATATATACACTACCAAACGTAAAATAGATAGCTAGTGGGAAGCAGCCGCATAGCACAGGGAGATCAGCTCGGTGCTTTGTGACCACCTAGAGGGGTAGGATAGGGAGGGTGGGAGGGAGGGAGACACAAGAGGGAGGGGATATGGGGATATATGTATACGTATAGCTGATTCACTTTGTTATACAGCAGAAACTAACACACCATTGTAAAGCAATTATACTCCAGTAAAGATGTTAAAAACAAACAAACAAACAAACAAAAACCTGAGATGGTACTTGAGGAAGAAGCTTAAGTGACTGTGGTTCCCCTTGAATAATAAGAGTTCTGGGGCAACAAAACACGCCGATTGAAAAAAAAAGCTCCAAGTGCCAGATTTATCTCATGGGATCATGAGGGTAAAATGAATATGAGAAAGAAGCATGGGCTGGGCCAGGTGGCACAAAGGCCCTGTTCTGCAAACAGCATTTCCCCCTGAAAGGTCGCCCATAATACCTTTTGTGTCTCTAACGGTGGCAATTAGTAATGCCCCCAGCTTAGCATCAAGAGCATTCCTTTATGAAGGGAATCAGATACACTCAATCTCTCAGAGTTCAGGGTGTGTGTGGAGGGAACCAGGAAGATTCACACTGTACACGCTTCCAATTAAAAACACAGACAGAGGAAAAAGCAACACGAATGTCACAGAAAAGAAAGTGCTGCCACCCACACGTGGCCTAAAGGTCACTGCGCCTCTGCCTTGGCCATTATCTCCAGCCGCAAAGGTCAGGGGGGCTGTCTGCATTTCTGGGGAGTATGCTGGCTTTCATGAGGCCTCGAAATGACTATGGCTCTGACACCGAAATTAGTGATAAGCTCTGAGGAGAAGACGATAATAGAGAAATGGAGTGACTGTAACCTTTTCCACCATCTCTCTTGTCGGCTCCATGAAGCAGCGTCACAAGGCATAAAACGAGAAGCTTCCACATTCTACAAAAGACTACAAGGTTGCTGACTTAAGCGGGTAGCGTAGCAAATGGCTATACTATTGTCAACAAGAAGACATCGAAGGAGAAGGAGAAAGCAGCGATTAAAACATCTCGCGATGCCACCTTGTTGTGGAAACGGGCTCACTGTATATGTGGACAGGTCTTGATACAATAATGCAGGGCGTTTACCACGTGGTTCTAGGAAGAGTGCAACCACTGTGGCCCAGCACGGGCAACAGTACCCCTATGTCATTGCAAAAATTTCAGGAATTTAAACGTAGATGAATTGAAGGACACTGGACTTGGAGTCAGACAGACCAACATTCAAACCTCAGCTATAGTCCCCATGTGATGGGCAATTTATATCATCTTTTATCATTCCTGTACTGTGAATACAGTGTTTATCTGGAAAGTTGTAATGATCTGAATATCTACAGCTTAAGGTCCTAGAGAAGATTAAATGATGGAAACGTACTTTATAAATGATCAGGTACGATATAAATACAAATCATAATAATTATTATTATTAGCTAGTGATAATGTCTGCTCTGAGGTAATCCCTGTACACACTGAGGTAAGGCTGCTTTTCTATATTAGACACTCCTAGGAAAGAGGATCTTCTGCTGTTGATGACTAAATGCTATCTAGGAAATGCTACACACACAACTATTTAGATGGGATGATACATAAAACACAAGAAGAAAAGTAAACCAAGGCACATAGCACATATATGATGTATGGCTGAATGTGGCCTTTGGTGGGTGGGTATCAGAAACAAAATTAGCAACTTGTAGCCCTTTGGGTAAGCTTCCTAGCAACAGAAACACACAAATAACAAACACAGTAAAATCGGTCCCTCCAAGTGTGGTCTATCTAAAGGTATTTGGCATTTTGCAACTCACCCAGCAATGAAGAATCTGATGTTTAAACCTGCAAAGTATAGAGAATAAAGCAGGAACGATAGTTTGGTAGTTTAAAATATTTGTCCCCTTTCTTACCAGAATGAAATCAATTGTAGTATCAGCGACACTCCCAAACATAAAGAATCACCCAACATAGCAACCAGGATTTTTCTCTCTAAAGTTCTGAACTTGACCCCGGTAAATACATCTGGAAAAGATGCTTGTAGAAGTTTTGAGCATAGCATAGTAATCCAAAAGTAGCTGACTCGGGCTCGGGATCTGGGGCAGAGCTTAAGATCACATTCGTCTGTGTGACCGACCACACTGAGGATGCTGCTGGCACTGGCTGCTTTACTAGCCTGCATATAACTTATTGGTAGACACAAGCTATTTGGTAAGACATGGGAGAAATCTGTTCTTTCAAGTTTCCTGGAGCACTGGCTATCAAAGGAATGAGATGTCTCCTGGCCTTTCATGCTGCAAACGAGAGCGAGAGAAACACAGCCTAGCAGGGCTGCGAAAATTTAGAATCGACTTTTACGGTAACATGGAAACCACGTGACAGACTGTCTACGCACCTGCATAACTTCTGATTCATTCCTCGGCGCTTCTTCTGTCTATAGCTACAGGGAACCGTATTGAGGAGATAAGCAATGCTCGTCAGGGGCAAGATTTTTTCACTTGACTTATATGGATTCCTGATCTTTCCCATCCCCCTCGCCAAAGGAATCCATACTTAGGGCTTAAGATGTTTGTGTCTTCACCAGATTTTCCAACGGGTCTTTGCCACTCTGATCTAACCTGTCCCCTAAAAGTTAAGAATCAGCGCAGTAGAATTCCACCTGGTGGAACTGGTCAGATTTAGTGATATAATTATGAAGGAGGGCACCAGCAGAAACTGATGCAGAGTTATGTTTGGTTTTTTTTTTTGAATTTTTGAATTTCAGAGTTACGTTTGAGTTTACGCTGCCATGGTTCTCCCGTCGAGCAGGTAGACTGTAATTGCAGTTTTGGAGGACAAACGTGTGGTGTCTTACATTTTATCGCTCATTCTTCTGCAAGGTTTTCTTATTAAAAAAACTTGTTCCTGGGCTTCCCCGGTGGCGCAGTGGTTGAGAATCTGTCTGCTAATGCAGGGGACACGGGTTCGAGCCCTGGTCTGGGAAGATCCCACATGCCACGGAGCAACTAGGCCCGTGAGCTGCAACTACTGAGCCTGTGCGTCTGGAGCCTGTGCTCCGCAACAAGAGAGGCCACGATAGTGAGAGGCCCGCGCACCGCGATGAAGAGTGGCCCCCACTTGCCGCAAGTAGAGAAAGCCCTCGCACAGAAACGAAGACACAACACAGCCAAAAATAAATAAATAAATAAATAAATTTAAAAAACTTGTTCCTGTATTAAATTTGAACTGCAAATAACTAAAATGCAGATTTCTGGGCTGATTCCATGTATATTGAATCAGGAATCCTGATGAAGGGCCTGGGAATCTTAAACTTTTGGCAATATCAAGAGATCCTTAAACCCACTGAAGGTAAATATGGCTGCATGATTCCTCCTCACCAACCACAGCCCTTAAAAGGTCTGAAGATCATCACCACCAACCCAGGAAACCCGTCAGGTGGAGAAGGAAATTATGGGAGATGATGAGAAAAGCTCGGATAAGACTCCCTTCCTGGCACACTTGAGGCCACGATTAAGTGACATGGTAGGTTTTGTATCTTAAGGAGGAAGACCCCCCAGAGGTCTCTCACTACTCAATATCTTATTTCCCTTCCAACTCTCTCCCTGGTAATAACACCCTATGTATTCACACTGACCAGGTCTCCCTTCGACCAACAAGTCACCTATTAAGATAGAAGGTCTGGTAGCAGTTCCCCTGAATGGAGAGCCATCCCTGATCTGCAGAGTTACTGACTTTAAAATTTTTGTTTTAGAACTAGAAAGGTCCCTAGATAATACCAAAATATTAATTGAAAAAGACAGATTTTAGAAAAGTCACTGATGCAAATGAATCGGTAATTTTACAACTTGAAAAATACATATGTATAGTATTTCACATTGTGTCTGGATCGAGGGGAAAGAACAGAATATCCTGTAGAGTGTGAAGACAGACTAGTCCTGGAAATTGCATGTTTATTTCAAATAGGGTAACAGAGAAAGTGCCGTCCCTTTTCTGGCCAGAGAACACAGCGAATTGGCAAAGTTTGAGGTATCATTTCAGAGGTGGAGGACGGAGAGCCTGGTCCATCAGAGGAGTGTACGGGGTAAGAAAACAGAGGGAAAAGGGATGCTATTCTGTCTGTAGAGGAGCTTGGAAGAAGGCTCAGAGCAGAGATCAAGTGACTGGATAAACTACGAGCAAATCTGCCAGAAGAGGAAGGAGGTGGAAAAATGGAAGAACATCAGAAAGACAAAGGAAAATCTTATTCCTAATCTGAACACTGAGAATGTGATGGCTTCATTCACTCATTCACTCTTCATTCAACAAACATTTAGTGGGAATACATCCAGGGGTAAATGACATATGGCTGGTACCCTCAGCCAGAAAAATAATGAAAGACGTTTTCATTACAGTGGGGCGAGGGCTGTGATGCATGGAAATTCAGGGACATACAGGCGAAGTGTGAGCACAGACAGAACGTGTCGGGGGAGAGCTTTCTAGATAAGGTGGCACCCCCTGAAGCTTCAAGGGAAACAATGGGCAGAGATTTCAATCGCAGGGGGAGATACCCAGGAGGTGGAGTTACCATGGAGAAGTCCAAGAATGGAATTCTCTTTGCTTGTGCCCTCAACATGGAAGTAATGTGTCATATATGAGTTTTTGCTCTCGTCACCTTGAGCACCCCATCGACACAGCCTGCCAGACTTTGGAATACAGCCAGTGGTTTACACTCGGCCAAAAGTTACCGATGTTGCTTTCCGGGTATTTGTAGCTGAAGGTATGCCCGTTTCTTTCCAGTGTAAACAGAGGAACTAAGCTGGCATCAAGACAGAACAGGGTAGCATGTAGCCAAGGAGAAGGTCTGGCTGGCTGCTGAATACACCCTGCAAAATGGCACACAGGTGCTATCATGCAGCTATCGGCTTCATCAGCGCGACAAACTGAAGTGTGTTGACAGCTGCGGTGAAACACACTCCGAGTTAAACATAATTAAGCAAAGTGATTAGCACTGAATAGAAGCTGGCAGCGAAGAACTCTGGTTTCTGAGCCGAAATGACATGATCGCAGTCTATTACAGCTGGGAAGAGGTCTCACAGATCACAGTGTCTCCATTTCACAGATGAGAAAATAAGGCCCAGAGAAGTGAAGTGAAGGTAGAATGGACTGCAGAATGATATAGGAAGCCCTATGGCCTCAGGGTAAGAGTGGAGACTCTGAGATCAGAGAGTGTGGGGTTTGCATCCTAAGTTTGGAATTCACTGACCTCAGGAAAGTTCTTTAGCCTCTCTCAGCCTCTTTGAAACCTGGATTGCTGTGAGGGTGGACTAAAGATTACTGCAGGGCCGGATTGTGTATGACAGAAGGTCAGAACACTGTATTCATATCCTTGGACCACCACTTAGGAGCTGTGGCTTCCTGGGTCTCAGTTTTTCCACCTGTTAAATGCGGATAAGAATGCTGGTTCCTGCCCTAATTACTTGCCAGTGCAAGGCTTGAAAATGAGAGCTGTGTAAGTTTCCAAGCAAATTGTTGCTGCTACAGTATGGCAAGGTATGTTCTGGGCCACCCTACTGGTTAGTGGGCAGGCAAGGCCAGACATACGCAGTAAAAGAGAAAGACCAGGTGAGATTTTTTTCTGAGCACCTGTTGGATTGCAATGCTTGGACTCTCCCTGTCAGATCAGAGAGTTTGATGGGACGGTGTGGAGCTCAAATGTGAGAAGAGACCTGCAAGTATGTGCAATGTAAACTGTTCTCATTTCTGGGTGGAATTCCAGGGGATGGTGGGATTGGAGTGAAGCAGAGGAGAAAACCTAGGGAAATGGTGCACTCTGCCCGAGTTTCACTCTGAGTTTTCAGATAAGGAAGGGAGGAAGGGAGGGAGGGAGAAAGGGAGGAAGGGGGGGAGGGAGGGAGGAAGGGAGGAAGGGGGGGAGGGAGGGAGGAAGGGAGGAAAGGAAGAAGAAAATACACCAAAAAAAAAAGCAAAAAGCAAAACATCCGTTTGGTCAATCCACAAGAAATAACAGCAAGGTTGCAAACAGTGCTGAGAACGGGATTGCTGGACTTTTTCACAGCTTCGGCTGGCTCACAATCCCCTCCGCTTGGTGCTTTTCCCGATTCCACGTCTCAAATGCTCTAATTATATTGCGCAGCAGAAGGACGGCCTGGTGCCCTTGGATGTGAGCGATTGCCTACTTGCCACAGGAAGGTGCTGTGCTTTCATAGGCTTCATCCCCCCTCCCACCCCACTCCCCAGGCCTGGGAATGAGCTGGGCACTATTTTAGAGGTCTCCTCTGCAGAAAGATGACAAGCTTGTAATTGATTCCTCTTCTTACCCAGGTTCTTATTTCTGCCTAAGATATTCTTTTCTGGCTTCCCTACCTGGTCTCCTCCTATTCACCTCTAAGGCCCAGTTCAGAGCCCACCTGGGCTCCATTCAGCGCAGTCTCTGCCCTGAGTACTTGTGGAACGAATACCGTTTACCTGGCTGTCTCCCGGCCACCAGGCGGTTGCCTAAAGGTAACAGCCCTGTCTTCCGCTTCTATTCACATTTGTATTCCCTACACTTGGCACAATGCTTTGAAAATGGGGCTTTGCTTCTCAAAAATATTCACAGTTTATGGTCCAGCAGAATCAACATTACCTGGCGCTTGTGAGAAGTGTCATCTCAGGCTCCGCCCAGACCTACTAAATCTGAACCTTCCATTTCACAAGATACCCAGGTAATACGCAGCCACATTCAAGTTTAAGACACTGGACGGGATGGGGTGGGGAACACTGGATCAGTGTTTCTGTAATTTACCTGAAGCAACCAATCATTCCTGATGACGTTCTCTCTCTTCCAAGAGGACACAACAAAGGGTTAAGGGAATGCAAATCCTTTAGCCCTCTCTCCTAGGCCTGCAGTGGCTCCGAAACATGAACTCTGCAGAGTTTGGTGGCCAGCTTCCATGTACCATGTACCTACCACCTACACCTACTACTTTCAAAGAAACCACAACCTGGACCTGGAACAGAACCGGATGTGCCAAAAGGCCTGAGGACATTTCGTTGAACTTCCTGATGGGAAGCTGGCATGAACAGAAATGTCAAGAGTCTTCCCTCTCGAGGTTTTGAGCTTTGTGTTGCAAACTCAATGGTCCGGATCGAGATCCGACGAGTCCAGTTCAGATTATTATCCAAACCTTTAGCTGGAGATTGAAACCAAATCTGTGTTCTCAAACCATTCTAAATGTGTTGATCACCGGTTAGAGTTTGCCGTATAACCCAATCCAAGAGAGTACAGTCATTTCTCTAATAGCAGACGCATCATTTGCTCATCAATGGAAAATCTAATTGTACCATCAAAGGTCAAAAGTTGCAAGAGAAACTTGACACCTTTGAGAATGTGCCAAACCTCAAGGTTTCAATAATAAAGGCTTTCAGTCAAACCATCCAAGGTAAATAGAGGCCATTCGACCCAAAGTCCAGCACAAATAGGCATGAACTATACTGTGCCTTAAAAATAGTGGAAGTGTTTGCCAGAATGTTAAGGAAGCAACAACCTAAGCAGGGCCGTCTGCCCCAGAAGACGATAGCCCATCTGTGGTTCAAGACACAGCAACCCACAGCTACGGCCCCACGAGATGTGGAGATATTGCTGAAATCCAAAAAGTAAAGCCAAAGTCTTCAGCTTTATCTCCTCAATTTCCCCAAACTGTGACATGCTACTAAGTATTATCGAAGTACAAAATTCTAAAATATCTGGTACAGATATCAAAGCTATTAATTCAATGTATATTTACTGGGCACATGATGAGCACACGGTCCTCAGAGATATCCTTAACAATCATGCTCCAGCTACAGTCCCTGAAAAAAGACCTGTTGGTTGCAACTGAGGATGCCAACAATAAAACTAGATCCCAAAGACACCATTCCACTGCTATGTCCTTACTGGAACTGAAAATTCATGAGGAAATCACATGCATATCAGAGTTGATAAAGAGGTCAACCATCTATAACAGAGGTAGTTTAATAATGCCAATCACACAGCTCAAATAAATGTGCTTCCCTCTTAATTTTTGTAAATCACTTCCCAGTAGAGGAGCTGGGTATGTCTGTTGACTCAACCACTTACATTGGTAAGCCACCTTTCTAGTTAAGAGCACTTTCCTAAGTGTTTACTCATCGGGCCCTCAGAGTCACGCTGGGTAGTTGGTGGCTTGCTGTAATGTGACATGGCCAGTATGTGCAGGGTTGAGATGTGAACTGTCTTATACCGTGCTGGGAGTTGGGAGGCAAGCAAAAGGCAGCTATTCCTCACTTTAAAAGTGTTAGAAATCCTTTTTTTGAAATTCCAAGGAATGAAGCATCTCTCTAAACTGCCTTCCTCTTTACGTAATTTGACAGTAAGTATCCTGGTGTATTAGACTCTCCTTGATCTAAGTGGCCCTGCAGAAGGCCACACCTCTCAGACTGAAGAGGACAGAAGGATCTAAAGGAATTCTAGGTCTCTGGGCTCTCCTCAACAGGTATACTAAGCTGACCTCAAAACCATTCCTTAGTTTTAGGAAGGAAGGAAAACAATTCATGGAGGTGGTCAACTAAATTATTTTCACTCTAGATTTCATCTTGGGTCCAGCTGATGACTATTCCAACTTCCATTAACATGGAAGGTGACCAGCCCAGAGAGACAGGAAATGAGCATTTTATGAATATCTTCTATGTACAAATCTTAAACCTCTGTGAGGATTTTCTAAGCCTGTGGACTCTCCCTTATTCAAAGGCAGCCCTTGATTTTTACTCCTCCCAAGGTTCCCTCCTATGGGTCCTGGCATCCCTCTTCCCTGTAAAGGTCAGGACAAGAGGGAAGAGGGAAAAGTAGAGAGAAACTCAAAACTGTTTACCTGTTAAATTTCTTAGCTGAGATGTATATGTGGGCAAGGACACCCCGGCAAGAGAAAGCAAAACCAATACATAGGCAAGAAACCAATTATCTAATAGGGAGAGAGCTTTGCTTCAGAGGGCAAGACAGGACTCTCTCAGACCCACAGTCTTGCGGACCAAGGCACTGCTGGAAGAGGGCACTGTAGAAAAATGCTGAACGCGATATGGCAGGCACCATTGGAGTTGGCAAACTGCATCCTCTTCCACTAAAGAAACAAAAGGCACTGAAAGGAAAGAAGTGGAGAGTGAGAGGTGTGCTTTGCAGTAGGAAAAGAAACAAAAAGAGCGACTTGTATGAGTTTTCATGTTATTTTAGTGAAGTCACAATAGGACAGTTTCTCTTCCCAAAGCTTGCCCAGAACAGCTTTTTAAAGGGGGAGCAGGAACTGTACGAGCTTTTACTAGATTCTGAGGTTGAAGCCTTAATTAGAGTCACGATTGTATTGTACATCTATTTGGGTAACTGTTCAATTAGGAGTGTAATAGCTGGGACGGAGATCTTAATGAGCTTTTAGTGTCGTGATGCCTCAAGACTGCCTTTTTTTTTTGATTATTGTTATTATTAAGCTTTCATACAGGCTTTTTCCTCTCTGCAGTCCATTTATACTGTCCTCCCTTCAGACAGGTCGAAATGCAACGCTGAGCTTTGAAGGTTGATGACTGTGCATTAAAGATGGGTAGTTTTCTCCTCATCATCTTCATGATGAGTTTGTAAACAGCTGCTTGGATCTACCCTGTGGTCATTATAAACCTCTGGGAATGTTGGGATCGTAGGGTTAATCTTTCACAATTGAGAAAACTGAGATTCAGTTTTCTGAAAGATGAAGTGACCTACCTCATATGGCACAGATAGTGACAGAACCAGGGCTGGCACCCAGGAGTCCTGACTCTCCAAGAGCAAAACAATCAAAACACTTGTATATGTCATAGTAAGGTCATCTTAACACTAAAACATAGGCAAGTAACCCAATGGTATAATTCATTTTAAAAAAAAGAGAGAGAATTCCCTTCCAAAGACATTGTTGTGTTGGTCTTAACTCAATAGGTACTTTACTTAATTTTTCTCTGCTCTTCACTATTTAGACTTGGAAACAGTTAAAGAGGATAATTACACTTTGAGTTAAATAAAAGAAATAGCACTCAAACATATTCTGATTTAAGCAAATCTGGTCTAGGAAACCTGTATTCATGAGACCTCATAGGTGGGGATGATGTTTATTTTTTTGCTTTAGGAAAGGATTCTCTGCCTCAGTTTCCTAATACGTAAAAGTGACATAAGAATGGCACCTACAGGGGCTTCCCTGGTGGCGCAGTGGTTAAGAATCCGCCTGCCAATGCAGGAGACACGGGTTCGAGCCCTGGTCTGGGAAGATCCCACATGCCGCGGAGCAACTAAGCCCGTGCGCCACAACTACTGAGCTTGCACTCTAGAGCCCGCAAGCCACAGCTACTGAAGCCCGCGCGCCTAGAGCCCGTGCTCCGCAACGAGAGAATCCACCACAATGAGAAGCCCGTGCACCGCAAGGAAGAGTAGCCCCGCTCGCAGCAACTAGAGAAAACCGCGCACAGCAACAAAGACCCAACGCAGCCAAAAATAAAATAAATAAATAAATTTATTTTTAAAAAAGAATGGCACCTACGTCACAGGATTGTTGGGAAGATTAAATAATATAGTTAAACTTGTTTAGAATACTATCTGGCAGACAGTCAATCTCAATCAACGTGACCTGCTTTTGTTCTTATTCTCTTCATTATCACAAAAGGATGGCTTGAAGATTCTGCATGCCAACCAATCAGAACCATTTTTATATTTGTAGCAGGAGGTGAAGACGATTGGGTGGCATGCTGGTGGCGGTGCATGTGCTAATATTTTGAGATGTTTTAAAAGAAAGAGAAAATTTACACCAGAGTTTGTAAAGATGACTATTGAGAGAACAAAAATGATGCTACTATAAATTAATAATGCAATTCATTTTTGATGTGTTGTTGAGTGCTTGAAGAATGAATTTGCCTCAAATATTCTCTTCAAAATCCATTTATTGCCCAAGATAAATTGAAGGGTAGTGTCACATTTTGAAAAATGTTATTTTATTGGCCATAATTTTTCATGGTTCTGATGGGGACCTGGTGACAGCCCAACACAGCGAATGTCCTTCATGTTGCCATCCTTTCTTTTTCTGTAAAGCTGAATTGTCCTGGGACCACTCAAAATGTGATTTATTTGTCCCTGGGCCAGTAGAAGTTTCCATGTAGGTGAAAATGGATGTTTGGGTAGTTGAAGGGAAATGGAAATGAGACTCGCAGGCTGACTTAGTGGAAAGACGTAAGTAACTTAGGAACATTAGATCACTCTACATTCTGACTACATGGAGTTCTGGATGATTCATGTGCCTTAGAGACACACATGGACTTACATGTGATCTATCAGGAAGGAAGGAAGCAGGAGCACAATAAGAGCATCTCAGTGCTAGGCCTTGTACTTGTGCTTTGTATATATTTACTCACTCAGGAATCGGAAGAGTCCAGTGAAGCTTAGGGTGACCAAGGCTAGAATATGTGTTCAATGTCACAGACCACTAAGTACTGCCAGCACTGGGTTTGTCCCAAGTTTGGGCTGATTCAAAAGGACCATGGTACTAAGTGAAGTAAGTTAGAAAGAGAACAACAAATACCGTATGATATTACTTATAAGCGGAATCTAAAATATAACACAAATGAACTTACCTACAAAACAGAAACAGACTCACGGACGTAGAGAACTGACTTGTGGTTGCCGGGGTGGGGTGGGGTGGGGTGGGGGAGGAGTGGGGGAGGGAAGGAGTGGGAGTTTGGGATTAGCAATGCAAACCATTGTATATAAAATGGATAAACAACAAGGTCCTACTGTACAGCATGGGTAACTATATTCAGTATCCTATGATAAACCATAACAGAAAAGAATATGAAAAAGAATATATATATATATATATATATATATGTATAATTGAATCCCTTTGCTACACAGCAGAAATTAACACAACGTTGTAAATCAACTATACTTCAATAAAATAAATTTTAAAAAAGAGGACCATGATGCTATGCTACCAGTACCATGGACACTTGGCCTTATCGCATCTCTTCCTTTGGGAACGGTATCAGGCACCCATTTTCACAACGAGCTTGCTGTTGTGGGGAGAAATTAAGAGGCTAGAGAAACTCGAGATAAAATGAATGAAGGTATGTTTCAATCGTAGTTTTCCCACTGCTTGGTCCAGTCTCTTTCCACCACACTCTAGTTCTCACAGATGAGGTAGGAAGATGTCAGACAGAACTGATGAACCATGTACAGGGCTAGTGGTCAGAGAAACTGGGTTCCAGCCAGTCTGTAAATCTGAAACCTGGCCCTCCACTTCCTTGCACCTCTGTTTCCTCATCTGTCAAGTGAGGAGGTTGAATGAGATGATCTCCAAGGTCTATTTCAGCTTGAACATTCCATTATTCTATTATCTTTGTGCTCTGATAAGTAGAAGCATGTAGCCCTGGGTTTATTAATATTAACTGGGGCAAATAAGTGAAATTACTTTATGAAAACAGAGCTGTGGTTGCTGCTTGGAGCCAAATCTGCCTTAGGAGACTCACTCTAAGCATTGGTAATGGGATTGCTGATGGCTCCTTGGCCACAGCCCATGAACGCCCTGCAGTTTCACTTTCCAGTTGGTGCCAAGGGTGAGTATCCTCCACAGAAACACAAAAGTGAGGCACAACACAGTTTAAGTAAAAGGAATAAATCAAATCAGTCACATTCAGCCTGACTCATCTTTCATCCATCTCCTTCCCAATGCTTGTTCAGTCCAGCTCAGTCCAAATGCCAACCCATCCTAGAAATGGCCCCTTTAAGGCTCAGTTCCCAGTGATGGGTTGTCTCTCTGAACCTCAGGAGGGTTCCTGCTCTCTATTACTCTTAACATTTATAGTCCGGGACTCAGACATGTCTATATGTTTCAATATCTGAGATCTATAATGAAGATCCTTTGTGCCAGAGGCAATGTTTTATGCTTTGGGAGGGGGGTGGGAATATGGACTGAAGGCCACAGGCTACATATGTGACCTGTATTGCCCTGTTTGCCACATTTATTTTAATGCTCTGCTCTTGGGTTATAACAAAAGATGCTGCAAACGCTACCACACTAAGTAGATTAATCCACAGTTTTTAGGAATTCTGCTGAGACTATAGCTAAGTCAGCCTCTCAATGTTCCCTATGAGATTTCTTTCACTATTTAATTTCAGGAATACAGCTATCCCATTTTGATGATCATTTTGATATTAAGAACTGTGAATTGACAGAGTGTCTCCTCTTTTGTTTTGGCTGCCAGGAAGGCCAGGTCAAACACGAAATGAATCGATATCATCTTTTTTGTTCCAAATACTCTGCATAGTATATTCTTTAATTTGGTCATGATAGTTTTCAATTTTACTTATACTTTCTCTGGTCCCTCTTGTATTTTGCCATTGTTGTATATCAGAAGTTTCCTTTCAATTTGCCCCCAATATTCCTTCAAATGAGGTAAATACAAATACATAAATAAAACCCGTTATTTCTTTGAATCTGAAATGGGGGCATCATGCCTGAAATTCAGCAAATACTCAGTAAATACATACCGCTTGATTTACAGGGAGCTACATCTCACCTTATAAAAAAGCACTTTCTGAGAGTTGGAGCTGCTTAGAGAAGAGATGCGTAATTCCTGTCACTGTCACTGGAGGTGTCTGTGAAAAAACTGGATAAGCACTTCAGCCAGCTTACTGAGCTTCAGTATCTTTATCTATAAAGTGGGAGTAATAGTATCTCCCTTTGAGGTTGTTGTGAATAGTGTATGAGTTAGTGCATGTCAAGCACTTTAGCTCTTAGCACAGTGTCTGACACATATAGTGAGCACTTGAAAAACAAGCAGAGGTTGTCACTAAAGAGGACTCATGCATTGAAAGCTGTTTTATTAGCTTAAGTTCACTTCCAAACCCGACTGTTCTGTTGGGTGAGCAAGCCCACAGTCAGCAGAAGAATCTCAAACGTGGAGTCATGGACCAACCCTGCTTGTGTGGCCACTGTGAGGAGGATTTCCACAGCAGATGAGGGGCTGGATGAGGTAACTTTTAGGCGTCTTTCCAACCCCAAATTCACGATACTCATGTTTCAAATCTGTTCATTCAGAGGTATCATAAGGGTGTTGGGGGAAGAAAAGGATTCTAGTGTCATTTAATGAGAAGTTCTTTGTTCTTTCATGTGTAAATTTCATTTGGGACCTTATCAATTGGATATTAAAGCATTTTCCAGGGAAAAATACCCAGGAAGAGAGGAGTGGAGGAAATGTCGGAGAGCACTTCATGCCTTGCTATCTAACTGTAAGGAAAGAGCTGCTTTCTCCATGGCGTGCCACACACAGGCTGGCAACCTGATTATTTCCGGGAAGGCACAGACAGCACACTTCCAACAGTGAAACTGTCCAGAACGCATGCCGAACGTGATGGGCGTTCCAGTTTCATTACTGGCAGCCTCACACTGAATTGCTCCATTATGCATCCCTGCTATTTTACAGTCAAGGTTTCCCCCGCTATCCGAAAGTAGAGCATTCCTATGAAATCTTTCGAAAACCGAGATGGCGTAAAGCGAAGAAGCAGTTGCCTTAGGACACATCTTGCTAACGGGTAGGCAAAAGAAGCCGCGGGAAAGCACAGATGCTCACAGACAGTTCGAAGCTCTGGCGGCTGGACGCTAAGATACTGAGTGTGGTTCCTGGGGAAGGAGATTGGCGGGGCCACCCTCCGTGCTCAGGGCTACACGCTGCCTCTATAATGGCTCACTGCAAAACAAACACTGAACGCTGTTTTCACTTTTCACCCTTCTCTCTAAAAGAGAAAATCCTCTTCAGATTTCTTTTGGTTAGTGAAAACAGGTACTAATATAGGTCTTTTGTAAAAGTTAACTGGCATAAGCTGAACTTTCGAAAAGCAGAGGATACCTGGATTTTGATGGTGGCGTCCTTCAGAAAACGTGCCACGTCTAGGAAAAGGAACCCATCAACTCTCAGCATTTTGGCTGGAATGACCATAAAATTGCAGGTTCCCAACACAACCACGGAAACCATTTTCCAGTGACCTTTGTCTAAGGAGTTGTCAGGTACCTGAATGGGGCAGAATGAATTGGTGGGAAATTCTCCAGAGATACAGAGGCCATGCACTGATTTCATGATTTTAAAGATAGATTTTTCTTTTCCATGGAAATCCCAGGAGGGGCATCTATTATAGAGTTTGAGACTACAGGTGTCACCCCAGGTAGTCCACAATGTAGATGGTCCAGGTGTAACCTGTGTCTAAGTGGAGAAGAAATGGCAGCCTCGGTCATGAAGGACAGGTTTCAACTTAATACTCCTGGGTCAGTCAATTCTTTGGTTGGAAACAGGACTGGCAATTTCTTGTTGGTAGAGCCTCTTGAAATGTGAGTGGGCAGGACTGGTGACAAGCAGTGTCCAGCCACATGATAGGTGCTATAAATCTTTGTTAGAAGTCTCAAACGGCCCCACCTAATTCAGGTTAGGGCTTTCTGAAAGCTCTTATATAGGAGATTCTCCAGTCTTCAGATGGGGGTAAGAGGGGGTGGGAAGAAACCTTGAAGGGCAAGCAGGAGACTACAGCTCCCTCTCTCCTTGGAAAGCCATAAAATAGATAAGAAATCGAGTAAGTGATGCTGGCCCATGGAGAACGCTGGCCTGACACCCGTGTCATCCTCCTCTGGTCCCCTCTGGCTTTTGAGTGTGTTGCCTTCACTCCCCCTCCTTCCATGCTCCCCTCCCCACATCCCAGAGAGTGGAGGCAGCTCGGCTATGACACAGTGTTGGACTCTGAATTCCCAGCCACGGCAATAAAAAGTGACTTTGGGATACTCTGTCTTCTTCTGTTGCCTGCTTATCTTTTCTCACCTGCTGCTGAAAGCTCATCATGGTTGATTAGGCTAAAGAAAAGATCTCCATGAAGTGATCTGAGCAACAACGGCATTAGAATTCAATCAGACATCTGGCCAGTAATTCTTATTATTCATGATTTCGCTCAGAAGGTGATGAGCAGGGCTAGGGTTATTCTGTTATCGGCGGAACTGGCTACAGAAACCAGGTGCTATTTAGTGAGATATTTATTGAATGGCTGGTATGTGCCCAGCAGCATGCTAAGCACGGCGGGGGAATGAATACAAAGGCGAGCTAAACATAAATCCTGTGCCCAAATTAACTGTACTAAATGAGGAGGAATTAGATACCTACTTACATAACTGGAGAGTAAGAAGTGTGTCTAAGAGCCATGGGCAGAGACTTGGAGGACGTTAGAGGAGGCAATGATAACTTGTTCCTACGGACATCCCCCAGCTTGCATGGAAGAGGGAGCTCAGATGCTGGTCCTTAATGCATCAAAAGAACCTGGACATGGGAAGGTGGTGGTGGTGGTGGAGGTGCAGGGTCAGCCATGATGGGGCAGAGGGATCTTCTGCCAGGAAACGTCTCGGTCCTGAAGGCAGAAAGACACTTTACTGCTGCATGAGGCAGTCAGTTGATGATTGTGTGTGCAGGTAACGCTCAAACGCGTTTGCTTAGAAACCTGCCTATTGTCACAAAAGCATAAGACCTGGGCAGTAGCCTGAGTTTTCTCCTCACTGAGCATGCTGGTTCTCCGTGGTTACCTGCATTTTGCGCTAGCTCAGTCCTCACCCCCACCAGTCAGAGAGGCATCATTGAGAGCGCAGATTATCTGTCCCTGTGACAGCAGAACACGGCTGACTCTGGCCCTCGTGGGAGGCACCTCCTCATCATATCATTCTTTTCCAAGGCAATCAATGTGATCTTTCTGTCAAGAAGTATTTTTTAAACAACTTCTGAACCCTTTCAGTTACTCCCCTGGTCCTGTCAGAAGACACACCTGGCTGCTTTGTCAGAAAATTAAAGCTGGAGGGGCTCTGCTCGGCTGTGGAAACACAACCAGATCCTGTTTTCTCCAAGGTGAGAACTTTGGGAAATGGCACATCAGAAGCAGCATGGCAAGTGGTCATTCGAATGGGCTCCAGTGCACAACAGCTCAGGTCTAGGGAAAAAGACAGGCTGGAGAGATGCAGGCAACAGATATCGTGTACACTTTCCCAAATTACATTCCTGCTGCAGATCAAAGTTGTTTTTTTTTTTCCCAACCACACCAAAGCACACGTTTGGAGGCCAAACTCTTCAAGGCCCTTAAGAGGTATTTGGTAACTTTCCTGTTAAATTTGGAGTTCAGCTTACAAGCCCAAGGTGTACTAAGTGACCTAGCAAACAAAGCACTGCTTATGGGACCAGAGGACTACATCTACCTGAGGTCTGAAGTATTTTTATGAGCGCCATTTGTTTCAAGAGGTCATGGCCAGCCAGACCCATAACACCCCCATATCACCATGTCAGATTTTGACTCATCCAATTCTTGTCTGCCTTGTTAAAACCACTCAGCATAGGAGAGTTTATGAAGGGAATGTTACATCTACATCCCAAAGGGTGGCTGGTTTTTCCACTTATAAAGGAAAACCTTTTCCTTCTACAGAAATGTCTCTCTCCAGTCTTGCCAGGTTTAAAGCCTCTTATGCAGAATAGTCAGTTTCCATAAACCACAATCGCATATAATTAAAAATCTTAAGGATGCAATGAAGTAAATAAATGTATAAATGCCATGAGATGCCTTGGACTGAATCCTGGAATAGAAAAAGGACATTGACATAAAAACTAAAGAAATCCAAATCAAGTCTGGACTTTGGTTAATAGTAATGTGCCAGTGTTAATTTCTGAATTTTAACAAATGAATCATAGTTATGACATGAACAATAGGGGAAACTGGGTGAAGGGTATATAGGAACTCTCTGCATTATCTTTGCAGCTCCGTGTAAATCTAAAATTGTTCTAAAATAAACAGTTTATTACAAAACTTTATGGATGAACTTATACTTTGGAGGATAAGTCACTGGTTCTGAGGGAATCTCTATACCAGAAAGGAATTGTGACAGAGCAGAGAAGCACCAGTGTAGGAGGTAGGAGCTCTGTGTCAAAGACCCAGGTCTACCTATAATTAAAGCCATGACCTTGGATCAGCCATGTAAGCTCCTGTAGCATGCATCTGTGAGAGGGTCTGCATCTCTCACAGGGGCGTTATGAGGACCAAATGCAAAGATGCCTTAGAGAATTCACTGAAAACTTAAAAACACAACAAACTGGAAAGGTGGTCTTAACACCTTCTTTTCCATTTTTCATAATCCTTTATTCATGGTCTCCCAGGCTTTCCCATTTTTCTTTCTTGGTTTTCAGGTTTCACATCAAGTGTCAAGTCCTAAAAATTTAACAAGCCACTGAGTATCTTGATAACTTTTAGAGACACGATCTATGCGCAAATGTATAGGCAGGAATTGTTTGATCTCAACTCTGGAAGCTGCACAAGAGAAAGTTTTCAAATGGTGCCCGAGAGAAGACACCAGGGCGGCTTTGAGGCACACAGAGGGGATGCAGCGACCAAGCGCAAAACTGGGCAGTGACAGAAGCAAAGGTTTTCTTTACCATCTCCTGGAAGCTCTGGAACTCCGGAGTGAAATCACCCCAACATCTAGTGATTGAAGAGGTGGTTCCTTCACAGGCAGAGGGACTCTTGCTGCCCCAAATGCTAGTAGCACTGCTTACTGAACTGTCATTCCAACAAGTTAGTCCTCTCCCTCTGGCAGAACATCTAGCCATTCTTCCAGAGCTCCCAAGCACCCAGACTGTCAAATTCAACTGCTTAGCATGGCCCAAAGGTCCTTCACCTTTACTCAGCTCCTGTTCTCTCCTCCTTACATCCAGCTGTTATCTCCCATTTGCTGTTTCTCAAGTACACATATGGTTTAAGGCTATGTGCCCTTCACCTGCTTCTCCTCTTCCCTACTTTCTCACCAGAATAATCCCGACTCCTCTTTTCTTTCTTTTCCATTTTTCATAATCCTTTCTTCATGGTCTCCCAGGCTTTCCCATTTTTCTTTCTTGGTTTTCAGGTTTCACATCAAGTGTCAAGTCCTAAAAGTTTCTTCCCTGATCTTTCCCTCCCCCAACTTCAGCTGGTGCCTCCCCCTAGTCCCTGATTAAACTGTTCATCCAATACTCTTGCTGTCTTCCAAGCGCCTTTCACAACAGACTGCAATCTTCTGTGGGTAAAGGATGTGTGTGTGTGTCTCTAGTATCCTAATCATTTAGCCAAGTATTCAGCACAAAGTAGGTTACAGGAATAAATAAATCAGTGAATAAAATGGTCAAGCCACTCAGATCTATTTTACAAGTATGTATGTACTTCTAAGGCCAGAAAAACTTGGTATTAAATGTTACATGCTATTTCTACTGGATTAATTTCCAAATGCACTCATGCGACAGCAGTGAGCTCATATAGTTCTAACATTACGTACAGGGCATTCTGCAGAATGACATAATGAGAATGACAACATTTTATGACTAAGTACCAGATAATTAATTAATTCACTGCTAAGATAAATGACTGTAAAAACTTGGGGGGAAAAAAGCCACCATAGCTATTATGTTTCTAAGTTTGTTCTGGAATATAAAGTACCTTCCACTGAGCAACTCCCACCTCCAATTAGCTGTATTAGCTCTATTCAACCTACAGCTAGACATACCCAGCTGCTGTTCAAACATCCCCAAATAATACATTCTGGAGCAAAAAACAAAATTTGCAGGTAATTGACAGGTGTAAAATACCAGGGAATTTATCTTTTGCAAAGTAATTCATAAAAGAAGGGGTAAATACAGAATGCAAAGCAGTCTGTCTATCCTAGACATATTTGCTGATTAGCTTTACAGGGACTCCACCTAAAACAAACTAGCTTTCAGTGTCAATATTAATTTTAGCAAGCCAAGGCATCAGGTCCTGAAGCAGGGCCGGGGGTGTAGAAAAACCTAACCTAACTGCTTATTTTACATCTAGCGTTTCCCAGCCTTCGGTAAATACTCAAGAAAATTGATAAAAGTCTCATTTTATGAGTTCACTGCTCATAAAATTTATATATTTGAACATTAAATTTTATAGGTTTTCAGCTCTGGGGGGATAGCTTGTACTAAAATTCTGCTTATTTGCAGACTGAAGCTGTATCTGCTAGGGCAAGGTTGAAGAAGTTACAAACAAAAGATTTTATCTCATTCATTTTTTCCCGAAACTATTTATCAAGTGCCTACTATGTACCAAGCATTGTTCTAGGTGCTGGGAATATAGCTGTAAACAGAATAAAGTCCCCAGCTTTATAGACTTACATTCTAGCATAGGGGTCAGCCAATTTCTTCTGTAAAGGGTCAGGAGAGTAAATATTTTGGCTTCACAGCCAGACTGTCTTTTGCAACACTCAAATACTTGCCACTGTAGTACACAAGCAGCCATAGGCAATATGTAAAAGAATGAGTGTGGATGTGTTCCAATAAAACTTTATTAATACAAACAGGCAGGGGGCCTGATTTGGCCTGTGGGCTGTTGTGACCACCCAATGAGAGCTTCAAAATATTACTTTTCATGGTAATTATTTTCAACCTTTCACTTGTTTCAGTTAGGGATCAGGTTCTCCAAAAACTCCTTTTAAGACCACAGTTGTTCAGTGTATTGAATGAAAGTTATGCTCAGGGAAAGAAAAAAAAAACTAGAGCTGTGAGAGCCAAGGGTTTTGTACCACTACACCTTTCTGAAGGCCCACATATTTCTACTATTTCAAACAAATCAGCCACAACAACATAAATATTCTCTCAAGGAACTTTAAGCTAATTAATCGTGAATGTGACAGACTGCAGAGAATTAACTTCCTGAGGCTGGTGCAAAAAAAAAAAAAGTTTTTTCTTGAGGTTGCTGCTTTCTGGGATCTATCATTTGTGGGTTCTGACAGGAAGTAGAAGGGCTAGAAGACCACGGCACTTTTAGAGTTGGTAGAATTATCATTTTGACAAATGATTTCACTGACTTGAGACATCTGGGTCATATTGGGTTTGAATTTGATTTTAAAGTCTTTCTTGCCAAGCCAAAGACAATGTTCTCTTTGGAATTTCTATACATCACTGCACTGGTACCCTTACGCACCATCTCCTTACCCAGATTTAAAACCTTTGTTATCAAATCAAGACAATGTGAGAGAATCACATGACTTCAGTCCACTCGTAACACAACGTATTACACTTGTTGAGATTTTTGTTACTTTCTTTTCTGAGATCACTTGGAAGATCTGCAAATTCTTACTTCCAGGAAGTTTTCAAAGAGTACCTCTGTCTAGCATTCATGATTCAAATATTCATTTGTTTAATATATATGTACGAGACATCTTCTTGAGAATTATCAGGGAAATGATGTCATAAAAACATGGTTCTTTCCTCAAAGATGAATGAGACTGAGAGACACCTAGGTGCAAATTCTATGGGCTAAGTGCTATTATAGAGGTATTTACAACTCTGGGGATATTGGTGAAAACCTTTTAGAAGAAATGACATCCGAATTTGAGGGTGAGAAATAGTTCACCAAGGCAAGTAAACAGGCAAGCACCTGCCAGGCTGAGCATGTACAAACACTAATACAGATTCTAGAACTTCTTGGGACCTAAGATGGTCTTATTATAAATTTAAAGCTTGTGTTTTCTTCACCTGCTTCAGTGTGGTACACTCTTATCCTTTTTATATATCACAGTCTCCCCAGGGTCTAGCGAAGTACCTGCTATTTTGTAAGAATACAGTAATGATGTGGAATGAATGAATGAATGTTATGATTTGTTTTGCAAGCATTTCTCCCTTGGAGATGACAAGTTCTCTGAAGATAGGGAATGGGACTATTTTGATGTGATCCTAAGATACCTAGTTGATGAGTAAAAAACAATCAAGGTTTAGACAAGGATTCCAAGCCAATTCAACAGACAAAGAATTGTCTTTTCAACAACAGTTCTAAAACATCTGGGTATCTACATACAAAAGAATTAAGCTAGACCCCTACCTCATACTGTACGTAAAAATTAACTGAAAATGAATCATAGACCTAACTATAAGAGCTAAAGCTATAAAACTCTTAGAAGAAAACATGGGAGTAAATCTTTGTGACTTTGGATTAGGCTATGGTCCCTTAGATTTGATAAGATAAGCACAAATGACAAAGGAAAACAACAGAAAAATTGGACTCTGTCAAAACTAAAAATATATGTGCTTCAAAGGACACAGTCAAGAAAGTGAAAAGGGACTTCCCTGGTGGTCCATTGGTTAAGACTTTGCCTTCCAATGCCGGGGGTGTGGGTTCGATCCCTAGTCTGGGAGCTAAGACCCCACATGCCTTGCGGCTAAAAAAACAAAACATAAAACACAAGCAGTATTGTAACAAATTCAATAAAGATTTTAAAAATGGTCCACATCAAAAAAACTTAGAAAAAAAAAAAAAGAAGAAAGTGAAAAGACAACTCACAGAATGGGAGAAAATTTTGGCAAGTCATATATCAGAAAGGGATTTATATCCACAATATGTAAAGAATTCCAGTAACTCTATAGAAAAAAGACAAACAAATCAATGTAAAAATGACCAAAAAAAAAAAAAAAATGCTGAAAGGGACTTCCTGGTGGCGCAATGGTTAAGAATCCGTCTGCCAATGCAGGGGACGCAGGTTCGAGTCCTGGTCTGGGAAGATCCCACATGCCGCAGAGCAACTAAGCCCGTGCACCACAACTACTGAAGCCCGCGTGCCCATAGCCCGTGCTCCACAACAAGAGAAGCCACCGCAATGAGAAGCCCGCGCACCACAATGAAGAGTAGCCCCCGCTCGCCGCAACTAGAGAAAGCCCACATGCAGCAACGAAGACCCAGCACAGCCAAAAAATAAACAAAATTAAATTTTAAAAAAATTTTTTAAATTTTAAAAAAGGAGCAAAGGATTTAAACATACATTTCGCCAAAGAAGATAAGCAAAAGGCCAATAAGCACATAAAATATACTCAGTGTCATTAATGATTATGCAAATCAAAACTACAATGAGATACCATTTCACATCCACTAGAATAGACTAAAATCCAAATGACAGACAGTAATAACTGTCGGAGGAGATATGGAGAAACTGGAACTCTCATACTTTTCTGGGGAGCTTATAAAATAGCGTGGTCACTTTGGAAAACAGTCTGGCAGTTGCTCAAAATATTGAACAAAGAGTTACCATGTGACCCAGCAATTCTACTCCTAGGTGTCAAACCAAGAGAACTGAAAACACATGTCCGTACAAAAAGTTGTACGTGGATATTCATAGCAACATTATTCATAATAGTAAAAAAATGGAAATAAACCCAAATGTCCATCAACTGATGAATGGATAAACAAAATGTGGCATATCCGTCCAATGGAATATTATTAGGCAATAAAAATGAAGTACTGACACATGTAACAACACAGATGAACCTCATAAATAGGCTAATGAAAGAATAGAGTCATAAAAGGCCACATATCCTACCATTCCATTCATGCAAAATGTTTAGAATAGGCAAATCCATCGAGACACAAAGTAGATGAGTGGTTGCTAGGAGCTAAAGGGAGGGAGCATGGGAAATGACTGCTAGTGGATACCAGAGCTTCTTTTTGGGGTGATGGAAATATTTTGAAATCACGATAGGATGGTTGCACTCTGACTATCCCACTGAATTGTAAAATTTATTAGGGTGAATTTTATGGTATGTGAATTATATCTCAATAGAGCTGCCATTTTTAAAAAACCATGGTAGATGTTATCTCCTTCATAATTACCATCACTGTTACCATTACTGTATCAAATGTCACTGAGCAGTGACTTCATGCTAGTGGAAGTCTTTACAAAACAACTACAGATTGGATTTCTCTTTTGAAACTTGAGCCCACGGGGACTTTGTTTTACAGCAGCCTATATCTTCTATCTCTTTGGTTATCTTTCCCCAGTGCCTTGCCCAGGCCTGGGCCCAGAGTGGAATTCAGTAAATATTTTTTGACTAGTATCAAAAAGCCAGTGTCTCTTCTGAATTCAAGAATAACCAAGAATTTTTAAATAAAAACACCTAAGTTCACCCTTAAAATCATTCAGCCATTCCAAGGTCTAAAAATTCATTAAGAATTTGAGGTCCTACTCCCTGGTTCCTGATCGTTACTATTTCAGAAGTGCAAGTAAGATAAATAAAATCCAGCAGTCAAAGTAGTAAAAGGGAGATTTCACTTTTATGCTACAGAATTACACCTTAGTGTACCCACGATTTCTTCTCTTTGCACATAACGGCAAAACTGCCTAAATCATACACTAGTCGTGCTCTAATGAGACCTGATTTGGATTCATTTCTATTCAAGGCAAACTAAACGTGTAAAATGCCCTACTTCTAACAGCTCACCACAGTACACAAACTTTCAAAACAGAATCCATTGAAATGAGTTTGGGCTGGTAAAGAATCTAGTGTGGAGCCTAAATTAAGCTAAGAGAATTTTCCCACGTTAAGGAGGACAGAGTGACATTCCCCCCACCAGCACTCACCCTCTCAGGACGCAGCTAGAGCTGCGGATTCGGCATGGCCCTGCTGGTGGCTTGTGTGAAGGGAGCAAATTCAGAGCTCAGAAACTCAAGATGTGCTGAAACTGCCTTGTTCCTTCGTGGGTCTGCCTGCTTGGCCGACAGCAGCTGAGTCCTGGCCACCCTCTGAGGCCAGGCCTGGCTCCTGAAAGCCCTGCTTGGAGGGAAGCTCTGTTCCTCCATGAGTACTTTGTCCGTTTAGCTTTGTGGCTAACTTCTGAGTTCCTCCGTCTGAAAGCCTGGTCCCACAGAAGCAGCAGCTATCCGAAGCAATGTCACTGTAGTGACCTACCGGGCTTACTTTTCCGGATGAAGTTAACTTGTGCCAGACGTAAGGTTCTTTTCCCCAAGTTACTGCAGCGGGTTGATTAAAGGAAAATTCCCATTACGTAGCCCTCCCTCTAGGTATCCAGAACTGGTGCCTTGTCCTACCATCTTTAGTCCTCCTTTTCTCCATTTGAGCTTCTGGGATTCCAGACCTCCAGACCTTCACCATGGACCTACATGCTCTTCAAGCCCCATCTCAGCCACCCATCTGCTGGAGCTGGTTTCAAAACAGGACCCAAATATCTCCAATGACCCTGCTGGCTCTTGGGATCATTCTCTTTGGGATCCAGCTGCCCTTGGTCCTCTCGGCTTCTCAGTCCATCTACTGCCCAAGTTCCTGTGTGACAAGGTCAAGCTGTTTCTGTGTGTTAGAAACACATGCTTCACCTCTATTAAAGCAGCAGCAAAGAACAGTCATCTACGCCTTGGAGTGTACTACAATGAGGAACAAGGGTTGTGTGGCCCAGTGCTGAGTGTGAATCCTGGCTTTGCTAGTTGCTCGGTAGCCTTGAGAAGGTCTTCGTCTGCTTTTTATTTTTAAGGCTTTCTGAACTTCAGTTTGTTTATCAATAACACGGGAATAATTATAGTACCTACTTCATGGGAATGTTGGGTAGAGTACATGAGATGATGTATGTAAAGCCCTTATAAACAGAGCCTGGCACACAGTAAATGCTCAGAAATATTAGACATTAGTGTTAACTGGAGAAGAAAAAGCAAACAACTATCCAAAGTCAATAAAATGACACACCAAGCATCTACTTAGATACAATCTGATCATCATATAAATGCACTATTAATATGACTTGAAGCATTTTTCCCAAAAACAACATTTAGTTTCCACGATCAATTATCTGGATTACAGAAACAAATTATAAGGACTCCCTTTAAGACAACATGAAGTGACATCAGTGGATACCAGATATAAGAGGACATCAATAAAGTCTGTCTCTAACAGACTGATACAATTGGGGTTTAGGGTCAGGGTTCTGGAAATTCCTCACACACTTAGAGGAAATGCTTTTAAATGTTATTTAACAGAAGCAAAAAATTTCCTTTTTCACCATTTGTCAAAGAAGACACAAACATAAACCTTCCATCTCTATGTGCCATTCTAGAATCCTATTTCCTTTAAAAACAAATATGCAAGCCAGCATCATGAATGTGGTATTGTCATCTGAGTCATTAGAAGAAGGAGATTTATGAAATGTGCAGCTGTATTTCCTGTTAGCATGCTTTGAAGAAATAATCTACTCCATCACCCATGAGTCCCCTAAGAGGGCCTACACACAGAATTTCTTTTAGTTAAAAGTGTAAGGAGCAGGTTTGCCTCCCTCAGAGATTGAAATACTTTCACCTAACCAACCACATCTCATTTTACTCCTTGGTTTCCAGGAACATTTAAGGCTCAATGGCTAGCAACCCTGCAGGTCCACAAGTCTGTGCATTTCTATCTCCCACCCCATCCTCTCCTTGGCATCGGTTCGGCATCCTTCTCTTCACGTTTCCTAGGCCCTCATCTCTAAACGATTATTTCTATTAGGTTAAAGCTATCACCACTTTTGTAGGTCAAAAGTCATTGAATTTTAACAACTTCATTTGAGTCAACATACTTTTGCCATTTTTAGTTCATAGTAATGTTGTAGGCCAATCAAAGCCTCTGTAAAAGGGGATAAGGTATAAATGAATGGTTTGATTTTTAAAGACGTTAAAATTATGGAACAAAATGGTTAAACTTAATACGTGTCTACTTTGAGAAAACCAGAAATACAAAAATCTGCCAATGGTTTTAACTTTTTTCCCCCTTAATTATAGGATTTCTCTCTTTAAATGAAAACTGAGGCAAGTACTAACATACAAAACATATTGCCATTCCCCTGCCCATTCAACACCTGAGCCACCATCTCCCAACCCCGTTTTAACCTTGAGGCCTGTTCCATGGACCCCCCTGAGGTCTCCTCAAAGCACCACCTGAACAACAGTGATCTAAACAAATAATTGTAACAGATAACATTAATTACAAGACAGAGTCGGGAACAATGCCCTCCCTGCACTCTGCCTTTCCCTCAATGAGTCTTACAGACTCCTAACTTCATCATGACCTTTAGACTCTTGGTGCATCTTTGTCACTGTCAGCATGGCCTCTGCTTCTTTGGCTGCACTTGCCTCTCTTCCCCCTGAGATCCTAAACCCTCCGTGGCCTCTTGCTCTGCACGCCTCCTGGGCACTCCCACCATGGCTGTCTCTGCTGGAGAGAGGTCCCTCACCTGGCCAGGAGGTCCAAACAGACACAGGCTGACCAGTCCCAGCAGGACCCAGTGCTGCCCCATCATTGCTCCAGAAGGGTGTGCTCAATACATCCCACTCTCCTCAAGTCCCCATCCCACCCACTGGATGAAACACCATTTTAACATTCAGTAAAGCTCAATGCCATTACTTCGAACATCAGGATGCTGCTTCCATTGCTAGGCTGGCCGTTACAGCTGAGGCTCAAAGCGCATTTCAAAGCACACAAAATGGCCACTGTCATCCCATCTTTTAATGAACCCCTGGGCTTCCTTTTACCACCAAAGTGAAACAGACAGCGAGTGAAAGAGAAAGTGTTAGAAAACAGGGTGACTCTTTTTCTGAACAATAGTGGCATTAAAAGTTGTCCCTGAGGCAGAGAGACCCCTTGGGAAGGAAATAACACCTCAAACCAGGGAGCTATTCACAAAGGGAGGTAACGTTCGAAGCTCTTTGCAAAATGCTTCCCCATTTCTGCCTCCCCTTGTTCACCACAGGACGGATGAAAAAGAAAGATGATAAATATGCTTACAGAAAAAGGACCCATTCAATAATTCATCACCTTGCTGGCGTACAATATAAGTACTCCAAAAGAAATTTGTTTTCCTACCCGCTGACCATGAATGGGCACCTGAAACTTTACATGTGGCTCAGAGCATTGTCCTCATGTGTACGTGTTCCAGAACTGTCCCCAATCCGCTGTCCAGGCCAGCACCGAGGTGGTGTTTCCTTCTCCACCAGCCCTGCTGTTCTTGTATCTACCACCCCTTCCTTCTCCCGACACAAAGCATGCTGGCTACCACCCAAAGTTTTGCTTTGGAGTAACCATTAAAATTCACTAGATGTGGAATTATAGTATTTTTTAGCTTCTCAGTCGGGGGCAATTTTGCCCCCCAGGTACACTTGGCATTGTCTGGAGACATATTTGATTGATACGACTGGGGGTGGTAGTAGCTACTGACATCTAGTGAGGAGAGGCCAGGGATGCTGCTAAACATCCCACAATGCACCGGGTGGCCCCCAGAACAAAGAATAATCCTGCCCGAAATGTCAACATCACTGGGGTTGAGAATCCCTAGCCTAAAAGAAACACAGTAATAAAAATCTGTTAGGCCACCCTCTCATTTCACAGATGAAGATACTGAAGCCCAGGGATGGGGAGGGAGGCTAGGATCTGCCAGGAACTCAGCCAGGTAGTAGCACAGCTGAGCATGGCGCCCAGGTTAGCTGGTTCTATGCTTTCCCTATAGTATGTTTATTCTAAAAGGACTTACTCTTAAAATGGCCCTTCACCTCACAAAAAAGAAAGCCTGGAAGGATACACACCGAAGGGTAATCTGGGATCACGTCTGAATAAGATTTCACAGATTTTTCTTTTTTTCTGGTATGTCCAGCTTGGATTTATTTGGTTTGTTCTTTTTGTTTTGCTTTTACAATAAGCATTGACTGCTTTTATAAGCCGAAAAAGTGAGAAACTGTTTTCATTTTGAAAAACTATATGAAATGCAGTAAGATTTCACTTCATTGCTTAATATTTATTGCTGGCAAGAGTATGGCAAGACCAGCATTACAAGGTGGTAGGGTGGGGATTGGTAGTGGACTCTTCTAGAAAACAAATTGATAACATGTGTTCACAGTCTTAAAAAATGTCAGTCTTTCACCTAGTAATCATCCCTTAAGAAATTTATGCCAAGGAAAGAAAGAGTTTCAAATATTTATGTATAAGAATGTGAAGTGAAGTTTTATTTATAATAACAAAACACTGGGAATAATCCAAATATCTAATACAAGTGATTAATAAATTCTAGTTTGGCTTAACAAAATACATAAATTACTAAAAAAAAAAAAAAGTGTTAACCTAACCCCAAATATATGAAAATTATGGAATGTCATGCAGCTGCTAAAAATCATGTCCTTTATTATTTCAGTGTTGGTCTCTCCATTAAACTAAAGTCTATGAGTCCAGGGATCCTGCCTTTTCAATTCCTTCTGCATTCTTGGTATCCAAAGGCAGTTCACACAGTAGGTAAGTATTATCGTTATTGTTGAATGAATGCAATGCATCAATGAATATGGTTACCAGTCAGTGACGATATTAAAGATAATCAGCATCTTTTAATTTCTTTTTCTATTTTTCAAAGATTCTCCAATGAGCATGTGTTACTTTTAAAAACAGAAAAAAAATATATAGATTGTTTTGTTGATGCAAAAAGTAAAAGAACACAGTAGAACTTAAGGACGAAAGGGGGAAGAAGAAAGAGGTCAGTAGGAAGGGTCATTGGAAACAGCGTTTGGCACTTGGACAGCCCACTCCATGACGTACCTGAGGGATGCCATGATACAGCTACCATGGATTCAAAATATGGGGATTGTATACACCCCACTGGACAGGCAGCAGCCCTTGGTCATAACTGGTTTACTCTTCCAGCATTCTTCCCTCATCTAAGCATTTCTCCCACTGGTAACACCAAGAACTAAAACAACAGAGCAGCCACAGATCAACAGACTCGTGTGGTCAGAGGCTCCAGTGGCCACAAGATCAGAGGCATTGTGGCAATGGAGGCTGGGGATGCTTTTCAACTGGATGTGCGTCTGCGGCTGACAAATGGAATAAAAGAGCTGTGCTGCGGAGCTCAAAATAGAACAGAAAAAAGTATCCCAAAGAGAGAGAGAGAAGAAGAAGAAAATGACACAGACATGAGAGGCTAGCTTCTGGAACAACCTAAAAAGACCAATGTTAAGCCAGACCCATGAATATAATTCTCACATCTTTTGTAGAACTTTTTTTTTCCCTTTTCACAAATGCCTCATTGGGACCGCAACCCTGAAAAATGTCATCTGCCCCTTCCCTGGAATGGCTGGATCCTTATGTCACCGAGGTAGAAAAAAAAAAAAAAAAGGTGATTTTTATCTATTTGACTACTTGTGGTTATGCTGGTGGGGTGATTGAAGAAAATAAACAAATCTAAAAAATATATATAAAATTTTTATACATATAAAAATTTTATATATATAAAATATATTAAAAAAATATATAAAAATATATAAATAAATCCACACGTATGTATGGTGACAGAGTAAAAGAGTGAGAGTGAAGGAAAAAAACAGAGGGATACAGAGAGAGAGAGAGAGACAGGGATAGGAAAGCTTATAAAACTGAGCGGACGCAGCCATCACTGCCTCGGGGTAGAATTGGCAGTTACTGGAGTGGTCTGCAGGTTACTGGATCTGTCAAGGACCCTCTGCCCAAACTTGTTCTCTCTTGCCTTCTTTTTCTCCCCAAGACTTTGAGAAGCAACACATTTCTTCAAAAAGAGAAAAATCCTTTCATTCTCTAATTAGAGATACAGCTCAAGATGAAAATGGCCCCCAAAAGGGCACGTGGGTCGTGGGTATCTCATCTTTCTTAAGTGCAGGTTTTAGGGACATAGGGGAAGGGTGAGAGAAAGCTGGGAGTCACAGAAAGGATAATAGGCCACAAAAATGAGTGCTGTTTTCTTCATAGTTTGGCCCACAGCAAACACTGTCTTAAAAAGGAGGCTTTTCACTTGACTCTATGGACAGGAGCCATGTTTGCCTCCCTAGATTAAAGATGGCAGTATATCTTTGGCACTCGCTCCAGTCACAAGTGGGCTCAATTTCATCTCACCTTGAATGTGGGCTGGCCTATGAGGATCTGACCAACAGAGTACAGCAGAAGTGACGCTATCTATGCCTGTTTGGGGCTCAGCCTATAAGAGGACGGTAGCTTCCACCATGCTGTCTTGGAGCCCTGAACTGTCATGTAAGAAGCCCCTAGTACTCTGTGGTAGGACCATGTGGAGATGACTTAAGAACACATGAAAAGGGTTGGGGGGTGGGTACAGCTAGGCCTCAGGCTTCCAGCTGTCCCTTCCAAGTTACTGGACACATGAGTATAGCTACCTTGGACCCTTCAGACCAGCCTGGCTACAGATGAAAACCAACAAGTGACTCCAATTGATGTCACGTGGAACAGAAGAAAAACACAGCCTAGTCTTGCCTGAATTCCTAACCCACAAAAAATTGCGAGATGGAATAAAATGGTTGTGTTTTTAAAAAAAATTTTATCAAAGTATAGTTGATTTACAATGTTGTGTTAATTTCTGCTGTATAGCAAAGTGGCTCAGTTATATATATATATATATATATATATATATATATATATATATATATATATATATATATATATATATTCTTTTCCACTATGGTTTATCACAGGATATTGAATATACTTCCCTGTGCTGTACAGTAGGACCTTATTGTTTATACATATATAATAGTTTGCATCTGCTAATCCCAAACTCTCAATCTATCCCTCCCCCTTGGCAACCACAAATCTATTCTTTATGTCCGTTAGTCTGTTTCTGTTTCATAGATAAGTTCATTTCTGTCATATTTTAGATTCCACATATAAGTGATATCATGTGATATTTGTCTTTCCTTGTCTAACTTCCTTCACTTAATATGATAATCTCTAGGTCCAGCCATGTTGCTGCAAATAGCATTATTTCATTCTTTTTAATGGCTGAGTAATATTCCGTTATATATATACATATGTATATACACACACATATATATGCATATGTTGAGATATATATATATATCTTCTTTATAAAATGGTTGTGTTTATAAGATCCAAAGTTTTGGGGTAGCGTGTTATACAATGATAGTGTGGTCCAGAGAAGACGGTGATCATGTTCGTCCATTTTCAATATTGGCTTTGCCTCAAACATAAATCAATGTATCTATCTATCTTCTTTCTTCCTATCTATCTATCTATCTATCTATCTGAAATATGAGATAGAATATAGTCTGTACTCTTTATGGAATGCAATGCAATGCAATGCAATGCAAATAGTGTCTGTCTTGGCTTAAGTTTCAGCAGTCTCACTTGCCTGGTAGTATGACTCAGGCAAATCATTAACCACTTTAATCCTCAACTTCCTCATCTGTAAAACAGGAATAACAACACCTACTTGTTGTGCTGTTATATGTAAGCAAATGTAAGGCACGCAGCACGGCAGCTGGCTCACAGGCAGAGGCTTCCACAGTCCATGATCCCTGCACCATCTTGCCTACCCTTGCCTCCAGTTTCCAAATCTCAGCTAGTTTTTCTGCCACCTTATTTCCTGGACACTCTGACTTTTCCTGGTGAATGACTGCCTCACTCTTTGTCTTGTTTATATCTCAACCTGACTCACTGTTAGAATGTTAGCAAATAGAGGGTGTCTTAAAAAGAACCCCATCTGGTATGCGGAAGGTCCTTAAAGTGAAAGAGGCAACACCTGGTTATATAGGGAGGTAGCGTTTCCCCAGCAAAATCAGACAACATGATCTGATAGAAGGCAGAGCATCTGAAAACCAAAATAGATGTAGAGGCATCAGAAAACCACAAAAAGAGGTAGAGGAGCCCTGAGGATGAGATGGTAAGAAAGAGAACTAGAAGGTCCTAATAGGGGATTTTAGTTAAGAGACTAGAGAAAGATGAGCAACTCAGGACCCCTCTGTATCTGTTATTTTATCTCATTCCACAGTGCACGAAGGTTAAGGCATAACTAGGTCTCAAAGGCTTTACACTGTAATGTCTTTTGCCTACGACCAAGTGCAGAAATATCCCACACGAAAGGCCCCACCTCCATGCTTGGGTGGTTCCTGGGAAACATTCCTTACACTTGCTTATGTTAAACTCCTTATAGAGTCTGCCTGCCAAGGGCCACCCAGTTACAACCATGGATTTCAATTCCTCCTGCAAAAAATGTCAACCCATTGGCTTAATGAATCTACACAGCTTTGATCTCCATCTGAGGTGGGTCGATGGTAATAAAAAAAGCAACTCTGCCTGCATAAACAATTATAAGTATGATGAAAGGATGAAAAGCCTTAAAAGACAACTTAAGATGTTACTGAAAGTACTATGTCCTCATCCAGGTTGAGCAATGAATATATTTTACAGCTACAACTTCTTCCTAGACAACCGGGTCTATTTCTGAAATGGTTTGGCATACCTGCTGTTTGTGGCACAGACTTGGAAGACAACTAAAAACATTAAAATCCCTGCCATTGTAAAGACCAGACAAGATTCGTGGTCACCACATTTAAACCTAAAAGCCCACTAAAATAGCATCATCTGTGACTCTCTCTTTTGCTCCTGGACCACAAGACTGCCTTCCTCGATAGTTTTTATTGCTTCTGGAAGTGATTTGCTTTTCATCAGGTTATCACAAATGAAAACCAAGACAGGTCAGAAGAGGGCTGGCTTCTTTGTCAGCAAGATACTTTCCTTTGCCAGAGCTGAGAGAGAGAGAGAGAGAGAAAGAGAGAGACCTACCGATTGCTGGAATTAGAAAAAAGGTTTCAAGTACCTCTCTGACGTCTGTGATCTTTTAAGAGAGATGTAAAGCATATCAGATTTGCAACCCTTCCTGGCCTGAAGGGATCTAGTTATTTGGTCAGTTGTGAAGACATTCTCTTGTTCCTACTCCGTCGTGCTGTCACTAGGGTGCATGCCTGCTTCATGATAAAAGGAAGCCAAACTGGGTTTTTACAGGAATTTCAGGAGTCTCAGTATTACTGGAGACCCTTACCAGGATTAGACCTGAGTTCGGCAAACCAAAGTGTTCTACATATTAGAGACAAGAGCAGAGGAGCAGGAAGAAAGAGAATGAAAAGGCCAAGAAGCAGGAGTACAAAATCGGTTGGAAAAGAAGTCTCTTTTTATGCACCGTCGATGTAACTCTGGGGACATCTATTTCTTTCTTCGTGGTTATATGTCCGTGGTTATTTGGCATTTGAGTAGCAAAGGGGTTTTAAAAACTAGCCCACTCTCTCTGGCACAAGACACAGTACTAGCATGAAAGGTTGGTTGTTCCAAACTACTAGTACAGAATGTTGGGTTGTCCTCATGTAAGTACCACACCATGACCTGCGCCTGGCTGCAGTGATGAGTAAGAGATGCCCTCTGGGTTCCAGCGGTGATGTTTTGTTTCACTCAAAACCAACCAGATTCCTTACATCTTCCTTCACATAGTCTAGTACTTTATGTAGTCTAATCATGGGCATCTAACAAAGAAGGCGAGTGAGAACCAAAACAAAGACAAACTAAAAATCAGCCCTATTCAGCCAACAAAGGTATCCCGAGATAGCCCAGCCTGCGGATGGGAGGAAGCCCAGGGTCGCCTCTCTCCAGCCCTGCTGTTCCCTCTCCCAGCCTCACACACACCCCGCCGCACGGCCGCTTCACTGCCTTGATTTCGCAGCCCTTCATCTGGGCACGTGTGTCTGGTTTTGCTGTTGCTGTTTCACGTGCCCTCTTGCTCCATCCACTCGAGGTGGGCATTTCAGCCCCAGTCGGACGGTGGCTGGCGTGCCTGTCAGGGATGCCCTCCAGGGGCACTGGACTGAGCTGACACCAGGGCAGCAGGGCAGTGCATCTGGTCCCGGGTGGCACTGATCTCTGGAGTGGGTTTACTAACAATTCCTTCAGTGTGGAGAAGAGAACACGTGAGCGACATCAAGAGTTACACGGCGTGGGAGCCAGGGCAGGCAGGCAGAGGAAGGCGTGCAGACATGCGTACACGTGCGCACGCATGCACACACACGGATGATCTTCCAGGGCTCGGCAGCTCATGGCCATTTCTTCCTCTACTGAATGACACTAGACCGACCCGCCAGGTAACAGCAGCTGCCGGCCCCACCTACGCATGGTATTTCTGGGCACAGTGTAGCCGGTGGCATCCTTTGCCCTGCAGCTCCTTCCACTGTTGCTGTTTCTGGCTCTCCCCAGACTCTCTTTCCCTTTCAGATTCCAGGCAGGTGCCTATCAGCTCCAGTGAGCAGAGAGACAGAAGCTGTCCTCGCCCTCTGGGATGTGAGTGCGCCACTCTGCAAGTCCTTCCTGACTTGGCAGCGAGTCTCTTGCCCCGAGGGGACAGGCAGAGAGACTGGACTGGCCCCTCACATTCCCTCTGCTCTGAGAGGCAGGAGGGTGGGAGCAGAGATCAGGCCTTCACTATAGAAGGAAAGGCAATGTGTCTTCAACGCATGGAGAATCCCTGGAGCCTAGAAGATGATGGCACCGTGAAGGACGTCTAAGATCGAGGAGGCCGCCTCTGAGGCACCTTTCTGAGTCTTCGTTACCATGCCCCCGGCCCTTGACTTGGAGTTAGGTCTGCTCCCAGGGCCCCTCAAGCATGCAGTGTTTCCCCCGCCAGCATCCTGGCCCGTAGCTGGCTACTACCCACTAGACTAGCAACTCCTGATGGCAGGAGCTAGGTCCTCCAGGGCTGTGCTTCCAGCACCCTGCACGGTTCCAACAGAGAGACGAGCTCCTTAAGCGTTTGTTGAAAGACTGATTGTTAAAAAAAAAAAAAACTGATTGTTTTGTAAAGCATCCTTTTGCAGAGGAGGAAGCTGGTGCTTCGAGAGAGAGAAAGGGAAGTAAGCAGGGAGGGAAAGAATCCAACCTTTCTGGAAAACCCACAGGACAGAGAACATCTTAGGCATCTGACATTCAATAGTTCAGCTCCTCCCAGAACCCCAGTGAATTAGGTCTCCCTGCTCTGCAGACTTGCTCGTGGGTACTGGGACACACATTTACTTGGGAGAGAACAAAATGCAAGGTTGCATGAAAATGAAAGGCTGAATAGTTGGGGACAGTGACCACGGGAGAGACCAGTGTCACAAGCCTCTCGGCGAGCTGGAATGAGAGCAGGGCTGTGTAGGGGAGAAAGTCTGAGAGGAACCAAGTCCTCCTGGAATTTAAATTTGGCCTGCCTCACGGGCAAAGATGCAGAATCCCTGAAGTTAAGTTAAAATATTAAAGGGCAACAGACCCAAACCGAGAAATGCAGGTTTCTACCTTGCCCCCTTCACCTTTGCCCGTTGGCAGAGTTAAATTTTTATACTAGGTGGAACTCATACGTAGAAACCAAAATGCACCGTTGCTGGAAATGGGAAACACGACAACCCTTGTGGATAGCAACAGATATAAGAATATCTTCAAAATATAAGAAGATTACTTCTGAAAACTGGGGACAACTTAGAAAGAGTAAGAGATTCTAAAAGAGCATGAAGTAATTTCCCAATTCTGAAAAGAGAGGGAAATGTATTATACATATGTGCATGTATGCCAGAAGGCTCACTGCTCAAAGCAGGCCCTATTATAATTCTCAGGCTCCATTTTTTTCTTTTCTTTTTTTTTTTTAAATTAATTAATTAATTTCTTTTTGGCTGCGTTGGGTCTTTGTTGCTGCGCGCGGGCTTTCTCTAGTTCTGGTGAGCGGGGGCTACTCTTCATTGCAGTGCACAGGCTTCTCACTGCGGTGGCTTCTCTTGTTGTGGAGCACAGGCTTCAGTAGTTGTGGCTCGCGGGCTCTAGAGCGCAGGCTCAGTAGTTGTGGCGCATGGGCTTAGTTGCTCCGCGGCATGTGGGATCTTCCCGGACCAGGGCTTGAACCCGTGTCCCCTGCATTGGCAGGCGGATTCTTAACCACTGTGCCACCAGGGAAGCCCTCCATCTTTCTATAATAAGAAACTCAGAGGTCACTGTCTTACTTTCCAATTGTCTGCGCCATACATGTTAAGCATCCCTGCATGGTATCAGTACTTGTTTTAAGTCATCTGATGTTAGAGCTGAAGGCCCTTTTGTGATGATTTATTTTAACCCCTTTAGTTTATATTTGGGAAAACTGGGAGCTCAATGAGTTTTCTCAAAGTTTTAGTAGAGGTGGGCCTAGAACACTGCATGTTTCTAAAATGTCTAATCTAATGCCACTCTTTAACTACTGACGATCCTAACTCCTCTCACAAGGATACAGGGTACAGATCTTAAATAAGAAAGAAATTACACATTAGCCATTAAGAGGAATACCGCTTGTCCACACCATCTCAGCTTTTCTCTTCACCCCAGAGGGCCCAGCAGTAGAGTCACGAGCATGTGAGCCGTGGAAGGTGTTGCTTCAAAGAACATGTGTTCCTGAGGCCACCCTCGCATGCTCCAGGGCCCCGTCACAGGGACTGCAGAGAACAGCTGGCATAAGGTGGGGCTAAGGGCTGCTCTCTTTGTGTCAGTTTAGTGGAGCTGTGATGTTATGCAAGGAAATCTTCGGTATTGCAATAATCCTGGATTATAAATAATTTAGCATATTTCTTTGTAAACTGCAGTCCAGAATCCTTGCAAATAAGAAAAGGATTAACTTTTTTAGAAGGACTTGCTCTTGAGACTTTAAGTTCAAGGCAGAACAATGCTTGCCGTGGTAATTCCGTCTATTTTAAGATCACAAAACCATACCAAGTTGAAACCAGAGCAGAAGATATTAATGCAGTGCTCTCTCTGAAGTGCCCAATAGGGGGACGAGAAAGCTTTCAAAGGGAATTAAGTAGACAGAGAAAGCTCCCTGTTCGTGTCCAAATCACAAGGAGGCGGCTGAATAGGATTCACAGTTCTCCGTGGGAAGGACCCACACCACTGCTGATGTTCAAAACGGGGGGGGCGATGTCTTGGGAAGATCAAGGACCCAGAATTCTGCTGTCAGAATCAGCCGCCTGCCCATTAGAGCCTCAAAAGACCCTCTTCCATGAGCGAGCTGATATGATCCTGCAAATGAGCCCATTTTTCTTTTTCTAACCGGCCTAAACTGTATCTGAAGGAAGCTGTCATTATGTAATATTCCCCAAGCACCCTTGATGGAAGCTTCAGATCTGGGGTGTGTGTGTGTGTGTGTGTGTGTGTGTGTGCACGCGCGCGTGCATGTGTGTGCACAGTGGAGAGAGTGAGGGGGCAGCAAAGAATAAAATGTACGTACAAAGTAGAGAAACTGGATGGGGAGCTGCCCAGAAAGTGGAAGAACAGACAAGCATCCGGGGTGCGCCTTGGGTCAAGAGGTTAGCACCTAGTTGGGACACACAGATGGAGGTTGTAAGAGGAAAAAAGTTAGCTGCAGAGAGTCAGAGCCAGGGACGAATGAAGGCAACAAGGGACAGAAGCAGAGAGGTACAGACTCAGAAACTAATAGTCACCAAGTGGGGAGCAAGGCAGGAGCGTGAAGGACTAGAGGAATGGGTCAATGAAAGCCTGGCCTCCAACATCCTCCATCATGTGTTCTCTGCCTGTCTTTCCAGCCTCATCTCCTGTTGTCCCTCATGTGACATCTTATATGCCACCACATTAAACATGCCGCAGACTCTGTGCTGGTCTCCATTCTTGCCTGTGCTCTTTCTGTTCTCTGTACCTAGACAACCTTTTCTTCTTTCTCCTAATAATGTCTCTCATCTTCCAAGATTTAGCTTTAGAGTCACCTCCTCCCGGCAGCCTTCCTTGCTCCCCCAAACTTTAGGCTGGGTGAAGTACCACACCTACATGCTCTGATGACATCATACCAATTTCCAAGCTTCCATCTAAGGAAGATGACAAAGATGGTTCATGTAAAGGGTCAGCTGTGAACTCTGCAAGGGTCATGGCTGCCTAGAGTACTGTGTTGAGAAGGATTCTGAGGCCTCATCTGGAGCCATTGGGAAAGAATACTGCAGTTACTTAAGGATACCTGCCACTTAGGGGCATGGGCCACAATTTGCCATTCTTGCTCTAGAGCAGCATCTCATTTGCCAGATGAGGCATCTGAGGCTGAAAGATGGGAAATACCTGCTTAGCTTTCAGAGGCTAGTTAACAGCCAGATCAGGAAAGGAATTCCAGGTCTTGTGATTCCTTACCAAGTGCTCCTTTTAAGTGATAAGATTACCCCTAATTCTAAATCTGGAATATTGAAACTCTTAACAGATTCTTAGCCCTTCCCAGAGGAGGAAGATAATTATATAGTGATGGAGCCGTGAGGAAAAGCTTAGAGGTTTGGCGATTTTGCTTGGACACCCCTCACCTGAACCCCCGTGTCTTATGATGTTCCCTCCAGCCTAATCCTCCGCAAGGCCCTGCCTTCCTGCTCTTCTCTAGTCAGCACTGTTGGTACTGCCAGTGCCTGTTACCCAAGTTAAAATGAAGACTTCTGAGCTGACTCTTCTGATGTCACAAATACACCATCAAGAAGATGCACAGTCCCTGGGGTCAGGCAAGAAAGTGGAGGAAGTTGAAGCCACCTTTTCAGCTTCATCTTTCACTCCTCCCTCTGGAACCTGAAACTTTCCTGAGAAAGAAATATACTTGGAACAGTTTCATTCAATGAACTCTTTCCCTGTCTTACTGTGAAAGGAATTTTACAGAGGGTTCCAGTTTCAGGAGGTTACAAGGTATAAGGGAAGGAAAGCCAGCACACTCTCAGTCTGACAAGGGGTTGTCACATTACCACTGTACTTAAATTTAGCTGGAACAGCTTGTCGGATCCCATAATGCACTTTCCTGAGACGTTAAATGGTGAGAAATGCGAATCGCTTGCCTGCCCATCCCCTCTCCCACAGCCCGTGCTTCCGTGAGAGTCTGCGATTAGAGATGAAGTCCCCCAGTGTGGCTCGACTTGGCAAAGGATCATCTAACCTTTCAACTTCAGTTCCGTGAATGGGGCTGAAGAGAATCACCAGGATGTCCCCCTGCGAAGCGCTTTGACATCAAATGACCTGCTTCGCCAGGTTACCGAAGGACACGGCTCTGACCAAAGATGGGAGAATTCCCAGAACTGGAAGCAAATGAGAGATGATGATAGGACATTCTCCTCGACCCCCTATCCCAGGATGCTCTCCAGCAATTAGCAACTGTGTCCTTTGTCTCACCTCTGCTGTGTTTTTAGCAGCTTGGTTTCTTCAGAGGACAGGGCAAGAGGGAATGGGATTAAGCTGGGAGTCCTGATTTTCAGAGGGAAGAGGGTATTACACATTCTCATTTCGAGTTTCTCTGAAGGGTTTCTGGACAACCAAACCCCTACCCTGACCCAGGCGCTATCATCTTTGGGTGCCCACCTTACTTCTGCACAAGAGATCAAAGCAGCCAATTTGTAGTGAAATTTCCATGCGGCTGAAAAGAAGATGCTGTTGTAACTGTCTTTATTTTTTTGCAAGTCCTGAAAGAAAGAGTCTCCGAAGGGTAGGGGGGCTTGGAGGAAGAAGAATGGATGACAGAGCCTCTGAGGGATCAATCTATTCGACTGTTCCTGCCTTGGCGGAAGGACAGTGCAGGGAGGCAGATGGGAGACAGGATCCCAGAATCACAAATTTTAAGGATGAACGGACCTCAGAGGTCACCCGGTATAACCTCCTCTATTTTATAAATGAGGAAACTGAAAGTCAGACATGCTGAGGGATCCACCCAAGGTTACAAAACTTGTGAAGGGAGAACCAGGACCCAGATCCAGCTCTCCCAGGTCCCCATCCAGGACCTTCCCCACAGTCCCCCCCCAAACGGCCATGGGAACTCCAAGGTCCTACAGGAGGACCCCACGTCCAACCCCAAGACGTCGCCCACAATGCTCCTCTCCTCAAAAAACAACGTCACGGCTGCCCACTTTCTCTAAAAATTATCTCCATCAGCCACATGGGCCCAGAGACAGCTTTCCCTGCGAAGAGCTCTCACAGCTGATTTTTTTCTGTGAAGCTGGCAAAGCCACTTCGGTGATCATTTTTTTTTTTTTTTTAGCACGGCAGCTCCCTGACAAGAGGATTATAGCAGGCAGCTTTCAGAAAGTCTCAAGAATAATTTAAAACGCAATATTTTAATGCTTGTCTAGAGTTTTGTACACTTTCGTGAAAACTCATAAATCTCTCCTGCCACACCCTATCAGCAATCCCATCACTGGCATGGTTTATTGAAATCAGAAAAAAAAAAAAAAAAAATAGAGTGAACCCAGCCATAAATTAGGACCAGACACCTAATTGTGCTGAGGAAGCTTTGCAAGACACAAGCCAAAATGGAGTGTGGGATCACAAATCTGGGGATTTCTGAGGCAGAAGGTGGTAGTTCTTTTGGAGCATGGTTCCTGAGCGGTTTTTCCCTGCAAATAAGATGGGAATTGGACTAGGAAACAGTACCTCTCAAAGTCAGCCTGCGTCAGAATCACCAAGAGAGTGTGTTAAAACTCAGATTGCCAGCCGCCCCCCATCCCCACCCCCCTGCCATCCTTGACTTTCTGATTCAGCAGGTCTGGGGTGGGACCTGAGAATCTGCATTTCTAACAAGTTCCTAGGATGTGCTGATGCTGCTGGGTCTGAGGACCACACGTTGAGAGCCTCTGGGCTGGAAAGACCCCCTCAGGCCTCCAGTGGGGTGGGACTGAATTACAAGGTGCAAGATAGGATGCTAGGTGGATTTTAAAAATCCCTTCACAGATGCAGCAGGTAGGGTGGGAAAAGCGCACAGATGTGAAGGCCCCGTTGTCATAGCATCAGCATCGAGTGGTCCCTTTTACAGGATGTGAGCGGTGTACTTCAGCTCCTTGAGTCACCTCTAAAAAGATAATGCCTATCTGAGCAAAAGCAAACACCGGGAGGCTTAAAAACCCGGGGTCCCCATGCTCGTTCCTCAAGCAGGAGAAAATATCTTTATGTAGAGAAAGTGCAGTGTAAATAGAAAGTAGGGCTCGATTTCCACCAGCCCGAGTCAAAGAATCTGCTGAGAAGGCCACATGACACACGAAATGAAATCCAGGTCCTTGATACCCGGAGGCAAGAAAGGGAACAGAAGATCCAAGAAAATCCAAACGTTCCTGAATTTCTACAGTAAACAGTTCTGATTGGATTCTCTTGCTATTTTGGAACATACATGAAGTTCATTAACTGGCATACATTAAACAGGAAAAAGTTAAAAAAAAACAAAAAACAAGATGGTGCTGGAGGACAAATCAGTAATTGCTCCTTTAGAGCAAACCAAAGTTACTGAGAAAATCTCCTATAAAGGCTCTGTCAAAACAAGTCACTTAAGGATTAGTGAGAGCTAAATCCTCCGTCAGAGAGATTTTTCTCAACAGTCGTAAATGGGTTTTAGTATCGGAAAATCTTAGAAAATATACTTCCCCTGCCCCCCACCCTCCTCTCAGAACGGCTCTTTCAATAGCCTGGCATCTTGTGGAAGCACAGTGTTTCCTTAGGCTGAGGCTTCTTCTTTAAAAATAAACTAAAATAAACTCTGTCATTCACAGCAGAGTCAGTGGCTGGAAAGAAATCGTTACAGGCACCATATTTCAGAGGCTTGCCCGTACAACACACATGTTCAAGTATGGTCCTTTCTTTTCTTGGCAGTTTCCCTGAGAAAAATTAACATAGGGCTGTTAGAAGCTAATACTCTTACTTCAGCTTTTTACCTTTTTTCATTTTGGACTCTTTCCTTAAGGTTTAACTGCTTACTTTGTTCTTTTGGGAAGGGCAAGAGCTTAAATTTAAATTTCATCCTTGAACGTGGGTAGCTGATTACTTTTTTTAATTAGAAAAAGGCAAACCCTGTTAATACTCAACTTTTTCCACTGGCAGCCTTTGAAGAGTACACATTTTAATTCTATCAGTAAAGGGTCATCTGATTTACTCTCTCAAAACCATCATCAGGACTTGTGTTCTACTTCTGAACAGTCTTCTCTGGAGCTCCTATCACTAGATTATGGAGGTCTGTCTCTGTGTGGAGGTCTTAAGCTTGTGTATAGAAAAAGACCCACTCACACTGTAAGCACTTAGAGACACTGGCATTTATCCCCACGAGAGGGGGACCAGGCAAGGCCATTTTCCTATCTGCCTCTTAGACGGTTACACTCCACTTTTTCTGCCCAAATCTTTGTTCTCATATCAGCTCTCAGAGCTAACGCATCCTGGATGTGACTGGTGCCAATCGATGGAAAGCTAACACACTTGCAAAACGCTCCCCATGTGAATTAGGATTGATTCTACCTCCTCGGATACAGACTATGTTTCAAATTTCCCATTTCCACCATTAGACCCCTTCAAAACATCCATCTGCCAGACAAAAACATTTCTCCTGACACCCATACAGCAAGTCTTAGTTACAAACCTGGTTTTAGGCATTAATATACTCGGCCATCCCTTAGCATAGTATATATGAGGGGGTGACCAAAAAGTCCAACCCCAAAACCGTTCACTTCCCAACCTACCTTATGCCTAAAATTTTGCCACTGAAAAATCCTTTAAGATATTTTATGCTCAGGAATATCCTTTTTGTATTAAATTATTCCAAGAGGCAACCTATTTAATCTATCTAATCAGTAAGACTCTAAAGAATTTAGCAAGTCTTTTATTTTGGTTGCATAGCCAAGAGAATTTAGGCTTGGGATTATACAGACCTGAGCTGGAATCCAAGAGCCATGGTTTTCTAGCCCTGGGAAATTGGCCAAGTCACTTCACCTCTAAGAGGCTCAGCTTTATCATTTATAGAAGGGCAATAATAAGACCTACCTGCAAGGAGTAAATAAAGAAACAGGAAGAGCCCTCTACATGGGGTCTGCCCCCTGGGCAGTGCTCACTAATGTGAATTCCGTTTCTCAGGGGCCGGCTGGGCAGGGAGAGCGAGGTCAGGGTAGATTATCCTCCTAAGGTTAACAAAAGATAACAGAAACAGGGTATATCCTGGAAAGGCAGCTCCAGGAGGGGGCTACCCGGTGTGTGTGCGTGTATGTGTATGTGTGTGTGTGTGCGTGTGTGTGCACGCACGCGTGTGCTGTTTAACCGACAGCAGTGGAAACAAGAAGAATATTAGTCACTTGGGAGAGCAGACTGCAGAGCCGAGGAAACAGCCACAAAAAGGAGAGAGGACAGCCTTTTGCCTACCCCATTCGTCAGCTGATTGCCAGCACTACCCACAGTTTTATGAGTTTCACTCCAGTTCTGCCCTAACTTGATTATATATAAGGGCCTCGTACGCATTATCTCAAAAATGACATCTTGAGATCTTTGCCTGTGGGATTAATGAGTCATCAGGATGTACACATCAATCTTCACTAAAGATCAAATTAAAGAGTTGCCTCAAATCTTTTTCTTGTATGGAGGGGGTATGAACACTAGACGGATATGTACAGGAAAGCATGAACCAATTATCTTGATGACTTGTCCAGAGACCACGAATGCCTGTTTTGGGGGGTGAGGATGAAAGTTTCCAACAGTCTGATTTACCATTGCTCGGGGAAGAATCGTTTTTTGTGATCCACACCCACTGGGTAGATCCACTGTAGCTAAAGACATATTTTTGAGCCCAGAATTAAGGCACTTGTTTTCCAAATGATTTGTGAATTTTATTTACGTGGATGTTTCTTATAAAATAGCACTTTTATTGAAAAGATGATGCTTAAATGAAAGAGATGAACCCGGAAATATTACAATGTCTGTCTATAGATAATGCGTACACAGATAATGCTTACTCGTGACAACTGTTCGTCTCACATCTTAATTCATTCACGTCAGTCTTCTTGAGCCTCCTCTTAAGCACAAAGTGATGCAGTTGGGAAAGCAAAACTGCTCATGAGAAAGAGAGGAAGACCTTGCGAAAAGGATGGACAAGGCCCACAGTGAGTTAGAGAAAGGATTTGATGTTTCCCTCCCCCTCTACATCCTTCTTATCCTGGATGAACAATGTTGAAGATGGATCTTAAGTAGGAGTCAAGAAACTGGAAGATTAGAAAAGGAAGCTCTACTTCTTGTTCATATTAGTAAGTGACAGAACTCATTCAAACTGAGTTCTGGTGACTCCAAAGCACATGTGGGGTGGGGTCAGGATGGTCTTTAGGTTTTGGAGGTCTTCTGTTTACTGGAGGCATGGGCTCAAGGACTAGAAGTAGACAGAACTGGTGAACCTCTGTATGTCTCAGGTCCTCTGGGGTTAAAATGGAGGCAGGCAGGGCAGAACTCTTCAGAAAACAAGGCAATACTTTTTTGAGAAATATCACATGGGGTTGGATGGGGAAGTGCTCCAAGAACAACTATTCAAAATTAATGTGAAGACATTCTCTCTAGCATACAGTTTTCAGGGATCTGATAGGAGGGTATAGGGGATGGGGTGGAGGCCAAGCCATGATCTTAGGCTTATTGATGGATGAGACCATGGTAGATACTCCCTAGAAACATTCAGCAAAGAGTCCCATGGGCAGCAACTGACCCTCATGCCATTGTTAACCAGCATGGGGGTCAGGGGTGGTCCACATCCTACTTCGGAGAACAGTAAGCAGCGTTTCATCTCCAGACTACCAAGGGTCGTCCACAGTGCAATAGAAACCCTGCCTGAGCTTGACATGGCAGCCAGTATGCAAACACGTTTTACAAATGCCATTTTCCCACCTCATTTTCATCTATCGAGCTTTAGGATCTCCTAGGCAAGATCTCCGAGATGTGAATATGAACACATCATATTCAAAAGTCCTCAACATAGAGAACATACAACTCTGCATTCAGCCACCTGGATAGGTGGAAAGCAGATCATCGTGCAGTAAGTCAAAGCGTGAATATGCACATGGTACCTTCACAGCTCTTATCTGATTGAAATGCACAAAAGTGGATTAGAAATGACATGATTACTAATTTTCTGAGGGGGAAAAAGGGGAAATCCAGTAGAATGACTGGGTAAAAAGTTAGTAATAAAAGGTAAGTAACCCAGACAGGGAGTTTCCTGAGCAAGCATAACCCAGCAGCTTTTAGCCACACTTCTTTCATGGCGCTCTTTTCAATTTAGGTTGATAGATACCTGCACTCAACCCAGCGCTTGACCATCTACTAAAACCACCTCTTGCCATTTCACCAGGTAGGGACATCAGCAAAAAAGCCTTTTCGGCATAAGTAGCAACACACTTTCCAAAACAACTCTCTACACTTCAAACTAAACAAATGACTAAGTAAACCTAGATTAAATACCGCTTTATCAGGATGGAGTTTGAGTAATCTCTGAATCAACAAAGTCTGGGGAATATGTGTACAGAATATCCATTATACAAATGTCAGATCACAAAGTCAAACTCCTTTTTTGAGATGCTATTAAGGACTCCCTAATCTATCCAACATAGGAGAGCAGGGGAGGTCCAGGGTCTGCTAGCTTCCACCCTCCAGCCTGATTTTCCTTACACAAAGAGCAGGAAAGCAAATTTTCTGCAGTTATTTTAGTTGTTTCCTGGAAAGAGCAAGTTGCCTTTTCCCATTAGTCTGAATGGAATTCTCCTTCTCTGAGTTGCTTTAATTGATGTGGGTTAAGCTTGAACATCACACAACTTCACAACCACAATACAGCTGGGATCATCTGGTGCTTTTTAACTTTTAACTGGGTACAACCTACAAAGTCCAAGATTACAAGGGTCATTTATTGTCTGCCAAATGGAATGTTTCAAAGTGAAATGGTTCAGTTACACCATTAGGGGAAGAAGAAAGAATTAAAATGTATGCTCACATACAGAATTAAGTATGCTCATAAAATGATCAACACAGGAAAATATAAACAGCAGTAGCCCAAGAGTACACAGTTACATGGATTGTCACGGAAGTCTTAAAATGGACATGTATGTGTATAACTGAATCACTTTGCTGTACACCTAAAACTAACACAACATTGTTAATCAGCTATGCTTGATTTTATATTTAAAAATATAAAATAATTTTTTTTAAAAAATGACATCTTCTTGATCTATGTGGAAACACGCGGACTGCTATTTCAATATTGCCATCATATAGTCCAGGACACTTGTACAACAAGGCTGGATATGCTTCAGAATCAAATAGAGCTGAGTCAGATACTAGCCTACACACTCATTACCAACGTGTGATTTGGGGCAAGAATCTTACTTCTGAAACTATCTCAGAAGCTATAAAATGCCGACCATATAACCTTCCTCATAGGTTTTTATACAGATACAATAAGATTACATGTATAGTATCTGGCCCTGGCACACAACCTTAGGATTATTCCTGCCCCCCCAAACATTTTGGGCAGAGAGGTCTCGTGTGTGTATGCATTTAGCTTTGAAGTCATGCCTACATGCAATAGGCACACAATAAATACTTCTTGTCATTTATTCAATAACAAACATTGATTATTTACTTTTTGTACTGCCTGACCCAGAAGTTCCCAAACATTCTTGTTTCATGATTAACGTATTGGTAATTGTTTTACAGCACCCCTAGGTTAAAAAGAAATACCTAACAGTTCAGTTTATTAATTAATTAGACCCAAATAACTTAAGAAGTGTTTATGTCCTAACAACTTAGTAGTTTTTTGAAAAAATATCCAATAAATGTAAAGAAAATAATATTTTCATTTCATTGTGAAATAATCACAAGTATTTACTAAAGAGATGCCTGTGTCTGGTGGGCACTTCACAACTTCTCAAACCTTGGCATTAGACTGGAAACCTCCACCCCCTATTTCCTGCTCCACATTGTACCACGTGGTACTGCTTTGCATGATAGCAACTGCCAAAACCCTAGCTTTGCAAAGGTATGACATCACTGAAAAAAATGTTGTGCATTCCAGTAGTGAAACTATGAAATACCTTGAGCTAGTAGTTCACACACTGTCTGACAGATGTCAAGAATTGACGTATTTTCCTCAACTATTTAAAGCATTTCCCAGCACTCTTTTGAGTTTGCTGCAACACCCAGGGTGCCTTGGCTCATTGTCTGGGAACCAAAAGGCTAATCAATTACATCAAATCAGATTCTTCTTCTCTGCTACTGTATCACAAAAATATGAATTGGGACAACATTATAAATAAACCTAAATAATAACAAGACTTGTTATGATGGAGCTCTGTATTTCTATTACACCTTTCAGCCTTTAATATTTCACCCATTCAAAGATGTCTGACTAGTGTCCTCTGGTCACCAGATCGATTCTGCAGTGAAGGTTCTGGGGCTTCAAACAGACAAACGTCTACTTATCTTGATCTCAAATGTTTACTTACTTCAAAAACCATACAGTAATGCAAAGTTTACCAGAGGATCCTTCTCAATAGCAGTAACTTGTGAGCTGTTGTGGATCAGCTCCATGTAGGGTCATTCGAGATGAAGGAAGGGACTCTCCTTTCACATGTGAAAACAGCTCAGTATCTACGAACTCTGCTGGCACGTATGCTGTTCGGCATCTAGAATCCAGGCCTAGGGAAGCAACAGGGCTGGCCCTGCTCCTATTCAGACTCTATGTTGTGTTATAGGCGTGTCTACAGAGCTGAAAGATGGCTTAGACCTTGCTCAGGAAGAGAGTGGTAAGGAGAGGTGGCGCAGAACGTATATGCCACACGTGCTCGACAAAGGCTAAGAGGAAAAGCCCTGCTTTGTAGCGTTGGCTGATTTCTCTGTTACAGAGACCCCCAGCTAGGAGGACTAAGGTCCCTGAGTTCAGGGTGGGGAGAAGCAGCACACCGTCATCCCACCACCAGGCAGAAGGGTTTCCTTCCCTTCTATGGCTGCCTGCAGAATGCTCTGAATTGAGGGACGTGCTCTTGGCTGAAAGGAAGATATGCAAATGTTCAAGTTTATTAGCTCCTAATTGAGGACTTCTCCCGGACACAATAAATCAAATCGAAGAAGAAAAAAAAGTGCGCTGTGGAGAGAAAGTAGGCTAATCGGAAGCATTTTACAGAGGGGATGAATCCTGGCCCTCCCCTCTGTGTGTGAGGAACCATCCTGACCTTGCCGGCTGAGCCTTGCAGCCCAGGGAAATCAAGTGGACCGGTGTTTATGAGGCACCAATCAGAGGCCCAGTATTTCTGTTAGCTGTTTTGGAGGGTCCCAGGAGAAGACAGTGTAGACTCTGTCCTGAGGAGTGGAAAGGGTCACTGGGAGTGGAGGCTTATTATATGAGAAGTGAGAGAAACCCAGCTCCAGACTCTTCTCACTGCAACTTTAAAGTAAATCAAGCAACACTGTCTTCGATTGGCAGAGACCAGCAGGACCCACTGTCCCTACTGATGGACACATTTATGGGGCCCTATTGGCCTATTTGGCAAGAAGCTTTATATAAAATGACTTCCAGAATCATTCTGTCCAGCATGAGTCACGGGCTTCAGGGTCCTAGCTCTGTCCACTTTGCACCAGGCCTCCTCAGTTGCTCTAGGCCCCAGGCATAGGATCTGGTACCCATTGCCAAAGCTCTGCTTTATTTTGAAATTTAACTGGCAAAACTATTATATTCCACCAACTCCTTCCCCAAGTGCTGTGCAGCTTAAGGTGGCAAATTCAGAGACGCGCCATTCAGAATGCACCATGCTATCCCAACGAGAATTCACAGATGAGAGCACACAGAAAGAAATAAACAGAAACGCAATTGTTATTACAGGGGTGGTTACCTTCCCAGGGACCCTGAATTTGGAATTATGCAAAACAGAAGAAGGCCAAAGTTCACCTAACAGTGATTTAAATAAGGTAGCAATGAGTACACTACCTTCTGACACGTTAAAATTTCCATGGCAAAGTCCTGTTATAAAAGGCTTTGCTGTTCCATTGATTTGATAAGCCTGCAGGGGTGCATTTTGGTTTCATACACAGTGTTATATCAAGTATCTTGTTTGCTTTGAAAAACAAGAGGCCAATAATAACAATTCTTGGGTTGCCATGATTTCCCTGCCATTCTCGTAGTGAGCGCCCACTAATTCTGGACTTTAAGCTCAGTGTTGGGAACAGCATTTGTTTTGCTCTTGAGGAGTCTGCAGACCAGTTACTTGGTGTCAATGTCCTTTGTAACGGTGCAAATGTAACTGTAGTAATGTATTAGAAACAAGCCAATTTATTACGTCATTTGCACATTTATGCCCCCAAGATTTACTCTGGGTTTTCCTAAAGGCCTCCTCTCTCATTAGGTTTACTTTTGTGATTTGGAGGTCCTCTTTGGGACAGTGTGGAGCTTCAGATACAGGGTGTATGGAGTCAGACAAGTCTTTCCCCTAAGCATTGATTTGCATGGCGGCTGAGGAACTTCCTCGTGAGGGGAGGCAGACTTGAACTTTAGTGACACTGGGGATTCAGATATGTATAGATAAATATGATGGCCTGAGGAACGGTGCAGGGACGAAAGTCAGGAGATGAGGATGAAAAGCAAGGGTCACCATGGGAGAATCTGGCCACAAGTCTGAGAGTCAGATGGGAAGATGTTCAGCTGGGTTGGATGTTCCCCTCCAGGATGGTGTTTAAACCCATCCAGCCCTATTTTCCAGGGGCTGTGTATACTCTGGGAGAGAAAAGAACTCTCTCATCCAATTCCAGAGCACTCGGGGCTCAAATTACTTTACTAAGGCGATGTGCTCCTATATGAGCCCGGAGACAGAAACCTTCTTCCTCCCTTCAACATAGACTGCTATTCAATTGTCACGGTAATGAAAGATCTGAACGGGTTGGTAGCAGGGGCAGGCAATCAACCATGAGAAGGAGCAGAAGCCCATAAGTAACAGTCAAGAAAAATAAGAGTGGTGTGGTTTGGGGTGGGCAAAGCCCATGTTGATGGCGCTAGTGGAACTTGGAATAGCAAGTAGAGTCTAGTGATGAGTGGAAGCCCAGACTAATTCCTCAAGGCACATAAAACACCACTTTGGGAACTCAAAGAAATGTTGAGGTTGGGATGAGCTTTGTAAGGGATTGTATTACCTGAACTAACAGGTGAGGGCTTGAGGCTCTGATCTTAATGTTAATGAGAGGCATTCATACCCCCCGGCTGGAAAGGCTTGGAAACATTGTGGTTACATAAGTTTACATCAGCCCCTCCTCTTTTTTAACTGACTTGCAGTCTTAGCCCTGCTATCATCTCTGATCTTGGACCACTTCCCTGAGCCACTGTGCAACCAAGTTCTTCTTTTCTGCAAGGTGGGGAGAAAAGTAGATTCATAGGTTTCCTCCAGAGCGGCCTGAGATTCTCTCATTTGCATTGCTCTGTGAGTGCCAAGCCTGACAATAAAAAAATATAATTCTTCAGGCACGTCGAAGACAGCTCATTAGATCAACTTTTTTTTTTTTTTCCTGTGTATGTGTTGTTTTTTTTAAAACAGGGACCACTGTGCTTTCTTTCAAGTGACAAGAGTTGTGACAGCTGCTCTATAAAGTATTCAGTGGTTAATTAAGACACTGGTGTCATCGCTGAGCTCTTTTGTATTTTGTAGAAAGCAATTGCTAAACAGATGAAAGTAGGTCTGAGGCAAGGGGTAGCGTAACTATTATTTCAATTAATAAATAGCTCTAAAAGTGAAGGAAGTGATAAAGCCCTCAAGAGCGTCTGTATCTGCCCCGGTTCTGTCAGGAAAATTAAACAGAGTACTTGTGATTGCCATTGCCTCTGCTTAAGAGATCCAAGCGAGTGGGTCACCTGTGCTGAGCAGGTTATTCTGTCTGGTTCCTGAGGCACCCCCTAGCGACACATTTGTATACCCTGGCGCATCCACTCCGTCACTACAGAAAGGAATTCGGCCGAATTCACTTCTTTTTCTTCTACCCACATCCTCTCCTCCACTCTCCACTCCCTCCCCTTGCCCTCCACCAAAGAAGCCCTAAAATGTATTTTCAGACAAATATCAGGGAAGCATTTATAAATATTTCAGAGGCGTTTCATAAATAAATAAGCAAATCTACAAAAAGACTTCCCTCTTTTAATGAGATCTTGGCTGTGGTATATGCCTTTTATTTGAGTATCATTAAAACCAGTTGGGGAGATTTTTATACTGGACTCTCTTTTGGGGGGGGGGTCATAATATATGAAAAAGGCTGCAATGCAAGTCTGAGGTGTGTAGCCTCGTCCCTGACAGATTAGGCAGCTCTGGAGCGAGGGAATAGCTTTTACTCTTTTAAAAGTAAATACTAATCAATAGCGACTGTGCCGACAAAAACCTTCTGGCCACCTAATTGCACCACAGCTACTCATAGACCCCCAACAGAATTTTCCCCTGGATGTAACAAAATTAACTACCAGGGGCTGAGCTAGTGAGTTATCACCATCTCGCTATTCAAATGTAATTAACACAAGCCCCCAACTGCCACATGTACCATTAGAGTACCATTTGTACGTGGTAATTTCCAAACAAGGTCTGAAGGTCGTGCCCACGTCAATCTTTTCAACATACTCACCTGCACAGGAGATCCAACTGGCAGGGAGGTGGTCCCGACCATTATACGAAATCTCTTCCTCTCTGAAATCTTGTTTGTAGTTTCTCTTCTGCAGCTTAATGCCCTCTGTGGTCTCTTTGGCCATGTCAGAAATAGCCAGACTGTGTCAGAGGCAAACAAGTGATTTAAGCTGTCTTAACAAGCAAATCTAGCACCCAGCTTTGGGCTGATCTAGCTGCTAGATATGCAGGAATCTTACTTGACAGCAGCTTGGAATGGATGCTGTGGTCACTTTGGTTAATAATAACTAATATTTTCACTACTCGTTAGGACTTTTTAAGGACTTTTACGCACATCTTTCTAATTTATTATTATCATTGGTGATTATAATAATAGCAGTGGCCATTTATTGACCACTTGGATCAAGAGCTTTACATACACATTTTATCATTGAATTCTCACAACAACTTTGAGTTAGGAATTATTACCCCTGTTTTAAAATCAAGGAAGTTGAGGCTCAGAGAGCCTGACTCCAAATGCTCCCAAGCAGCTAGAATAAGGAAGCACCAGAATTTGAACACAATGTTCTGACTCTAAAGCTCATTCTGGACCCGTGAACCACTTTGGGAGGGAGGGATCATCATCACCACCATCAGCAACATCAGCATTTTACACACGTGGTAAACGAAGCACAGAGAGGTAAAGCAACTTACTCAGGGATACTCAGCAAGGAAGAGTTTCGAAGGAGAGGGAAGAGTCAGTCATGGGGGTTAGTGGAATCTCTGACTCTCTAAACGTACATCACAGTAGCCTTCCTGTCTCTCTTGTTCAACAACCAATGGACATGTTGCCAGAGCTGCTCCAGGTCTTTGCTCAAAATCCATCAACCCCCCCACCGGCCGCCTGCTTTAGCACGAATGTCCTTGCTCAGAACCTGCCAACTCCCCGCCCCTCACTTTTAGCAGGGGTAAACATAAATCTTTAAGTTAAAGGGTCCAGAGGTAAGAAAGGAAGCTACGAACAACAACAAAAAACCCAGATGGAACCAGCTGGGACCAAGATGGCAAGGAATCTGACCTCCCACAAACCCTCAGGCTCATTATACGGTGTTTTGACTATATTAGCATATTAAATACGACACACCTACCAACGGCCATGATGAGACATTAAGGACCAAAGAAGGATAAAAGGGGGTGGCACCCCACTCCCTCGGAAAAAGCCCTGCCCCTTCCCAGTAGTCTAAGGCATATGCCTCCCCATCATTAGCCGCACTCCTCCTCCCTTTGTCTTCACCCTTTAAAATTAAATCTCTCTTACCAGGTGGGCGAGAAGTCGATCTGTGAACTTAGTTCCCCGCTTCTTCATTCTTTGGCCACTGACTAAAGCTTGCGCTGTGTTGATCTCAGCTTTGGTTTCGTTATTCGCCTACTCCAACCCAAACAGAAAAAGAACCCTCCCACGCCAAGGCAGAGAGCCTTGCTGGGCTAGGGCCTGAGCAGGGTCCCTATGACTCATGACTTTATTTGGTAACAGAAGGAGTAACAGAAGAGTCCGGAGACATAGCCTATCAAACTGTACAAGATTTTCAGCCACAGGTGCCCCCTCTCTAGGCTCGGGGACCTCAACTCCAAAGCAGGGAGTTAGATAAAAGCTCTCTTGGCCCCTTCCAGATCTACCATTTTAGGTTAATTGTGAATTCTTTGAGCTAGGAGAGGCCATACATAGAAATCTAACATAGCATTATTTTCTCAAAACTTGACCTGTAATGTCTCTCTTAGAACCCAGATAACTATGTTGTCACAAAGCCATTGCTTTATAAAAGGAGGAGTGATGGGCTGAGGATGCCCATGGTTAGCTTACTTTCAGGAATAATCAGCCACTCCGGGAGCCAATAGGGAGAGAAAGCATACGCTTCACTCCCTTTAGTTCCCATGTGTCAATGGGCAAAGCTGCCCAGTTTGTGAAGAGGTCTTTGCAAAGTCACTGAGGTCTGCAACTTCACTTGGAAGTCTTGTAATCCTTCAGCTGCAGGCTCTGTTGTCAGAATCCTGCTCCCAGGTGCACAATAAACACAGAGGGTCCTGCTATAATAGCAGTTTCTTGACTTCCTCCATTCATAGATGCCTAGTGCTGGCCTCTGCCTGTGCCTGGGGTCTGCCTGACAGCACAGAAGTCCCCACATCTACCCAGAAGCACACAGGCCACATGCTGAGGTGGTTTCTCTCCAGCCCAAAGCTCACCCTGGGTACGGGGTGCCTTCTGCAGTTGGGTTATAGTCGTTGCATCCTGGTGAAGCCCCCGTGTCAGGGCCACCATCAGCCCAGCTCCGAGGGGACACTCGTGCCTGAGTTAACTGTGTTGTTTGTGTGTCAGGGGCAAAGGGAACCCTTGGTGTCCAGAGATCCTTGGCATCAATTTATTTCCATTTAAATATGTTCTTCCCTCGATTCAGAATGAACTGAGAGAAGCAAAAATACTAACCAAAATGGAATGCAAATATCCCAGGTTCCTTTTTCTCAGAAATGCCCTATTTTCCCCCCCTCCATGGTACTACTGTTTTAGAAATAGAAGGCACCTCTAGAGAGACAGGATAATACCAAATTTTAAAATCTGTAGAAAATGAGTACAGGGGTAGGCGGCACTATTAGTGCTACTAAAAATAAGCTTGGGGAAGCTACAATAAATGGAAAAACCAGAAGTCATTCCTTTTTTAAACTGTACTGAAAATCCTGTATGTTCGGAAGCCATTTCCTCCAGAGAGTCCAACAGTAATACTCTGGATTCAATATTCATTTCCATAGTGGTCTCTCTCCCATTTTGTCCCCCTCCCAGCCCTCCCGTCACCATTGCCCCAGTAATGCAGGCTGGATAGCGAGCTTATTACCCATACGAGGCAGTGTGTTTCTGCCAAATGAATCTTGTGCCAGATGCCATGTCACTGGGGCCACTATGCCCCGCTTGCTGCTTGCTGCTTGCTGTACTGGGGATGAGAATTGTTTTCCTTTAGTTTAATTTTATGTTTTACGGAGAGTTCTAAGGTTACACAGACAAGCCAGTGCTGGAGAGAAAGCCTGTCCCCCTCGGACTCAGATGCCCTTTCCAGTCTGTTTTGCTCTCCCCTGCCATCGTGACCTCGGGGAGGGGGCGGAGGAGGCGGTCTGCCCACACCACTGATCTCAGGGCAGGTCGAAACACGTCCCGAAGGGTCATGCCAGCCATCGACAGCTCTACTGGGCTAGGAGACGGATCGCAAATATTCACACTGCAACGACACTGGCTCCCAATATTCCCCCAGTTTTGGGTTCTGTTCCTGATGCCACGCTGGACGCATCTGCCAGCCTCAGCCACGGAATCCCAGCTGAGCTGCTCTGAGGCATCTGGGCATTTCTGGGATTTGAACAGAAAAACAGAAAGAGAGCAAGAATACCTCGCCAAACCCCAAGTCCCAGGTGTCCATGCTTTGGACACCTGGGCTCCTTAGGGGCCCAGCACCTAAGGTGGGCTAGCAGGCAAAGGCCAAGCGAGCAGTAATCCCAGGGCCAATGTTTATTCCCGCTTGTGCATCTCTCGCAAACTTTATCACAATATTTAATCACGCACATAAATAAATGGAGGAAGATGTGTACTCTGAGAAAATCTGCAGAAAACAGAGTCACAGAGGGGCATTTATAAAGCAGCCGGTCCACTTCCTTCATGTCACAGACAAACTGAGAACAGAGCCTGAAGGTTCTGAACAGGCCCGCACGGCACATGTTGGAGCTGGGGATGGTGCTCCGGCTAGGGCTTCTGGCTCCTAATTCAGAGTTCTTACCACCATCCAGGGCCCTTGTTGTGGTTTCTGGTTTGATTCATGGAGCCTCCAGAAAGAAAGGGGCCTCAGGTGGGACAGGAGTGAAAGGCCAAGATTTAGAACACCTCCCTCTTTTGTTTTTTACAAGGCGAGTTGGAACATATTACTATTTTTCCCTTCTTTGTTTCAGCCCGGGCATTTCTGCCTCTCAAAAGCAGCTAACCCTCCACCAGGTGATGCAGAAATCTACCAATAAAGTAAGCCTGAAAGCCCTTTGCGTACTGTAGAAAAATCTATATATGCCCTTCAGCCTTATAATTGAGTTGCAAAGGGGAAAAATAAAATTGTTTCCTAGCTGTGTGGAGCCATTCCACCCAACATGCCAATAAAAAGCAAGTGATGTTTTTGTTCATGGGATGTCCGGGTTCAAAGTCAGATCTATGAAGCTAAACAAGGGCTAGGTTATTACCAAGAAACGATTACACTCCTGGTTGTACTGAACAGAGAGCTATTTGAACTCTTGAGACTAATTGGAAGGGTTCTGAAATGTCAGTGTTGACGTCCCCAGTCTAGCTTCCCTGAATCACAGTGGAAACTAACCCTGAATCTTAAAAATGTTGCCATCCAGAAAGCCTCATGTTTCTATCAGGAGTTGTGAATATTAATCCCGGGCAGGGAAGTCACTTAGCTATGGGTGCCCTGCTTTGCCATCAAATAGATAGGTAATAACCATCTACACTATCTTTTTCTGAAATTGATTGGGAAGCTTGAGTAAATAATAATACTTTCTATTTGTAGAGCATTTTAACTTGTAAAAACCCCTTTACTCAACCTCAATTATTCCCTGTAATATCTGTAAACAGGTGAATATCACCTGCCTCAAAACAACCCTGTGTAGTTAGAGGTAACAGTCCCATTTTAGAGATGACAGTGCTGAGGCCCAGAGGGGTTAGGTGGCTCATCTAAGTCACACAGCTAGAGAACAACGAAGAAGGGACAAACTAGATTGGCTGGTTCCACAACCAATTCTCTCTGCATGGAATCACAATGCTTCTATCTTGGTACACGCACAATGCTTTTAAAGGTTAAAAAGAGCGACGCTGTAATAACTAATTAAAGTCAGCCCCACCCTGTCAGTCACATCACTATTTAGCAGTCCATGCTCCTCTCCAGAGACATAAATCATCCTTGTATGACTCCAGCTAGCTCTGGCAGCACCTGGCTGTGTCTGGTTCATTGATGGATGGATGAAACGGCTGGACCAGTCCTGCAGCATACCCTCTGCTCCCAAGGCCATTTACATGGCCAGGTCCAAGAACATAGGACCAGCGCAATCTTTCATCATGCTTGGTCTGTTGATTTTACTTGTAGACAAAATACAAGGCTGCCTTCCTGTTGTGATTTCCAGGTTCTTAGGAGAAAGCACCTCTCCAATTCTCTTCTATCCCTTCCCCTAAGGTTTTAAATCCCTTGAATGGGGATTTAAAAATAATCATTCTACAATGAGACACAGGTTTAAACTGCAAATGTATTAAAGAATCAATTCAGGGCAATGGGCTCATTCACTAATGAATAAGTAAAATACTAAGCAATTCTTTCGGGGAGCAAGAGGGGCTGAGACGAAAGAGGAGGGTCTCAGGCAGCTGATGTGGGGAGAGGCCACAGAGGTGGGAACAGGGCAGAACAAGTGTACTAGGAACCCTCAAGACAGTACACTGACTGCATTATTTGGCTTAAGGCAATGCCTCTTGAATATTCTAGGCACTAGAGAAGTGGTTTGAGGATCTGTTAACAGGTTGGATTTTAAAAAATATTTTTAAGCAGCTTTATTGAGATAAAACTACATACTATAAAATCCATACACCGCAAGTGTACGATTCAATGATATTTAGTAAACTTATCAAGTAGTATAACCATCACCAGAATCTAGTTTTAGAAACAAGTTCAATTTGAAGAAATAGTATTTTGAAAAGGTAGTACTCCTTTCCCATCACAAGGAGTATTTCCTTTTGTCCTTTGGACTCAAGGATTTATTCTTGTGATCATCTGCCTCAGTGAGGCCCCACTGTAACACTGGATCAAGGCAGCCATGCTTTTAACAGATCTGCCTTCTTTTCTTGGCTTCTGCATGCTGGGATTTGGGGTGAACTCAGAGCCCAACCACCCACTACTCAGACTCAAGGAGGGGCCCCTGGTCCACCATCACTTCCACAGCCTCCACACCCACTACTTGGAAAGTTCCAGAGAGCTCTTGGTCACACCTCCAGTTTCCAGAACCAGGAGAACAAGCATGTGATCAGCCCCTCCACCCCCAGCTTCCTACACCCACCCCCTCCTGGGAAAGGCTGAAGGAAACTGGCCAACATCGTGGCATTCTTGTCTGGTTGCCAAGTCCCCTTATTGTGTTTGCACTTCTTAGAGACTGTCAGCACAACACCCCCACCTCCACCCCCCGCCCACCATGTGACAGGCTATGCTGTCCTTTATCTCAGGGGACCAAATCAATGACTTACCTCATTCCAGGTCTTTCTGTTTCACTGCAGTCAAGTGCAAGACAGAAAGGCAGCCCTAGTTGAAGGCAAAACGCTAGAACAAAGACACTGCTGTGGCTGCCATCTGTTAGCACTAGACATGGGTAAAGAATGAGCAGGAGCAAATATTTGGTTAAGTACAGAACCCACTTCAACACTGTAGATTGACTGTTTAGGTTCAAAGTAACAGTTGTGGAGTGGGAGTCTGTTAAAGAGCGTCTGAACAAAAGGTATGTGTGCCTTTACACACGCTATTCTCTCTTTGGAGAATCCTCTTTCCTTCTCCTGTCTGTCCTTCCAGCTCACCGTCCTCCAAACACAAACAAATGACCATGCCTTTTCCCCATGTCACCCCTTCCTGTGGAACTTAGGCTGATGGATCAAGTGTTTCTGTTTGGTGTCTGTCACACTTCTACCCTGTAAGTCTTACAGGAAGGGGACCATGTCTTATTCAACCCTGGTGTCTAACACTGTATCTCGTATATAAAAGACACTCAAAAGATGATCTGCACTCAATTGACTAAGAAAGGACCATGAAAACAAATAGGGGCTCACATGCCAAGCAAGTATTTCCTCCTGCAGGCAGCTGTGCTAATTTGCCAGACTTTACATGACCAGGGAACAATGTATGATAATTTTGTGAATTAAGAAATTGTTTTGGACTCAAGAAGCACCAAGTGTAAATGGCAATGCTGGATTGCAAGAGAAAGGGCTGCAGGCTTTGGGGAAGGAGCTTTCCCAAAGTACTTGTCCACTGGGAAGGCCAAGGGAGTGCAGCCTTCTAGCGGAAGAGAAGACATTTATAACGCCCCAGCTACGCTTTGGAAGAATAAGGCAACCAATCCTCCTCACAAATGTCTATAGTCAGAGCTATATCCACAACAAGCAATATAAAGGTGTGCTTTCCATTTGTGGCTTATGAAATTGCCTTCACGATTTTAATTTTGTCTCTCATGTCCACTGTTGCATCCCCAGTACCCAGAACACAGAAAGCACTTAGGAGATACTCGAGATGTGAATGAATATTTCATATTCTGGCTGACTTCTTTACCCACAAAATGTGTATATTTGGTTCCTTTGTGCTCTAAAAACACAAGTGTCCTGGAATGAATTTTCCATTGACCATCTCTCTCGTCTAGGAAGCAATCCATGGACACGTTAACAAATGGGAAATAAGCAAATCCACGCGTACCAAGGCCTGGGAGTTCTACCATTTAGAAAAGAAATGCAGTGAAGACTCAAAATCTCAGCCATCCTAAAGTGAGTATCCACCTTTTGAAAGAAGAAATGTCAGAGGACTCTGGGGGCTGGTGGGACATCCAGGAAGAAGCAGGAATGAAGGGGAGGGAAGGGAACTAAGGCTTCTTTGGCACCTACTCTGAGTCAGGTATCTGGCCACATACTCCCATTTCTCATTTCAGTTCTGATAACAGAACCTACCAGATGGTTATGGTCATCGTGACTGTATCATCGAGAGAAGGATCAAAGAGACTACATATCCTACCCAAGGTCACCCAGCTAGAAAGTGGCCACATCAGAAGTGGAACACAGATCTATCTAACTCTAAAGCTGACACTCTCTCCAGTCTACCATATATCTGTCCCCTAGCATTCCTCTGGATTTGGAGTCCCACAGGGCAGGCACATGTCTTACTCATCTCTGGAGCCTGCTCTCCTTGGTTTGGACCAGGAGAAGCCCTAACACGTGTTTCCTGAGCTGCAGCCCAGATCAAAGCATTGACACTTCTTGACTGAGAAGCAGTCTGACTATAGCCAGCCACCCTGAGGGAGGACACAGCACTGGCCCTGGAGGAAGCGCTCAGGCAGCACTGATTTCACTGATGGAGCACGGGCTTCTCTGCAGAGATGTTTCCTTGCTATTACACAGACCCCTGTGACTCAACCTTAGCAGCAATAATCCTGGGGGCTTGAGGAGTTCCTTCTGGACTTTGGAATGGCAGCATTCAAAGTCTCCTCCCTATGGCTACCCTGGCTGCCCAGCACAGACAGTGCAGAGGCCCCAGGTTTGTGCTGACTTCCTTTATTCAACGTTCGAGAATGGTTTTGAGTGGCAGGTTTGGTCTAGTGTGAAGGTCGCAAGGGGTCAGCATCAGGAAGCCCAGGTTCCAGCCTCTGCTTTACCACCGGTGGGGGGAGGGGTATAGCAAGGGAGGGCTGGTTCTGAGGCAAATCACTTTTCCTCCCTGGCCCTTAGTTCCTCGACTGTCCATTGAAAAGACTTGACAGATATTTCCTAAGCATTGTAGAACTTTCTATGATGACGCAAGTATTCTACTTTCTGTACTTCCCAATATGGTAGTCACTAGCTATCTGTATCTATTAATCTATCTATGTACACACACACACACACACACACACACTAAGTACTTGAAATGTGGTTAGTGTGATTCAGGAACTGACATTTTAATATTATATAATTTTAACTAATTTAGATTTAAATAGCCACACGTGGCTAGCGGCTCCCTATTGGACAGAGAAGCAAGAAGAAACCTTCAGCTCTGAGAAGCAGAGAAGGAAGCAGCTTAAGGTAGGATATTAAGTGTTCCAGCTCACACGTGATGTGGGTTCAAATCCCATCCTGCCACTTGCTAGCTATGGGGCCAAGTCCAAGATATTTAACCTCTTTAAGCCTCGGTTTCTTCTCTTATAAAATGGAGATACTAATGGCTTCCATACAAATGTGCTGTGAAAATTGAATGAGATAAAGCTCTGAGTGTACTGTCTATCACATGATGAGGGCTCTACACATGAAGGCGTGGGGGAGTTTCTTTCTCTGATTAATCCATTGTTTCATTCACCAAGATGTCACATGGAAGATTGAGTGGAAGGAGAGAAAGGTTTAAAATCCACTGGGTGGGCCCCTGAAGGAGGGGAGGGGAGGGATGAGCCAGGGAAGGAAAGGCAGTTTTGCCTACTTCACATTTTTCCCAGGGCTGTCCCTGTATGTGTCGTTTGACGGATTGGGTCAAATTACACAAGATCTAGGTAGATATTCAGATTCCCTCAGACGTGTCTGTGTTGTGTAATCTTCCCGGCCCTGTAAACGAACAGATCTGACTAGCCAGGGATTTTACAGGAGGCATCTTCACTGAGATTTTTAGTTCATGAGAAACAAGGGAAGGGTCCTTGACATTCTATGACAAACGCACAAACGGTCTGAAACATCAGGATGACACTTTCTGTGCTATTTAGCTGGTATTTGCTAGCTAGAATAATTAACCAGAGACCTACCCACTAGTCTAAAGCAAAAGCAGGTAATAAGAAAGTCAGTCTCCTACTCCTTTGGCTCCCAAAGTTGCCAACTGTGAGTAATTCGCATCACCTCCATCTTAATAAATAGCTTCCTATCCATCTGACCCTTGCAAACCTCCTTTAAATCATTTGGAGGATCTTTAAAAATCCCAATGCCCAGGCTCTACCACATACGATTAAATCAGAAATGGCGAGGATGGGACCCAGGCATCAGTACTTTTTAAAGTGTCCCAGATGATTCTAATGTGCAGCTACATTTGAGCACCAAGCGTTCAGAGGGAGTGATCTGGGCAGAAACTCAGGAGTTTTAAGTCCACGGGGAGCTCTGATCTATATCATACACTCCAGGCCTCATCAGATAACGCTGATGTTCTATTTAGCTCACGTTGCTTACGGCAACGGGGATCTTTCTCAACCAACACGCTCTTTAATAAAGTCAAATTTGGGCCATTTCCACATTGTTAGCGTTGACAGGGAAATCCCCCACTGAATTGGTGATGTGAGGGGCTGGTGCTTTAAAATCAAGCCTTGCAGAAGTATTAAGCCCGCTTCCGGAGCCCAGAAACCATCAACAGAAGAGCTACTTCAACCACTTTTGCCTGCTGCCACCTGGTGGGGCCACTCCCAACTTGATCACCGCCCCTCCTTCTTGGGCTTCCGCCCCCTCCCCCAAAGAGATGTAATTTCGGAAAATGTCATGCATTTTCAATCCAATTTACTGGTGCCTTCCACATTGATCAGACTTCCTTCTCCTTTTTCCTCCCATCTGGTTAATATAATTATTGCTTTCACATGGTGAAGCCATTGTATGCAATAGCTTTGTTTGTTACTATGGTTACAAGTTAGGCAGTACTTTGGAATATAAATCTATCATCTCCCGAAAGCAGCCTCCTATTTGTCAAGGTGCAGCCCTTACGCGCATGGAAAAGCAAGCTGAGCAGTGGCATTCGTTTTGTCTTAAGGAAGGTGGCCTTTCTTGGCCAAATTGTATTTGAAAGTCCTCTGAGCCCAGTGTAGACGCACTCCTTGGAAATTGCTGGGCGCTGTCCCACTTTCTCCCTCAGGGGATTTTCCTGCCTGAGTGAGGCACCCATAAGAAGAGCTAGCTGGCAGAAGGTCAGAAAAGTTGGCGATGGGGCAGCTCTGGCTGCCAGGCCAGAGCCCTCCTGTTGCACAGCTGGAGGTGTTACTAGACTGTTTACTCTTGGCTGATTTATTTCTCAGCTAAAGGCTGAGAACATAATCTCTCGGGAGTTAAATTTCTCTGGGTGTAATCCCTTCCTCTCACGCATCTGAGGCATCGCCCCTTTTTTCCTGATGGAAATGGAGTTATACTCTCCCTTTAGAAAATGGCAAAAGTTCAGAGCTGGGTTCAATCTGCCACCCTCAAGTGACAACGCGTGACCGTGTCTCTGCTTTGACAGTGCTTCACACTCAGCTGAATCAGACCCAGCCCTCTGAGGACAGAAGTCACATGGCCTGTGAAGTGGGGCTTTCCTCCCAGCCTTGGTCAATGATAACAGCTAACCCTGGCGAGGGTTGAGGGGTTACCTCACCCCCCCAAGTGTGTAACCCATCTAATCCTCACAACAACCTCAGGAGGTGTGTGTCCCCAGCACCTAGCCTCGCTCTCATTGTACAGAGGAGGAAATTGAGGCTCAGAGGGATTAAGCACTGTCCCCAAATCACACAAGTCAATGGCTAAGCCTGGACTCATCGTCTTTGGACTCCAAGTTCTGCTTTCATTCTAGGGAGCGCTCACTGCCAACTCAACAGAGGCTCGCTTTCCCGGTTCAAAGATCAGGGACCAGGAGAAAAGAAACGACAGGGACTATATCAAGGCCTGCACTAAGGCCTTCATTAAACCAAACGGAACAAACTCCAACCATCTTCTTCCCCCTTTAGGAGAAATGTATTGCTTCAGTAGCCCATCAGTGAATTTCCAATGGCTACTAATTAACTAGCCATGTCATTCAAATTTATTGTCACAGAGCAGGAACATACTTATTTATACCACTCATACGGCAGGATAATCTGCAGTTATATAACTTCATGGTAATTATGATTGGAATTGCCAGGTAGCAACTAGGCACTTTGGAGGTGTGTGTTTACTACCAACTGCCTACCTTGGAATTACCCATTAATGACATGAGTAGTTGAGGCCTTGTAAGACAGGTCGTTAATTGTAAGGGACTTGACGTTTGCATTCCCAATTGACAGAAAAAGCAGGAACCTCTGAGATACCAGGAATATCTTTTTCTTCTTCTTCCGGCAGGCTAGGATGCAGTCTTGCAGGTTTAGCCTGTTTGTGGGCATGTCTGGGGTGCTCTGGTGACAGGGAGGGAGCAGAAAGAGACGTCTGCGCTTTAGTGCAGGGTGCAAGCGCTGAGCTGTACCAGGCTCGTCTCCACATCTGCTGAGCCAGGGCACGGGAGGGAAATATCGACCTGTAAAGGAGCAAGTCAGGAAGCTCGACACCCTACGCTTGGGCTAAGGGGCACAGGACTCCTGGGGCTGAATGACTGCCTGGTCGTCTGCTGTGTGGGACCAGGAGAATATACGTCGGAGAAAGGATTCCAGAAGGAGAGGAGATGGTGGATTCCACAGGCGAGGGATGCTATGAAAAGGTATGCAGCTCACATAACATATACTGGGCATGTGCCACCCCTCTCCTCTCCCGCAGAAAACAAAAATGATCCCAGGGCTGGTTTCCTTGGCAAAACTGTCCTCCTTGTTCCTTCCTCTGTCCCCTTGAGATGGCAGTGCTGAGGCTGCTCTTATTGTTTGTAAGATGGAGGCACGGGGAGGAGAAACCCACATAATGTGACAGTTCTCAGACCTCTGGATGGTTCTCTGCTCGGCACACGTAAAATAAGACAAGCATGGGCTCTTAGAACTACAAGGGGAGTTCATTTAACAGAGGAGAAATCTAGAGCCCAGAAGGGGTAAATGTGTGGGCCCAAGTCACACAGCAGATAAACGGCAGAGCCAGGCCTGGAATGCACATCTGTCACCTCCAAGTGATTTTCCATAATGCAACTCCACGGTGAGGGAAGAGTTGATGTTGTCATATTGAGACTAGACTCACACAAATAATAGCCGGATGGGGAGTGCCTCTACATCCATCCTAAAAGCTGTCTGGGATCATTTTTTTTCTTGCCTTTTGAAATAACCTTACACAAAGACTCCCGTATCAAATCCTTTCAGTGGCCAAGAGCAGACAGACATTTGTTTCTGCTCACCCGAAATGCCTCCCACCAAGAGATAATGGGAACTCTGGAGCCCACAATGACTCCCCTTTTTCTCCCGGCTACTAGGGGGTTGAGGGCAACATTTTGGGCTCATTTGCTCAAATTTTCCTCAGGGAGGAGTTTTGATTATCATTTTCTTTTCCTCTCTTTTGCTTGATACTTGCTTCTACGTGAGGTAAATTGTTCTGATCTTTTTGTACCTGTGCTTTCATTATAAAATTTCCAGAAGGAGGTGGGGCTATCAACCAATCATAAATATAAATAAACCAATAATACTCTTAAACCTTGGAGTTCAAGGTTTAATGAACTAAATCTCACAGAATTTACAGCCAAGCTGGGAAGGATCCTGCCCCCTCCAGCACTATGCACATACAACATGCAAGAGGAGGAAAGCTCAGTTTTTGTGAAAAGAAACAGTAGACAGAAGAGGCTGGTTCCCTTTATCAACCAGAAACACCATCTTGCCCCACGAACCATTATATCTAGAACAGTCAGAAGCAGAATAGAAGGCTCCTGGAGATCTTGGACTCGTGCAATTTGAGGAGAGAACTACCTCGATCATCTCTCTAGTTAACCATTTTCTAATTTTTCTCTAAAACTGGCATCATCAACATCCTTACTCTTACAGATAAGGAAGCAGAGGTTCGGAATTCATATTTTCAAGGTCAAATAATAAGTAGACATGGGGTTTGAACCCATCCCCATTTGTATCTGATGCTCACATTTTCTTCTACAGTATCCCTCACATCCTCAGACAATCACTGTCACCTGAAGTTGTCAAAGTAGGCCACCCACTTTAGGTCTCTCTCAGGCCTAAGGTCACCAAGCTTTCCCAGCACCCAGACTGGACTCCCAGGAAGAAAAGTTTGGGGGCTACAGGTGTGAAGGATGAGGATGACCCAGCTAACCAAGGGGAGAAGCCCATTCCCTGGGGTTCATAGTTAACCATGGGCTATTACAATAGCTATTTTTCATCCTTCAAAATGAAATAGTAATGACACCATTGTTAGAATATTGGCAAATCTTCAAGTATGCCGAATATCAAGATGGATTTTATTAAAATTTTTATCTTATGAAAAATTTTTTCTTTTGTTGATGGCTTAGACAAGAGTAGTCATACTTCTTTCTGTTACCTGATTTTTGGTATCCTAGAGTGACAGGCTGTTATGTTAAATCACAGATGCAGGACACTTCAGAGCAGTGCTTCTCTTGCATTAAACTTATTTCAAGGAAGATTCATGAAACACTGAAGGCCTGAACTGGGACTTGGGGTTCATCAGCGCTGGACCAGAACATTTCAGGCTCAAATCTCAAACCTGTTTGCACCTCAGAGCCTTTCAGGACCCTATGTTAATCCCCAGTCTTATGGAACTAACTACATTAGGTAGTTAATTTTTTCATCTGTTTAGAGAGAAATGGGTGATAGAAAGAAAACTGGAGCTTCTGGTTCACATATGCTACCCTGTGCGCCTGTCATTCCACCTTAGGAATAAGTACAACAGAAATCCATTTTTCTGTCCACTCAGGACATGTACCACAATGTTCACAATCCATTACTCATAATAACCCCAAAGCAGAAATACTTCCATCAGTAATGGAACAGATAAATTCTGACATATTTCTACCATGAAATATACAGCAATGAAAGGGAAAGATCTGTTTGAGGCATCACCATGGATGAATTTTACACACATAATGTTAAGAAAAAGAAGCCACACATAAAAGAATATGATTCCACTTACATAAAGTTCAAAATATATGCAAAACTCATCCAGGATGCTATGAGTCAAGACAGTGGTTACCTCTGAGGAGGGATTGTGATTGGCAAGGTCATGAGGTGGCTTCAGGGATGCTGCTACTATTCCATTCTTTTCATGTTGGTCTAGGTTATTTGATGTGGTCACATAAAAAGTCATTGAGATGTATAAATATGATTTGTGCACATTTCTCTATATGTGTTATACTTCAAATAAAAGTTAAAGGAAAAGATCAGGGTTCAATTCCCAGCTCTGCCATGTGCTGTGTGACATGCGGAATTCACTTTTCCTTTATGTTACAGCTTTTTCATCTGAGAAATCAGTGTAACGCAACCCACTTACAGAGATGTTGTGAGAATATAATAAGAGGCTGCATAAAAAACAGCCAGCCCTGAACCTGACAAATGGTAGCTGCTCAATAATATTCACTATTTAAATGTTTTGAATAGAAAATTATTGAATACACACAAAACTAAAGAGAATAGTATAACAAACCCTCATGGTCCCATCATCCAGCTTGAATACTTGTCAACTTATGGCCAATCTTGTTCTACCTAAATCTGACTCTCCAACCACTAAAAAATAAAAGTATATTTTGAAGATATATATTCTTATCTATATACACATCACTTTGCATCTCTAAAAAATAACTTTTAAAACACATAATCATGATATAATTATCATTAAGTACTGCAACAACTGCAGCAGCTAACCAAGTTTCCCTAATTGCCTCAAAAATGTCTTTTTATAACTGGTTTGCTCAAATCAACCCATACAAGGTATAGTGATGTATAGTGATGTATATATATTTTCATTCTTCATTTCATTCGATCTCTTAACAAATCACAAGGGCAATGGGCAGAGAGTCTGTCTCTGACATTTGCCCACCAATCACAGAAGCCTTTGTGGAGGAAAAAAAAAAAGGATGCTGTCATGAAGCCTCCTAAAAACACCCCTCCTTTCTGTCTACAGCACTCTTCTGAATTCTTTAGAACAATGGATGGCTGCTGTCACTGTCAGAACTAGATCTAACACAATATAGGAAAGACCCTCTAGCACAAGAATGTGAGTACGAATGGGAGAGCAGCTCCTACTGTCACACAGTATACAGAAGAAACCCTGTACAGGACATTCCCTGGAGGACAGAGAAGTGTGGCATCTGGTCTCAACTATTCAGATAAAATAAATGTCTCGAGCTCCTCGAATAAACACACTGCCCAAATTACGGCGAAAGCTGCATGCTGTGTCTCTTCCCTCGGCTCTTTCGTTTTCATCCTTGTTGGGTTCTCTCTCACCCTGGATGCTATCCTCTGAGGTCCAAGCAAAGGCAGGGTCCAAGATCCAACCAGGGTTTTAACCTGTGTTGTTGATTCCTTAGAAAAATAGATTGTCTCCTGGACTGCATGCATCTGAAGGTCCTTCCTTTCAAGGAGGCATCTTACTGTATTTTATGAAATAACCAGCTCATGTTTCTGTCTCCTCCAACTAAATCATGAGTGCCCTGAGGAAAGGGCCCTCATTTTATTCATCTGTGGATTCCCTACCCCGGCACAGTGTCTGGCACATTGTAGGCCCCCAAACAAATGCGTGTGAGATAAATCAATGAACAAGAGTGAGCAGAGCCCGTGGGAAAAGCACCACACTGGGAGTTGGAGGCCTGAAGCCCAGCCTTATCTCTGCCTCTGACCTTCTGGGTGACCCAAGGCAAGCCATTAACTTCCACAGGCTTCCAGGAATTCCTAGGATCTCTTCCAACTCAAAAAGAGTCCCCAGTTCTAGAATGTATTTACTTTACTTACTACTATGCTGTGTTGACCCATCTATTAATTTACATCTGAGGACTAACTGCTGGGCAAAACCCTGACGCCTTTCAGACACCCTACAGCAACGCGACTCTGTTTGCTGGTTGCCCTATAGCTTCTGCACCTACTGTGTTTCCAGTACAAATAACAGCGCTAACAACCCCACCCAGGACGGCCAGGAGAAACCCGCCCGCCTAAGTCACCCCACGGCACGCCATGCGCTGGACGTGCTTCAGTCAAGTTGCTCTGGAGCGGGGTAAGCGGGGACTAAGAAGCCTCCTCTTTCCCCCTTAGTCCATGTCTGGTTCTGCTGTCAACAGAGCTGTGAGGATTGGCCATTAGTAAGAGAGGGCACAGGGCACTGCATTTCAGGAGGTGAGCACAGGTGGAGGTGAGCACAGGTGGAGGTGAGCACAGGAAGGGTCGGCCGACTGAAATCTTACCAAGTGGATGAAACCCACCTAGGTACTAACTTTCCTTCCCTGTCATCTATCCCAGACCCTCTATGTACTCTCCCATTCCACAAGATAACTCTGGCTCTTAGCTGGTTGACAAATCATTTCTTGAAAGTGTTAGCTGATGACTTCTCTGAGGCTTACGGTGTGACCAGTGTGGGCGCTGGGAGAATGAAAGGGAGGTATGCAGTTAGCTTTATTCCACCCTTTTTCACTTGTTGAAAATTAAACAGACAACTGGAAGGAGTAGTGTCTTAATTTTTAAAAACTATCTATTATGCCGCTACTGCTAATAGAAGCTCATGCTATAAAAATATAAAAATGCAGATTGGCATAAAGAAGAACACTACAGCTGTCATATATGATCCACATACTAGAGGCCTTTGAAATTACAGAGCCTCTATTTTTTTAATGTATTTTTAAGTGAGTATATTTCTTTACATGTCCATAATCACATTTTACCCACAGTGTTCTACTGAATTTTATTTTATTCCTAATGGAACATAAATTCTATTCTATTCTGTTCTGTTCCATTCTCACTCCAATAGAATAGAATGCATGCAGTTCTATTATATGGTTGCATTTTTAATTTACTGAAGTGGAGAGTTACATTTTGAAAGGGAATTCTTAATAATAGAAAGCATCTAAGATACAAAGGAATGACTGTTTCATGGTAAGGACAGTTTGTGAAGGCAAAGCGTCTTTCCTAGCCCACCTTCAGATCTCCAGGCAGAGAGGCCTCTTTCCCTGCTGACCCTCTCAGCTAGCCATTCACCTGACTGGTCAGTGTACAAACCCAGAAAGCAACAAGGGCAGGTCTGGGTAAAGAAAGGAAGTGGAAGAAAGAAAACCTGGTTTCAAATCCAACTCTGTCTCTTGTTAGCTCTTGGACAAGTCACTCATTGATTCATTCAGAGTCCTAAAAGCACGAACACATAATAAAATTAATTAGTGAATCGCTAATACACAGGGTGGTGTAAAGAAGGAACCAGCTAATGGGGGGAAGATACTTTGTGAACTCTAATGATCATAGAGATATGAAGAGTGATTATTGATAAGATGTGTTACTGTTTTCAAGGATTCAAAGGTAATCTAACCATTGAGAAAGTGCCTCTGTATCACATCTTGGCAGGGAGATCCTAGCTGCAGCCACAATTATAGAATGCTCTCTCAATAGTATATTTTTTTTTCTTTTTGAAAGTTGTCATTTTCTCAATGATGGAACATCTCCCAGCTCAAATTTGGTTACCTTCAGACTATCTAGCCTCTCTAAATAGGATCAACTTCCAAAGGAGCTCCCACACTCAAGCCTACAGAAGATGGCTGGTCCAGCAAGGCCAGTCGAGAGATGCTGAGTTACTCACATTGTCGGGGGCCACAAAGCTCGGCTCTGTTTCCCCTGCACCTCCCAGATCCCACAGTACAACCCCACCATGTCTGTAGGGCTCAGTCATAAAGACTCTGGCCCTGCAGGACTGGTTATCCTCACAGGTGAGTTAGGCCATCCCCTCCCCAGAGGGGCCCACATGGAGGTTTGCGTAGCCCCTCCACACCTCAGGAGCAGCACCCCACACCGACTAGGGCAGTGACCAGCGGATGGACCATCGGAGGTGAAGCACTTTACTTCTCTGGGCCTCAGTATCCTCAACAGGAATATGAGGGGGTTGGGCCTGATACGATTCCTTCTCGCTCCAAATGCCATGAACCTGTAAATTCTTGTTCATTTTTGTGTGTCCTTCTCAGTGCCCAGCCCAGTGCCTGCAATAATGTAAGTTCTTAGTAATATCTGTTGAATGAACGAGCAATGAATAAACACATGGAAACTTCGTGCTTGTCACCCATGGAAACACAACGATGGTGGAATTCTGCTCTAACTCGTCACATGGTTTCAAGTGATGACCAGACCTGCTGAAGCCATATCCAGTCTGCATGGGACCCACATGGGGGCGCCCTGAAGGCAGCAGGATGGAATATATTGAACTGGAACTGCTCTTGAACACCCAGGACAGGAGGCTGCCCAATCAGGGACCAGGAAACATTGCACAGGGGCCCAGAAAAGGTAGTATTTCAGACAGGTACAGATTTTGCTGTTGGAGGCCTCTCTACATCTGCATTTCTTACAGCTTGTGTGTGTAGTGACACATCGCTATTCAAAGGCCACAGATCCCAAGATCCAGGGTTAGCCATCTTGGAGAAGAACCTGGAAAGCACTCTACCTGACGTGGCATCAGTTGGCACCCTGACTCTCTGGAACCTTCCATGAGCCCTTGGCAAAGTCTCAGACCCCCATCGGGCCTATGGATTCGGCAGTGCTCAGAAAATAGAGTCACTGGGCAAACCACAGACTTCTCCCTGCCTTCATCCTGCCCAAACCCAACCCTTGGCACACTGCTTCTCCAGTCACACAAAATATTAAATTACATTTAAAGTGCATTTGGAAATCTTTCTAGAGAGCATGTTTGGCAACATGCAGCAAAAGTTAAAAACATGCATACACTTTGCCTTGTAGTTTCACTTGTAGGAGATAATTTTACAAGTGCACAAATGTACATGGATGCTCCTTAGTCTTGTTTATAAAAGAAAAATTGAAAACAACCTAAGTGTCCATTAATACTCTTATATCAGCTGAATACGTTATGATTTACTGATGAAACACTATGCATCCTAAAATGATGATGCACAAATATATCACAAAAACTGTGCACAAGATAGGATGACTGAATGAAACAGTTTATGTGATACAGCCCATACATGTAAAGATATCCAGATTATTATACATAGAGAGATGACTAAAAGGATTCTCCCAGAAATGTTAACTTATAACCTGGATCGTGAGATTTGGAATAAATTTTACTCTGTACTTCTTTTTCCTTCCTCCCTTCCCTTCCCTTCCCTCCCCCCTCCCCCGTCCGTCCGTCCTTTCTTCCTTCCTTCCTCCTTCCCTTCCCCTTCCTTCCTTCCTTCCTTCTTCCCTTCCCCTTCCTTCCTTCCTTCCTTCCTTCCCTTCCAGCTAGAACTCTTTACGATAAGCATGTTCTTTTTTAACACCAGAAAAATAATCATTTTCATTTTGGAATAAAAAAGAATTTCACTGGCAACCCTGGAAAAGAAAAAGAAAGAGTGGAGATCTCTCTCCAAACAGTTGACATGAATTTCTAAGGCTGTAGGCACGAGTCATGCTCGTCCTCCTCACCTGACTAGATAGAAAGTACAGAGCCTGTGTGGACCAGTTCTTCCAAGGCCTTTCCCTTCTAGCTGCCAGGTAATCAATTCCTGAAGCAGAATGAGGGTTCTACAAACCCCCATTTTTGTACGACTCCTAAGGAAGCCCTCTCTTGTGAGTTTTGGCATGGAGGCAAAGAACCTGCCCTACTATCTGCTGGAATGTGCATTTACTGTGGTCCATCTATATCCTCAGCAGGACACAGCTGATGAACATTCCAACCATTATTATTAAAAACACTTCTATCAATTGTAAATACTGACCCTGCACCTTCCTTCCTCTCCCCACTTCTAACAGAAAACCCAGTCCTTACCGAATGTCAGAGTCAGATTTAAAACCATCCAGGCCAATGCCCTCATTTTACAGAGCAGGACATACATTCTGGAGAAAATAAATAATTCGAGGTAGATGTTGACGGAGCCTGGATTAGAACTCAGGTCTGCCAGCTCCTGTGCTCTCTCTACCTCCCTCACACGCAGGCCCTTGTTTCAAGCCTGTATTTCCTCTTGCTGGGACTACTGCAACTAGTGGTAAGCAGCCGCATAGCACGGGGTGATCTGCTCTGTGCTTTGTGACCACCTAGAGGGGTGGGATAGGGAGGGTGGGAGGGAGACGCAAGAGGGAGGGGATATGGGGATATATGTATACGTATAGCTGATTCACTTTGTTATACAGCAGAAACTAACACACCATTGTAAAGCAATTATACTCCAATAAAGATGTTAAAAAAAAAAAAGTCATCTAGCAGGTTTTTCCGCCCCTAATCTCCTGTACCCTGGCACCAGAGGATCTCCCTAAAATACTAAGTTGACCATGTTTCTCCTCTGAATAAACCTCTTCAAACATTCCTCATGGCCTTCAGGACAAAGTGCAGGCTCCTCAGCATTTCACAGGAACCTCTTCAAGATCTGAACCTGTGCCAGCTTCACCTTCTATCTCCTAAATTCATACTATACTCCAACCAGACTACACTATTTATAATTTCTCAAGCAGCTAAGGTACATATTTGTGCTTTTACACACACTCTTTGCCCAATCTAGAATAGTCTTCTACAACTTGTTTGCCCAGAAAACTCCTAGTCTTCCTTCAAAACCCTACTTAAATATCCTGGAAGCCTTCCCGAAGCCCCCAGACACAGTCAAGCTCCCTCCCACATGCTCCCACAGATTCCTGGGAATGACTCTATGATAGCACTCAATAATTGTGGAGCGCATTTACCTTCCCACCAGAGTGTAATTTCCTTGAATTCTTGAGTTTTATCTCATTCCTTCATCTCGTGAACACAGATCTTGACACAAAGATGACAGTAACTATTCAATAAAATTTTGTGGGATAAAAGAATGACTAAATGGACGAATGGGTATAGAAATGAATGAAACAATGCTGTCATTCCTTTCATTGACAAGTTCTTTCCACAGGATGGAGCCTTCTAGAAGGCAACAGCAATAGGGAAAACACCTGGCACTTTAAAAGAGAGCCTTTTACAACTTACTCATGAACCATAGTGGTCCCCCGGAGAAGCAGCTGGAGAGACTGCAGGCTCCCTTACTGTCACGTAAAGGAGAGTTTATGACAAGGCACGATCTTGTAAGTACTTTACTTAAGGATTAAACTAATTTTTATGTGCTAATCAGCTCTTGAAAACACAAACAAAATTCTAGACTGAAAATGGATGGAAGCCGACAACAAAGCCATGCATACCCAGTATGCCTGCATCCCCCTCAGAACTGGACACGTGGTAGAACCCCAGTAGATACTATTTGCCAAATGAGTAAACTAATTAATAACCAGAAATGGAGGGGGTAACCCAATGCAATGGTCAGTGAAGAGCAAACTATTCTGTTTTCTTAGACCCTTTAGAACTGAAGAAAGACTCAGAGATCATCCCGTCTGACACCCTCACTTCACAAGAGAGAAATCTGAAGCTCAGAGAGATTGAGTGACCTCCCCAGAGTAGCACAGCAAATTCATGAACAAGCGAGGCCTGTGTCCGGCCTGATGGATGGCCTCCGCTGTGCTGTGCTGTCTTCCTAGGCAAGCCTCCAGCAAGGCAGGCCATTACACACAGAGCTCTCAGCACAGGCTTCCTCTTCTCTAGACGGTGCCATACAGCAGCACAGGCTGGGTACGAGGTACCCAGCTAACTATCCCCAGAGAGGTTCACCTGAGCTTCCAAAGTTTTTTGTTTTTGTTTTTTTTTTTAAACAAATCTTGAATTCTCTGGCAAAGAGCATCTCCAGCCAAGGAGCAGAAACGTGAGTACGTCCCTCCCGCTCGTTTCTCCTTTGTTCTCCTCTTTGAGCTGGGTCCACTGGAGGAGTATTGTAAGGTGCCCCCGCTGGGTCTGCAAGCCCCCTTTTTGGTTCAATTAATGAGCCATAAATAACCCAATGAAGGTGTCAACAAAGAGGGTAATTTATCATACCTTGTCAGGAGGGCAAGCCTGGCGAGGCAAACGCTCATTCACCGTCTGGGGCAACATGTTAAGATTTATTCCTGGCCAGGTCCCTCCTCCTCCAGGCCCCGCTCCCCCAAACCAAAATTTATCTTCCACAGGACTCCTCACAGGTGTGCAGCTTTGACAAATAAGCTATGAAGTCTGGTATTCATCACCAGCTGGTCTTTGTTGGGATGAAGGCAGTAGACAATAAATTTATTTGAGAGAGAAGGTACTACTTGTGATTCAAACATGCTCAAGGGGAACAGCGAGGTTATTTCCATCCTCCTGGTTTTGCAAGAGGAGAGAGGGAGATAATGCTAGGACAGCCTCTTTCTTCATTATTTACTGCTTGGTGGAAGCAGAGCCAGGATTTTACTGAGATGGCACCCTTAGCTGCCAGCCAGGAAGCTCCAGTCACGTACTCTGGGAAACGTCGGGCTGGGAAATCTTACGCTGGAGTGCAAAGTGCCGTGAGACATCTCAGGTGCTCAGAATTGCTGTACCAGGACGTTGCCCAGCTTCGCCATTCAACTTCTGGCTTCCCTTGGAGCGTGGGAATGTGAGTTTGCATAACAGCCATCTGGGGGTGCTTATTAAAATACAGATTCCCAGTTCCCCCACCCCCTAGAGATTCTGATTCAGGAAGACTAGGGAGGAACCCAGGAATTTGTATTTTGATAAACTCTTCTTCCCTTTTGCCTTCAAATAACTCAGATGCATATGATGTGCGGTGTACACCTTGGATCAAGAAACGTAGCTTGGCGTCTGCAGCGCCGTCCATTTGAAAGTTCTGCAATGACAGAAATGTCCTAAGTCTGTGCTGCCTGATACTGTAGCCAAGAGTCAACCTGTGGCTCCCGAGCACTTGAAATGTGGCGAGTGTGAGAGGAGAATTTCTTCATTTGATTTCATTTTAATGACTTGAAATTTAAGAGGTCACATGTGGTCAGTGGCTACCATATTGGACAGAAAGGCTCCGGCCCATCACTTTGCGTATCTGAATTCTGAAGAGCACGTACAAACTGAAAAACTCAATAGGCACGCGAGACCCACTGTACCAGTCTCCTCCTTATTTGCCAGCTAATAAAATACTGCAAGGCCCTAGGGGGTGCCCTCTCCAGTCACTTCAGAACAGCAGGAGGGAGTTGCATACCCTCCCTCCTCCACGCCCAGGGTCTATACACATGGAGAGTCAGAGCGATCTCATTTCTTAAGCACCTGCTACGTGGGGTTGTGGGGAAGCCCTTCAGATGAGCCATGGTCTTGGTCCTTGAGCACCAGGTCCTTCCCTTCCCAACACCGGAGAGAAGATCAATATACAGGTGAGCCAGCATAGTGTCATCAACGCTCTGAGCAAGCCCTGGGGTTGTAACAGAAGACACTTACAGAAGCAAGGGGCCGGCGTCCGGCCCCCAGCTCATGCTTGTAGGCACTTCTGGACAGGAGCCCCACCTTCCCCACTGTGGCATGCACGAGATACCTAGTCGTCAATGGTGCCCAATTCACGGAGAGAACTAAGACTAAATTCCTTCCTTGAAGCGTCCGAGGTAGATTGCTTCCCGTCTCTGCCATGTTGAGATGGGTCCCACACTTAGCCTGGGTGACTGTCCTCACCTGTTCCCCCGCGAGCCTGCAGAGACTGGGTGACCCGTGGGGAGAGAGGGGGACGCACTCCTCTCTGGGTCCCAGGGCCTAGCCCAGCGGCTGACACTGCTGGAACACAACCAGATGTAAATACTAAAATGACATGGCCTCACGTGGACCGAAGCGGGTCTCCCAGCGTCCTCCTTAAGGCTGCCAGTCACATGGGCAACTGGCCCCTGAAAAGCAGAAAGCGGTCTGTTTCTTGACGGTAAAAGAACACAGGTGTTCTCCCTTTATAGTGATGTGAGAGGGACGCACCCCATACACATACATTTTAAAGGACAGGGGGATAAAATCCACATGCCAGGGAGACAGGTCGAGGGTCTGAGGAGGAACTCCCGCCGTGAGAAAACTCCACCTGGGAGAGTGCAGGGTGTATCTGACCGCAGCTGCAGAAAGGGTTCAGGCCTGCGACGGGGGGACCAGCCAGGCCCAACCAGGGAGGAGGCCTGGGGAGGAGGGTTGCCCACTAGCCAGAGGCAGAGAGCCCTCCTTCCAGAAGGGAGGGGACAACCCAAAGTCACCCCCTCCCCGCTCAAGCGCTTTTCCTAACTCATGCCTCTGCTCCCTGGGCAGGCGGAACCCCGGCTCACAGCTGCAGCGGGGAGAGCTGGGGAGAGGAGACGCCTGGATCCAGCTGGCTGAGGTCTTGCTCTGCCAACCTCCCAGGCTCCTGGAGTCTTTCAAGTCTCCGACATTCAATTCTCCTTTCCTTGCATCAAGTGGCCTTACTTTGCCTCCAGAAAACAGGCACCGGTAGCAAGAGCTGTGCTCCTGATGCCAGGACTTCAGGCTCCTGGGGATCTAGCACTGGGCCAAAACTGCCTGCCTCTCCCTGCAGGCGGAGAGAGAGAGAGAGAGTCCTACAGGAGAACTCCCTAGGGGTCCCAGGCCAACAAATGGAAGGGCAGGAAAAGAAGGGAAATCTCTCAGCCGTCTCCCCAAGCCCTTCTGCCTTATGATGGTAACAGCTTAGACCTCGAACAGCTGGCTGAGCTCTCCAGCTGAATATTCATCTGATCAACGTCAGTGCAATGTTAAGCCACTGTATTGGCTTGGCACTCCAGCTTAATACCTGCTGGCAATTAGGGTCTGGAATTTACCCATGGGACCCATTCTAATCCTGAATCCTAAAAGCAATCTGTGGAATAATACTGAATAAAGAGATGTTTTCCAAAAAACAAAGATCCAATGGTGGAGGGGCAACTTGTATTTGGAATGAGACAGCAGTACCAGAATCTTTGAATTCACCCTGAAAAACAAACCACGGTGGCCCTCTGAGTGGAAAGATTCTATGGTATTTGAAATTTCCAAGGTTACTAACTAAGGGGTAATCGGAGAAACCTGAGAAGGCAGAGTTGCTTGAGAGGCAGTAAATAAAGATGTAAGAAACGGAGGTGCCATGAGCAGACTTGGGCCCAATTCCATTCCAGCCAGGAGCCTTAGGCAAGTGGCATGCAGGGAAAGGCAGATCTTTGTAAAATGTGGGGCATTCTGGACCTTCCTAAAGAGAAAGCATTAGGAACCATCAGTTCTTTCCGAAGTCACAATTGTTCATAAGGAGTTGTTCATTCATAGTTGGGGAAACTGAGACCACCTTAAGAACAAATAACGAACAGGTGAGTAAGTAAGTAAAAAAGTTTCATCTGTTTATCTGTCACTGCCAAGTGCCAAGTTTCTCTGTGCAGAGCAAGGAAACAATTTCCATGCAACAGCTCAAGAGATGCAACTTGTGTTTGCCTGAAGCCATGGCATGGCAAACGTGCGGCTTCAGATCTCGCAGGCTATCAGCCATTTGGCGGGGTGGGTACCTGATTGGGAAGCCTCCCAGGAAAGCACAGCTCCTGCAAATGACTCAGTAGGTGGTTCCGACTCTTCTGAGTCAGGACCAAGCCCATGGCCCCCGTGCCAGGGCTCCCTGCCATTGTTGAGATGCTCTGGGCTTGGCTGACATGAGATACTGAGGACCTCTGGTGTTCCTCTATAGAGGGATGAACTCTCTCTCTGACAAGTGACCAGAAGAGCAGCTGACATCACTCAGTGGCCCTTCTCTCGTGCCTCCCAAGCCCTGGAGAGTTTTGATGGCTTTCAACATCAGGCAACCTTTACTTTAAAAGCTCACTCTTCCTTCTAGAGCTTCCAGGTTGTCTCCCAGGGTCATGAACTTGTGGACACAGAATACCTAGTTCTAGCTTCCTTGGGTTAGGACCCTGAGCAAGTCACTCACCGGAGGCCTCGAGTCCTCCCCATCCAAATTTCATCATCAGCTTAATTGTCCTCCAGCGCCATGACGATCACATCAATCTCCTAACCTAAACTCTCCACAGGCTCCCCTGCATATGGAATCAGGTCCAAACTCCTGGGCCTGCTATTTAACTTCCAATCTATCCTTCAAGCCTCCTCTTCCTCCACTAGTCTACTTGTAGCCTATGTTCTGGGCAAACTGAGTGAGGAATACTCACTCTTCTCTCGAGCTAGTGCCCTTTCTAGTCCTGTGCTTTGCAGGTCCCTTTACTTGAGATGCCTTCTCTTTGCCTCTTGAAATTCTGCCCACCCTTCAAGGCCCAGATCAAACGCCACCTCCTCCCCCCACACCTTCCCCAGGTCATCTTTTGTGCAGCCCCTTTGGTCTCATACCATACAGTGTTGGTACCTTCCTGTGGGCACACAGCACCCTGTTCTGAACTGCCGTCCTTTGTATGAATGACTTACATCTCCTCCTGGATGGCATATGCTCCTTAGAAAATGATGGGAGTGAGGCGGGAGGATATCTTATTCCTATTTCCCATTATGCTTGCATATACAAATTTGTACTAATGAATAAAAGAATGAATTCAGAAGCTCTAGATAAGTGTTCTAAAATTATCTACACTGTGGTACTTGGTCCCACAGGTAGCTGCACACCGGTAATAAAAAGCAGCCTGGCCACAAGCTTTTCATATGGGAAAAAGCAGAAACCTCGGCGTGATCCCCTCCGTTGGCCACGCGATGTCTTCGGGTGCGTGTACACAGACTTCCAGGAGCCAGAGGCAGCATCTGCTCTGAAAGGGCCCAGAGCACCTGGGCTCCCTCATTTCTCAACATGATGAGAAGCACACTGGGATCTTGGAGCTGACAGTCTTCCTGGTAAAGAAATACCCACTTAGCAGAGCTCCACTCCAGCTCCACGCACCATGCATCAACAGGGGTGGGTCACAGTGCCCTCCTGGCAGCGAGCCAGCTGGAGATTGGAGGTTTGGTTTTGCTGTGCTCCTGGGTGGCCTTGATCTGTGTTAACAGGGCTCCCGCTTCTGTGTGACCAGCTAAGAAGGAGACTGGCCTGCCTGGCACGTGGAGAGCCTCCCCAAAGCTTGTGCACCTGCTTCGTGCTGGCCCAGTGGCATCGAAATGTGTATGTGTGGGGAGGGGTAAGCGAGGGAAGGAAGATTTTCTAAAGCTCTCTTTTCTACTTGCCCTCGAAAGACCAATGTTTTCAAACTTTAGCAAGGGTCAGAGTCGCCTGGAGGGGTTGCTAAAACATAGGCTGCTGGGCCAAAACTCTTGAACCTCTGATTCAGTAGCTGCGGAACAGGGCCCGGGACTCTGCATTTCTAACCAATTCCTAGGTGATGCTGACGCTCAAGGTGCAGGGACCAAACTTTGAGAACCACTGCTCTAGGCCACCCCCAGAAAGGCAAGTGAAAGCTATCAGAGATTGGACAAGAGTTATGTGACTGTCTCTCTGCCTCCAGGCTCTGCCCCATGAAGATGGTCCCCCACCTTTGCCACAGGAACCACCTTTTGGAAGTCCACACCTGCCTAGACCACTGGCTTCACTGCCTCTTCCTTGCCTATAAAATAAAACTCCAACTTCCCAGCCAAGCTCCTATTGACTAAGTTCTGTGTGCCAGGCACTGTTCTAAATCCTTTTCCCATATTAACTCATTTTATCCACATAATTCTATGCAGTAGGTACTATTATTATCCCCATTTTAGAAATAATGAGTCCCACAGTGAGCCCTCAGGAAATATTTTCTGAATGAATGGATAGAGGGACCCGCATAAGCATTGACACCATGTACTACAGAAGGCTGTTTCCATGCCAAGGGAAGCCAGCAAAAAGTGAAGAACTGGCTTGTCAACCAGTTATTTGTTCCTGCACTCCACCAAATAACCCGTTTGCCTGCCATTGGCTGGATATTCTGGCTTTGTGTAGACATCTCCTCGCTGGGAGGAAAGCCAGAGATACTCCCTCACAAAGGGTTGTTTAATAATAACCAGAAACTGGAGAAGAGCAGAAAGGAACACAACGATCCCACACAATCCAAGGAAAAATGGACTATTCAGGCTCCTGGTGCCCACCCTGCCAACAAGGGCCTCCGGTGTGGCCTGAGGTTTCTTAATTTTTAGTGTAAAAATAGAACATGAATATGTCTCTCCTGATCATCACCACCAAATGCACCGGCAAAAACATCTACGGACGCATATTACTCTAATGCAACACTAATGCCTGCATTGGAACAGAAAACCAGGTCATCTTTGAAAGTCTATAAATGGACAGCCCTCTCTGTCTATTACTTATTTATGTTTCCCGCCTTTTGCTCAACCAGCCTTCAGGCCCAAACAGAGAAAACACAGCACACATAAAGCTACCAGTACAGATAAATAAAACGTCAGACTCAAACTGGTAGCTTAATCCCTCACTGCCTTGGAGGAGGTGGCCTTCACCAGCTGGATACTATACAAATGACCAGCAAAATGCCAGCCTATGAGACCAGGCAGGTCATTCCTAAGGTATGTCTTCTTCCCCAAGGATATTCCACTTTGACCTTCTGGAGAACATTCTTGTTTGCTGTGAATGGAAGATGATGGTTGCAAAGTGAGTCTGAACCCAAATCTCTTTGGGTAAATTGAGCTTGATGTTGAGTTCATCACCAGCTGAAGTTTCTGGATCATCTCCAGGGCTTTCCCCACTGGCCTGCCCTGCAGTGACCTAGCCTCAGGGTTCACCAGGATTAACACAACCAGCAGGAAGTCCATACATGAGAGAAGTCATCAGAGTCTCCATGCAAAGTTCCAGCAGAAAGACAACTATGCCAGATTCAAGCCTAACAGATGTCCCTGTGGGATCTCTGGCCCTGGAGGAAGCCCGTCTCGGGGAGCAACGTCACTTGCCTTGCTCCTTACGGTTTTCCTTCTGGCTGCTCCCAACAGCCCTCTCTTAGCTGGAACAAATGAGGTTACTCTCACCCCGTTCTCAGTGTAACCTGGTGCTTGGCAACCTGTGGAAGGGCTTGTCTGGAGAGATCTGCTGTGATGAGCAGCACAGAGGTATGTTTCCAGAAACAGCCTGGATGGAGAAGCAGAAGGCATCCTTACACACCTTCCAGGGCTTCAGCCTCTGCAGCTTCAGAAGTGAGAATGTTTGCCTCAGCGTCCTCCCCATCACTCTCACTACCATCTAGCATCTCAAATGCAGATCACGGTTGCTCTATCCAGCCCTGAAAGCAACTGTGTGCAGGAACCAATACGGACCGCTCTGCCCTCGACCAAGGGGTAGCAGCGGTCAAGCAACCAGCCCTTGTCTTCATTACATCCTCTTTTTCTAGTGCAGGGAATTAAATATCTCCTTAGCTAGGTATAAAAATGAGCAGTTGATACTGGTGAAATGTAGAAGACAGGGATTTTTTTTTTTTTTTAATAGAACTTTATTGGAGTATAATTGCTTCACAATACCATGTTAGTTTCTGTTGCACAACAAAGCGAATCAGCCATATGCATACACATGGAAGACAGGGATATTGATGGTAGAAATCTTCAGATGCCAAGGACTCTGTTTCTGAAACCACTCAAGTAACACCACTTCAACAAATAGAGGGACTTCCCTGGTGGTCCAGTGGTTAAGAATACGCCTTCCAACGCAGGGGACGCAGGTTCGATCCCTGGTCGGGGAACTAAGATCCCACGTGCCGTGGGGCAACTAAGCCTGCACGCTGCAACTACTGAGCCCGTGCACTCTAGAGCCTGCGCACTGCAACTACGGAGCCCACGCGCCACAACTAGAGAAGCCCGTGTACCACAGTGAAAGATCCTGCATGCTGCAACTAAGACCCGATGCAGCCAAATAAATAAATAAATATTTAAAAAACAAAAAACAAATAGAAAGCGCTGGGTTGAGATAGGGCATGATTATTAGATAAAAGGAGCGGTAGATCTCACGTTCTGTGATGGGAGGGGTGTATGTCGTTCATTTTTAATCTGATTATAATTGTAAGCATTTACCTACTACAGTGCGCCAGGCACAGTATGGAGTGCTTTATGTTGGATTACGGATATGGAAACTGAGGCACACCACTGGCTAGTGGCCAAGCTGGGAGGAGAACCCAAGACCTGACACCAGAACTGACTGTCCCCTTCTGCTACAAAGCCTTTCGCTGAGCTCAGAAGAGCACCAGGCCCAGCGTAGGCATTCTCTGAATACTTCTAGATGGTCAGCATCAAGCTTGAACACAGGAGATGCTCAAGACTATGTCCTCTCTGAGCGATTCTTACTGTGCATTTCATAAAGCTTTTATCTTGGGGAGAAAGGACTCACACTCATCCAGTTGGAGAGCCAAGTTCTTCCAAGCTTGAGGAAATCCTGCCTCATTAAACCCATGAGTTACCAAGCAGCACAGGAAAAGCTTATCACAGATTTCCTGAAACTGGGTGTGACCGGTTGGTTCAAAGCCTTGATAATTCCACTTTTTACACAATAGGGGGCAGAAAAATGTACGATTGGTCATTAGAGCCTATTCTCGTGGGTGATTCCTCCAATTCCCCGAACTCCAACTTGGGTCTTCATAACACAATCGATTCTGGTAGCACCACAGGCAGCAAGGGGCAGCAGAGAGATTCCTGAACCAGAGAGCTTTGAACTATGACATCTAGGCTCAAGTCTCAGCCCCGACCAACAGTGCTCTCTGCATGACCTTGAGCTAATCACCAAACTGCTCTGACCATCTGTGTTATTTATTATCAGTAAAGTAGAGATGATATCTGTACTTAAGTGACATAAACCCACATACTTCAGAAGTTTACAATCAGGATCAATGAAGATACTATATGTGAAAACGTATATGAGCATAAATAACAATAACAGTGACGATAAATAACATTTCTTGACTGCTTATGTGCCAAGAACCCCAATTAAGTGGACACTAATATCTCCATTGCTGGTGAGGAAGAAGAAGGTGAGGCTTAGAGAAACAGAATTGGTAGAAGTGGAATTTGAACCCAGGTTGTTCTAACTCATGCGTTTTCAGAAGAGTTGAAAATTGGTTCTTGGGGGCAAAGATAATCTAACTTTTCAATGTATTCAACACAGATATACATACAACACATAAAGAAAGGACACTGTGTATCCGTGGTATTAAAATTCCATGAGGAAGGCAATTAGGAAAAACAACCTCTAAAAAGACTCCTTGGGAGGCAATAATGAAGAAAAATTTGAGAAATACTTGTCAAACTTCCCTACATCATGTCATTTCCTATAATTAATAAAGATTATTATTACCATGCCATTAGGCCCCTACAATGGAAGATCAGATGCTGGGTTCAAACATGGTCCTAGAGAAGGTGGTTGCCACTTTAGTTGCCATCGTGGATGGTCTAGCTTAGAGGTCATGTGCAAAGAATTAAAATACCTTCGTATTTAAATTCCAAAGGGTAAATCTTCTGCCATTCAAAACAGAAAGCTAATGCATCCTTAATGCTACCCACCCTCCTTCCTCAATGGTACCTATTTAGATCAATTTACACAAACCAGAAGAGAGAATAATTCATTTTAACATTTTAAATAAAATATTGGGAAAAATAATCTAGAACATTATTACAACTCTAACTAGACCTGCCAATGGGGCATGCATTGCTCCCTTTCCTTTACTGTTGGAAAAATTGGAGATTTATGTGTAAATTCCAAACAGTATCTGTAGATTCAAAGAAAAGGAACTGGCCCATTCCCTGATTATTAAACAAACCAAGCTTATTCATGCGACATGCTCTCAGCAACATGTAAAAGTCCAGTCACTGGCAATGGCGAAATCAAGTGTGTCTGTTTCCACTTGCTACATCCTGCTTTCCTTCTTTCCTTCTCCTGGACTTCCTGCCTAGGCATCCCAGCCGCTGATACCCATCCTCGGCCTCCCCACCCTCCTCCCTTCCCACCTCGCCCTTGACTTGGCATTCTTTTCTTGGATTCATTCATTTCATTTATTTGATTGTATCCACCAAACAGCGACCCTACCCTCACAATGAACCAGCCGCTCTTTGGACGGGGCAGCCCTGCCTCTCTAGTCTGAGGGGCCCAACCATCTGGGCCAGCTTGACCCCAATTCCCCGCTGGACACGGGGGCTGGAAAGGAGGGATTTGCAGTCATCAGAGATTTCAGTTTGTACAAACTGCCTTTGAGGCGCTCTTCTGACTGAAGCCCGGCAGGGACGCATGTGCTCACTTGTAACGCCGGGGCCAGGCTGGTCCTGAGGTAGCTGCGATAATCAATCCAGTTGCCAGAGCGGACGTAAGTGTTCATTTACCACTCTGCGACCTAGAGCAATAATATATTATGCTTTTCGCCAGCGGGAGCCGCGCCAGCTGCAGCACGGGGCGGCCGTATCGGCCATCAGTCACCACTCTCCTTCACAACCTTTTGTTCCCTGCTCATTAGTGTGAATTATAACAGGCGGACAGCATATTTTTCAGAAGAGTCTCTCCTGTTAGGTCTAAGTGCTAACTCATCCCAGGTTGTTCCAAGTCGGCTGCACTAGCCTGGGATGGTATCGCCCACTGGTCTTCTCTCTTCTCCCTCCCCGAGCACTTAGGATGGGTGAAAAACAGAGTGGGTGCACTTTTCTACCAGGCAAGATAAAAAACCACTCAACTCTATCTACTATAAATATTGGATACTGCATTTTGTTGCACTCTGTCATGTCCCCGAAGGCCTGTCATGACGGTAAATTACATTATAGCACACTAAATAGGCCATCACGTCAACTTTGGGCCTTGGCACTGCTACTTCGAGATGAGTAGAAGATCACTTCCAAAGTCACAGATGGGAGGATCAGGGGCCGACACCGCCACCCCATCAACATTTTTTGAAAACGTTTCACTGTGATAGTAATGGCAAATTGTCTAGGATCATAAAAATGAAAACTGGTTCAAGGTATTAGGTGACTAGGAGAAATCAAGAATAAAACTGTCAGCAAAGATTATTCCTCATAGCCCCCAACTGGAAGCAACCCAAATAGCCATCAATTTGTGAACAGATAAACAAACTGTATATCCTATATCCTATACAATATAGAATACCATTCCAGCAATCAAAAGAAATGAAATGTTAATACACACAATGACATGGATCAATCTCAGAAACATTATGCTAAGAAAAAGAAGTTGAACACAAAGACTATATATATATGACTTCATTTATATGAAATTCTAGAAAAAAGCAAAACCACAGTGACAGAAAGCAGATCTGTGGTTGCCAGAGGCCAGGGGTGGGGAGAGGGACTTGAGAGCAAATGGGCCCAAGGGAGCTGTTTTAGGGTACGAGAACTGTTCTACATATTGATTCTGGTGGAGGTTATATAAGTACACACAATTACAGAAATTCATCAAACCGTACACTTCAAGTTGGTGAATTTTATTGTATATAAATAGTACCTTAATAAATGGAAACATAGCAAAACAAAACAAAACCTACAAGCAATTACTGAATAAGAGAAATTGCGCTAACTTTTCCTCCTATGTGACAGAAGGCCTACAAGAGAGAAATGGTATTTGATAAGGGATTAATATCCAAAATAAACAGCTCATACAACTCAACATCAAAAAAACAAACAACCCAATTAAGAAATGGGCAGAAGACCTGAAGAGACATTTTTTCCAAAGATATACAGATGGCCAACAGATACATGAAAAGATGATCAACATCACTAATCATCAGGGAAATGCAAATCAAAACCACAGTGAGATATCACCCCACACCTGTCAGAATGGCCATCGTCAGAAAGACCACAAATAACAAATGATGAGAGTGTGGAGAAAAGGGAACCCTGGTACACTGTTGGTGGGAATGTAAATTGGTGCAGCCACTGAGGAAAACAGTATGGAGGTTCTGCAAAAAACTAAAAATAGAGCTACCATATGATCCAGCAATTCCACTCCTGGGTATACATCTGAAGAAAACAAAATCACTAATTCAAAAAATGCACCCCAATGTTCACAGCAGCATTATTTACAATAGCCAAGACATGGACACAACCTAAGCGTCCATCAACAGATGAATGAATGAAGAAGATGTGGTGTATATATACAATGGAATACTACTCAGCCAGAAAAAAGACTGAAATTTGCAGTTTGCAACAACATGAATGGACCTAGAGGGTATTATGCTAAGTTAAAGGTCAGACAGAGAAAGACAAATACTGTATGTTATCACTTATATGTGGAATCTAAAAAATAAAGTGAATGAATTTAACAAAACAGAAACAGACTCATAGATATAGAGAACAAACCAATGGTTACTAGTGGGGAGAGGGAAGCGAGGAGGGGCCAGGTAGGGGAGGGGGTTAAGAAGTACTAACTAGTATGTATAAAATAAATAATCAACAAGGACAGAAAGGGAATATAGCCAATATTTTATAATAACTTTAAATGGTGTATAATCTATAAAAATACTGAATCACTATGTTGCACACCTGAAACTAATATTGTAAATCAACTATACTTCAAAAAAAAAAGCAAGCAAGCGTTGGTTTTGTATAGGAAAGTGAGTTATACTCATTAGGTAAAAATGAATAAGCCAATCTTGTGGGCCTGAACTTGTAGAGAACAAGCACTTCATAATCTCTATGGTATGATGGTAAGCTACATAGACCACCAGTGTGACAGAAAAGTCCTGTCAGTTTCAGTTCAACTTCTGGTTAATTCAAGCTGGGTCTAAAAGGCACTAAAATGATGGAGTGATTAATAACCAGCGGTGTGGTCTCAGGAAAGTGGTTTCATCTTCCTGGACCTCCTTTTCTCTAAAACTGAAGGATTTGGACATAATGGCTGTTAAAACTTAAAAATGGTGCAGTTGTGCCATTTAGCTCTTGTAATCCCCCCTCCCTCCCCCTCAACTAAATCTGGCTGGTCTCAGTGTGGGCATTTTGTAGAATGGGGTAGAGGGCCTACAGCACTTGGAGGGGAGATTACCAGTGCCTTAGTCCACAGTGGACCTTAATGATGAGAGGCTGACACCCCGAGGCTGACTTCCCTACGTGGACACAGTGGCCAGATTCTATTATGTTCTTACCAAGAGGGGTTCTTGGAAGATCTCCAGTGACTTATCTGCTTTATTTTTAGTTCCTTGGTGAGTGCTTACTTTGTAGTCCAAGAAAACTTTTAGGTCTCAAGACAAGGAGTTTTTATATCTCACTTTTTAATGCAATTATTATACATTAGCATCTGTAACCCAAGACCCCCCTCTTATCACTCTTTTATCTCCTCAAAGATCCTGCAGGTAAGGAAGGGCTTTAGTATTTGCCCTTGAATAGAAAAGACATGAGAAACTGATACTGGTGACTAGCATTGCAGTTATTAGCAAGAAAATGGTTTTCAAAAGCAGAGCTTTTACAAAGTTCATTGTTGATCTTTGCATTGTCTACCAGTTCAGGGAGCAGGCAAATCTCCTCTGTCATAAAACCTGCTAAGTCTTCAAGCAAGCCCTCCTTTCTATAAAGTTGACTGAAAACTTAACCCATAATGTCTTGGAAAGATTCTTCTTAATTTTCTGAAAGCGTTGACTTTCTTTTACTTAATAGATCTGGCTGAAAACCAACATACCAGCAAAAGCCATAGCTAATCGTAAAACTAATTACGGAGCCCCTAATAACGGTCAGGTACTCTGAATACAGTAGATCTTTCAAACCATACAACTGAATGTGGACACTGAGTCCTAGTGAGTTCATGTCCCAAGTCCAAGGCAACCCAGCTTGTAAGCAGCAGAGCTGGGATATACACCCATGTCGGACCAAATCCAAATTCAATGCTCTTCCCTCTGCTTATTTTCAAATTTGAGGACCGGCTTCTGTTTACATTTCTATTCACAAGGCTCATTGTGTGTGTTAAGCAAAATATTCTGCAATTATTTGTCCATGGATAAGAAGGTGCGTGTAGGTTTTTCACGTCTTGCCCTTTCCTTCACATTAGCAATGTAGCCTCAGGCATACGTTCCTGTGAGCAGCCATTCATGAGTGACCTGTAATCAGTTCATAAGATGACTGCTTAAAAGAAATCTCCTGTTACCGATGATGTTTGGAGCTCGGTTCCTAGAACACTGTGTGCCTATCATGTGCATATACCTACCAACATTTTGTTTCCTCTTTAACCCAGATCTCCCTATCTTCCCTCGAAACACTATCTTTCATCTTTAAGTTTATGCGCAAAAGTGGTAAGAGAGACAGATACTGGGATGGGGGTGGGGAGGACACAGGCAGAGACACATCACGAGAGAGAAAAAGATGCAAAAACTCACAACTTCAAGGCTGGCCCTTTCTGCTCTTACATATTATGGAACAAATAAGGCTAATGATATTATCGAGCCCACAAAGCCTTGTTAGAGTTAAAATAGCAGCTCACTGAAGGTCAAATTTATTAGATTCTCTTTTCTACCCTTGTAGAATGGTTGAATAACAGCTTCCTATTTTTAGTGTGCACTCTCTTCTGCAATTCCTTCACCTAAACCAAGAAAACTGAGACAGGGTACCTGTACCCATCTTTGCTGGCATCAAGTTCGAATCTATGTCCAAGTAGCTATGCACAGCAGTGCCTTCTTTTGAGACTTGCTAGTGGTGCAGAAGGACGACTTCGCTACGATGCTGTGGGGAAACCCAGACTGCCAAGTTCTGCAGGACACTTTAAAAGCGGGCTGCCAGGCTGAGAGTTTCATTTTTCACATTTCTTCTATTTTTTACACGTTCAATTAGCTTAAGAACATCATTTGTGATTCCATTCCATCTTGTTCTGGCTTTGGCAGTCACTCTTCCGAGATGCTCTTGTTCTTTGCTGTAATCAAGGTCACACTTAAAAAGGGACGTTATTTCTTGATCAGAGTTCCGGGATGATAATGTTTTCAGTATGAAGGTTCAGCCACTGTTTTAGAGGACTGCATTCAAGAGGGTAAGACTGAGGGTCTCAGCCCAATGAGGACCTGCATGACTCCTGTTCTCCAAGTAGGACATCTTTCACCACAGCTGGAAATCTATGGAGCCGGGCAAGAGGGTCTGTAACATGAGGTTAAATATATCGCTTCTAGCTAAACAAAATAAAACCGAGGCCTTTGCCACGGTCGGTCAGCTGACCATCACTGTGAAGGGAAAACTACATACACACTCACACAAGGTCAGCCAGCTGTCAGAGAAACCCTATAAACTGAAGAACTGCAACATGGGCTGAACATGAGAAGCACCTGGGCAGCTTAAAAAATTCCTGAAGCCCAGCCTACCACACTCCCAGTCCCCGGGAGTCTGATTTAACTGGGCTGACGTGGGGCTTAGGCATCAGTATTATTTCAAAGCCCCCAGGAGATTCTCATGTGCATCTAGATCTAGAGGCCCTGCTCCAAACCCGGCCAGCTTGAATGAACCCGGCACTAGGGACATGGCACAAACTGCTTAATGGACACAGTTGCAGGGAGAAAAATCCCAAATGTGTGCATGGTAAGCAGCATGGCCCCAAATTCCTGAATAATACTTCCTGTAGTCCCAGAGGGCAGGAAACCCTTTCCTGTGACTGTTTCCGCAGAAAACTAGAAATATGTCAGCAACAAGAGAAACTGCATGCCAGACCCACGGGCGAGAAGGATGTTACACGCCCGGCGGGGTCTAAGTTCCCACAGTGACCTGGGTTTAGCAACAGGCAGAGGATACAGTCACGTCAGAGTGTCCACAGGGTCCAAAGCGAGAAGATGTAACAGGTGCTGGAGATGAGCAAAATCAAGAGGATGTAACAACAACAAGAAAAGCAAACAGCTCACTTTGGTTTTAGAATGGAACAAGCCAGGAGCTGCTTGGCTTAAGAGCAGAGGGGGGAGGAAGGCTATGGCTGAACATTCCCAGCAATTTGGGGCTGGAATGGAGAGACAACCTATAAAATATCATTTCCTTCCCCAGTCTCTCCGAAAATCCAAACACATGATCCTATCAACCACTGACATCATGGCGGGGAAACAGGAACTCTCAGGTCTCCTCTGTAAGGGAAGTATCTGTATTCCGAGGTTCCTGGTGGAAGGAGCTAGGCATTGCTGGGCTGACATCTCCGGGGACAGAGCAGAACGCCGGCTTCTTGCAAGCAGGTGGGCAATGCCAACTGGCCAGCACAGGAGGCTGGCTCGCATCCAGGAGACATTGCTTGCCTGAGCTCCTGTCGGGGGGAAACGCTGCTGTTATATTGTGGCTGCTGCACACAAGGAGGTGCGGGGAAGGATGAGGCTCTCCAGGCTACAACTCTACAACTGCCAAGAACAGAGCTTGTTAGAAGAAATACGGCTTCTTGCTGGTAGGGGAGAAAAGGGTTCTTTCTTCAGACTCCTTCCATTTACCAGCCCCCACCCCCAACATGCAAAAAAGACGTTCCATCAAAAAGTGGTATTAGAAATAAAGGAATAGAGTCACAACTATATTTTGGAGAAGGGGAAATAACTGGTTCAGGCAAGGGGCATCTCCTTGGCAAACCCAAGACAGCTCACATTGGTGTATATGCCTATCTATTACAGAAGAAATGGTGACACCTGAAATCACGAGGTCATCCACGCTTCTGGGAAAGCCAGGACCACCTAAAGTCACGCAACTGGCCTGAAAAGCCAGAAGCAAACCAGGCTATAGACCCAACTTTCAATCCATGAGACGAACTGGGTCTGCTTCCTGCCGTTTTGGCCCAGGTGATGGTGGTCATGAGTTCTCCGGGCAGCTGGACACTTTGAAGGTCAGGGCTGTGGCAGGATCCCCATCTCCAGCCACTAGGCTCACCCTAAGCTTCAGGCAAGCCTGAAGGAGACGTGATATTCGGTGTGGGATGTGGGCCAGTGGGACCAAGGAGCCTCCAGGAAGAAGGTGCATTCTAAGGAGACAGTGAATCAAAGTGCATCTTTCTGAATCAAAGAGAATGGGCCAGGATCAGAGGGAGGGGTGGTTCTGAGTGGAACACAGCATCCCTCACCCCAACTGTCCTGTGCCTCGTGGGAGAACAGCCGCAACTGCATGGGTGAGTAAAAACAAAATGAAACACAAAAGAGCTATTTCCCAAAAAAGATGGGTGGCACCTTGTGGGCACAAGGGCATCCTGGCTGGTACCTAAGTGAGGGTACTGGCGGGAACTGCACCACTGATGGCACCTTGAACGGGCAGGACACAGGGTCTCAGGGCCTTTGAGGCAGCTCCCTGTGGGCATGAGAAGTAGCGTCAATGCTATCAAGAGGAAGCAGCAACCCCATTCTCTTGGCCACCCATGGGCATCTCTGGCAGTGGATGATGCTTTCCTTGGATATCAACTAAGCTGCCGTTTTTAGCATCAGCAGATGCAGAAGGTGTCACCACTTAGAGCCACAAGGAACACGAAGGCAGCCAAGACGACTGGGTCAGAGATATGCCCTGAGACTCCCAAATTACTTAAAAGATATTTGGGAAGAGGAGGGATTAAAATTCTTTCCAGAATGGATGGGAACAAAAACGATTTGGTGACCCTATTTTTTATTCCCAGGCAAATATGACCCAAGAAATACAAGTTACAGGAGTTAAAGAAGAAAAAGAAAACTGAATGGAAAATTTTCTCTGCTTCTTCTTGTGATGCAAATGCAAGGCACCATCCACTTCAAAGAAACAAAATCCATTTTTTTTTTTCTCTCTACTCCAAAATGCCAGCATTTATAAATGAGTTATAGGGCTCACTCCTGGAAGGCAAAACACTCTCCATGGTTCATTTCCTCAGTCACTCAACAAAGAGTGAGTAAAAAGAGATGAAGTTTCCAGCTAGTGCTAACCTCTTTCGGGGATAAATAACAACAACAACAAAAACAACACTTAATTCATGCCAGACATTTTAACATATGCAACCTCATTTAATCCTCAAGACCCCACTGTGACAAGCACTGTTTATTCCTATTTTAAAGCTGGGAAAACTGAGACTTAGAGAAGTTAAGTGGCTTGGCCAAGATCATACAAACGTCAAGGGACAGAACCAGGTCACATACTTGGATCTTCCAATTCTAGCTCCAGACTTTTGCCATTCCCCCTCCCCCGATCAAGTATCCCCCATGTAGAGTACAAAAAAAATATGGCCCTCTCCCTGCTTTCAAGGAGCCATGAGACCCAAACCCAGGAAACAATGAAAAACTGGAACCTGGTTATATTCTGTCCTGGTTCCAAAGGATGGATGCCGAAGAGAGTGATAGAACTCAGACAGGAAGATATCACTGAAAGTTGTCAGAGAGTTGTTCCAGAGACTTGGGAGATATAAAGATTTGAAAAGGCAAATAGAAAACAGGCAGAGGTGAACCGAAGTATATTCTAAGCAGTGAATGAGGAGAAAAAATAGGAATAGTCTTTCTAAGATGAACCAGAGTGATTGAGTACAACATAATGATGATGGCCAGCCACTCATTCTCTCCTTCACAAACAACTCCAAAAGCACCTAGCATGTGCCAGGCCCTCTGCTATGCCCAGGAGCATACATCCACCTAAGCCATGGTCTCTCCCTCAAAAAGCCCACAGCCTAACGTGGGGAGGCGGCTGAACCCCACGTGATTCGCAGGCCAGCCAAATTTTCTCCTCCTACGCTCTATGAAAACGTGGCCAGTTCCCGGTCCAGATCCTGCTTGGCTTCTCAAGTCAGGCTACTTACCAGCACTGCTCACAGAGATCAAACCTCTCAGTATAGAGCTAAGGGTGAAAAGTTCAGCCTGTAAAAATAAACCGCCCGAACAGAGTTCCCTCGCCACATTCGGCACCTGGTGTCACTACACTCAGGAGCATGCCACGCAGCTCCGGAGCTGACCAGCCGAGCAGCTGCTCTGAGAGGGAACACAAAACGTCAATGCGAGCACCCCTCCACTTCTGTTCTCGTCATCGCGGCCTCCTCTGAGCTCTGGAGCTGGACGCTCCACTGCAGGATGCAGGGAACGGATGAAGGGGATGCTTCGTAACTCCCTCCTTGGCACCGGGGGTCTTACCACAGACCCCCAACTACAAGTCACCGGCATTACATTTTCCACTCTGCAGCTCCCTACACCCTTCTCCGCACATGGTTTATAAGGGAAATCAACTGCTCAAGCTTCAATTTCATACCATCTGTTATGTGTCACAAACACTGGTTTTGCAAAAGGGATGAAAAGAATCGTTTAAGGCTATGGAAGCTTTCAGAATAGTTTCAAGCTCTGCAGGCTAGAGGCTAAGTCTTAATTTAAAGAGTCTCTGGATATACTCAAAGGGGAAAACTTGCCATAAACGTAAAGGCAGGACTCCCATCCTCCTTATACGTGAATGGTGAATGTTTTTGTTCTGCTGAAGTACGTTTTGGGAGGAAGGTTCCGATTTGGTCCTCAATGGATCTGGTATCCAACACCTATGGGCTTATATGGGATTTCTGCTGGATTTAACAAAAGTGAAAACAGCCTGCAGCCACAAACTTCAAGGAGAAATCCTATTCAACCTCCAAGTGGCAGGAGAAACACCACCTTTTTGTGAATACTTTCTATGATCCCCGGGCAGAACTAATTATTTCTCCGGAGCCCCTCAAACACTTTATGGGTGTTAATCAGCTCTCATCACACTCTGAGCTGAATGGTGAGCTCCTTGAGAACGGGGATTTCATTTCTCTTGCCAGCCATCCAATAACTGGCAGATTTTAATTCAAGGTAATTATGGAGGAAAACTGGGTATTTTTCTCTAGTTATCTCTTGTGTTGACTTATCATTTATGTGGGTTTTCCATTTTTCTAAAGACGATTTAACTTACATGTATTATTTCCGATTGCTGAAATTTCAGATTAAGAACTACGAACGTTATATTAAACAGTACAGGTAAAACCTTCAGCATATGTCAGTTACACAATAGGTGCTTAATACGTGTTAGTTGTTAGCCGTTGTACCGTTACCACATATAAATTTAGCTGGACATTGACTTCGTGCCTTTAAAATGCCTGGTCCCAACTGTCATGCAAATATTTTCAAAAAGAGGCTAAATATTCTCGGAAATTCAACATGCAACAAGAACTCAGATTTACACAGTGCAAAAATTTTTATGAACTGTTTTTATAAAGTTTCAACTGCTGCGTTTTGCTGGTGAAGAAATGGAAGCTCAGCCGGCGTTAAGTGTGTCACTCAAGGCCACAGAGCCAGGATGGAACCAAAGGAGGAATCAGACCTAGCCAAGCTGTCAGACTTCCAATCCTGACATCCCAGTGCCTCTCTGGTTCTTCTCTGCAACATTCTAACATGTTTTTAGTTTATCCCATTTGTTTATTCCACTGAGTAAAGGACAGTTTACATATGTAAACTGCTCTCCAAAGGGGCCACATGACGTCTGAAATTGCAATAATGGTAGGCAAAGCTTTTAAGCGGGATAGTGTATTATTGAAAACAGAAAATCATAAACAGCACTGTAAACGCTGGCACAATTTTAAACAAGATTGCTTTACCTAGTTTTGTTTTCTTTCTTGTTAGATAATTTCACCAGCAGGTTTGTAACAAACAGAAGCAGGGAAAGTAGAGTCTCTCCCTAGAAATTTAATAGCATTATGTTCAGGGATGAGTAGAAGTATTTCTCTTATTTTGATCATGCTTTGCCCACAGTATGAACTCGATAAATGCTTGTTCAATCGAATTATTATTACAATAGCTTGTTGCTTTTTTCCACTGGGCAATAATAACTTTCATTTGTATAATGCTTTCCAGCTGACAAAGCATATTCTTCATATATTACCATTTTATTCTCACTGCAATTCCAAAAGGTAGATATTAATTTCTTCATTTTACAAATCAGGAAGCAGAGGCCCAGATAATTTAGATCATTTGCCCAAGGTCAAAACTGCTCACAAGGCGTTAACTTGTTAGGACACAATGACAATTTAGAAGAAAACTGGTCTTTCAGGGGAGGCAGTATGGCAGAGTGGTTAAGAGTTTGGGCTTTAAACTCTAACTGCCTTGGTTTAAATCGTGCCCCTGCTGTGAACTAGCTCTGCGCCCACACTCAAGAAACATACACGTTCTGTGCCTCAGTTTCCTCTTGTGAGAAATGAAAATACCAACAGTAGCTACCTTGGGGTAGCTGAGTGCCCACCTTAAGGACTCCATAAATAGTAGTTGTAATTGTTACTATGATTACTCTTTCTGTCCTGGGAAAAGTATTTTAGCAGGTCGCATCATCCCTTCAATTATGAAATACTACACATCTAGTCTGCTTTAAACAGTGGAGGGAGCTATGAGTTAGAGACATGAGTCTATGGCTCAAGCATCTGAAGGCCTGGGTGTAAGTCCTGGTTCTGCCCTTTATCAGTTTCAAGATCATGAGAAATTCTCCCACCTTTGGGACGGCCGATTTCTGCTATGAAATGGGACGGTAACTCTAGTCCTGTCAGCCTCACAGTGTTGCTGTACGAAGTCAAGTGAGATTTGAAGGGAACACACTACGCAGTGTACCAGGTGTGATGCAAATTCATTCATTCATTCATTCATTCATTCATTCATTCACAGCCTGTTGGCAGCATGCCTGCTGAGTGCCAAGTACCGTGCTGAACAGTGGTGATTTGAAAATGCTCAGGATGGCAGAGGAGACAGACGTGTAAAATGATAAATGACTACACTTGGATATGAACTCACGTAAGGTATTATTACAATGTGCCGATGACTGAAATAGATACCCTGGGGGCTCCAAGGGTGCTTTAAAAATGTGAATGCCGCCTACAATCCTGTTGGAGAGAAAAGACTAACATCCTCTCAACGCCCACATTTAGGAACTTTGCCAAAAGGCAGGTGAGGACTCCATTGTGCCTGTCACCTTTCTTCTAGGAGGAAGCGCTAGGATGCAGGGGGCTTCTGCAGCTACAGTTCCGTCAGGCCTATGACACCCCGTGACTCCTCGGCTCTTTCCCCCAGCAGGGCAGTGGTGAGACCCAATGTCCCAGGATGTGTTGTAGTTCAAGTAGGCACTTACCGAAGACCTTCTACGTGCCAGCCTTTGTGTCTGCTAAACAGAGATAGAAAAGACACTTTGCTCAGACCCCGAGGGGACTGCAGTTCAGTGGGGCAAGCACACTCACATATTAATTATTCCAGAATTAGGTGCTCATGGATGAGATACAGGTAAGCAAAGGGCTCAGTATTAAAATGGTGAAAGCCCCCTTGGCCCAACTGGAGGTCAGAGAAGGCTTCCTAGAAGAGGTGACATCTGATCTTAGTCTTAAAGGGTAAAAGTTAGTTAGATGGCAAGAAAATGGTGGGGAGGGTGGTAGGACAGAAAAGGGAAGAACACAAACAAAAGGTAGAAACTATTCTGCAAGAGAAAACCACTTATCCCAGTGAACTGCTACCTTTCCTCTCGAATCTAAATACCTGGTCTCAAAATACAATCACATTATGTCACCTACTTTTCATGGTTTGTCTTATAAGGAGCTTTGCAAACATAACTAATATTCAAAATTATCTTTGAGGTGTGTTTGATTTCAGAATCATCTTCTTTTATTTTCCTGAACCAAGAGGGAAGAATTAGTGATCGCCTTGATTCAATGTCTCCTTTGAAATAGTTCATCTACTTTATTTCTCCAATTGGACCAATAAATTATTCAGAAACCTGACTATGAGAGCATGCGAATCTAAAATCTGAGCTAGAATATTGGTGGTCAGAGGTTCCTCTCTCATTAAAGAAGATGTTTGATATAAATATTAATTTTCCTGAAGTGGTGGTGGCAGAGATCTCATACAAAGGACGTTCATACTGGATTAAACATCAGACTCAAATTACCTGAGTCTTCACGTGTACGGAGAATCAAATTCCATTTCATCCTGATAAGAAGCTGCCCTGGAGAGTCATTCTGGATTTAGCAGGCTAATGTGGTCCACGGCCTCTTTACCAAAACATATGACTGTCGAAAATATTACTCTGGCCTAATTGCCTTGGCTAGAGGTGGGGCAAGAGGGAAGTGGAATTTTATAATAACCTATATAGTATAACTTCTGCCCCAATATGCAACTACTTATTCATTGCCTAGTATATGCCAGGTGTGGGATAGATGCTCATTCAATGATACCTTATAGTACTAAAACTTCCTAAACCCTTCCCTCCTCCCCCCAGAGAAAACTGAACCACAGAGGGAATAAACATGTTATTCAAGGTCAGGTAACTAGGATTTAGTGATGATTGCTGTGAGAATAAATGAGATAAAACATACGTTAAATGCTTAGTATGGTGATGGAGAGCTAAGCAATAATGGCGGCCACTGTCGTCATTAAGAAAATCTAACAGAGCTCATGTCCACAAAATGTATCACTTGGAAAATGTACCATGTGGGAAGAAGGTTCCTGATTGTTGGCCAGGATACGACACAATGTTTGATGTCCGCTCAGCAGGTGTGCATAGCACCTTGGCTCCGGCACACTCTTGGGCGGCTGGCAAGACCTAAGACAGGCAACGGCCCACACCCCTCTGGGTCACGTGGGCCAGATTCTCCCCCAACAAACCAAAGTATCACAACTCTTCAGACACTGCCAAAGTCTGCATCTTGGCACACCCACTAAACCTGTACCTGCTAATAGGTCCTATGGACGCGTTCCAAGGTTAATTATGTGCAGGATTTTGGAAACTTCAAAAACCAGGATTACTAGCCTGTGCAGTACAGCCATTCCTATTGGGCACTTTTGTGCAGAAGGAATAGAAATTAAGTGTCCCTTTCTTTCCCTTTATGTCTATTGGACAGAGGGCTCTATTAGATATTCTGTGGCTGTTTGTCTCTGTGTGACAGAGTGACGAATAGAAATACGGACCCAAAGAGGTCAAAGAAAATATTTTTTAAAAACATTGTTTCTCCGAAACATTCAGATAATGGCAGTTAAAGTGGGCAGCTGAGCCTGCCTAATTTGAATTCTGGAACTCTGAAGGAGAGGCTCAAAAGCCCTGGGCTTGAATCCTACTTCAACCATGAACTTGATAATGACTTTGTTTCAATTTCCTCATCTGTCAACAAAGGTATTAGACAAAATCAGAGTGTCCTGAAGCTCCACAGAACACAAATGCTGGGAGATGTTTCTGGGAGCCTTAACATAAAAGGGTTCTTCACAAAAATAAAAAACAAAAACACAACAACAAAACCCCATAAATAGGGCTAATGTTTACATCCCTTTCTTGGAGTGTCACAGTGCTAATGGTAGCTTATTAAAGATTCTGAGATTCCTGATGCAAATAGACCTGTTATTGTTCTTCAAGCCACCATTTCCAAATTTAGTGGACCATGACATGTGACACCTTTAAACATCTTGGGAAACTGGTACAACACACTTTCAGGAATATTGGATTAAATGCTCGTGGAGGTTCCTTCTGCTGCTGGATCCCATGATCCTCTAGAGAAGGTTTCCTTTTTGCCATGTAGGTTTATGGCAGAGACACGTGATCTGTGAATGTCTCTCTCGATTCCTCTCCCATCCGGCACCTAAGACCTCAGCACCACCCATTGCTTGGTTTGGAAATGGGAGGTAGGGAGCTCGCCATAGGAGAGGCTGCCCTCTATACTTCCCTGCAGCCAGTAGGGATTGTAAAAATTTCCTCAGAAGTCCCCAAACTACATGGAAACAGGACTTTCTGCGGAATGAGGAAAACATTTTGTGAAACTAAGACCCAGGTTTTAGATATTTCTTCCCAGTTGGTGGAGCCACCTGGCTTCATATCCCTCTCATTGCTACAGAGACGAGATGAGTTTTGAGACCCCCTTCCCACTCCAAAATTACATGACTCCATAGAGATGAGCTGATAGAAAAAATTTTGACTTTATCATAAAATCATCAACTTATGGCTGATGTATTTAATAAGTATGTTGCTCTTACAAAGTCCCCGTGGCCAAGATGGCTGCCAGGAGCAAATACACTTGTCGTTTTCCCTGTCCTCCTGAAGCCAGCCTCAACGCTGGGTGACTCTCTTAGGAAGCAGGGGCTGGAGATGACGTGGCACTTTATGCACTGATTTAGGTCACACATTTGTGCACCTGATTAAAAATAAAACATCACTCCGAAAATTGTCTGGTTGATGCTTTGGGCCACTGGGACGTCTGATTAGATGCCTGCCCAGATGATCTAATGATGGGGCAGGGATTGGAGAGTTAAATGACCAGGAAAGATAAACTGCTGACACACTAGTTTTCCCTTAAAATCCATTTCCACCATGTCACACCCTGGCGTGTGCACACATACACACAAAATCTAAAAACACTTTCCCCTTTCCTATTGCACAAAGTCTTAACTCCTCTGGGTGACTTTTATGGCCCCCCAAAGGCTGGCTTCACTTGATTCCTTCCGCTTACAATGTATTCCCCTCACTCTGGACAGTTCTGCCCTTTGCTCTCCCACAAGCTTGTCTCATCACCATTATCGCCACTGTTTAGCTCTGTGCTTTCCAGGTGTTATTTCAGGTAATCCTCAAAGCCACACTTTGAGACAGATACTATTATTATTATCATTTTACAGTTGGGGAAACCTAGAGACAAAGAGGGTAAGTAGCTTGCCCAAGGTCACACAGCTAGGAAGAGGTACAGTGGGAATTTAAGCCCAAGCCATCCGTATCTAGAGTCATCACTCTTAACTACCGGTTTATAGAGGCTACGTTCGTCTTGTCATTTCTCCAACTCTGATGACTCCATTGAGGTCAAGCACAAATCCCATCTCTTTCATGAAGCACTCTCTCAGAGTTCTTAGCCCCCCTGTTCTGCCTTCCCCTGATTTGCTACACCCTCTCACTCACCATCTCTGTCTCCTGTTGTGTCATGCCGATTTGTGTGTGAATGGCTTCTGAGCTGACCGTGAGCCTCCTCAAGTCAGGAATCAGTCAGGGTATTACATCTACATCTGCTACAAATCTCTGCACAGTATTTGGTGCATGGCACATCATGCTCAAAAAGGAACCTGTTCACAGGTGAGTTCTCTGACGGCCTTAGGCAGGCACTGGACCATACTCAATCTCCCCATTCCCACAACACAGACACACCTGGTCCTGGAAGCCAAGATCCACAAGGAAAGACATGCAACCTAACAAGAAGAAAATGTTTTATCACCCACGATGTACATGACAGACACTTCAAAGTCAAGTGCGGATCCTATGAAGCAACCACTTTTCTGTCATCGTGAAGCACCTGAGGTGCTACTTTAGATCTGGCCTAGGATATGAATGGGCAGGAACCGCTTCCCTTTCAGAGGCATCTCCGGCTATGAATGGGCCACGGGCAAGGAGGAGGCAGGAGGGGGAAGAAGCCATTATGGTTTTAATGGTTTAATCCGTGGGTAGATGTTGTCAGCCTGGCCCACCTCCAGGAGCACTGAGAACCGCCAGCTCAAGCCAACACAAGCACATGCTAAGTTGATGGGCAGTGCAACAAGATGCAGATTGTATAACCGAAGGAGAGCGCCAAGCCCGCAGCAGATTTCTGCTCCCTGGGGTCCCAGCCTGAAAGCAGTAAGTGATACAGGCACCACATGGATGGGTTTACACACACCAATGTGCAAAGTCTGCACCTAAGGATGTGGAAAGGTGATGGAGCTGGATTTTGTTTGGCACAGGGCACCAGCCACAGATGCGTGGATTCTTTTGGGACCTGGAAAGGGGTCCCAATAATGACCTAGTGCAGCTTTCTTCTGACTGTGGCCACGAGGCTGGAGGGTGCGAGTGGCTTGCTTTGAATTCTGAGGGCCTTTGCTTTTCTGGAATTTTTTCAGTTGGGCTTTCTTCTTTAATGCCTTCAATTATCACAGTTCAAATGATTATATTCCCAGCACCTCCACCCAATAGCTGCAAAAGTTTGGCATTTCCTTTACCTACTAAAAAATGGCCTGGCAGCAGACTGAACATAAGTCTGGCTTTTCAGCTTTTTTTCTGGTGCAGCCTTTAATTTATTTTTTCCCCCTCTCTTTCCTTCTAACTGCTAGAGAAACAAGAGATTAGTGCAGATGGATGGAAATATTTTTTCCGCTTCAGCATTTGCTGTCAGAACCAAGTACTGGGAAGGTTCTCAGATGGTGTCTCCGGCAGCATGGAAATTCCCAGACCCATCTTAAATTATAATCACCTGGTCCCAAAAGAAACACACAGATCAAAGAAGCCGGCTTTTTCTGAGAGCAGTTCCTCGACATGGCCCTTGCAGTTCTATTTGAGGCTTCCCCGCTCTTGTACTTTATCTTAGCCATTTCTGAGCTGTCCTCAACACGCTAGTACCCTGCCTTGGACACCATCAAATGAACACTCGGCAGCCTTAACATGTCCACCTGCCCAAACATGGATGTTGATATTCACTGATATTCACAGCCCCCAGGAGCCCTGTACTCTAACACTTGCTAGAAGGGTGATTTGGTGGCATGGTCTCTGTCTGAAGGCGCTTACAGTCAAATGGGGAAAATATGAGACTTGCTCAGAAGAATTGGTAGCAAGAGATAAAGGCCAAAGAAATGGGTGCAAGTAGGTGCAACATGAATTCAAAAGAAATGACGTGGTTACAGAAGATGGGAAAGATGGTATGGAGGTGATGCCATCTGTGGTCATGAAAAAGAGATAGGGTTTTAAAAGGGGAGGAGAGGGTATTCCTGGTACGAATAAATGCATCTAACAACTGCCATGGTTTCCACCACCACAGCAGCTGTAAACAGCCATCGTACTATATGCTGTGCACTCAGATGACCTACATACACCATCTCATTTCACTCCCAAACTTGTAAGGTGGATACGACTATCCTTATTTCAAAGAAATGGAAGCTTTCAGAGGGTAAATGACCAGCCCCCAAATGGAAGAGCCAATCAAGTCTGATTCTGAAGTCTGAGCTCTTCATGCCCTAAGGCACGGAAGCTAGAAGTTCCACCCTGCCTGCCTGATGTGGGTGGTGGAGGGGCAGGAGAGCTTCAGAGTGCGGGTCGGGGGCGAGGCCCAGGAGGCACTGCCCACTGTGTAGAAGCAGCAGCGATGAGGAACAGTGGAGGTGGACACTGGGAGCAAATGGTGGTAAAGGGCCAAGTTGGGAGGGAAACTCGAGAGGTTTACGTCAATTCCCCTTAGACGTAGAGCAATTAACCATTTCTGGCTGGTGGTGGGCAGGGAGCCGGCATCCTCTGCTTTCTGGCCCCCTGGCGGTGGTCGGCTGGTGAAGAAGAGACTGCATTTACTTGTGAGCGTCCCCTCCCACCCCTCTGCTCCCTGCCCAGCTCACTGTGCTTATGGTACTTCCCTCAGCTTCATCCAAAGCCCTTTCTGGGTACGTTAATGTGAAAGAGTTCTTCCAGACACTACAGAGCTCAGCAAGAATGGCCCACTTAGCTCCGCCAGCACGTTCTGGGAGGCTCTGACCGGCAGGTACGGACCTCAGCCCTGGTTACCACTATGAAGCTCAGACACTTATGCGTCTCAGCCGTCAGGAGGGGGATCCACCCTTTCACGGGCCTCTTCCGCTAGGATACTCAAGGGGAGGTTCATCAGTGGGTGGTTTATATCAAGTTAGTCCTCACTCCTGACTTAAGGGAATGGGAAGAAGACAAGAAAATCAAGGTGAATTTAGCACCTACTATTTGCCAGCAACACCCTACCCTTGTTTTCTACGTTTTCACTCATAGAAAGCTCTTACAGCCCCGTGGGGTAGGATTGATCCCATTTAACAGTCTGGGAAACCGCAGCCCATAAAGTCCTACTAACTTGTCCTGGTCACATAGCGTGTTAAGTGGTACACGCCTCTAGTTTCAAATAGAAGCCCGTCTGAGTCCCACCTGGCATGGGCTTCCTATCCTGCTGAAGGCTTTCTGGAGTGTATATGGATCGTTTTCAGCAACCGTGGCATTAATATGCCCTCCTGGGTAAGAAGAGGTATGGCCTCTGGCTGAGGAGGACTGGCCTGTTTCTTCTGGAAGCAGGGATCTCACCTTGAGTCTAACTGGCACAGATCCCAGGACTCAGGTTTGGCAGGTAAAAGGTAGGGTGGGAACCTGTGTCTGATCCAGGAGGCTCTGGGAGCTTCCTGAGGGAATGAGCCTTGACAGCCACGGTGTTAAGGGCCAGGGCCAGGGTCCGAGGGGAGAGAGTCATTCAGAGCTTTCATCCAGCTCCATTCCCTGTGGCGTCATACCTGAGCCCTGAAACTAGAAGAAAAGAGCCAGGAAAAACTGCTGGGGCCTGAGGAGTAGAAGGAAGGCAGTGCTGCCTTGTAGCAAATAGGCTAAGTATCGCCAGCAGGAGTTGGGGTGTGGGGTCCTGCTGGGGCAGAATGCAGCGGCCTGAGCAGTTCGCCAGGTGTCCTTCTCAGTAACCAGGAGAAACCAGGGGAGAACATCGGTCCCTGTCTCCAGGCACTGCAGCCCTAGCAGCACAGGGCAGGGCAGATGCCGGTGTGGGAGAACAGGAAAATGGCAGCCTGGGAATGGCAGCCGGGAGGACTGGCTTCAGAAACACACCTGAGTCACCTCTGGGTGAAGCAGTTACAAGAGGGTGGGGCGTAGGGCGAGGTCTTGTTGGAGCCTCCCAGGAACCATAAGTTACATTGAATTAAACCATATTAATTACACCACAAGGGTGTTCCTCAGACCAAAAGAAAGTAAGCTTCTCTCCCTCCTCCTCTCCTGGAGCAAACATGTAAGCACCAAGTAGGAACCGGGCACAGACTGGATTCTAGAGACACTCAGAGAACTATAGGACGCTCCCTGTCGGTGAGTGTTTGCCACCTGGGGGGAGACAGTGAAGTAATTAGCAATTGTAACACAGGAGAGCGAGTGGTGATGGGATGATCATGCTGGCCTCCACCCCTCTCAGAACAGAACAACGCCTCTCACCTTTGCGTGGCTCTTTCTGATGACCAGTGGGAAGGAGGTTCAAGACATGAAGGAAGATGAGCTATGTTATTATTCAGTGAGGGACAGTGGACTCCTCAGCTAGTGCTAAAGGCAACCAGACCCTTTCCCATGGACGTCTGAAAGACCGCCATGAAGTCAGCTTTCCAGGCCAGCAGGACTGACGTAGGGACCTCTTGTACTGCGGCAATTTCTGTGCCCTTTGAGCACCAGCGCAGTACCACGTCAATCACAAGTATTTGTAGTGTTCGACCTCACATCTTTGAGCCCACGCACCACCCTTCCTTCCCAGCTTAAATTTTCAACACCCCGTCATACAGCATCCCAATAACAGGAAAGGAATAGCAAAATACCACCCTCTTCTCAGTTCTATCGCTTCTCTCACCACCGAGTATATATCCTCATGTTGTCCTGAGTGGTCGGGCACAAATCCAAATGCAGAATGAGTGATGGTCTCTGCCCACTGGGCTTAAACTCTAAGTCCCAGCATTAAGGAAACGACTAAGTGTATAATCACGAGAGACAAAGCAAGTCTTACATGGCAAGAAGTTAACATATCTGAGCGAAAGAAGGAGGTAGTCCAACATGAAGCCATTTGCCTTTGTTGTAAAACAAGACAATTCAATAAACATGATATCAAGGAGAAGGTGCCCTCTGGAGAGGGCAGAAGCCTCTTTCACACTGATGATGTTATTAGGATGCAAGGAGAGTTGTGTCTTGATTTCTCGGTTTGCAAGAACAATTTTTTTTTTTGCAAGCACTGGTTTCTCTTTTTTTCCTCCGAGACACTAATTATGCCATCCTTCCTCCCTACTCAAAACCTGAGCAATAGTTCACCCTATTTGTTCTGACCAAAGAGGCCAGTCTATTCCCTGTCTACATTTTAGTGGTTAATATATTTGTATTCATTTACTAGGGCTAATGTAACAAAGTACTGCAGACTGGGTAGTTAAACAACAGATATTTATTGTCTTACAGTTCTGGAGGTTAGAAGAACTAGCCACTATCAAGGTGTCGGCAGGCAGGGTTGGTTCTGCCTGAGAGCTGTGAAGTATGGAACTGTTCCAGGCCTCTCTCCCTGGCTTGCAGATGGCCATCTTCTCCCTGTGTTTCCCCATGATCTCCCTCTATGTTATCTGTGTCCAAATTTCTTCTTATAAGGACACCAGTCATGCTGGATTAGGGCCCATCCTAATCATCTCTTTTTAACTTAATTACCTCTTTAAAGACCCTATCTCCAAATTATGTCTCATTCTTCAGTACTGGGAATTAGTACTTCAACATACGGATTTTGGGGGGTACACAATTCAGGCCATAACAATATTCTGTAGAGATGGCTTTCTGATACGTTTCTGGAAGACGATTCTTACCTCCTCAACTAGTTTGCAAGTTCCACCAACATCATTCATTTCCATTTTCACAAAACTTAACAGTGAGTTAACACAAGAATTGTAAGCTCCACGAAAACCATAATTCGAAAAGATACATGCACCCCAATGTTCACTGCAGCACTATTTACAATAGCCAAGACATGGAAGCACCTAAGCGTCCATTGACAGAGGAATGGATAAAGAAGATGTGGTACATATATACAATGGAATATTACTCAGCCATAAAAAAGAATGAAATAATGCCATTTGCAACAACATGGATGGACCTAGAGATTATTACACTAAGCGAAGTAAGTATCAAATATCATATGAGATCACTTATATGTGGAATCTAAAAAAATGATACAAATGAACTTATTTACAAAACAGAAACAGACTCACAGACCTAGAAAACAAACTTACAGTTACCAAAGGGGAAAGATGGGGGGGAGGGATAAATTAGGAGGTTGGGATGAACATAACACACACTGCTATATAGAAAATAGATAGCCAACAAGGACCTACTGTATGGCACAGGGAACTCTACTCAGTACTCGGTAATAAACTACACGGGAAAAGAATCTGAAAAAGAATAGAGACATGTATTGTATAAGTGAATCACTTTCCTATACACCTGAAACACAACATAGTAAATCAACTATACTCCAACACAAAATAAAAGTTAAAAAAAAGAAAAAAATTTTGTAGTCTCCATGAGAGAAGAGATTGTGCCTGTCTTATTATTTACTCCTAGAACAGTATCTGGCACCATGTAGGAATGTATTAAATACTAGATGAATGAATAAAGGACCAGGAAGTTCCACACTGGGAATTACATCCCTCTGACCTTCCCAAGACTTACCTTGCCTTTAGGGAACAATCTTAATGTTGGCTTTCAGTGTAAAAGGAAATACTTCTGTATTTTGGTAAACCTGGTAACTTCTAAATATGTTGCATCAGCCATGGAAATAAACACATGCTAGCAATCCATCAGGCAGTCAGAAATACTCTTCGAGTGTGAATGAATAACATTCTGATTATATAGTTCACCAAGGAAGTCAGTCCAGCTCAGCACCAGTTTTCACCAGGTCAAGGCCAATCTGGGCACTTAGGACTGAGGTCTGTCCTCTCAACTACTGTGATGTTTCTGCAGGCCCATGCATTCCAAGTCATACCTTTAGAATATTCCACTCATTCTTCTGTCATCTCAGCACAATTATCTTGGAAATACTCTGACGCAATGAATTACACAGAATGACCTTCCATGGGTCTAATCTGAGCCACCTACACATCTTCTATAGGGCATGCCTATGGATTCCAATCACTAGCAGGAACTCAAGTGAAGAATCTCTCAACCCCATCATTACTTAAGGTCCTTGCTACTTGAGTAACTACATCTTCCGTAGATTTCTTTTTAAAGAGTATAACGTATAATTATTGATATAAATATGCATATGTATTTCTGCATGGACAGATGTAGCTATATTTATATGCATGTGTTTGTAAATACATGTTTTAATGTTTTACGTGTTCTTTGCAGCATCTACCTTCATCACCTCCACCCCAAAATTTCCCATCAAGAGACGCAAAGGAATTGAGAATCAACATCCACAAAATGTGTCACCAACAAATGGAGCTAGAAGAGGCAGCAGCAGGTACAGCAAAGAACCCAAGTCCCCGGTTACGTCAATCACTATGACATGCTCCCAGCTCCATCCAATATGACGGGTGGGCCTGTAATTTGTTGTTGCTGTTATTCTGGCACAGATTTGCAGAAACAAACTCGTTCATGGTTCCACTGCTGAAAGCTCAACCATCCGAGTGCCACAAGAAACAGACTTTGGCATTTTAGCTGCTCACAGACTGGATCATCCATGAAAGTTTAATTTTCTAAAAATATTCAGTGAGGTGCTTTTCCTGAATGAAAATATTCAGTGAGGTGCTTTTCCTGAATGAGATGGTTTCTGGCTCATCAACATATTTATGCGAGTAAATAGGAAGAGGATCGGTAAGTCAGGAATCTAATCAGCTATCATCCAGTCCATCTGGTTTAATTAGAGAGCCCAGCAGCTCTCCCTTAAAGGCAGAGGTGATTCTGAATGTGGTTTCAAACGCTTGCTATGTTCCCTGCCTCCACAGAGCCCCTTATCAAATTCCCAGCACGGAACAACTTGAGACGTGTCACTGCATGCCTCTAAAGGGCATGCAAATGGCAGTAAATGTGGCCTAGGGGAACACCACGAAACACCACGCTCCGCCATTCATTTGATAAGCATCGATTAATTAAGCACGCACTGGTGCCTACTCTGTGCCAGGGACTGCGTGAATGAGACTTGGACCAGCTCTGGTGGGGGTGACAAATGTGTCGTAAGATGATTTCTAAACCCTGAAGTGTACCCTAAGACAGTGAGGTAGCCCCAGGGGTGGGACCCGATGAGGGTCTGACCTGACTCTGTGTGCATAATTGGGAGCAAGTACGTACAGAGAAGAGTGAGGAAGGTTCTTGACCAACGGTTCTTAAACTTAACCATGAACCAAAAGCACTTGGAGGGCTTGTTCAAGTACAGATTGCTGGGCCCTACCCTCGGATTTTCTGATTCAGGAGGTCTGGAGTAGGGCCAAAGAATCTGTGTTTCTAACAAGCTTCCCACTGATTCCAATTCTGCCGGTTCAGGGACCGTATTTTGAGAAAAGGCCAGCGGTTCTCAGCCCGGGCTCACACTGGAATCACCGGGAATTTCAACAGCTCCTGAATGCTGGGTCTCCCCCCTAGAGACTGTCTTAATGGGTTTGGTGTGCAAACTGGATATCAGGGCTTTTGAGCATTTGTATTTTAAGAATTTCAAAACTTTCAGAAAAGTTACAATTACTGTACAAATAGCTTTTTTTTTTTTTTTTTTACTGAACCATTTGGAATTGTTGACACTGTCCCACTACTCCCTTCTTTGTAGTGTGTATTTTCTTCCAAACCAGAATATTCTCCTAGCTAAAATGCTATATTCAAAATCAAAAAATCCACATTGATGCATTATGATCATTCAAGTTTTGCCAAATGTTCAAAAAAAAAGGTTTTTTTTTTAATCGCAAAAGGACCTAGCTCAGATTACATGTTGCCTTTAGTTGTCATGTCCATGTTTAGTCACCTTTATTCTGGAAAAGTTCCTCAGTCTTTCGTGAACTTTTATACCTTTGACAATTCTGAAGATTATGAGCCAGTTATTTTGTAGAAATGTCGCTCAATTTTGGGTTGTCTGATGTTTCCTCGTGATGGGACCCAGGTTACGCATCTTCGCGCGGTGATTACAGTTGTGACATGGTGCCTTCTTTTTTAAAATTTATTTAAATAATTAATTTATCTTTGGCTGTGTTGGGTCTTCGTTGCTGTGCGCGGGCTTTCTCTAGTTGTGGCGAGCGGGGGCTACTCTTCATTGAGGTGCACAAGCTTCTCATTGCGGTGGCTTCTCTTGTTGCAGAGCACAGGCTCTAGGCGTGCAGGCTTCAGTAGCTGTAGCATGCGGGCTCAGTAGTTGTGGCTCGTGGGCTCTAGAGCACAGGCTCACTAGTTGTGGTGCACGGGCTTAGCTGCTCCGTGGCATGTGGGATCTTCCCGGATCAGGGCTCGAACCCGTGTCCCCTGCATTGGCAGGCAGATTCTTAGCCACTGCGCCACCAGGGAAGCCTGACATGGTGCCTTCTTATTGTAACCTACGAGGTGGCACCTGGTTTCTCTTTGTCCCAATACTGATGATGTTCACTTTGGTCTAGTGCTTAAGGGGGTGACTGCCAGGCTTCTCCACTGTAAGTTTACTCATTTTCCTTTTGTAATTAATCAGTCCTTTGTGCGGAGGTGCTTTGAAATTATGTAAATATCCTATTTATCATCAAACTTTCGATTTACTCGTTAAGGTAATTTACACCAGCATGAACTCATGGTTTCTTATTTTGTTCAGTAGGTTATACTCTGTTACTATCATTATTTGTTTGCAGCCAGTGGGAGCCCTTCAACCTGGCTCTGATTCCTGGTTTTTCTAAAGCTTGCCAGGCAATTCTAACATGAGGCCAAGGTTGAGAACCACTTCTGTAGGTAGAGCAAAGCATCATATTCAGAGGACTGAAGACAATGAGCACTGCTTCAGGAAAACGCAAGGTTTCAGTATGGCTGGCGGGCAGGATGGAGATGGGGGGTGGGGCAAGAGAGTCAGTGTTTAGGGTTCATTTGGGCCCAAACTACCCCATCATCATCATCTCCAACAATGAGGCCCTACCCCTCTGAGTACACGAGGCTGTAACCCCACACACCACGGAAGTGCTGCCTCGCAGTTAAGAGCGTGGACTTCAGGGCAAGGGGCTTTGAGTTCCTGCTCCGACACTTCCCAGCTGTGCAACCTTAAGCTCATTACTTACTATGGACTGAAATCCATACGTTGAAGCCCTCACCTCCAGGGTAGCAGTATTTAGACATGGGGCCCCTAAGGAAGTAAAGTCAAATGTAGCCCCAAGGGTGGGGCCCTGATCCTAGGGGACAGCGTCATTATAAGAAGAGACACCAGAGCTCTCTGTCTCCCACCTGACCCCCCAACCATGCTCCCGCACAAAAAGGAGGACATGTGAGCACTCAGCAAGATGACTGCCATCTGTGAACCAAAAAAGAAGCCTCAGAATGAAATCTACCCTGATGGCACCTTGATCTTGGACGCTGAGCCTCCAGAACAGTGAGAAAGTAAATTCCTGTTAAGTCACCCAGTCTATGGTGTTTTGTTATGGTAGCTGTAGCAAACTTATCTGTCTGTTTCCCACCTAAAAAACAGATACTAATGGTCCTACCTCCTGGAGGTCTGATGAGGTTTAGTTGGGAAGAAAACATCAAGTACTTAGCATGGCACTGGCTCTGAGTACTTCTATTACCTGACTCATCCTCAGCCACACCCGGCACATTCCCACTTCCCTGCCTTTGTTCATGATCAGGTCAGTCCGAAAAACACTGTCTGAGCAGGTCCCTGCTGTGTGCCAACACTATACTAGGCCTGGGGATACAGAATACAACAAGGTACTGCCTCAGGTCCGAAGCCAAGAGTGAAAGGCTGCCCACTGTTGCCCTAGGTTAGGAGTTGTTTCAAATTCCATCTGTAGTAAAGGGACTGATTCACCAGAGGAAATACGAACTTGGTTTGGAACCTGTCTTAAGGCCTTGGGCTGCTGAGAAAATGAGTGAGTCATACGATGAGACAATCCTCCAGAGTCTCCCTTGGTTTCCTTATATTCATATGGTAACGAAGTTTTCCCCCAGCTTACCAGTAACTGGCTCAAGGCCTGCAAACTAACAGAGGTCTTTTTTTTTTTTCCCTTGCCTGTCAAAGAGATTTTTTTTCCCCTCCGTGTTGGTCTGAGGTACTAGATAACGACACTCTGAAGGGAAAGCAACTTTAAATCAACTAAGCAAAAGTGGAAAGGCCTTGCTGTGCTCCACTGAAATTCAGATGGGAGGACAGAAAAATTCCTGAGCCACAAGCAAACATGACTTAAAGCAAGGGTCCAAGTGACTCATGTTGGAAAAACCATGATTATAACTTTATACCTCCTCTGGGGGTAAAAACAGAGGAGTAACTATTTTAATTTTTTAATTTTTAATTTTTTTTTTTTGAGGAGAACTAAATTAGGATGAAGGAGTCAAAATAAGTTTGATGGGATAAAATCTTTAGAGTCCAAAATTCACCCAAAGTTCACATTTAAGCATTGAAAGGAAGTCATGCATTAGAGGAGCCCAGCTTTGGCTCAGGTATTTTCACAGATGGCCCCTCCTCTGATCTCCTCTAACACTCCATGTGTATCTCCCTTACTGCTTTTTCCTGATTTCCTCCTGGAATTGAGAGTTTTTGAGTGTAAGCCCTACTGGATAGTGATGACCTTAAGAAAGGCATTCTTGCTGGTCTGCACTTCCCCCTCCCGACTTCGTGCTCCCCTAACTGCAGTGGGAGGCCGGACACATCAGCAGGGGGAGCAGACGTCCACCATTCAGCCTGGGATTGGGACACCCTGGGCTTTCTACTTTCTGCTGGAAATCCCCACTCTCCATGCTTTTTCTTAATATCTTCGTGGTTCTTTTCCTCGTTCCATTGCAGTCCTTCAATTTTTCTCTCCTCTTTTATCATCCTTGACCTCAGAACTAGCCTTTCTATTTATAGCCACCGAGCTCCCTCTTCTTCCTTCCTTAAAGCATTTCTGCAAACCCCTTAAAGCTCTTCTACAAATATGAACGGTGGATTAAAGACGCTGAGGAGGCTTTCACCAAGGAGTCACGTTCTCCTTTCTTGTAGCCAGTAAGAACTTTCAGGAGAGACAAGTATGGTCCTTCAGTTCATAGACAGGACTTGCTCACGTTGGGCCGGCAAGAGGGCATGGAGCTCCTGGCACTGCCCCTCCCACCACTGGGCAGCCCACGCCAGGGCAGTGGTTTTCAAACTGGGTTCCCTGGAACCTGAAGCTTCCTTGGTGGTAGCCTCTAGGCCAAGGAGGAGAACAGGAAGGGCAGGAGAGAAGAGTGGACAGGGGTCATGCCTCCCATTCATGCTTCAAACACAGACGCTCCGCTTTTATCTGCCTCACAAATTGGGCTTCTTTAAAAGATTCCAGTGGAAATAAAAATGGTTCTGCTGCTAAAATATTTTGCGAGCCACTGGAAGAGTGGGAAAGCATACAGCCAGACAGATTGGTTGAATGGTGACATATCTTTCCGTTAAGGGTAGATGGAATCTGCACATTGGAAACAGCCAAAGGCCACCTGGAGCCAAGGCTGGTGAAAAGATATGTGAGCACAAAGAATAAAAAAGCAGACTGTGGCCATAATATAAAAACAACGTACATGTGTGTGGCTCATGAAGTGTTCCCGGGAGAACCTGGGAACCCCAAGCAAGCATTTATGACACTGTTGGAACAAGTACATAAATCGACCCTATAAGTGTGTGTGTGTGTGTGTATGTTTAGTCTCACTGCTTTAAAATCAAAGTCCAGAATTTTTCTAGTTAGTCTTTGGGGAAACAAGGCCTCAGAGTGTTTAGCCTGGGTTCAAATGCTGCTCCAAAAGTTACAGGTTGTGTGACTTCAGAAAAATCCTTTAACCTCTCTAAACTCGGTTTCCTCATCTGTAAAGTGGAAATAATAATATTACTTACTTTGTAGGGTTTTTTGTTTTTTTGTTTTTTTTTGGTGGAGATTTAAATGTGGTAAAACATGTTAATCCCTCAGCCTAGGGCCAGGCACAGGGTAAGTTCTCTTAATATTTGTTGCTCTTGCCATTATTGTTATTATTGTTATTATTATTGTCATCATTATCCTCTGACCTGAGGATTCTCCATCATACCTGACCAGCTTTCTCAAGAATCCTCATCTCTCTTCAGATAATAGACGGTGTCCTGCTTTCACTGATTAAAAAGCATCAAAAACTGAGGCAGCTTTGCTAAATCATCACATGACTCATAGGAAATCTGGGATTAGAACTCAAAAGTAGAGGCAGTTTGGGCAGCTGGGCATGGGGAGGACACAAATTAAAGCCCTACCCGCCTTGTCTCAGTGGGTGGAGACATGAAAGAGCCATCAGGAAGGTTCTGGAAAGGAATGTGGAAGATGCCAAAACATGAGAGAATTCTAGAATCACAGGTTCACTGAATGTCAGAGCAAGATCCGTGAGAACCCTCTTTCCAGTCCACACAACAGTGTGACCCAGAGAGGTTAGATTACTTGCCTAAGGCAACACAGCTCACTGGTGGAAGAGCAGGATAAAAGCTTCTGCCTCCCGTTTCAGGGGCCACTGACCTTTCCCTGCCACCTGCCCAGTTCTACTCAGAGCAGGGTCTGTGTGAATTGCCAGGGCCTGTGAGGGATGAGCAGGGAAGGCTGGGCAGCCTTGGCCTGCTGCTCTGAAAACGCTCTGATTTTTCAAGTGTGCGGCCTCAAAGCGCAGCCTGCAGTTCTCCTGTCTCACCTTCTACTAAAAACGTTCACTCTGAAACTTGTAACAGCAGTGACCTCTGACAGACTGGCACGTCCCAGCTGTTAACATTCTTCTGCTTACAACAGAAGTTGCCCTTAAGACCCTTGTAGCCAGGCCCGGGGAGGGGGTGACCCTGTCAGGGCCGGGCCTCAGGAAGAACAAAGAGCAAAGTCACCTTGGCTCTGAAGGTCTGGAAACCACTGGTCACTCAGTCCAGCTTCCCGTATCCTCTCCATCTTGTAACTGTGTGTTGCAGATGTGAGACGTTGCCTCTGGCCTGTCCAGAGAGAGAGACCCTTCTGCGTGGAATCCCTATCAGCAATCAGCAATAGGGGCCGTTTTAAAGGGGACTTATTCTAGCCACCCCTACCTGCAGGACACTGCATTTCACACGACTTTTCACTGATTTCCTTTAGCTAACGTGCTGCTCCTTGAGTCCCAGGGCTAAGTGACCCAGATGAAGACCCCTATGGAGAAAGTCTGTGGACAACCTGGGAGAATGATGCCCACAGCCTGACTCCCATGGAGCCCCCCACAGAAGGGAGCATCAGTTCCCCATGACTCACCCGAAGCCTCTAATGAGCTTGGGTTATTTCACGTCCTTCCAGGCTTCAAGGTGGGTGTGGTAGGAAGCATGGCAATGGTACCATAACTGAACCCCAGAGCAGCTCTCTCGACCAGCTCCCCTTTGCCAGCTCATGTGGATCAAGTTGCTCCATTCCTCGAGTTCCTTATCTATAAACTGGGAAAAATGTCTGCCTCGCCCACCTCTCCCCTTTACACAGCCACCAGGAGATTGTGGACAGAGGGCTATGTCCTGCTAAGGAAAGTGTTCCTACCCCCTTGGGTAGCAGGGAAGTTATTCACTCTGTGCTTTATCTTTGTGGCTCCTGAGTTATCAGGACCCTTGAGAGTCAAAATATGTGAGAAATATAGCCCTGTGAAGGCCTCATTCATTCCACGTGAACTGCGCCTGTTCTCTGTCCCAGCTTCTGTGCAAGGACATGGGTAGAGAGAAATCGCAAACCAGGCCCCCAAGGAGCCTACAGATCAGCGGCAGCATTGTGCGACTTAAACGCCATGTCTCACCTTACGACAACCTCCCCTCCTAGCCCGGCCCGAGGGGACCAAGGGACCAGGCCCATTTTTCTGGAGGAGAGGAACATCGAAGGTAATTTGAGATTTGCCTGGATTCGGCCAGTGAAGAGTGGGAGGTGGCCGTCCTAGGCATTAGGAAGAGGATAGGAAAGGCAGGCCTGTCTGGACAAGGTGCAGCTGGTGTTTCATGGCTGGGCTGGGTGAATGAGTGTGGGCCTGGAGACTGCAGGCCAGAGAGATGCGCCAGGGCCAGCCTGCATGCAGCCCTGAATCTGTCGGGCGGGGGGGCGGGGGGGGGAGTGAGGGGAGGGGCGGGGCAGTGGGATTTCAACAAGGGGAGTATCACTGCGGGGAGAGGGGACGGAGGAAGGGGGCAGGGCAGGGTGAGCACGGATGCTGCCTGCGGGTGCCCCTTGGAAGCTACTGCCCTGATCTGGGCAAGGAGCAAGGAGGCCTCAACAATGCAACCTATCAGGGCATATAGCGTGAAGGCAGGCAGACGTCAAGTCAGGTCTGAAAAGAGAAAGTGGGCAAACCAAGCGGTGGATTCCTGTTCCTACATCACCTGGCCTGTCAAGTCCCTTCCAGGCTAAGTCCTACCACTGTCATGGCATCTTCCTGGGTTTGTCAAACAGATTCTTACAGACCTTCCAGAAGGAGGCCATTTCCAGTTTGCACTGCTCAAATGACGATAAGGAAAGCCGACCCCACAGTTCATGATGAAAATCGCTGAAATAAACCTGTGGGACCACATTCTGGACATGAGGACTGTATGGAATCTGGGCCACCTGTAATGAAACGCCCTCCACAGCCAGGCTAAGCTGTATTCTGGGGCAAACTCGCTCTCATCTAGGAAGTAGGGAGGAGAACGCCTATGTCTAAGAACTTGGAGGATTAAAAGAGTGAATGGATGAAAAATAACTAAGACAGTGCCAGGCGGGTGCTGAAAATGTGGCCTCTATCATAGTTCCCTGGTGCTTACATGGCTGGCCTGTGTCCCCTCTTAATTCAAAGCTGCCACCACCACTGATCAACACACACACACACCCCTAACTCAGTTTCCACTTTCAGCCAACAGTTAGGACCGGCAGTCTGCAAGGTTTTCTGGGGTGGGGCCTTTTCAGAGAGCTTTGACTCCCACAGTGCAGCTGGCCTGGGTGATGGGATCAGTTGGAAGGACTCAAGTAATCCCTCCTTCTTTAAGGTACTTTCTGATCACTGAGCAGGTAATCCACAACCCAGCCCAGGGAGGTAGAGAGCTAGGTAGAGAGCCATTCCAGTAACGAGATTGCTGAGCTGTGGCTCTTGGCATGGGATGGGCCAGGTGGGAGCTTGGCTGTGGCATGGGGCCAGGCGGCGGGGGCGGAATTAGCATCCTCGGTTACCTGAGCCCCCTGGACAGCAAAAACCCCTTCAGGGCTCAGTACCTTGGACCCTCTGGATTTTCACCCAACACTTCTGCAAATTTCTTTCCTTTTAAGAATCCAACTCCCCACCCCCAGTAAAACGGAAGCTGAGTAGATAGGGGATCAATTCCTACTCCAGTAGAAGGGCTATTAAATGGAAACAACTTGACCATTTCTGAGCCTCAGGTTCCTCATTTATAAAATGAGGGAGGCAGATGAAATCATCTCAAAGTGTCTCCAGACAAATGCAGATCAGAACAGAGCTAAATGAAGATGGATTCTTTCACATCCACCCATTCTGCTTGTGTCTGAACAGCCCAGGCCCGCCAACATCTGCAGGCACAGTTCAAATTGGCCAATTTGATCTGACCACGTGGATGCTCTCACATACACCAGCTGATGATGGAGAGAGAAATGTGAGCAAAGCAGCCCAGGCTAAGCCCAAAGCCCTGATTTAGATCCAGAACAGGAAAAGGGGTGACAATCTCAGGAGGAGACCCTCAACAGGCACCTTTCAGCCATTAGAAGACCTTCACCCTTCCTGCCTCCACGGAAATCCTGGCCCCAGTGAGCTGGGATTACAGGGGCTGCACTGAAGCCACTGCTTCCCGCTGAGGAGGGAGGAAGCCACACAGCTCAGCACCACCACCTGCTGCAGGAGGAGGAACAGCAGTGCAGCTACTACCTCGGAAGCAATCCTCCCTCCTACTCCAAGTACTTTCTGAGTATCCAGCCCGTGCCTGGAAATGAACGCCACCTCTGCTCAGGTGGCCATACATCCTGGGTTGCCCAGGACAGTCTGGTTTATGCCTGTTGTACGAGCATCCCATATGGTTAGTGCCCACTTTCACGCCCAAAGAGTCCCATATGGACAATAAATAAGGTGGTTACAGGTTCTACCAAGTTGTTTTCAAAATGTGTGAGAGGGAAGGAGAAGAGGCTATAGAACCATCAATGATTAAATTCTAAGATTACTTTTCCAAGACCAGGAAGACTGGAAGTTTTTGCCCATAGAAGTTATTATATATTTAGTTCAAGGAAGAGATGGGGAGGGGATATTAAACATCATTTAGTGTTATAAGATTATAAGCAAGAATGGTATTCTGCAGCCTTTTTAAAAAACAAATGTCAGTTGTCAGCTTAACAAAGCACCCTGTATGTAACAATATTGTGTTAAAACCAAATGTTTATCCATACTCATTTAAAATATTTTTCTATGAAAGGAAAGGTTTTCTTGTTTTTTAATGAGAAAATTCATATAACGTAAAATTCACCATTTAAACCATTTTAAAGTAAACAATTCTGTAGTTTTTAGTATTTTAAAGTTTTATACAACTAACAAACTAACTCTAGACCATATCCATGACCCCAAAAAGACCTATAGCTGTTAGCAGACAGTCCCAATTTCCCTCTCCCTCCATCCCCTGGCAACCACTAATTGACTTTCTGTCTCTATGGTTTTGCCTATTCTGGACATTTCATATAAACAGAACCATATAATATGTGCCATGTCAAGTCTGGTTTTTTTTTTCCCTCTGAGCATAATGTGTTCCAGGTTCATCCAAGTTGTACCAGGTAGCTGTACTTCATTCCTTTTTATAGCTGAATAATATTCCATTGTAGGGATACACCACTTTTTGTTTATCCATTCGTCAATTGATGGACACTGGGTTTGTTTTTCTTCCTTTGCTATTATGAGTAATGCTGCTATGAAGATTCATGTACCAATTTTTGTCTGAACATGTTTCCATTTATGTTAGGTATATACCAGCAGTGGAATTATTGGGTCAAACGGTAATTCTATGTTTAATTTTTTGAGGTATTGCCAAGCTGTTTTCTACAGAGGTTGGGCCATTCATTTTACATTCACACCAGCAATGCATGAGGGTTCCAATTACTCCATATCCTCTGTGGCCATTTGTAGTATCTCCTTTGGAGGAATGGTAGTCATATCCTTTGCTCATTTTATTTTTTTGATTTGGTTGTTTATCATTTATTGTTGAGTTACATTAGTTCTCACATATTTTGGATAGCAGATCCTTTTGAGATATATGATTTGCAAATAATTTCTCCTATTCTGTGAGTTGTTTTTCGTTTTCTTGATAGTATCTTTCGATGCACAAAAGGTCTTAATTTTGATGAAGTCTTATTAGTTATTTTTTCTTTCATTATCTGTACTTTTGGAGTCACAGTTAAGAAACCACTGCCTCATCCAAAGTCATGAGATTTATATGTATGTTTCCTTTCTGAGAGTTTTATAGTTTTCTCTCTTACATGTAAGTCTTTTTTTTTTTTTTTTTTTTGATGTGGACCATTTTTAAAGTCTTTATTGAATTTGTTACAATATTGTTTCTGTTTTATGTTTTGGTTTTTTGGCCCCGAGACATGTGGGATCTCAGCTCCCCGACCAGGGATCAAACCCACACCCCCTGCATTGGAAGGCAAAGTCTCAACCACTGGACCGCCAGGGAAGTCCCATCTTACATATAAGTCTTGATGCATTTTTTTTGGACATAGTGTGAGGTAAGGGTCCAGTTTCATTCTTTTGCATGTGGCTATCCAGTTATCCCAGCAACATTTGTTCAGACTATTAACAATTTAACCAGTTGTTAAAATCAACTGGTCATATGTACGTGTATGAATTTATTTTTGGACCCTCAATTCTATTCCATTGGTCTATATGTCTATCCTTATGCCAGTATCAACCTGTTTTTTTTTACTGTAGCTTTGCAATAAGTTTTGAAATTGGGAAGTGTGAGTCTTCCAACTTTGTCTTTCTTTGTCAAGAATGTTTTGGCTGTGCAGTGTCCTTTGTATTACCATATGAATTTTAGGATCAGCTTGTCTATTTCCGGAAAAAAAAAAAAAGTTGGAATTTGATAGGGATTGCACTGAATCTGTAAATGACTTTGGGGAGTATGGCTACCTTAACAGTACTGGGCCTTCTACTCCATGAACACAGGATATCTTTATTTTAAAACTCTTTTGTAGTTCTCAGTATACAAGACTCTCAACTTCCTTCGTTAAATTTATTTCTAAGTATTTCTTACCTTTGATGCTATTTTAAGTGTAATGCTTTTTACATTTCATGTTTGGATTATTCAGTGCAAGTGTATAGAAAAACAACTGATTTCTGTACACTGATTTTGTATCCTGCAACATTGCCAAGTTCAACTATTAGCTCTAATTGTGTGTGTGTGTGTGTGTGTGTGTGTTCTTCATGGTTTTATATGTGTAAGATTATGCCATCTGTTAATATAGATAGTTTTAACTTCCTCCTTCTAATCTAGATGCTTTCTATTAAAAAAAAATTTTTTTGGCCTATTTTTCCTGGCTAAAATTTCCAGTACAATGTTGAATAAAAGTGGTGAGAGCAGACATCCATGTCTTGTTTCTGATCTTACAAGGAAAGCTTTCAGTCAGTATGATTTTAAGTGTGGGCATTTCACAGATATCCTCTATCATGTTGAGGAAGTTTTCTTCTATTTCTATATAGTTTGTTGAATATTTTTAGCTTGAAAAGATGTTGGATTTGGTCAAATGTCTCTTCTGCATCTACTCAAATTATTGTGTAGGTTCTTTTCCTTTATTCTATAATATTGTGTATTATATTGATTAACTTGGTATGTTCAACCAACCTTGCATTCTTGGGATAAATTAGACTTAGTCATGGTGCTCAACACTTCTAACGTGCCGCTGGATTCACCTTGCTAGTATTCTGTTGAGAATTTTTACATACATATTCATAAAAGGCATTGGGCTACCGTTCTTTTTTCTTGTGGTGTCTTTGGCTTTGGTATCAGGGTAATACTGGCCTCATAGAATGAGTTATGAAGTGCTCTTTCCTCTTCAATTTTTTGAAAGATTTTGAGAAGGAAAGATGTTAATTCTTATTTGAATTAAATGTTTGGTAGACTTCATCGATGAATTTATCTGGTCCTGGCCTTTTGCTTCATTGAAAGCTTTTTGATTACTAACTCTATCCATTTGTTTTAAGTCTGTTCATATTTTCTATTTTTCTTGAGTCAGTTTTTGTAGCTTGTGTTTCTAGACATTTGTCCATTTCATCTATTCCAGTTTGTTGACAAACAATTGTTCACTGTATTCTCTTACAATCCTTTTATTTCTATAAAATTGGTATTAATGTCTCCTCATTAATTCCTGATCTTAGTCAACTCTGTTTTTTCTTGGTCAACATTTGTTAAAGGTTTCTCAATTTTGTTGATCTTCTCAAATAACAAACTTTTGGTTTTGTTTTTTCTATTGATTTCTATTCTCTGTTTCATTTCTCTGCAGTTTAATCTTTGTTTTTCCTTCCTTCTGCTTGCTGTGGGATTAGTTTGCTCCTCTTTTTCTAGTTACTTAAGGTGGGGGTTAGGTTATTGATTTCTTTTTTCCTTTTTTCAATGTAGGTCAGGTGTCCTACTGACAAACTGTCTCGATTTTTATCTGGGAATGTTTTAATTTCTCCTTCATTTCTGAAAAATAGTTTTGTCAGGTACAAGATTCTTGGTTGACAGTATTTTTCATTTACCACTTTGAATATGATCTCAACGCTTTGGCCTCCATGGGTTGTGACAAGAAATCAGCTGTTAATCTTATTGAGAATACCTTATATAGACTAGAACACTGCTTCTCTCTTGCTGCTTTCAAGATTCTCCATTTGTCTTTGGTTTTCGATGGTTTGATTATGATGTGTCTCAGTTGTGGATCTCTTTGAGTTTATCTCACTCGGAGTTCACTGAGCTTCTTGTATGTGTCGACAGATTTTTTTAAAAATCAAAATGGGGGAGTTTCAACATTATTTCTTCAAAACATCTTTCTGCTCTTTTCTCTCCTCTTCTTCTAGTACTCCCCTTATGGGTATATTGATATGCTTGATGGCCTTTGGCCTCCTCGGCTCTGTTCATTTTCTTCATTCTTTTTTCTCCTTGTTCCTCTGGCTAGAAGATCTCAATTGACCTATTTCAAGTTCGCTGATCTTTCTTTGGTCTGATCAAATCTATTGTTGAGCCTCTCTAATACATTTTTCTTTCACAGTTACTGAATTTTCAACTCCAGAATTTCTATTTGGTTGCCTCTAAATGTTTTAGACCATGCCCCTTGGAGAGTGGCTTAGTACTAGGCAAGCTCCTAGTCAGGAGAGATAAAGATATTCCTTCCAGAGAGCCACCAGACAGACCAAATAAAAATTCTTTATGAATGAGGTCCATTCTGCCCCCTCAGGCACCTGCACTGAGAGTGTGGACTGCTATTTTCAAGGCTGCTGCTGAGTTAGAGAGTGGGGAACCCATCCTTAACTTAAAGTAAGTTAAATTAAGACACCACCAAGTTTGCTCTTTTTATTAAGAACCAGCTGTTTGTTTTTTAAAAAATAAACACTCCCCAGATTACTGCAAGCCTTTGGTTAGATCCCAGACTTTTGAAAAGGTTGATTTTGATAGTTTTTGCCGCATTTTTTTTTCTTGCTTTTATGGAGAGATGGACATATAAAATTCCTTGCTTTACTATTTTCTCTGATGTCCCCTGCTTTGTTTTTTTCCCCTCTTAGTAATGTGAGAGTGTCTACTTCTTCTGGGTCTCAGACTGAAGAGTGGGGCTTGGGGGTTTCTGCAAAGCAGTATTTTTGTCTGTTTGTTTTGTATATTACATAGCAAAATTGTAACTGTTGTATTTTTCTTCCCAAGCACTCCTGGATCTTGAACACACTGAGGATAATAATAAAAACTTTTTGAGCATATGTTAGCAGTACAAGAACCAAGATGTGGAAAACATGCTCATGTATGGAGTTTCTCACATGCAATTATTTCCTGATCTACTTTTTAAGAATATACAGCACTCTGATTGAGTAATAATAATTAGCAAGATGGTTATATTACTTTAGATTTTTAAAACATTACACTTTCCCTAAAATCTAGGTTTAAACAATTGAATATTTGGAGTATAATATTAAAAAAAAGAGGTTGAAAACAGCAAGTTCTAAAAATATTTTTGTTTTTAAAAAGAACAAGGAATGATAATAATAGCAATTCAATGATATTACTGATAGTGCTAATTATTTTAATTATTTTTAAGAGTTAGCGTTATTGTCGTCATTATTATAATTACTAATAACAATTATCTATTTATGAGTCTTACTAGAAAGAGTAGGGGGACGTGGATACAGAAATATGTACTGTGTAACGTCTGTCCACAAGTAATTTACACAACATAGAAGGTAACACATGCAAAAATAATGCGGCACTGCATGTAATAACCAGTGCTACTTACTCAAAGTACAGTTCATGGTTCAGAACTGATCTATAAGCTTGTTGTTACCGGTTTGAGACAAGATAAATACAGAAATTGAGAGTAGTGTTTAGAAACTTACAATACTTTGAGAATGTGGTATATCCCTTCCAAAATGAAAAGTGTTGACTATGGAATTTAGTAATAAAAATCTAGGCTTGTATTTTACATGTCTTTTTTCTTTTTTCATTTTTCTGGTAATTCATTTTTATTGGGGTTTTTTTTTTTGGTTTGTTTTCTTTTTAAACAAAATTATTAGTCTGCAATAAATTAGAGGAAGGGAGAAACAAGTACTTCACTACAGAAAGTTTGAGAACTGCTAGTTTAGACAATCTGTACTACTTGGTTTGGGAAATGAAAGGTTTGGGCAACATTTACTATTTGAATTTGGAGGAACAGAGTGATCACTATAGACTACAGTGGTTTGAGCAGGGTTTATGGAACAAGAGGCACTTTAAATTGTAACAAATTATAGGTGAAGAATGGGAGAAAATCCCAGGATTGAGTTGCCTAAAACTGGGAAACAAAAGGCGTTGTAAATTCTCCTAAGGTTTTGCATCTCTCTTATCTGAATATAGGCACCCTTTCCATTATGAGGGGTAAGATCAGGAAGTGGATTAAAATCTTTTCATTTCCTCCTTGGCTTTGAAGTTCCTTAAAGAAGAGATTTAGAATTTAAATAGTGTGACTGGTAGACTCTTTGAGTGAAGGAGAAAACATAAATTAAATGTCTTCTCATTTTCAAAATTAAATAGAAGAGCTTGCTCCTGCCTAAGAGAAAGAAAAACTAAATTAAAATGTTTGGCACTGAAAGTAATCAGAATATTTGATCAAATTAAGAAAAACTAAACCCTTATTAAACTTCAGTACCTCTCTTTTCAAAAGCCATACTTCTATTTGGAAATGGGTGAAGACAATGTTTGGGCTCATGTATGAAAAATTAATCTTGTGCTGAAGCTAGGCAAGGAGTTCAGTCTGATACATTTTCTTAAATCAAGGAGTTCTTCAAAATCAAGAATTTACATAAAGCTTTAAATGAAAACCTCTATAGCATTTGAAGCCTGTGGGAACTGGAGAGCACCATGGCTAAGCCAAATCAAGTCACTTAAACTTAGAGATGAAGAGTCCCAGTCATGAGAAACTAAGACTTCCCAGGGGGCCCTGTGTAAGACACGGGTAGGTAGGACTAGGACACAGGACCCTGGATTGGGAGTAAAGGCAATGAGATCCCCTAATTTCTAACCCATGACGCTTACTTGTGTGGTTTTCTCTTACTAGAATTAGACATTGCAAACCATCAGTCTCTAGGTTCTTGCTTTTCACATTCCTGAACAATTTGAGGCCACCTCATCAACTAGCCAAAGTCCTGGGTGATCACAGCAAGTCAGGGCAGAGAAGAAGGCTGGCTGGACAAGAAGCTGGCAATTGTCACTGGCCATTGGAACTTCAGACATGGGCTCACCAGGTAGCAATACAAGGCTCTTAGAGGCAGGGTGAAGGCCTCTGTTCAAGCTCACTTTGCCCAGCGAGACACAAACCTTGAGTCTTCGAAAGGCACTAAAAGTGCTTAGATCATAAAGCACATCACACGCTGCAGTTGTTATTGATGTATATTTGTCTCTAAATGCAGGACAACTTTTTCCAAGCTCGTTGCACAGGGGTCTGGTTGAGCCAGAAGGGTTACATAAGCCCACACCAATTTCCAGTCTTTGCTGAAACATCGGCTCTGTCTCAGTTTAGGGGGACACAGAAGTACCTAAAGCCATCGAGACTTTCATTGAGCACAATTCTCAGACTGGGTGACGTAAACACTTCGGATTAGGCTACTTCTGATCTTCAGAAATGCCAAATGTTCCTTTAGTGGAGGCTAAACTAGGCTCTCTATGGAAAGATTATAATCACATAAAACGGAAAGGATGATGCTGGCAACATGCTGTGGTCAGCTGGGGAAATTAATGCTCAGAACAGATTATAAGACTGAAGACTTGGGGTTGTGAGGTCTCATTCTTTCCTCCCACTCCACACAGATTGTGTCTTTATTGTTGGGTGATGTCATTCTCCTCGCCAGGCCTTTGTCCCAGGTGTTCCTCCTTTCCTGAGGATGGTCTTTCCCATCATGGTTACCTAAGATACACTCAAGGTCTAATCCAATTCTGTTCATTCTTCCAGGTTCAACTCATACTCTACCTCTTCTACAAAGGTTTCTTTGGGTGGTACTACTACTGGGTGGTAAGAAAACCACGGTCTTTGAGGTTGGCCAGACCCGAAGGGGTTTAATAATTAAAATTATTTAATCTGAGTGATAGACTCATCACTATAAAATTCTGGATCATTGTGAGGATTAGAGGTGCAAGATATGGTGGGTATTATAACTTTTATTATTCCAATCACCTATTTGGCTAATGCTCTTTTCTCATGAATACCAAAAACACAACAATCAGAACCACATCCTTTAGCACTTGTACGATGGTGCAATAGTTCAGGAGTTTTGGCCTTAGCTCCCCCAAAATCCTTAAGGGCTGTGAGGGCATCCCATATCTCTGAAGCAGAGACTCTATTTTGCTGAGTGTTCACTGAGGGAATGCTTGCTTTGTGATAGTACTGGGCTGCTTTCATTTAATTCTCAAAATAACCCTGAAAAGGAGAGATTTTTACTCCCTGTTTACAGATTAGGAAACTGAGGCCCAGAGTCACTGATACTTCTTGGAGGCCACACAGCTAGTAATGAGCCTGTCTGGCCTTGAACTCAAGTCCTCTTTAATCATAGCAAGTGTTCTCCATACAGAAGATTCTCAAGTGCAAATATTGACTGATTGATTAGCTGGATTGCACTCACACCCCTAGTCCAATTGCATCCTTCTCTTCATGGCATCTTTGCCTGCTGTCCTCCTTGCTGTTGAGAAGTGCTTACCCACTCCAGCTCTGTTTTCATGCCTGCCACTATACGAAGCATCAGTACAATTCTGTACAATTCCAAGGACCCCAGGCAGTTAGCAAACCACATTTCATGGGGCAACTAAGTGGGAAAGGTAAGATCAAGGGTGCAGGCAGAACCCGCCAGCAGGTCTGGTAGGGTCGAAAGGGCAGTTAGGAGAGAGCAGATACTGGTGGTTAAGTGATAGCTTACCTATTTCTAGAATCAGGTAGAAATGTTAATTCCCCTTGGGGTGGAAAAACCAGGAGCAAACATCCCCATGATCAGTCACAGTATACTAATGGCAGGGGAGTCACATTTGATGCTTCTGGAAATGAACCGATAACCTCATGGGTCAAAAGGCAATGACCTTCATTCGGCTCAGGAAATGCCTATTTTTCGACAAGTGAGTGTACTGTTTGGGGATTTTTGTTGTTCTGTTGTTCTGCCTCCGTTGAAAAGAATATATAAAAGTCACAGCCTATCAACCATGGCAAATCCTGTTGCTAAACTATTAGAACTATGACTCGCTGCTTCTTTGGCAAATGCCTGCTCTCGATGAAGTGCTCGACGCTGTAGCTGTCTGCATCCTTTCCCATCCCTCTACGGTGTGGTGTTTAAAGGCCACCTGAAACACTCTAGACGAGGCATACAATGTGCTTTAATAGACACAACATCTTAAAGGGCTGACCTCGATTGATCTACTCCAGGTGCACAGAAATTGGTATTTGCACCCCTCCCTCTTCATTTCTACTCACTTTCAGTTGAAAATACTATTATCGCACTCTTTTCTTTTCCACCCAAGAAGGAATCATCCAGAAAGCGCAGAGGGATGGGCAGTGATAAAGGCAGAATAAAGAAAAGGGTATTTTTTTGAGTGTTTACTGTGTGCATGTCACCTTAATTAAATCCTAATAAACTTCAGAGTGAGAGGTATCCATATTGCATTATTTTTATTGAGGTGCAATCCACATAACATACAATTAAACATTTTACAGTGTACAATTCAGTGGTATTTAGTACATTCACTATGTTGAGTAACCATCCCTCTCTCTAGTTTCAAAACATTTTTACCACCCCTGAAAAATACCCCAAACCTCTTAGGTAATCATTGCCATTCTTCTCTCTCCTCATCACTAATCTGCTTAGATAGAATCTCTATGGATTGGCCTATCCTGGAAATTCATATAAAAGAAATCATATCATATGTGAACTTATGTGTATGGCTTCTTCTTTCATTTAGCAGAGTGTTTTTGAGGTTCATCCAAGTTGTAGCATGTATGAGTACTTCATTCTTTTATGTGAATAATATTACATTGCGTGTGTATATATATGTGTGTATGTATATATACATATACACATTTGTTATACATTCACCAGATAATAGATTGACACTTAGATTGTTTCTATTTTTTGGCTATTATGAATGATGCTGTGATAAACATTCACATATAAACTTCCGGGAGGACATTTGTTTTTGTTTCTCTTGGGTATAGACCTAGCAGTAGAACTGCTGCTGTAAGCTGCTATAAGATGGAGAAACTGAGGCTGAGAGAAAGTAGGTACCCTGCCCAGGGTCATTCAGCTTGTTACTGGTGGAGCTAGGATTGGGACCCAGGTCTACCTGGTTGCCAACTCTATAGTCCGTCCACTAAACCTAGGGCTTCTTGGGCTAAAAATTCACTGAATAATTATTTTGTAGAATATTGCTAACTTTTAACCTCAACCCAAACACCCTGAGGTCATATGATTAATAACACTAGTTTGAACTTGTGGAACCAGTAGTTTCATTTGGCTCCTGCTGAGATCTGAGCTTCTTGTTTCCCAGGCAAATCAGTAGCAACAGACTTTATCTTGTTAGATCAAATATAACTTTTACTTTAAAAAGCTCCAATTACGCCCTAATGCAGACTTTATGTACTCAGCGGGCTTAATGAGATAATAAATGAAATTTTAATTTGACAATTAATACTATAAAAGTGTTAGGATAGCTTGGAATTAGGAAGGCTTCCGTGTGATTTTTTTTTTTATTAGCCATTGTTTTAAGGTATAATTATACTTGTCTCACATTATGACTGGGCAGTAACTCAGTCATTAAGAGGTAGAAAATCAGTAAATTTCTACTCCTGTGTTGTTTGCAGTAAATTGTGGAAACAATAAAAAGTAAAATACAATGGCGAGTCCTATACACTGTTAAGAAATGGTGTAATTCTTTCAAAGCCTATTATTCCTGGATAAGAACGCCTGATCAAACAGTAAACACTTTTATCCTGACCATTCATGAGAAAAGTAAACTTGTGAGACAGTGAACTCTGGAAGATTTTGGGTTCTCTGAATGAGGCAACAAACAGTTTAAAATATGGTAATATATATGTATGCAATTACAAAGTTATATCCTCCAGTGTGTGAACATAGAGCCACCTACACCTGAACACCCACCAACTGCACGAGCAAGTGTCCCAGGCTTCCAACAAAGCAAAAATACTTGGACCATTATTTTAACATGCACCAATTCAACACTTGACGGTACCAAGCACTAGATGTTATAAAGGAGTTAAAATAAATGGAATCTCAAAATACCACGCATGTAGAAGTCAAATTATAAACCTTAGATCTACTTAGCTAAAGTGAGTTACTAAGTAAAAGTGCTGTGTCACCAAATCCCAGGTCATCCTTATCTGTATATTTACAACTGTTTTTCAAATTAGCGAGAATGAGTCTTATTCAATAACTACTGGATGCATACTGCAAAAATAAAAATTTTAAAAACAAATGGAAACCGTGTCGAGAAGACATCAATTATACCTAGGAGAAAATAACCATCTCATTCTTCTTCCCAGAAGCAAGTGGGAAGAGAGCAGAACTTCCGGTATCAAGTTGACTTCTAGCCAAAAACCAAAGAGCAAAACTATAATACCATTAAAGCAAGTGGGACTGTTTGTTGAATGAATAAATAAATGAAAGAAAGAAAGAAACACTAGAGACGGAATCAAGAAGTAGGTAGAACTTATTTGGAAACTACACACTGGGTGAGGGGAGTCTCAATGTGGGTGGTCAGAGAGGTGATAGGCGTGGATTAGTGAGGATAACAGAGGACATTTTGGGTCATTTTAGACATGCAAAAATTAAATTGACAGGCAACATATATCAAAAGTCCTAAAAATTTTAAGAGTTTTTGTGTCCAATAATACTATACCTAAGAGTTTTTCCTAATAAAAATGATTCAAAAGATGAAAAAGAAGTTAAAACTAGTAATGTTTTAAAAATATAAATCCCATTGTTATTTAAAATGGTAGAAAGTTAGAAACAACCAAATAAGAAATATCAACATAAATTACTGATAAATCTTAAACATTTAATATTAATAAATAGTAATAAATTATTATCTAACAATATGAAATAAGAGAATTATGATAAGTGAATAAATAAAATCAAGTCTTTGGAGAAGCAGATATGAACCAGTGTTAAGTGAAAAAAATCAGTATAAAAAAATCTAAGTACTATAATATATGCTTTTAAATATTTTATTAACAAGCACAAGAGTTTCAAACAGGGAAGAAAAATGGATCCCTGCTGGAGGAAATGGCACTGAAAAGGCCCATGGGTTTGGAATGATGGTGAGGACAGTTTGAAAATGAGACTTGTCTGAGACAGAGAGTTCCAACTAATGGTAGGATTTAGGCCACATTCATTTTTAAGAACTGAGCTAGGGATGAAGTTAACTTAAACCTCCACAGAGATGCTAACTGCAATCATTAGGCCTTTTGTTGTGGGGAGGGCGCTGAGCATCTCAGTTTCTAGGAGGAAGACACCACAGTCCTTGTGGTCTGGGGACTTATCATTTCATACACATCCCCATGCAAGGAAGTACAGGAACGACTGAGGGGGTGGGATGGGATGGGATGGGGAATAAACTAAACTCACAGCCTGATTTCAAATGCCTACAAGTAGAGGCACTACCAGAAGGTTTTTATCTGAAACCATGAATTCCAGAAAATATTGGTCAACCGTTTGCTAGCTGGCGCTGTGAACATCTCTTTGGCTGAAAAATCTACTGTCTCATCCACAACCTCATGGGCTTATGCAGACCAAACTTCGCAGATAAAACTCTAAACTGGGGCAATTTAACAGAATTTTCCAGAACAATCAAGATACCTGAGAAGCCATCCTTTTGCAATGTCCTCTTACACAGCCACCCCACTGCTCAACTCTCCTCCTTCCCAACCATCCATCTCAATCAACTCGGGGTGAATAAGCCATAACAGTAAATACGGATTCCCATGAATGTCCAGGCAAAACACATTATACCCTCATGGAGAAGACTACATTTGCTTTGGCAGATTTAAAACCACTGCAACATTTTTGGCCCCTATACCGTTGGATGATCCATGTCCCATGTGTTTGTAATTCATCTAAATGTTCTCACACAGTTCAGCATTTAAGTAAAATATATGTTTCCATAAGAAAACAAAGGAAGGTGGTACTCACAAAGCTCTTAATGTATACCCAATCCAACTTTAAAAAAAATTTTCGGTTTGAAATAATTTTAGATCTACAGAAGAACCGCAAAAATAGCATAGTTGTCCCTTGGTATCCATGGGGGATTTGTTGCAGGACACCCTGCAGATATCAAAATTCCCGACTGCTCAAGTCCCTTATATAAAATGGTGTAGTACAGGTGGTCCTCTGTATCCACGGGTTCCACATCCACAGATATGGAGCTGAATCCGTGGATTCCGAACCCTTCGATAAGGAGGACCCACGGTACAGAGAGTTTCCGTATAGCCTTTACCCAGCTTGTCCTAATGCTAACGTCACATATAACCACAGTACATTTCTTAAAACAAAGAAATTAACATTAGTACATTACTAGTAACTGAACCTTAGACCTTCATTCAACTTTTGCCAGTTTTCCCATTAATGTCTTTTTTTCTTTCCAGGATCCAGTCCAGAATCCCACATTGCATTTAGTCATCCATGTCTGCTTTTTTCCTTCAATCAGTGGCAGTTTCTCAATCTTTGTTTTTCATGACCTTGACACTTTTGAAGAGTCTCTCAGTTTGGGTCTATCTGATGTTTCCTAATGATTAAATTAAGGTTATGGACTTTGAAGAAAAACAGCTCAAGAGGTGAAGTGCCTTTCTGATCACGTTTTATCAGGGAGCACATAATATTAACATGGTTTATCACTGGTGATGTTAACCTTGATCACTTGTTTAAGATGGTGTCTGCCAAGTTTCTACACAACCCAACTTTACTTCCAGACAGAGTTGCCAGATTTAGCAAATAAAAACACGGGACATCAAATGGGACACACTTACACTAAAAAATTATTTTTTTATTTAAAATTCAAATTTAACTGGGCTTCCTGGATTTTATCTGGCATCCCCACTTTCAGAAATAAATTCCCAATAAAAGCCATAAAAGTTTACTGAGCCCCTCATCTTGTCCACAGAACTCTCTTCAGCCCACTTTCCACAGGCATCCTTTGCCCCAAAGACTGCAGTATAGACAAGAATCCTATACTTACACCAGTAACCCTCAAACTCTAGTGTCCACTAGACACCCTTAGCAGGCTGGGTCCTATCACCAGTTTCTGATTTAGGGGTTCTGGGGTGAACCTCTAGAATTTGCATTTCTAACAAGTTCCCAGGAGATGATGATGGTCCAGGGATCATATTTTAGGATGCGTTGGCATTCACGGAGGGGGAATCTGGGTATTTGTATTTCCTACATTTGCCGGAGGATTACAGACCTACATAACCTGTGCATTACAAATCTGTCATTACAACTCACAGAGGGTGGGTCTTACCTGACACAACATACTTTCAATTTATAGATAACTCATATATAAGAATAGGAACAAAGATAGTCAGGAACCCTTTCCCTCCCAGTTAGAGTTGAGGATCCGGTCTAGATCTAGCTGGGGAACTACAGTGGGACGGCTTCCCTCTCCGGCAGCCTCAATTGTTGAGAAGGTTCAAGTTTATCTCCATGAGCATCTACCCATCTGTTGTCAGCCCTTATCCCACAGTCAGAGCCTGTGACACCACAGAACTTGTCAGAGAACCACTCACATAAGTTGTGGAGATGTAGGCGAATTATTTCTATCTAGACATCAGAACGCACTGTTTCACAGAAAAAAAAATACTATAGATGCTAAGCAAGTCAAAAGTCAGTCTGTGCTTTAAAAAAAAAGTTTACTTTGGGTCCTTAGCTGATACTTAAAACACCGTTTCACTGTGCTTATAGGAAAAGGCTTTCTTGGACTCAAAACCTCCAAGTGCTTCAGCAGAAAACAAGTGATCCATAGACTGGAGGTGTCTCACCCACCTATACCCTCCCCTCTAGTCACCAGACTATTTTGAAATGGAAGGCATGGTCACACTCTTCTAAACTTACCTGTCCTTGGCATGGGATACCTAACAACATAGACAGCAGTTGGTTACCTACAGTTTTCTCATTGTTAAACTCAGCTCTTACTTGGATAGGGGTAACTTTTCTAAGTTGAAAAAAGCACACTGCAGGCCTTTGAAAAATGGCTAGTCTGTGCATTATTCTAGCATCCTACCAGGCACTTCATACACAAGATCTCATTAATCTTCACCAAATTATTGTGACGAAGGTATTAACGATCCCCTTTCAAAGACTGGCTAAGTAACTTACAAAGCAAGTTACAAACCTGGGATCTAGCTTCAATGTTTTAGACATGCCTTTACAATCAATACCCTATTTAATTTTCATTCACCCAATCCAAACTTGTCCCAAGGGACCTAACTTCAATCTCTTAAACCATCAGGAAGAGCATTTGGTATTCTTTAACTACACACCTATAAACAGTTCTACTAGGAGGCTGGTTATAAAGACAACTTGGGGGTGGATCTCTGTTTACCCCCGCCCCACCAAAAAAAAACACCCACTTTTTCCTTATAATACTCCACAGACACATAATTTTCAAAGGGGAATGAAATACAATCTATACCCCAAACCCCTAAAATCCATAAAAGTGGGAACAAAACCTTAGTTTTCTCTCTCATCTGATTTAAGCTCACTAAGTGTTACTTGGTAACACTTTGGGTTAATAAGGAAATCAATCTGAGGACAAACAAAAATCCGATATCATGTCCAAGTTTGGACTGGGCAAGCTTTTCGTTTCTAAAAGCCACCTTCAAGAAAGAGAGATCACCAAGAGTGGCTACCTAGCCTGTTTGGCATTTAATTGTTTTTGAACCACAGATTTCAAAACAAAGGGAGCAGAATGGAACATCACCAATCCTGATGCAGAAAAACTAAAACCTCTCATAATTTCTTCTTTATATTCTGAAGACGTCAGTGACTGTGAGATTTCCAGGCTTTCACTCTAAGTCCCCTCAAATGTAGTAGCTGTTACTACATATACCCTGGTACCAATTTTCTTTAAGAGGATTGAATGGAATGCAACCAAGTATTTGTGTAAATAATCAGATCTGTATCTCCCTTCTTGAGCTTAATCAAAGTGTGCCCCTTCTCCTCTGACCATCACTGCATGAGCCCCAGGAGAATGGGGTCTAGCTGCATTCACCTCCATCTCTGGCTCCCCCTGCCTCTTCGGGGTTTAGCTCTTTCTGTCTTTTCAGAAGTATTTGACAACGAGAAATCCCATCCTCCTGCCCAGAAACCTGTATGATTATAACCCAGGAATGATGAAATATAGAAATTGTGATCCAGAAATGAACAGGCCCAAGAATAAGGACGGGGATGCTAGGCGAGCTCTGTAGGGGAGGTGGCGACAAGAATGAAGACATCTCAACACGTGTCTTACTTTGGGTCCTTCCATGCCCTCGTCCATTGTAACCACAGGCCTGAATGAACCCACAGGCCTCCTTGAGGAAGCCAACTTTATCACCCTTTTGAAGACCCTTCGTTTTAACAAGTGTGGTTATTCCACTGGGCCATTGGGGTGTCAAGGGCCAGAAGCTTTAAAAAGGAAAGAAAGAGAAGAAAATCAGGGAGTGGTGTAACAAAGGCCTAATTATAAGGGAGGAGTATCTCTCTACAGACAGGTCACTGGAAGGATGCCAAGGGCTCTCACCACATAAAGGAAAAGATTGTTATAAAAAGATTTTTAAAAAAAGACGAATCAGAAGAAGAGGCATGGCAGTGGAGACTGCAAGGGGGTGGGGCAGAGAATAGGGAAATGAATAAGAATAATGACTTAAAAGCTTTTTTTTTTTTTTTTCTCCTAGTTCTCTGCTTCCCTTTCTGCAGATGCTCAGCTGAGCCAGTGCAGCTGGCTCCCTGACAAATGTGGAAAAATCAAGCCAATTTGAGCTGGTTGTTAGCAGTCCGGGCACAGAGGCTCAGATAAATGAGGGGCTGCCTCAGGTGTGGCAGATCTTCCGGAGCTGTTGCTGAGAGATTCTTGGCCAGTGTGTGGCCTCCAGGCCTTCAGGAACTCACCAGCACCCCCCTCCACCTCTGGGCTCCAGGTTCTGATAAAGGTGACATTGGGAGAAGAATCTTCCTCTACTTGTTCCTCCATCGCCCCTCCCCAACATCCTCCCCTAATTGACAAGCTCTGCTTTCAACCTGGTGGGGTTTCATCTAGCTCACTCAGTGAAAAGCCTGCAACACAAGGACTCTTGTCCCCAAGTATCTGAGTGCACATGTAATGGCCCAACTCAAGGCCACCAGAAAATACCTGATGCATAGTACTTTTCAGACCACCGCATCAAACTGGAGTCTGTGGACACCCTGGCAGAATACCCTGATGTTTCCCCACAAGACAGTGAAGGTTGCTCTGTGAATGGTCCCTAAGACAAAACAGTATGCCACGCATATTTATTTACACATTCTGTCCACACACAGAATATGAACATGACAAAAGGAGCATGCATCTGGACATTCAGTTCAAGGAAAGCAATTAATACTTTGAATCAAGCTCCAGGCAGAGAGTGCTCCTGTAAGGAGCAATCCAAGTTTCTTATTGAACTGTCCACTTTTTCTGTGATTCTTGTTCATGGATTATTTGATAATTGAATAAAAAGGACAAAAATTAGGAACTAAGATACTAAAACAAGTGCTCACATAAGGGAAGTTTCTATAGGGATGGAAATGTTCTAGATCTTATTTTGAGTGGTGATTACATGAGCATATTATACCACTGTCAAAACTCACTGAACTGAATCATAAGATCTGTGCATTTTGTTTTAATTATATCTGCATAAAAATTTACAATGTAAGGGCTCACATTCCAGTACTGTGTCTACATCTATACCAGCCTACTGAAGTGGCTGCCACTGTAAAAATGCACAGAAAAAACATGCATTACGTCACTTCATCAGTTATCCTTTACATAATGGAATACTTTCAAAAGAACTGAAAATAATTCCTATACGATCCTCAGATACATTTTAGGAGCTTGTAATAATCCAGAGTAGCTCAGAAAGATTTTTTTTTTTTGGAGGGAGAGATGATAATGTTGTATGTTACACATGAGCTGACCAGTTACTACTATTCTTATAATCTGAAAGTAAAGTATATTAGGTGCTTGACTTAGTCAGTCTCAAAAGCCTTGATGTGGGGAGTACTGGCTGGTAGTGTGGTTGGTTTGTTTGAGCTATTACTGATTTGCAGATGGAATAAGAACACTTGCTCAATTCAGGAAGAGAATGAAAGAATTTAAGAGGTGAAAAGGCATTGGATTATGTGGTCTAATTCCCTTATTAAATCAACATAAAAATTGAGGCTCAAGATGTAGAGAATGGACTTGAGGACACGGGGAGGGGGAAGGGTAAGCTGGGACGAGACAGTGGCATGGACTAATATATACTACCAAATGTAAAATAGATAGCTAGTGGGAAGCAGCCGCATAGCACAGGGAGATCAGCTCAGTGCTTTGTGACCACCTAGAGGGCTGGGATAGGGAGGGTGGGAGGGAGACGCAAGAGGGAGGGGATATGGGGATATATGTATATGTATAGCTGATTCACTTTGTTATAAAGCAGAAACTAACACACCATTGCAAAGCAATTATACTCCAATAAAGATATTTAAAAAAAAAAAAAATGAAGCTCAGAGAAGGAAAGAAATTTTCCAAAGAATATGTAGCCATTTCTGCCAAACATGGATCATCTGGCTCTCAAAGTCTGTTTCTCCTTTCAGTTTTTTCATTATTTGTGTTTTAAATGCTGTCCTCTACTAATATTTTAAAACAAATGTTATTTATATCTATAATCAACTTTCTACAAAGTAATATTTGGTGTTTTAAAACATCTTCAGAAAAATATTTTTCCCCTGAGAAAGTTTCCTTCTCAAATAAAGTATGTTTTTAAAAATTAAGATAGTCTAGTGTTATATTTAACTACACACGTTTATCTCCTTAGAAGGTACTCGTGTATATCTTCTCTATAATAGTTAGGCTTTTAAAAACTCTAATTCATGTTTGCTGATACCCCATTCCTAGAATAAATATTCTCAAAGGCAATTTTATCACCACAAACCCACATTTTCTCCTATTTGGATGTCAGTGTTTCTTTTAACTGTGCTTCACTGATTGGCAAGTCATCCGTCTCTCTGTAGCTCTAAGAACTGCCAATGATAAGGTAAAAGAACCATAATCCCATGGAAACCAATTCTTATGTTTAATAAAACAAAACAAAACCAATGCTCTTGCTCATGTCTCCAACATATCGTTCCTCGAGAGAGTGAGTCACAATGAACAGACACTAACAGGACATTCAGATCTCCACCAGCCACATTGAACATGGGTGACTTACTGCCCATACACAGAACTGAACCCACTTGAGAGACAGTGGTTGTTTTGGGGACCCAGAACCCAATGTCCAACTATCCTGGATTCTACTATAGTGACAGCACTCCAGAACTAGAAGGGAGCTGAATAATCATAAGGCGTGGTGGTTTCCGAGCAGGTTTTTTGTTTGTTTTTTTTTTTAAGCAGAATTTCTTTTGAAATTAAATCTTATTTGGCCCTCTGGCATAGAAAACAAAATTGAGTAACGGTTGTTTGTGGAGTAATTAAAAATCCTCACTGTGTGATGGAAAGATTCATCCTCTTGTTTGTGGGGCCTTAAAACACTGCCGTGGGAGGTTTCCTGGAGCACTTTGAACGTGGAGGTTCTTCTTAGTGACGGGGAGTTTCTACTGCTAAGGTCCACCCCACTACTGGCAGCCCAGACTCTTAGAGGATTTCTTCCCAACACAGAGCTGAAATCTTTGTCCTGGTAGCTCATAATTCATGGATATTAGTTTACCTTTGAAGCCAAATAAAAAATATCCCCATATCACATGGAGAAATCTTCATATATTTGAAAGGAGCAGGTATGTTGTATTTTAGACATGCTCTTCATTATATGGCAGGCTGTGTACACACCTGCCCTCACACAGGTGTCCAAGCTTAAACCACCTCTGCTCCCCACCTCTCCCTGTCCCCAGTCCTATCATGGCTTCATGTACATGTGTAGGTTGGGGCTCAGCCTTCAAAAGGATCCATGGAGCCTTTGACTGTGCACGTGGACAAGGAGGGAAGGAAGGGATTTTGCTGCTGGGTTCTTGTTTTTTCTGCTAGCTTCAAAGCAGACTCCACCCTTTCCCAATAGAGGACCATGAAAACCAGCTTGTGGCCATTTAGAATTACATCAGATTCTGGGGGCAAATTCTAAACAGACTTTATATGTTAAAAGAAAATGAAAACAGCTGAACTGCAGACAAAAAAATTAATCTGCTCCTCATCCCTCCTCAAAAAGCATCCTAACAGTGAGAACTACTTTGAGGCTGCAGGGAAGACTTCCTGTTCAGTAACGTTCAATGTTTAGAGCAGATCAACAGCTGGAAAGGCAAACTGTTTTTTAGCATGAACGTTTCACAGTTTGGATCACTTAACAGATTAAAATTATAGGATATACTTAGCAGTTAGGGTTTTTTTATTATTAGCTAAAGAAGATCTTTTTGGAACATACATTGGATGTTTAGTCCTTCTTGATGACGATGGCAAGAATTTTTTAAATGTTCGTTACACTAAATAAAAATGTTCATTATACTAAATCATACTTTAATCAGCTTAACATGTGGTTTATACAGGTTTACCTAAGATTAACTGGACATTTTTAGGCAATAAATACACAAATTTTAAGGTTGAGAACAGACTGTCCTACTGACCAGCCAACTAATAGAAAAGATGAGAGGCATCGAGGCACGCTCTCAGATGCAAAGTGAACATTCCATAGCTGAAACTGACAATAAGGCTGGTGAGAGAAGTCTGAAGTCAAGGGATCACAGGCTGAGAGGAGAATGCTCAGGAGAGCAGGGCGAGGTGATGTCTGGCCACTGCCCTCTAAGGAGTGTAACCGAGCAAGACTCTATGAGGCCTTCCCAGAATAGACCTCCACCCATGTCCCTGCCTGCCTCTTGTCTGTAGAAAAGCTTTAGTCAAAGAATAAATTTAATCAGGGAAGTGAGAAACTGCAGAAAGATTGGAAAACAGTCAAGCAAGCCAAAATAATAATAGTTTAGCCATTAAACAAAGTCAAGGACCTTTAGTTCCTCCTCAAGGGCTAGAGATAATATCCTGAGCCACGTCCTTTGAGCTGTTTTGCAGAGACTGAAACCCCCACCAGGTGGGAGAAGTTAACTGTCTGCTGCCTACAAGCACGTAGACCCCAGACTGGTTGGAACCAGAAGGTTGATGATGCTGACTCCCAATTACCTCACCACCAACCAATCAGAAGAATGTCCGTGAGCTGACCACGTCCTACTCCTTGAATACCGTAAGACTCCTCACTATGGCCTCCAGGGTGGGACACACAGTGTTGAGGGCATTAGCCCGCTGTGGCCCCCTCTGCCTGGCAAAGCAACAAAGCTATTCTTTTCTACTTCACCCAAAACTCTGTCTCCACATTTCTATTCAGCACTGGTGCACAGAGGCCAAATTTCGGCAACGGGAGGGGCAGAGGGAGAAGACAGGATTTACTCTGGAGGAACAAAGCCGCTAACTAGATGGAAAACAGATCACTAACTAGATGGAAAACAGATCGAGTGAGGACAGATTAGTGGAATTAGGGTGGTTGTGACTTCAGAAGAAAAGAAAAAGGGCACCCTGATGACTATCATCATGTACACGAATGACTTTTTATGAGAGGCTTTTGGAAAATTAAGTGAAAGCAGGAGAAATTCAGGAGGGCATTTGAGAAGGGAAGCCAGCCAAGAGGGAAGGGATAAGCCAGAGAATAAGGAGGCCTGGGTAGACCCTCTGGTCACAAACAAGTGAGGACTCTGTGGATAAATATCTAACCCTCCGCAGGCCTCAGTTTCCTCATCTGTAAGGTGTGAAGTCTGCAGCAAATGATTTCTAAGATTCTTCCCAGCTCAAGAGAATCTTTTTTTAAAATTTTTTAAACTTGTAATTGTTATTTTTTAAAAAATGTTTTCCTACAGCTTTGAGGGTTAATTGGTATAACAGCATATATTCACAGTGTACAATTTGATGAGTTTTTTAAAACTGAAGTATACTTTACAATGTTGTGTTAGTTTCAAGTGTACAGCAAGTGATTCAGTTATACATATATATTTTTATATTTTTTCAGATTCAGATTCAAGATAATCGTTTAATTAAAAATAACCTAAAAAATAAAAATAAAAAAACCTTCTCTCAAATGAGAAGGTTAATAAAGAGTATCAGGCTTCCCTGGTGGTGCAGTGGTTGAGAATCTGCCTGCCAATGCAGGGGACACGGGTTCGAGCCCTGGTCTGGGAAGATCCCACATGCCGCGGAGCAACTAGGCCCGTGAGCCACAACTACTGAGCCTGCACGTCTGGAGCCTGTGCTCCGCAACAAGAGAGGCCGCGACAGTGAGAGGCCCGCGCACCGCGATGAAGAGTGGCCCCCGCTTGCCGCAACTGGAGAAAGCCCTCGCACAGAAGCGAAGACCCAACACAGCCAAAAATAAATAAATAAAAATAAATTAAAAAAGAGTATCAAGTAGGTTGCAGAGGACTCTTCATTTTAAATTTCCTTATTAAAGGACAAATGTTTGACCCAATAGTTTCTTGAAGGTCCTCCCAACATTCTGGTTCTGGCCTGCCTTTTCACCCACTTGCCAGATCATCACTATATCAGTCACTGCTGGGATAGAGATGATACTTTCTAATCCATGGTCTGCTGGAGGAAATGATGCTTTTGAAAAGTGAATTACAAATCCTTGTGGGAGGGAAGAGTGTGCTATAGAAAAGTCATTAATAACTCAACTTAGAGCTCAGCTTCCCATCTGGGAACAGCAACCAGTTAATAATATACTTGCTGGCTGAGTATGATCTGGGCTCCAAGAGGCAGAGAAAGCACATTTTTCTATCTCCATGTCCTAAGTGAGGGATCTAAAGTTCAGAGAGGTCAAGAAGCCTGCTCCAGGTCACGTAGGCAGACTGAGAAGTCGCCCTTTCCTCAAGTATCTACTGAGTGCCTACTGCATTCTAGACATTGTGGGATACAGTGGGCGATGCCACCACGGTCCGTGCCTTGATAGAGTTTTCACTCTACTGGGGAGAGGGGTGACCAGCTGTGAACACACCAGCCAATGATGAAGATATATTCTGTAGCAAGAAATATGACATAAATAAAATGAGGGAATATGACAGAGTGTGACTGAGGGGCTACTTCTATGTAGCAAAGGGAAAAACAGCTCTTTGAAGAAGTGACATTTAACCAAGAACAGAATGACAAAAAGGACCCAGCCATGCAAAGGTCTGGGCAAGAGTCAGATCAAGTGAACAAGAGAAAAGGGTACCAGTTATATGATGGAGACAGCGAATATCAAACAGAATGTAGCTGGGCGAGGCAGCCAATGGACACGAGGGGCAGCTGGGAAGCTGGCTGCTGACTAATAAGGTCCTCTCTCTGCTGGGCTGTTGAGGTAGGTCAGCTGGTTTCACCCTTGTAATAGAAGCGAGGGGAGGGACACAGAAGCCACATCCATGCTGCACGGGCAGCTGCACCTACGAAGGAGGAGTTCGTGGTAGGAAGGCTGGGTACCACATTTTGCCATCCTCAAAGCTTGAAGTTGCATGCTTCTCCATGTGCCAACTTTAACTCTCGGCTTTCATCTCCCAGGGAAAGGTGCGTCAGCATGTTGGGGTTGTAGCCTCTGAGCCCATAAGCCACCTCTAAGTAACACAGAAGCAAGGTAGGAAGGGAAAAACAACATCCCACTGCGATCTCAGCCATATTTCTTCCACATGGCAAGTTTCATTTTGTTTAATTTAACAATAAACTCATTATATTAACTCAATTCAATAGAAGCAGCAGGGGGGATTTCTCCTAATTTAATCTTGGGCTTTGAGGAGCCTTGCTTGGCGCTGAAACAATGGCATGCAGAGAAATTAAAGGGCTTGAATCATATTGAAAAAATACCTTAGAGTTTCGGAGCGCAGCCTACCTGTAATTTAAGAACTAGTCAGCCCACTTCTTACTTTATCCAAAACATCATCTAGTCAGAGAGAGAATCTCTGCAAGCAAATCGTTCTCATGAATGATGCCTCTTTAGGATTTAAACTCTGAGAAGTGATCCTTTCATCCTTGGAGCTGATGTTCTAATTTGAAAAGGAGTTATTGGATGCACCCAGCAAGGGAATATAAATATCTTGTGCTTACCAATGTCACAAAATGGGTTTTCTGTAAGTCACTTGAAAATACAAGGACGTAACTATCTAACATTTATCATTGTGTGTCCATTATGAAAAATTATATAGCATACAGCCTTAAAAGAAAGTTGCTTCTGATGATTAGCCATTATAAGAAATAATGTCTACCCTTTAAAAAAAATCTTGAGGGATGGAAAAGACTATATAATCTGCTGATCTAGTGACTTGAAATCTGGAGATTCCAAATTCACACACACACACACACACACACACACACACACACACACAATGGCTAGAGACCTAACAATAGTTTTTGTCCCCAGCTGGCAAGAAGAATTAACAAACTCATTAATTAGGATCCCATTGGTGCTGGTATTGAATATATATGAAGGCAGGCCCACTCGAGGGTTCCAGCTGGGAGATGCAAACTTTTCAAATTCAAAGACAAACTAGATTTATCTTTGATGCCTTCATATGCTGAGTGTGGTCCTACTGACCATGTGGGCTTGTGTGTATCTGTGAGGCCCGTGAATATTTATTGAATCAGGCACGTTTTAAAGTTTATTTCATGTCCTTTCAACTGCAAAATGCAAAACAAGGTCACCATGGGAGTGGAGGAGAATAGAGCCAGCTTTGAGGAAGACTTTATCCTTATCCCAGATTGCTTTTAGAAGAAGAAAGAAATTGGCTGAAATGTGAGAAAAGGTACGGATAATAGTTCCAATTCACTCCAGCAGAGGCTACCAAGGCCTGGCCTCTGTCCCTGGTGGGAAGGAAATGAAACAGGGGAGCTGATGGGAGGAAGGCGCAGGCGTTGCCCTGGCTGCCACTTCCCCATCTCTCTCTGTCTCTGCCTCTCTCTCACACACACTCACTCTAAGGCTCTTTCAATCTCTCCAAAGATGAGAAATCTTTTTCTCGAGGTCAAAAACAAAAAAATGTTTTGGGTGGCGGTGGGAACCAAAATCCCAACATGGAGGCTCTGAAGCAACAGGGAATTCTCTCACAGGTTTCAGAACCCAGAGCGAAGAGAACTCACATGAGCTGAGGTTTAAACTCTGTAAAGCGAGAAAAATCCTTCTCACCCTGTCAGTTTACAAACAAGAAGGTCTTCCTAGGTTTAGGGCATTTTTTTTTTTCTATTATTTAAATTCCTTGTTATGCATTTGCTTTCTGTATTGACAGCACTTCTTGTTATGGGAAAGTGTAATTTGCCAGAAAGAAAGGCAGAGAGAGACAGAGAGAGGGAGGGAGGGGCAGGTAGGGTGGGGAGGGAGACAGAGACTAATACCAGAATCCAAACCACACAGCAAGGGGGCACGTCCTATTAAAGGATTCTTTATGCTTAAAATGGAGTCTTATTTTTCCCATCTAAAAATAAGCCTGTGACCTTTTGCATTCTCCAGACCATATGTATTTCTGCAGCATCCAGAGTCCCAAGGCACATTGGGCAGAGTGAGAGCTGAGGGCTGTCTGGTCCAGGTCCCCGGAGCTAAGAAGTACACCTGTCAGAGAAGCAGCAGCCAGAATCAAGAGAAAGAATCCACTGAGACCTGGGCGGGGGCACTCTGAACCCCACTTCCTCTGTCAGTTATTGATTAAACCTCTTATGCATACATACCTACTCCAGGAAAGCTGAACTTTAATTTTATGCCTCCTACAGAAAAGAGATGATACAAACTTGGGAGTAAATAACAGTAAGCATCATAAGAAGAAAAAATACCTGCACGCGTTCTCAGTGTCAGATTTTATTTTTAAGTCCAAAGAAATAAAAAAGAATGTCAAACCTCACTTATAATCAAAGAAATGCAAACCAAAATGTGTTACACTTTTTTAAACTTATCCAATTAGCAAAGATGAAAAAGAAAGATAATACCAATGTCGGTGAGGGTTTGTGCAAACAGACACTCTCATGTCTATTTAGAGTGGGAATATAAATTAGTAGAATTTTCTGAAGTTAAATTAGGTAACATGTTGAAAATGCCTTAAATGTGTAGATTCCAGTGCAGCAATCACACTTTTAGAAGTTAACTGTATCAGTCATATTCAGTAGGATGTTCATCCCAGCATTGTTTAGAATAGAAAACGGTTGGAAACAATCTGAGAGCCCAACAGTGTGACAACCGGTCACGTCAACTGTGTTATATGCATACAACGGACGTGATTAAGAGTCATACCTAGGGCAGTAGTGATGAATGAAATGGGAAAAAAATGTTCAGGAAATGTTGCTAACCAAAGGGGGGAAAAGTCTAAAAGGAAGCTATCTAGCTAGCTGTCCGTCTGTCTTTCTCCCTATCAATCTGTCTGTCTAATCTACCTACCTACCTACCTATCCATCCATCCATCCATCCATCCATCCATCATCCATCCATCCATCCATCATCCATCCATCCTGCTTACTGTGTGCTACCGAAACACTCCCAACAACCCCATGAAGTATGTACTATTATTGCCTTTTCACAGATAAAGAAACTGGTAAACGGGGAGTGGAAATTTAAACTCAGGTGGGGGCTGGTCTCAACCACACAAACTTTCTCTCTGACGTGAAAATGACTGTGCGTAAGTCTGGGTACATGTGTCCTTCCTTGGGAATACATCCACTCTAAAATGTCCATAGTCATCTCTGAGGGGTAGGCTCCAGATGATTTTTGGTTACTGTTTTGTGCTTCTCTGTGGCTTTCATGATCCCCACAATGAGCCGTGTATTTCCTTTGCAACTAAGAAAAAAATAAAATGAGCTCTTCTCTCAAGATAATACTCTGACTGTGATCATCTGACTCCTTGGGATTCAGGAGGATTCAAGAAGAGGCAGGAAGTAGCTGACAGACTACTTCCCAAATGGACTCTGGAGTCAGGCAGCCACTTACTGACCATGTGCCCCGGGAAGGGTCACTTAGCCCCCTAATGCAAAGCAAGAAATAAATGTGCAAAGGCCCCCCACGTATAATACTTGCGCAATCAATGCTGTTTCCCCTTTCTCTAGCCAGTCTTCTGGAACACACCAATCCCAGAAGTGGCATTCTCCAAGCTATGCCTAATACATAGTTTTCATTGTCTTCGGGAAGACCACGGACTCAAAATCAAAGGGAAATATTACATATTCTGCCTGAAGAATGCCTGATTATCAATGCCCATTAGATTTGACTGGCCTGTCCCTCCCCTCCCAAATTCCAGCCTTCTTTGAATTACAGTCCTCAGTCTTTTAAAGGTTATTCCTTTCTCTATTACAGTGGTCTTCCAACTAGGAAAGGTATACAACTGAAGTGTCACAAAAAGCTTTCCAAGAAGGACATGGACACATAGTTTTAAGGGAATTAACTTCCAGAATCTTCCTTTCTCTAAGATTCTGTCCTCAATTTGTCTGCATGCACCTGTGCTGAGGAGTTCATTCCAGCACACTCACCTGCCCCCTTACTCCTTCTACACCTCATTCTCCTACTTTGCAGCAGAAAGACATCACTCTCACCCATCGCAAATCTACTGGGCCACCCTGCCCAGAGCCACGAACAGCACTGGAGGGCCCCAGAAAGGACCAACTTGATATATGGGTTAGAAGTAAGCCTCCTGTCATCAAGGTGACTAATAAGGCCAAGATGGGTAGGGCTTTGGGTCTTTTGTAAAGAGGTAGACAGCCCAGCCCATTAGAGCCAAGAAAGTCAGTGAGGACTACTGATGGCTGTACAGCCTTCTCACAGTCAGGCCACAAGCTCAGAGTTCCCCAGCTGCACTCCTAAGTCTCAGTCTCTGTCTCTCTCAAATCTCTCTCTCTCTCTCAATCACTCTCTTTCTCTGACAAATACGTATTGAACAATTACTCCCTTAAAAAGAAAAAGTCAGGGCTTCCCTGGTGGCGCAGTGGTTGAGAATCTGCCTGCCAATGCAGGGGACACGGGTTCGAGCCCTGGTCTGGGAAGATCCCACATGCCGCGGAGCGTCTAGGCCCGTGAGCTACAATTACTGAGCCTGCGTGTCTGGAGCCTGTGCTCCGCAACAAGAGAGGCCGCGATAGTGAGAGGCCCGCGCACCACGATGAAGAGTGGCTCCCGCTCACCGCAACTGGAGAAAGCCCTCGCACAGAAACGAAGACCCAACACAGCAAGCAAGCAATCAATCAATCAATCAATCAATCAATCAATAGATAGATAGATAGATAAATAAATAAATAAATAAATTCATTAAAAAAATTAAAAGAAGAAAAAGTCAAAGTAAGGACCTACTATATAGCCCAGGGAACTCTACTCAATACTCTGTAATAACCTTCATGGGGAAAAGAATCTGAAAAAGAGTGGGTATATGTATATGCATAACTGAATCACTTTGCTGAATATGTATAACTGAATCACTTTGCTGTAGAGCAGAAAGTAACACACATTGTAAATCAACTATACTCCAATAAAAATTAGTTTTTAAAAAATCAAAAAAACCCTGTCCTCACAGAGCTACATTTTAGTCAAATTCAATCTGAATTCAGAAGTGATATGGTTGTCACAGGGATGCATATTAACATATCGAAAAACATGTTCATTGAAAAATGAAGTCGGACTTTTTCTGACACAAAATAAATCTGCCTTGGCTGGCTGATTGAATAATGAGGACAGATAATTAGGGCATATTATCTATGCACTGAATGAACTAAATCTGCAGATCCAAGGTTTGAGGAATATGTATTTATAGAATGTGATAAAAGCATTTTTTCCCGTAACTATATAAAAATATTGTTTGGCAGGCCAAGGTTTATTAAAATTAGCAACATTTCTAAATTACCAACACTTTCTAAGTAGATCAAGTTAAGCAGCATGTCACTAAGTGAAAGAGTAATTATTTAAGGAATATACATTTTACCCATTTAATGTCTTGGTAATATAGCCTTTCTGATACACATTTTTTGGTATACACTGAGAAAGTTGAATGGTTAACAAATGCTTTTGGAAGTCAGGTGCCCACTAATTCTTTGCTTTTCACAAAATCAAACAAGACCTCACCAACTGAGAGATGACTAAATATCACTGCTGGTGGTGGTTTGTTTTGGGCTAATTCAGAACTTAAAGATAGAAATGATATTGTTCTAACAGAACTCCACTGTCCCATCACGTAATATGTAGACAATGTTTCTCACCACTTACATCATAAAAACTAAAACTAGGAGAAGAACTGATGTTGAACCTTTAAGCAATAAATAATATTCATCCATGGGTTAAACTAATTGGAAGTAAAGCCTCATCCATCTCATTAAGAAACGCGTTTCCAATAAATCTTTACTCCTTGTGTTTAATAGCTATCAAAATGTTTAATACACTTATGTTGCTTTAATCAACTTGGTACTAAAAATCATTGTAATAGTCAATTTAGAAGACTATTACTTAGAGCCTTTGATCACAGAACTTCTAAAATTTATTTTTACACATTTTTATTGCAAAGGATTATGATAGCAGTATCAATAAAAGACTTTTAAACATAAAAATATGTAACAGGATAAAATTTCACAGGGGAAATATAATAGAAATACAAGTTTTTAAAAAGATGTAACATTTTTGACTGTTAAAGAACAGCTTATTCATGTATTCACTCAAAACATTTGGATTTCACTGAATGCATTTTCAAAGGCGATCAAAGTTTTATTGAAAAAACACCAATATTTATAATTTGCCAGCAATTATATCCTCTTCAACTATTTACACTTATGATGAAAAAATTTTAATGGTAAATTTTAGAAAGGCATATAAAAATCTCAAAGTTCTTTTTTAGGGGGTAAACAAGTGAAAAACAAGTGAAATTCAGTCTACTACATCTCATGGCTATCCTTTTTCCTCTATGAGACCCAAGAGAATGACGTTTATTTTATTGGGTTTAAGGGGCTAAAGAAAATACTTGATTTAGTCCTCTCAGGAGATCTGGCCTCACCCCACCTGCTGCCACAGGCCAGGTGTTGATTGGCTCTCCCGTGAAGCAGGTGCTCAGAGCACATAAACAGGAAGAAGCATAGGGCAGCTCTGAGGCCAAGGGTGATGTCTGACATTGGGTAGCTCCTTGATGGTGGAATAGATCTGACTCATAGAAGGAAAGAAAAACTAAGTTTCCCATCTGTGACTTAAAGCAATAGTCAAGTAATTTATATTTATCATTTGTGGGAATAGAAGAAATCCTATGGAAAAAAATTAGCACGCAGATGGAATTCTCTTTTGCTCATATCTATTTACCACCTTTTAATGCTTTATCCTTGACTTCGTTAGGCCAAAATTCCACAACTAAGTACACTATGTTATTTAGAAAGTTGCATGCATTCACGTACAATCAAACAATAAAAAAGACGTGGCAATAAATGACATAGAAGAATTAGCGGGAGGCACACACTGCCTTTCCTCCTCTCTGCCAACTCAGGCCAGGGGCAACTTCAGAAATAGGAAGTTACCCACTCAACACAGTTAGAGAGAGAGACAGGGGGTGTGAGAACCAGGTCCTATCACTCACCATCTTAGCCATCAGAGCCTTGGTTTCCCTATCTATAAACTGGAGTTCAAAAGCACACCTTGTCTACTACTTCGCGTAACTTCTCTGAGTAGCAAATTTAAAGTACGAATCCAAATGAACAGTATACACCATGACTGATTCATCATTTTGAGTCTTAAATGCCTTTCTATGCCAACATCTTTGGAAGAAGAACCTTAACTCAGTGTTCTCCATTCCATTCTCTGTCCTGCTGTCACCTCATTCCCAATAAAGCAGTCCATTTGGATGGAAGGTGGATACAGAGAGTTGTCACTGACGTCATAAACATAGACAAAAAATTTACTATAGGGAAAATTCACACTGCAATGAAAAGCTAAGGCTTGCTGCCCTCGTTTCACTACAATGAAAGAAACAGCCACGGCTACGGGCACAGTCCTCTTCTTAAACAAGCATGGTTTGTGTAGATGGGTACACCAAGATAAAAGATGTCTCTACCTTGATTCATCGTTATGACACAGAAAAGAAAAACTGGCAAATTAATTTCCACTTACAAGGTCAAGACTAATCACCGATTTCAAGTCAGATGGATTGTCTTAATAAAGCTGTTAACAACAATGAGAAACGGAAACATCTGATTTGTCCTATGTTTTGATCTCACCCATCTTCAACTGCAATCCAGGAGCCAAGATCACTTAACACTTTCTTTAACTGATTTCCGTACATAATGCCAACGCTCTCTCTTGAGGTAAAACATTATAAGTCCTGACATTATTAACTCGGACAATTGGCACATAAAATGATCCTAATTCATTAATTTGGTAATTGACATTCATTGCTTTGGACATGGACTTCAACACTGACAGTCTAGGGTTTATTGGTAGGAAATAAAGACCAAAATAGAGCACGTAACTGTGCAGATCTGGCTGCAGCTTGGAAAAAAAAAAATCAGGGTTTAAAATTCTCTGAACATGAAAATGAAAAACACAGCTAATAAATAGTTGTGTCGCCTTTTAGTCTTTGCCCCCAACTGCACTGCTTCATTTTTAACATATGTTTAACTGCTTTTTTTTTTTATTAAACTCATATTTAGGCAGAGAGGAACAAGCTTACCACATATGCTTTGGGTTATATCCTAACTATTCCCTGTCAGATGGTGAGTTAAAATGAAAAGACGCTGGGAGAGAAGAATTAAATTTAAATCTAGCTTATGAAAATCCCTAGCTTTGGGGAGGAAGAGCCTATGCTTGAAAACATTTGGGACAATTTCTGTTGAGAATTTTTCAAGGCACAATAGAACCTGAATCTAATAGTATCATGGAGAGGTTCTGTTTCAAGTAGAGTCATCTTGAGCCCCATTGAAAAGGTCCTTGAAGTACTGAAATTATCCCTTTAAGTGCCCATCTGTAAGAATGGTACACACCCTAGACCATATTCCTGGCTTATAAGGTTCTGGTGAAAATTAGTGACCTGGTAGTATCAGGACCTAGTTGCAAGTGGGTGCTGTAAACAAAAAGAACGGTCCATGACTTTTCAGAGCTGGGAAGTGAGGACTGTTGGCTGGGAGCACCCAAATGAATTGACTCCTTGAGATGCTTCCTTCCCATTGTGCTTACATCGTGAGCCTGGTCCCTCAGTTCTGTTTTGCTATTATTCCAAGACCCTGACTTAGATTCCATTCATCTTCTTGATTAAGTCAAGCACCTCCACCCCATCATGTCACTTCAACACTCTTTAAGGCTTGTATGATGATTCCCACGAGTCTGATGAAGGTCAAGTGACAAGTCAAAGGTCATGCAGGCAAGGAAGGGGCAGAGCTGGGGACTGAATGCAGATCTTCTGATTTCCAAATCCAGCATTTCTTCCTCCTTCCTCATTCCACTGCACACACATCTGGCTTCTTATCCGTTCCTTCCTATCTCCATTTCCTATTTCTTTCCTTCTCCTCCCACTATCTAGATCTTTCACATTCTTATTCTTTTTTTTTTTTAAGAGTTTTTTTACGTGGACTATTTTTAAAGTGTTTATTGAATTTGTTACAATATTGCTTGTGTTTTATATTTTGGTTTTTTGGCTGCAAGGCATGTGGGATCTTAGCTCCCTGACCAGGGATTGAACCTTTACCCCCTGCATTGGAAGGTGAAGTCTTAACCATTGGACCTCCAGGGAAGTCCCGACACATTCTTATTCTTTATAAGCATCCATTATCTCATTACTCAATCTGTTTCTCTCCCTTTGTACAGGTATTAAAGTTCCAGAATTCTAAGAGAAAGATGGAAATTTGAAAAGAAATTCTAATAATAACGATATCCCAAAACTAATGGTGTCAAGACGAATAAAATAATAAAACATTTTGCATTTGTTATTTGTTTTTAAACATATAAATCTTTTCTACTTTAAGTGTGTTAGACTAGTGGTTTCAAATAGAAACTATAACCTAAAGAAGAAACAGAAGTGACATTCCGTTCTATTTTCTCAAGGGAGATATTGGGAAAATACTCTTATTGAAAGTGTATCTGCAAAATCTTTCCCATACACACCCAAAAAAAAGGTTTTTAAAATGTATTAGCTACTTGACACATAAAGGAGATTGAATTACTCCAGCCATTGCTGGGTACCTGGCATTTACTAAGGTCACTTGAGCTATTCTGATTTATGAGAGTTTAACCCCGAGCAGGGTAGGTTTAACCAAGCTCGCTGCAAGTACCCACTTAAGGATTCTTTCAGCAAACAAGAGGAAACATTCTTCAGCTAGAGTTCATGCCTTCCCAGGAATGATGCATTAACTTCCAGAGAATGTGCCCTCTGTTTTCTCCACAGCTTACCTCAATTTACATCTCTATCAAAGCCAACAGAAAAGCTAGATCACCTGGTCCAGCCAACTGTATGGAAAGCACGGGTATGCAGTCCAAGCTTCTCAGTGGTGTAGAGCTTCTGATCCCCAGTAGACGATTATAGAAAACATGACTGTGATGTGCCACCTCCACCATACTTTTTGTGAGCCTCTGTGCCTCAGTTTCCCTACCTCTGAAATGGACATAATAACAGCATTTATCTCACAGGATCGTTTGGAGGATTTAATGAATTCATTCAAGTGCGGCACTTAGAACATGTGCTAGATGATGGTATTAATTACCCCATGCATTTAGCAGATGTTAATGCTTTCTCCATTTATTCCTACAGGACACCCACACTGGTATAAGGATTTCTGCTGACAACCTTCCTCCCCACTCTGAATCCCAATACTAAAATACTAACTTGTCCTGCTGCCGTATTCCCTTTCAATCCTACCCTTAACTAGCTAAGATTCAGCGCCAATGTGATAACCAGACAAAGGAATTTGTAAGCCACCTTATGTATTTTCTCTCCCAGGTAAAGGAATGCTGTAATGCAAATGAAATTTACATGTCTCAGGAAGATCCTTAAGTAACTGCTTTAATGGAAATTTCAGGTAAGCCAGAAAATGTTTTTTGACGAGATACCACTTCTCAAGTACTTGGCAAAAACGATTTCACTACACCGGATAGTCACCTAACATCCTGATTAGTTGGCTCCAAATTTTAATCACCCTCACGGGCCAGTAGTAGCTTGGGATGACAAACTTCTCTGAAATCTTTCTGGGGACACGTCTTCAATTTAGAGCACTGGGCACCAAACTATGAACCAAGGAAACTGCATTCTCTTTCCAGGGCCACTGTTTACTCACCGAGTTGTGTTGGACAAGTCACTTTACTTTTGCAAGCCTCAATTTTCTCATCTGTATCATGGGAACAATAATATGTACTCACAGTACTACATAGCCTGAGAGCCAAATCCGCCCTGCCACCTCTTTTTATAAATAAAGTTTTATTGGCTCACGGTCATGCCCATTTGTTTAGGAACTGCCTAGGGCTGCTTTCCTGTGCTATTACAGCAGAACTGAGTAGTTGTGACAGAGATCACACAGTCTGCAAAGCCAAACATGTTTAACCACCTGACTCTTTACAGAAAAAGTGTGCCGACTCCTTCTCTGGAAGACTGCTGTGAGAAACCAATGAAATGACTGATCTGGAAGTGCTTTGTAAACTGCGATATTTATGTAAAATGTAAATCTATATTACTGCCTTTTCAAAGTTTATAGGCAATTACTGTGCCACTCACCCCGTGGCTGCATTCTTCCAAGCTAAGCAATCCCAACCACCTCGAGTCTTTTTCCTATTAGGTCAGGTTTAAATTTCTTTCACTGCCTTTGTTGCTGGGTGGGGTATTTTTGGACTTGCTCCAGTTTCTCCTGTTCATTTTTCTTTTAAATTTTAATTAATGTATAGCATACTGGAAAGGTTATTATCTGGTTCTCGAGTGAAATCCAAGTTAATACAGCCAAGAACTGGGTTGGCTTTTTAAATAACAGCTCTGTAATGAAGCACTCTTGGTCAAGTAGAAAGAGCACAGTTTAAAACCAGGTAAGTCATTTACAAACTGTGAACACTTGAGCAGATGATTTAACCTCTCTCAACCTTAGCTTCCACATCTAGAAAATGAGAGGAGAAATTATATGGAGCTTAGAGAGTTACTGTAGAGATTATAACAACGTATTTGTAAATGAACTGACTTATACAGAATGCCTGGCACATAGTAGGTTCTAGGACAGGCTATGAATGCCCTTCTCACATCCCTGACCTCTCTGCCGCAAAAATGCTCAGACAATTTTAAATTTGTGAGTCCATTTATTGGACAGCAGAATCCTGCCTTACATTTGTCCCTACTGAACTTCAACTTGCTTTTGATTTATTGAGGTCACTTTGACTTCTTTTCCTGTCTTCTGAGGAGTTAGAATTTATGCCTTTCTGCATTTGTATTCTGTGGACCTTATTTCCAAAGGATGAAGGAACAAGAGAAAACACAGGTTAACTAGGGTTATAAGGCTAGCTGTCTAAGGCAAAATTAAGTGTAGATTTGGTCCAATTATTCAAAACCCAAAACAGCAAACTAGTTTGGCTGTAACTATCTAAGGCTTAAGAAGCGAAATATGTTTTCCTCTCAATTTTTCACTTCACACTAACACAGACCAGACCAAAGGGGTAGAAAAGACAAATGGGTGGTCAAAATGAACAGCATGATTGGGGGCAGTGGAGGGGGCGGGAATGAATGTGAAACATGTGACTTTTCTCCCCAGAAAGGTCTCACCAGTTTTTAAATGCTGCTGCCTTTCCAAGGTTTGTTTTGGGATTGTTTTAATCTGAGACATTTTATCTACTAAAAGCTTAATTTTTATGCTCCATTTTCTGCATTTTCCTCTAGCATCTTCGATTCTCTGCATTTACAGCAAGCACCAGATCTCCCCCACTAGCCTGGAGCTTGTTAAACTACCGCAAAATAAGATATAAGCACCTCATTAATTACCATCATCAAGAGAATTAGTTTGCCTATCGATAAATATTAAAGTTGCAAATTCCATCTCTAAAGAATGTATTTGCCATGCCCAGGTACTGGATGCCTTCCCGCCTGAGACAGATCTCAATCACAGAAGGCAAGGAAAGCCCTGGCGGCAGATTCTATTTTAATCCGAGGATTTGAGGAGGGGACTTGCCTGCCAACTAAGGATTAGTTTTTTTCCTTGGAGTCTTGCGAGTTTGAAAACCAGCTAAAAACGCCTATGAAAATGTAAAATGCCTAAATCAGCATTGTGGGAGTCATTTTAAATGTGTTGACAGAGCCGCTCTTATAAATTGACATTAATGCAAAATTTTTTAAGTAAAGAAAAATTAATTATGTTGAAATGCACAGAAAAATGTTTGGAAGAAAGGCTTTTTGCTCAACGGCAATTCCGAATTTTCTAATACCAACAATAATGATTACACTAGTTAGTGAGTATTGAATAGCTATTAGGTACAAGACACGATAGTGAGGACTTCACCTGCTCCCCTGTTGCCCCCCCAACTCTAGGAGGCCCGTGCTATTATTATCCCCATTTTACTGACCAGAAAACTGAGGCTTAAAGAGGTTAAAAAACTTGCCACAGATCACAAATCTCAGCTTTTTAAAATCAGCCACATACATGGGAAGATACTGAACAATTCTGAGAACATGCTCCAAATGACACAAAATAATTATACGCTTGTAACAGAGCCATTGCAGTCTTAGGCTGCATTATTTGAATTAAAGGGTCCAGGACAAAGGAGATGATGTTTTGCCTGACTCCTAAGACCTCAGCATCCATCTGGGTGTCTGTGTTCAATAGCATGAACACAGTTACACGGGATATGGATAAACCTGGGGGAGAGGGGCAGAGATGGTGAGGAGACTTGAGTCAAGACACCTGAGAAATGACTGCAGGAACCAGCAGTGGTCGCCTGGACGAAGAAGAGGACCAGGCTTAGCGAGAGGTCACCGTGTCATAAGTAAGAGCACTGACCTGGTTTCCAGTCTCACCTTTCTCTCTTACTAGCAGCACAGAGTGGAGTAAGTTGCTCAAGCTCTCTAGGTCTCAGCCTTCTCGTCTCTAAGATGGCACGAATAGGGCACTTAAACTCAGAGGGTTCTTGAGAGAATCAGATGAGATTATATGAGTAATATATAAGTAATCAGCAAAATCACTGCAGGAAACTGGGTTCCCAGAGTGAATAGGTGGCATGCCAGCAAAGGCTTCCATAGTCCCAAAGATGTGGGAAATGTCAACTTAAAGAATATTAAGAAGCAAGGTGTTTACTCTAGGCATTGTGGCTCTCCAAGAAGAGGTAAAAGGATGTAACAATTCTCAGACATGTTTGATTAGAACCATTTTTAAAGAACATTCCCTAGAAAGAGTGTGTTCTGCAGAGCAAGCTCTGGGTCCCATGACTACAGAAGAGCCTACACATCAGAAGGTATGCCTATCATCATCTGATGTCGAGAAACCACACTCCCGGGAGTCTGCCCAGAGGTTTTGGGACCCATAAGAGGGAAAGAAGAGCAAAGTGTGACAAATTTGGGGGCAGGATGAAACACAGGGAATGTGCCTGGTGGCCCAGGACATAAGTCAAGAAGTGGCTCATTCCAAGGAAACTGGTGAAGCAGTCCCCAGGTAAAAGATCTTTTTTAAAGTAAAATGGCCCAGATAAACCTGAGATTCATTAAATGAGACCTGAAAATAAGGTTGCCCCATATAGACTCATCCAAATACATATGAATGAATACAGAAATGAATGAACACTTTTATTTCAAGATTATCCCCTCTCTTTTAAAGCATATAAAAAAATCACACCATTACTATTACCATTGATTATCACTACTGATAAAATTATAAACAGCATCAAAAAGTGTATCAGTGGAGCCTTTCTTTCCCTAGTTGAGTAGATCACATACATGGGATCCTTTTGACTCCTGTGGCTTTATTTGTTGGCCTAACCTCAAGGGCTCTGTTGGAATGTGTTACACACAAACAAGTTCCAAACGAGAGAGATGTGACAGAATCCAGGACAGGCTTTGTGTAGACATGGATTTTCACATACTTATTCAAAATATTTGCTGTCAATGGTACTTGGTTAAAGTGATTGTTACGTACAGCATGGCTAACTTTTTTATGTAAATGAAATGCAAATGTATGCAATGTTATCTTTAATGCAGATGTAGCAGAAAGTATTAAGATATGCTGAGAGCCTAATTAGGTCCTACATCAAAAACTATACATAAACTTGACTCCAATGTCTCAAGAACACAAATTGAGTCCAGAAATCCCAGTTTGCAAGCTTAAAAAAAAGATGTACATATATATTTTAAACCACAGTTCTTTTTCTTCTCCCTTTTCTAAGACTGAGCACTTAAAAGTATGATCTTAGAGAGATTTCAGCTTGGGAGAGGGGGTGTGGAGTGGGTGGGAAATGAGTAAGCTTCTTTCTAGCAAAAACCAGGAACCAGAAAATCAACGGCAACCCCCCCCCCCAAAAAAAGGCAAAACAAAGCTGTCTTGTGCTTTCCGTCTCCGTATTAAAAATGATGACTTGCCAGAAAAGCATATTTTTGCATTTATTTCCATTTCTAACCTTCCCAGAGACAAACACATGTGCATTCCTTCCTAATTGCTGGTATAGTAAAACCTTATGAATTTCAGCTCCACTCATTCTCCATGTTGAGCATTCCCACAGGGGTGGGGCAGAAGCTGACCTTTTACCTATGGGGTGAGAGGGTTGGTAAAGCAAAGAAACATCCTGACAAGTACTGAAGCTCGCACACTCAACTATGTCAGGGAATAAGCCCTTCTCAAGCCTTTTAGAAACATTGTTGTTACAGAAAATTGTAAAACTATTCAACTTCCTTTTCTATTTAGTGTAATAGATTCCCCCACCCCAAAAAAAACTCTCCTACATAATACTTTGTTAGCCCATTATAATTCACTATGCATAGTAGAAAAGTGATAAAATTCAATGCCTTTATAATTGTCTCTAATCCAGGCTGGTCACTAACTTGGAGGGGCCCCATCTTCTGATTCCTCAGCCAAGTGCGGTGGGCTTAAAGTCACATGTTCCTGGGGCCTCCGTTTCATTCTGACTGTAACTTGTTCTAAGTAGTCCGATGGCTCAGAGGCCACAAGCATCAGGGGGCTTATTCTCTCTTTTATTTTAAAGGGCTTTTCTCTTCCCATTAACATTCCAGGATTGCTTTAGGAATCAAAAGAGGGGAAAAGAGATGCTAAAAGAGTTTGAAAAAAGTACTGAAAGTACTTCATAAATGTAAGACGTCACAGGTCTTCAAATTGTGAGCGTGTGTGTGTGTAGTGAAGAAAACATATACCATACATCACTTGTATACACATATATGCATTTGCATTCGCGTTTACTCGTCTTCATGCATATGTATACTGGGCTCATATTGTATATGTATAGGTACACATGTGCATACCTATACGTACCTATGGGTAAGTACAGATGTATATATGAATATACCGACCTCAGAGTAAAGACACATTGATAATGCATATGAGCATATATGTATATGATGACATACTGATACAGATTTACTCATTATATATGTGTATGCTCACTAGTATGTGTATATGCCTTATGTGCCAATTCACACATTACATGTGCATGTATCTGAGCTGGTTAGCCTCTGCCCTTGGCAATAGAGGGACCTGAAATGGCCCAGGACTAAATCTAGACCTCTGTGCCCAGGCAGAAGGGCTTAAAGCAAGCAGAGCTTATCCAGCTCTATTCCCCTCTGAGTTTTCTTCCATCTTATCTAATACACCCTCTGAAAGGAAAGATCTTTTTTACTTCTGCTAAGATCCCCAAATGCTCTTAACATCTCCAAAGCTCTCTAATACAAAAGGACCCAGTTGCTGCGAGGCACAAGAATTGCACGGGCTTCACTGCTCCACGGAACATGCCCAGCGGAATACATAACACACGGCTCCAGCAGGGCTCTTCTGAAATGGATACTGCCAGCATCACTCGCCCCAAATTCCTAACACTGTCATGATAACCCCATTTGTTCTCAGGCTGTGCTTCTCACATTTTAAAGGAACAGAATTTTCCCCATGTCCGTCCTTCATCGTGCTCTTTCCTTAAAGAGGAAAGATGTCTTCCCCTGGGTTCCTCCTCCATTTTGTGGAGCAATTCCTGGTCGCTGTTTGTCAGTCAGTTATCAAGTATGTAGTGAACACTACTGTCCTAACAATCTGTGAGATTTCAAGAGACAAGATAAGAGGCCAATGGAAGGTTCAGTCTTAGGGTGGAATAGTTTGGTTCAAATGATAACCGTTATCTACGTGCAGAAGACACAGAGGCTGTTCTGGGATGAGTGGTGGGAGGAGCTGGAAACTGAGCAATCGCAACCGTCCCGCCCCACTCGCATCTTTTCCAGAGCTAGTCTCAAAAGAACAAACCATTCTTGCTACTTCAATCCCTCACAATCCCCTCCTTAACTCCGTGCATCTTGCTTCACTGCTTCTCCACTCCATTGATGATGGTCTACCCTCTCCATGAGGTTCCCAGTGGCGTCCTCTCCAGTAGTCTATCACCCCATGCCTTCAGCCCCTCCTCACACCTCCATAGCACAGCACCCTCCAGGTTCCCCTCTCACTTCTCAAACATCTCCTGCTGATTCCTGCTCAGCTCCCAGTACACCCCCAGAGCCAACTTCCTGACCTCTGACCTCCCCTCCTTTCCCTGGGTCCTTCACCACCTCTCTGATGGCTTTAACCATCAGAGGAATGGCTAACTTCTCTCAGGCGCTCCAGATCCACATTTCCAAGCATCAGCTGGACACCACCACAGAACGTCCCTCTGTAAAGTATCCGTGAAACCAGCTCTGAACGCTGCCCCTTCCTTCCAAATCCCTTTGGGGCCACCACTCCCCGAGGTGTGCAAGTGTGAAACGCCTCATAAAGTCTTTTTGGTTCTCTCCTCTTTTGGCTCCCACATTAGGTCAGCTTGCAAGTATCTCCTCCATGGATCTCCTCTCATGGGTCACTTACATTCCATCCTCTCTCCCACCATTCACATTCAAACCTTCCCACCTGAGGCCACGATGAAAGAGCCCTTTGTCTCAGAAGTGAGCATTGTACCAGTGGGAAGCACACATGCCCTGGACAAAGATGAGCCAGGATCCTCATTCCAATTTGCTGCCCCTTCGTGAACTGGCTTCAAACACTGTCTCAATTCTTTCAGGCTCAATTATCCCATCTCTAAAATATGAACGAGGCTCCTTTCTTTTGGTTTACTGAAAATAACGATGCCTGGCTACCACCACCAAGGTCTCCCTCCTCCAAACTGGATATTCCCCAAACCTTCACCCTTAGAGCTTCTGATTCACAATGTCAACAACAGTCCCCTCAAATCTTCATTTTGAAAAGTTTCTCAGGGCGTCTTCGTGCACAATTAGATTTTGCAGACTCTGTTCTAATCCATCATAGACTGTGGAGCCAGAATTAACTTCCTAAAGCATAACTCAAGTCATATTATTCTCAAGCTAAGAAACCTTCAAGGGTTCTCTATAATTTTCTGAGGACATTTTTGCACTGCCCCCCCATCTTCTCTACCTCCCCAATGGTAACTGATCCTTGGGCCAAATTAGGTTATTTCTTGTTCCCTATCCATCATGATGAACTTAGTTCTAAGTATAGAAACCCAGTTGACAGTGGCCTAAACAAATAAGCATTTATTTTTCTTCACATGATGAAGTCTAGAGGCAGAAGGCTTTGTACTTTGTGTCAGAGGGCGCACGAGGTCAGGGCTCCAGGCCATAGGTGGTAATCCCCTCAAGGAAAAGAGATGACAGCCGCAGCTTCAAGCATCAAGTCCACACTCATGGTCCAAAGCAGGAAGCAGGAAAGGCCTGCACAGGCAGACTCCTCAAGGGTCGCCCTCTCTTGCCTCACTGGCCATAACTGAGTCACACGATTGCAAAAGAGGCTGCAAAGGTGACTGCTATTGTATAGCCTCGATTGCAGGGGACTGGCAAGGGAGAAGGAGCTTTGTGAATGGCTTTGAGTAGCCAATCATTAGAGTTCCCTAAATGCACTCCAGATGTCACTGCCTTAACTCAAAACAACATCCTTCTTGAACCTGTCTACTTAAATAGTTATAGCGAGGGACTTCCCTGGTGGCGCAGTGGTTAAGACTCCGAGCTCCCAATACAGGGGAGCTGGGTTTGATCCCTGGTCAGGGAACTAGATTCCACATGCGCGCCGCAACTAAGAGTTCACATGCCACAACTCAGGAGCCTGCCTGCCACAACTAAGGAGCCCATGTGCTACAACCAAGACCCGGTGCAACCAAATAAATAAATATTTAAAAAAATATTTATAGCGAATATTTGGTAAGCCCTTGCTCTAGGCTAGCCAGTGCTTCAAAGGCTTTAAAGGTATTAGCTCTTAATTTTCACAGTAACCTTAAGATAAGACTATTATTATACCGAGCTCACAGGTGAGGAAACTGAAGCAGAGAGGCATCTAAAGCAGGCAGGCTGACTCCAGATCCTGCACTCCTAGCTGCCTTGCAAGGAACAGCTTAAGGACAACCTTCTCCATCAAGAGTATCTTGCATGCAATCCCCCTGACTGGAGGCACTCTTTCCCTCCTTAAACCCTCAAATGTACTTCTCCTATGGCTAAGGCAATGCCATCATCCAAAGCAGGGCACGTTTGAGAGCGAATGGAAGCACAAGTAACAATTACACCAGGAAGTCATACTGTTCTGGGCAAACCAGGATACGCAAACGTCTCCCCTGGGGTTTTAACCTCCAGCAGGGTGCCTGTGAACTTGCTACCACACATCTTACTTGCACAGTGAGGTTGTGTGGGCAGGGACTAGGTGTGAATGGTGGGTGCATCCCCCTGGTACGCTTCATGTGATGCTCTTCTCAGAGTAAGTGCCTTGGTCGATTAACCATGTGCTGACTTGAGGGAACCTTGGAACGTGGGCAGGATTTGCTTAGACAAAGGACCATAGGCTGGCAGCTGTGAGGAGTGGGTGAGGTACAAGCTCTATAATCAGATCGCCTGTATTCAAATACCATGTCAACCACTTGCGGGATCTAAGACTTGGGACAACTTACTTCAGCAGTTTGTTGCCTCAGTTTCCCTTTCTGTAAAATCATGATAACAAAGGCACTTACCCTATAGGGTGGTTGGAACAATTGCGTGAGCTAACGCATGTAAAATGCCTGACACGAAAACACTAAAAATTTTGGCAACCATTAATTAACACACACATCAATTAATCTGTGTGAACAAATGTATTTCAGTAGAAATGTGAGTGGCAATTGCGTCATGTGCTAAGATACTGCAAGAAGAAGATAAGTTTTGATGGGCTCTGTGGCCACTGGGCTTGACCTGAAGGGCAATACCATTTTCCCAATGCTTTGAAGAGCTCAAATTTTGGAGCGCCATCTTCGTTTTCATGCCAGTATGGTGCCCACACAGACACATCGTGTTGATGTGACATCTGCTATAGACTCAGCAAAACATAAACACACAATACACTTAAGGCACTGTATTTCACAAGGCCTTAAAAATGAACTGAATGAAAGCCACAATGAAATTGATGGGTGCAGCACTAAAACCTGGTACATGGAGTCATGTTCAGAGCCCTGCCTTGATAAGTAAAACAGCTTCCTGGAATTTTGTGTTTTCTTATTTCAAAGCTGGGTCATAACTATGAACCCTAAGATACACCATGGCAAAGATCATTCAGGTTTAAGCAAAATGGTTAACTGAAAATTAACTGGTTAATTCCATCCTAAGTAATATTTGTGGTTCGGCTGTCTAGACAAGGGTAGGAGAAAACGGTGGGCTGAACATAAGCCCAAGTTTGCAGTTTGTCTTTGGCTCCTCAGGGAAGAGATGCAGGAAGGCAGAAGCACTCCTGGTGGTAACCAGTGCTTCAGAAATGACCGAACCTGATGCTCAACTTCTGCAGGGCTACGAAGAAATGGGACGACCTCGTGATCACTGTGAACCTTTGAGATGGCAAACCTGCTGTTGGTGGTTCTACACTGTTTCAGTTAAGGGCTTTTTTTTTTTAATCTAAAAAAACTTGCTTGGAATGAGCAAACAGTAAAACAAACAATCTATAAAAGATGCAACTTTATCATGATCACACACCCAACTTCTTCCCCTTCAAGACTGTACATGGGGGGGCTTCCCTGGTGGCGCAGTGGTTGAGAGTCTGCCTGCCAATGCAGGGGACACGGGTTCGAGCCCTGGTCTGGGAGGATCCCACATGCCGCGGAGCAACTGGGCCTGTGAGCCACAACTACTGAGCCTGCGCGTCTGGAGCCTGTGCTCCGCAACAAGAGAGGCCGCGACAGTGAGAGGCCCGCGCACCGCGATGAAGAGTGGCCCCCGCTCGCCACAGCTAGAGAAAGCCCTCGCACAGAAACGAAGACCCAACACAGCCACAAATTAATTAATTAATTAAAAAAAAAAAAAAAAAAAAGACTGTACATGGGAGGGGAGATCTCACCACACTTGTCATCTTCATCAGTACATAACACCCAGTGGCTCAAGAAGAAAACAAAAGTAGCCAATGTGAATACACTGATGTATAACATCACGGTGCTCTCCTACCCACGTTCAGTTCAAGGCCCAGTTACACTGCACTGGGGGCCCATTAAATTAGTCTCTAAAGAGTTTATGGGGAAAAACAGATGAGGAATGAGAAAGAAAATTGATTGTGTGCATCCGTGGCACTGCACAAGGTTCATAACATCCTCCTGATCATTTAATATGCACAACCCCTACAGAGGGAAGCAGTAATCCCACGTGTTGGGATTCCCAACTGAGGACACCAGCCTAGCAGGGGCACAAGCAAAATTTGGGGGAAAATAACTTTATATTCTGAAAGAATTATTCAAGTGGCAATCATCTTGGGAAAAGGCAGAAATTTGCTCAATCTCCTGATACTTTCCGGTTTAACTTTTTGTTTTTGTTTTTCGGTATTTGGTTCTTTTTGCATTCCATGTTTTCAAATTAGTGCCTTTTTTCACGTTTAAGATCTCCCAAGTCTCGGTCCAGGCCCAGGTCACACGTCTCATGATTTGAGGAGCCAGAACTCAGACTCGAGCCTCTGTGATGCCAAAGCCCCGTCGTGTACAAAATGACGAGCCCACGTCAGGCTGTGGGTACTCCAGAACGTTCTAACCATTTCCTCAGCATGGCACCGCACACAGGCACAAGATCTGGTTTCTCCTCAGACTTCTCAAATCATAAGACACTTCTCTGTCCATATGTCAGACTGGGTATCACTAAGCCCTGAGGAAACCCTTCAGCTCCCAGAGAGCCACTCATCCCCTTGAAGGGCAGCCAGGCCAAATTCCCAGGCCCCGGCAGCTCTGTGATGACATAATGCAGGCACATCGCCTCTGAGGCAGCGGGGCAAGCCCGGCTCGTTTCTGAGAGCTACGGTCCTTGAGTCATTCTCTTAGCACTCTTCCCAACTTCTAGAGATGAAAATGCAGCTCAAACCATCTTTGTGATTAAGGATGGGACATCATATAACAGAGACCACAAGACACCCTGCAGCTATGGAGCGGAAGACACATGTTTATGAGAAGTCCCTGGGCTGAACGTTTAAATTCAGAAGAGCCACCAGAGATGGTTCTGAGTTTAAAAGCAGGGAAATCTGGTCCAGTATATATCAAGCTTATTAAGGGAAAGAGTTAGTGCAGAAAAATCAAATGAATAGATGAAGAAAAAAGTTGGGGAAAAAACTCTCCCTGCTACCTTTTACCAAATGAGTGTCGGCAACGCTGGATGGGGCTGCCTTTGTGCACAGAATCTGCCATGTCCACATTCTTTCAGGTCCCACGGTAATGCTCCTCACCGTGTATTTGAATTAACCAGACCCAGAGGATAAAACTTTCAAATTAAACACATTCCTAAAGGATTTCAGGCTCATTGTGTATGCACCAAGGAAACATAACATCCTAAAAATAATACATACACAGAGAAAAGCACATTTTCCATGAACATGAAAGTGGAATATGAATTATGACCCAGCTCATGGGAATAGACATCTGATTACATGCAAAATGGAGCTTTTGTAAATAACATCAGTCTTTGTGAGCTACCACAATTATTATCAACCATTTAATTTTACTCCCTAGCAACTCATCCATCATTGTTCAAAGTGTCCACTTTTGTTTTTTCCCTTCTGATTCATGAGGCTCCAAATTTTATAAAGTTCACCATGAAAGCTATGTCGATTACCAACCCAGCAGCGAAGGAGTTCATGAGATTAGGAGATTCACCAAAGCATATGCTGCATTGTATACGTGCTATTTCGGGATGTATTCTGCTGGCGAATTGCTAGAAGCAGCACAATTACAGTGGTAGCCATTCTGTTCGCTTTTATACAAAGGAATCACGAAAATGTGTTTACACTTTGGGTATGTGGGTATTTAAGGGCAAAGTGACTTCCAAGAAAATCAAGGATACTTCATCTCCCTGTCTTTCTCGCCCTCAGTATTTGACACCATTCCATGAAATACCATCCACGACTCCAGTTGGTCTCTGTCATATTTAATATGCTTGCCTCATGAATAGTGAAATAAGCCACTTGCCAGTCTCACAATTTCTATTTCACAACAAAGCAGTGAGAAAGGTTTATCAACAGAATTAAACTTTTCCAGTTGGCCTCCAAATTTGTCCTTAATCTATTTCAGTTTTCAACTCTTAAAAACCAGACACAGGAAGTACCTATACCTTGTGTTGCTCCTGTAGGAATTACTAGGGGGCACATCCGAGCAACGCCGTCCTTGAGTATCTAATAGAGACTTGGCCTCACAAGATACAGTGAATTTCCCCTCCCTTGAAATTACATTTAAGTAAGAGGTGAGGATTTTCACTGGCTCCCAGAAGCCTTTAGGTTTTAACTGCATCAGAAGAAGGCTTAGAAAGCCTTTTGGCCTGCAAAAACTGTTGTCAAATATCCCCAGGCAGCTTCAACGGCATTTGTCATAGTAAGTGAGCTGTATTTGGTTAAACTGTAAGAGCTTTTTTTGTGCTTGTGTCCTCTGCTGGAATAGGAGCCCAGCGTGGGCAAAGGACTGTTACTATCATATGTACTTCTGTGCTCGAATATCATTAGTTGAATTGATATTCACTGAAATGAATGAGAAGAATATGTAAGATGAGAATGCGAGTTTCTATTTCTAATAAACATATTAACTGTTCAGCAGCTAATATCTTTCTAGTCTTGGCCTGAAAAAATATTAACTGGAAGAGCTAGCCAAAACTTTATGCTGAAGCCATTCGTTTGCATGTTAATATAGAAGTAGTAGAAGAAATAAAAGGAGAGGTGTCTTTTTTTTCTCTTTTTAATTAAGCACCTACTTTGTGTCAGCCATTGGCTTGGGGTTTTGTTTGTTTTGTTTAATCCCTAACTATCTTATTGAGATTGATATAATTATTCTCACTTTTAAAATTAGGAAACTGGGGTTCAGGGAAAGTAAATATCATGCTCAACGAATAGAGGGTAGGAGTGGAAGTTGAATCCAGGTCCATGTAGCTCCAGAGCCTAAGCTGTTTTCTCCGGTCTGTTACAACAAAGATTTTTAAAATTCAGGCATAATCATTAATAACTTTTAATATTCAAATTTAATTCTCTACTTTAAAACTTCTAGCTAAAAGGAGACCCCAGATCTGCCATAATGGACAGGCAGTATCTAAAACTGTGGGAGTTGACATGAGATTTGGAATTAGAGGTACTATGGGATAAAGGCCAAGTTACTTTTTCTCTCAAAGCCTCAGTTTACTCATCTGTAAAATGGTAACAGTAATGCCTGTCTCACAAGGTGGCTGGGACAATGAAATGAATGTCCACACCTGAAGCTCACAGCACAGCACCTAATCTAGACATTCAGGAAGCAATTCAGGAAAGGTAGCTACCGTCATTCCAGCTAACCCCTTGTTCAAGCAAAAATGTTGACCGTAAACCATTTCCCACACTCTAGTGACAAAGAGGAAGCTCGCTAAAAAAAAATTTCCCCCAGATACACACAGAAGCCTGCCCCCAAAATCCCTTTTCTCTTCCCATCTGTTAGTTACCCAGGCTGCTCCAGCTCTGCGAGTGCCTAGCAATGCATTAACTTCAGCATGCTTCTCTGCTTCTGCCTGTCACGGTTACTTCTATATTTCTGCAACTTAATTCAAATAAATACATACAATATACGCTGAATTCTATTAAGAAACACAATTGAGTAAATGCCTGCTGGAGGAAAGGAGAACTGAATGGTTTATGGAGGGCCCTAATCTAAGGCACGATAGAGGCCATGCCAAGGAAATTCATACAAACGGTTCAAATATCCACACTGCCAGATACAATCTTGTTTCAATGAGCAGAATTAGGATTTATTCATTTAACAAATACCTAATGAGCTCCTACTGTGTGCACAGCCCTGTGTTAGGAGTTGGGAAACCATGGTGAGTCCAAACAGATATGGTCCCTGCCTCTTCTAGTTTACAGTGTGGTGGAAAAGACCAGCATAACATTAGGCCAAGGAGCGTGCAAACAAATGTAAAATTGGAGCTATGAGAAATGCTAGCAAGGAGAGAGAAACAGTGCAGTGAAACCCCAATGTAGCATGATCAGCCTGCCTACGCAGGTCAGGGAAATTCTCTGATAAAGGGACGCTTGATTCAAGATTTGAAGGCTGGCCCCAACATCCATCAACTGGTGATTAAAATATGCTATATCCACATAGTGGAATATTATTCAGCCATATGAAGGAATAAAGAAGTGTTTCATGCTACAACATGGATGAGCTTTGAAAACATCAGGCTAAGTGAAAGAAGCCAGTCATAAAACATCATGTACTGTATGATTCCATTTATTTCAAATGTCCAGAATGGAAAAATTTAAAGAGACAAAAAGTAGATCAGTTGGCAGGTGGAGGTGGGCAGGGTGAAGAGTGGCTGCGAGTGGGTGTGAAGGAGGAGTGCCTACCAACAGGTATGAGATTTATTTTGGGGGGGGGGTGATGAAAATATTCTGAAATTAGATAGCGGTGATGGTTGCAGAACTCTGTGAATATACTTAAAAAAACATTTTTACACTTTCAGTGGGTGCATTGTATGGTATGTGAATTTTATCTCAATAAAGCTATTTCAAAATATTGGAAGGCTGGGAAGATGATGAGCTGAGAAGCAAAGGGGCTGCGGTTGGTGGAAGCACGGACAGTACACTCGGAAAGACAGAAGGAAGGCCAGTGTGGCCAGAGCAAGGAGGGTCAGGCATGAGATCAGCCTGAGGAGGGAGCAAGGGGCTAGACCACACAGGGCCCATCAGCCAAGTTCACGTTTGTCTGTCCTCAGTACACTGGGATACCACTGGAAGGTTTTAAACAGGCAAGGGGGTATAACACAATCCAACTTACATTCTGAAAAGATCATTCTGGCTCAAGTAAGGAGACTAGACTGCAGGGGGCCGGAGAGCATATATATAAATCAGTTAAGAGGCTGTTAGAGTCCAGAGCAAGGGTGGAGCTGGCACTGAAGGACAGGGGTGAACAGATTAGCAAGATGTTTAAGAAGGTCAATCAACAGGACAAGGTGGTAGATTGATATTTATTGATAGCAGCCAAGAGAAGAAACTAGGGAGACAGTGGTTCTAAGATTCCACAGCTCCCTGGAGAACCTTGAGCTTGAGATGTGAATTTGTGAGCAACCTAAGAGAGAGATAAGTGGAACGATGGGTGTGCATGACCTTGGCTCAGGGAGAAGACAAGAAGGCCTGAAGCTGAGCTTTGAGGAATTCCAACATTTAAGAGCCTGATACCAGCTGCATAACCGGAATCTAACTGTAAGACAAACCCAAGCTGAGGGTCACTCTGTGAAATAACTGGCCTATAATCTTCAACTGTGTCAAGGTCACAAAAGTCAAGACAGATTGAGAAACAGTTCCACTTGAAAGGAAACCAGAGACACATGGCAACTAAATGTAATACATGATTCTGTAGTGAAACCTTTTGCTATAAAGAGACAATTTATTATACTCTTTATGTTTCATTTACATACACATATATATTTAAAGGATGGGGACAATTGGTGAAACTTGAATGGGGTCGATGGATTTGAAGGTTGTAATGTATCAATGCTAATTTCCTGGTTTTGATGGTTAATATCACCGATACGCAGTAAGGCACCCTTGCATACAGGGATTATATACTAAAGAATTCCAGGGTAATAGGGCAGGAGGTTGGCAACTTAATCTCAAATGATTCAGAGGAAAATAAAGTTCTTTGTACTAGTCTTGCTACTGTTTTGTGAGCCAGTGGGCATGATGCATTTGAGAGAAAAGAAGATTACAGAAGAGAATAATCAATGGTGCATCAGTCCTGAGAAGGAAGTTTGAGAAGACTTGATAAACAGGAGAATGAGTTGATCAGAGAAGTAGAATGAGACTGCCAGGCAGGTTTGGGGCTCATATCAAAATGGTGATTATGGACAAAGCAACATGCCTTTGAACCACATTCAAGGACTTTAAAAATAAATCATTTTAAACTGATTCCTTAAGTGATATGTATGTCCAACTTAGTAAACATATTTATTTCTAATAATAGATAAACTATATTTTAAGTTACCTCTTCCTCAATTTTGAGGGAAACTCAAACTAACAATTGTGAAAGACATTAGAAAAATATGTAGATAGTTTAAAACTCACAAAGCAGTAAAATTCAGTATGTGTATGTATATATGTATGTATGTTTACATGTATACACACACATATTTCATTTTAACAAATAATTCCACAGGTTGTTTAAAATATCATCCAAACACTTACTTCAAAACCAACTCAGTTTAGTTTCTAAACCAAACCAAATTCATTTACCAATTATTAACCTCTTGACTGTACTTGGGCAATGGGAAAGAATGGGCAAGAGAAATAGTTGTATAAAAATATGAAATCCCAAGTTGTTACTGGCTGGCTGAAACTCAATTATGATATAAAAAAATTCTCTCTGAATATCAAACCCGCTGAAATGAGATAGTTACAAAAGTGTAATTTATATTCTTCCTTATCCAGACCCTCACTAGTCTCCAGGTGAAGAGTACATTTACTTTGACACGTCTTCATCTAGGATCTATAATGTTCATAAAACACAATGCCTCCCACTTACTTATTTCAGTTATTTCTTTTCTGGTCTACACCAAATGGAAATACTCTTTTGGTTTTAGCTTCGATGCATTTTTGAACTAACACAAGACCTCGGCTTAGCAAGCAACCAACTTCCTGGACTACTGTCAGGAAAGATAGGGAATATAATGTAGTTGTGTGTTTTAAACTTCCATGTAGAAGGCTGTTAAAAGATCTTAGCAAATTACAGTGGCAAGGGTAGAATTAGAACTGTATCTACTGAGCTTTAGGTGTGTACGTGACGCAATATGAAATGGAAAAAGATAAAAATATGTGTAGTACGATTTTATTTCCATACCAAAAATCCCCCAGAGACACCCCCATAAGTATATATCCATGCATATGTACATGTGTATCAGCAAGGAGAAAGAGGTGTAGACAACAATCTGTTATTACTGTTCTATCATGATCTGGGGGGGCGAGGGCATGAGTTAGAGAAGCTCTCATGTAAAGTATCATATACAGATGTTTCTGTATAATAGATAAAGATGTTCATAATTTTGTTCTCCATATTAGTGACCTCCCTTCTGAAGAGTTGGAGGATATTTGTCCCTCCCACTCGTCCTGCCAAGAATCGTCATTTTATCACCAATTACCAAAAAAGGCCTGCCTTTGAAAACAGTGTCTTTTTGTGTCACAGGAGAAGTACACCGTGAAAGGGATTGTATTTTATGTAAGCTGTGTACGTCAAATTCAGCACATGCTCTACCAACGAAAAACACTTCAGTTAATTGACTGAAGTTCGCAAAATTACATGCAGGGTGCTTGAAACTAGTAGAATTACAAAGAAAAGCCTTCCAAGTGGCTCACATCACATTTAACCAATTGCAGTGACCACTTTTACGGATCATAAAAGAAGCTATGAAACGTAGCCCAAACATCATCTAAAGCAAAGAGTTCTGAACGGAATAACAAAGACCCTCATCTCCCTCCCCCACCAAATGAAAGAGAATTCCTGCAAACAGTGCCTTTCCGGCCAAGAGAAGGAGTCCATGTGAGATTTTGCTAAAGTCGTAACCTTTAGAGAACACAAATAATAAAAAGTTGGTTTCCAAGAAAACCACAAGCCCCTAAAAATTAAAAACCCAGAATTTCATCTATATTTGGTAAACAGAGTAGACCAAAGCATGCCTGCCCCACCTTTTCCGATGACGACCACAAGGAGTTTAATCACACAGTAATACACCAAGGTTGGACCAAGCACAGATGTTAGAGACATTTTACACTCGCAGTTTAAGTCATTCTGAAAAAATGAAGAGAGGCAGGAGTTTAGTTTAACACTTAGACGTCTTCTAACATAGCCCAGACATCTACAGATTCCTGCCCTAGCTTCACCAAAAAGGATCTTCATGCAGATCATAAACTAGAGAACATAGTTTTCATTCAGGGACCGTAGAGCAATACAAGGAATCTTCCTGCACAGGATCACAGCAGCAGCTTGGGACAGTAATTCAATATGGTACTACTTATTATTATTGATATCCACACAAATATTGCATAGTTATGTAATACGGTGTGATGAGAGCCACCATTTATCGACTGCCTACTATGTGCCGGGAACTTGGCCAGGTGCTTTATACACTTTATCGTATCTACTCCTCAAACAGCTCTGCAAGGTAGGCATTATCTTTGCAATTTTATAGAGCTGGTAACAGATTCAGATCTGCAATTTGCTTCAAGTCACCCAGCTGTTCAAACAGAGGACTATCTGATTCTCCAAGTCCGTGCTCTCTTGGCTCCACCCCAAGGACTCTGTGTGTGTTTATCACCAAGCTGGGAATAAGTTTAGGCTCCAGTCTATGGGTACAAGACAAGACAGAAGAGGCAGCCTGAGACTTCGATGTGGCAGGAGTTGCCTCAGGGAAGCAGGAGAGAGGAGTGCCGATCTTTCCTGTAATTCCCATGTTCCTTCCGTTCTGAGACTGTTCAGAGAGAACTAATTCTTCCCAACACAATCCTTCTAGTTCAGTCCTAGCTTGCTCCTCATAAGAACATGAAGCCCAACAAGAGAGAATTCTCATACAAGTAGAACTCAAGAGCCCCAAATTCATAGCTTTATGTTAAAAAAAAAGTTATGCTATCAGTTGGACCCTCCAAATTTGTAGGACCTCCTGCCATATCCTTTATCCAAATCCATCACCAGCCACGTGAGAAACAGGGGTTGATTCTTCCGTTATCTCCAAACTGACCCAGAGAAGTAGCTCCATCTAAACAAGACACTCAAGCTACCAGTGTCTGTGAATTCAATACTGGGTCCTCTCCAGGCATCATTTACAGTTGTGCTGTCCAGTTTGGTCACCACTAACCCATAAAGCTAGTAAGCATGTGACAGGAGGCTAGTCCAAACTGAGATGTGCTCCAAGTGTAAAATACACACTGGACTTCAAAGACTTAGTATGAAAAAAAGAATGTAAAATATCTTGCTAAACAAAATACATTATCAAAATTAATTTCCTCTGTTTCCTTTTACTTTCTTAAAATATGGCTACTAGCAAATGTAAAGTTATATATGCCACTTGCATTATAGTTCTGTTGGACAGTGCTGGTCCAGAATGAAGGCTTGCTGATTCTGTTTAAAGACTGCTACAGTTCTGAAACACAGACAAGTCCATTTTGTTCTGTTCAGTCTTAAAAGGAAGAACTGTATTAAAACTGCAACTATAGTAAATCCTGAGTGGATTGCAACTAAGAGAGAAAAAGAGAAAGTAGGTGGGTTTGAAAGGAGTGAAAGAAAGGGAAAGAAAAAGGGGAGAAAGAACCATTTTCTTTCAAAAACATGATTGGTGATCTGTTTGTTGACATTAAGTGATTTTCAAAAGAATATCAACATCAAGTTAGAATTAAGTTTCTTCCTACTTCCCAAGGTTGAGTCAAGTACAGTATATACAGAGGCTATTCCAGGACCTTAGATGAAAGCTATTGCCTTTCCAATTGTTTAGCTGATCACTCTTGAACGATAATTATAGCTCATTGTTGCTCCCTCTTAAAAAGCACTGACATCCATCCAAAAAATTACAGCTTACAGTTCAGGGAATATTTATGTGATATTTATAGCCTGTGAAGAAAACCCTGGGGAACTGCCAGTAGGGAGGATTATTTATCAATTTCTCATTCTTCAAGTCTGAGTTTTCTTGAGATTCATATCCAAAGGACATTTTGTAATCCTATGTAATGCTAATGTGCGAATATAATTTGGCATATGGGTCAAGTTCAAAGAAAAATCCTTTTTCTTTGTAAAATGGTGGTGGTGGAGGGGGGAACCTAGTTGATCCCACTAAAAACACAGAAGACCCAAAAAATGCACTCAAGGAAGTAGGGTCACATACTTGAAGAATTTCATGAAGTTAGCCAAGAAAAATAAAATCAAGGAGGGAAAGCTGGAGTTTCAATTTCTGGAGATTTTACTTCCTGGTGATATAAAAACAAAAGTTAAATGCAGAGAGATTCAACTCTGAAGTTAGCATCGCATAAAAAACAATAGAAAATATTTAACTATGTGCCTATGTTTGTACACAAACAGAAATAGATATAAACAGACCTTAATTAGCGTTGTAGACTTTAATTATCTTTGTACAGTAATTGGGAATGGTTTTGTTCTGATGTATTCCGTAACGCTTACTGTGTTCTGTTAACAACTCATTTTTTTCCCCTTACAGCCCGTAATAGAAGGCTTTTACTGCGTACTTTATTGCATCTGCTTTTCATTTAATGACCATTGTTCTGGTCTGTCAGAGCAAGCAGCTACACAACTTCCCAAATCTGCAAGATTAAGCAAATATTTTGACAATGCCCAGACTTTTTTCTCTCCTTTCTTCTTCTTTTTTTTAAACAGAATAAAATTAAAAGAATTTACTTACCCACACAATGGCAGGCGAGTTCTTAAGCCAAAGAGTATTAAGAACTAAGTGGCAGTTAAATGTACCTCATGTGGCAAAATACATCAAGCCATTTTCTGACCATTTCACTTAAGAGTCCTAAGAATCTGGCCTGAACCACACAGCTGAGGTCACAAGAAGCCTTCCTGGACTGCAGGGAGGTCGCTGGACCCCTGCGGCAAACCACCTGGAGGTTTTTCAACTATGACTGGCCTCCAGAACAAAACAGGTCTCCTGCTCATCTTGGAAGGCAACGGCAGGTAAGCTGAATGACAGGTGCCCGAATCACTAACAAATATCATTAAAAAATGTTTACACTACATACAAAATTCCAATACTGATAGCATCAAGACAGGATCATGACTCCACCCACAGAAGATGGCTACACATACAAGAAGAGAAGCATTTCTAAGAGACTGGGGGGAGAGAGGAAAAGTTGGGGGAAGGAGAGATGGAGAAAATCCATTAACCCATAAGCATTCATTTGTTTTCTAAATATTCTAATAGTGGAAGGCAGAAAATAACCCCCCTCCCCACTGCCTCCTGCAAAAACAAAACAAAACAAAACAAAACAAAAACCAAGAAATAGAAGTAAATGCTTTAAGTATGTGAGGTAATGGATGTCAACTAAACTTATTGTGGTGATCATTCTGCAATATATACATCTGTCAAGTCATTATGTGGTACACCTTAAACTTACACAATGTTATATGTCAATCATATCTCAATAAAACCGGGGGCAGGGAGGGAAGAAAGAAATACTAAGAGGTAATGGCAGCCTTGGCATGTGCAGGTGGCAGTGGTTGTCCCCAGAGTGAGGGAAAGGGTAAGAATAGGAGAGCTTAAAAGAAACAGTCTCTGCCCTTGCAGAGGAGTTTAGGAAACCAAGCACAGAAAGGTAACTAGCAACAGAAAGCGAGGACTGAATTAACCCCAGAGGCATAAGCTTCTCAAAACTTCCAGGTGGGGAGATTCTGCTTGGAGGCAGCACCTGGTAGGGAGAATTCCTGCAAGGAATTCGGGTCAGAGCAGGCAAAACTCTGCTAGAAAGACAGGAAAGATGACTTGATCTGGATGGGACATAGGAGAGCATCAGCAAAGATGAAGCAAAAAGCAACAATCCTCTGGAGGAGGTAAGAGCTTTGTCTGGTTGCCTTTTGATTACATCAGATCTCCATTGGTTTGCATTTACTACAGTGCGGAAAATACTGTATGAAGCAGGACATGTACTTCAGGAAGATTAAGGGGAAGGCCATCAAGTTCACTGGCAAGCCACGGGCACACTGCCTACGGTGGTGGGATCCCTGTGGAATGTGCCCCTAGAACAGTCCCTTCAGGGCTAACACCATTGGCTGGGCCCTTAACTGGAACAGGTCTGTGGTTTTTAATGAAAGTCTTGGATGAGTTCTCTGGACTGTTCCATTAAACACTCATTCTGTCAGAAAGGCCTGGTAATTCTCTTTAAAAATGTTTTCATGTTACCATTGCCGGTTATTTCTAAAGTTAAACAGTACAAAGAAACAAAAACCCCAGAGCCTTGACTTTCATTTACAAGTCTCAAGGAGTGTGTCTACCTTAGAGCAGAGATTTATAAAGTTGTAGTCTCGAAATCACTTGTCCCTCCTCCTCACAAAACAAGGACACAAACCAGCATCAAAGCTCCTGAAGCTCAGAACAGAATAGAACATCTTGGTGCAGATTCAATGGCCTTAGTCAAAAGAATCCGAATCCGCAGATCTGGTGGTATCTGTATTTTTAACAAAACTGCCAGGTGATTTTGATTTTTGATAGAATCACTATGTGATTCTGTATATTTTGATGCAGGTGGTCAGGAACTAAACATTAAAACCCTTTTGCCAAGACCCAACATGGTAAATAGTTCAAGAGTGGGGTTTGGAGCCAGACTCTAGGCTTTACTACTTCCTAGCTGTGTGACCTTAGAAAAAGTACTTAACCGTTCTGTGTTTCAGTTCCCTTATCTTCAAAATGGGATAATGGTAGCAACGTGAAAGAACTGGAAAATATGTCAAGGACTTAGTGTAACACCAGGCATGTGGTAGATGTTCCAAAATGTTAGTAGCTCTTAATAGTGGCTTCATCCAAAAGTGCTTTCAACTAACGAGCCAGATTTGGAGGGGGAGAGGGTAAGCCAAAGCAGAGTCCAACAGAACCAGTAAGTGAATGTGGCTAAGCATAAAATTTGATCCTTTTTAGGTATCCTCCCACCATCATCTCAGTATGGTCAGTGCTGTTCTAGAAGCTGTAGTTAGTCATTAAACTATTCATATATATGGAATACTTTCTATATAACATGAACCTCTTATAACACAAGATTTCCTAACAACCCTCCCCGGCACAGACACAGCCAGGGGGCAGGAAACAAAGTAACCAAACTACCGGGTGGAATCCCATTAAACACTGGTCTCAAAGGAGATGAGCTGGCAACACAAACCCAGTGAATTCAATCCAACAACCATGAGTTGACCCCCTGTGATGTATCAGGAACTCCACTAGATGCTGAGGATGATATAAAGAGAAAAAAGAAAACGAACCTGTCCTCAGGTGGGTCATAATCTGGAGTGCGAAAGAGATGTAAGTCATTTTAAGGCCTGAGATGAACGCTGTAACACAAGATGGAAGAATGCCATGTGAGCACAGAGGAAGCAGTAATTAACTCTGATGGGGGCAGTTAGGAAAGGCTTCCCTAAAGAGCAGACATAGCATGCCATTCTAAGAGATCAATAAGGCAAGCCTATGAAATAGTTTAATGACATTTTCATTCACAGAAACAACCCAGGAAAAGCCTGAGGGACCAGTCCTGTCTCTGCATTCGTATGAGTGTGCTTAAGATTTGATTAAATGTTTGTTGTTACTACAACATATCACATTTTAAAAAAAACGAGTATGAACATTTATCTACGATTCTGTCTTCTTCAAAGAGAAAAAAAATCCTAGAATACTCTTGTTTTTCAAAAGCAAATCCTCTAAGTTGATAACAATACAAGAGGGGCTAATTAGTGAAGGTATCACCTACTAGTCGGCCAAAGCAGAACCCTGAAGAAAGCCTGCATTTTATGTAGCAAAAAAACCCAAGAGTTTTTTTCCTTACAGATGGCTGCTTCTTTCTACCAGACTCCGATCACTAATAATTTCTTCAGACCAGCACAGGAAACAGGTATTGATCACAATAAGCCACCGCATCCACAAACACCTGCCACAGCAGGTTATGGTCTCCATGGAAACGCTCCAATAGAACCAATCTGAATTCAATTTCAGAAGTAATGAGAGCAGATAATTTTACACTCAATCAATCACTGTCAGCCGCTGTTATCAGCCAGTCAGTCATTATGTCAGTCAGTCACACTTTCAACAAACTTCTTCTGTGGCATGGTCAGGAGAGAATGTTTTGACATCCAGAAGCAACACGATCAAACTGGCTCGTCTTTCCTGGCAAGAAGCCAAAGACAGAGCAATGCATCGTGTTTGCAAAGGCAATAAACAGACAGGGCAACCAAAATACACTGTGGTCGTGGAAGCTTGTAGGCAGCAGTTTTGATAATTGTTATAATACTTAAGACAGAAAAGTACTTTAGACCCAAAGGTCATATAGTTTAATCCTCTCATTTAAACATGAAAAAAAGAGAGGATCAGAGAGGTTAAAATATCTGTCCAAAGCCACACAGCTAATTGGTGGAAAACCTGAGACTAACACATAAACTTTCCCCCAGCCCAGTGCTCTTTCAGGATGTCTGTCTGCTGTTATTGAATGCCTTCTCTTGTGAGGCAAGAGAGATATTTGAAGGTTAGTTTCCAGCTCTAAGCAGAGCGCCCAGAGCCTGTAGGAGGCTCACAGGATACTTGTGGGGCTTGTGTTTTGGAGTCATCGCAAACCTCTCTGTTTGGGGTTAGTTAGTCCTTGGCCAAAGGCAACTTCCGGTTTCTAAGGGGGAACAAAAGACGCTGAAATACTACAGGGCTACTAAATCATTGTTACAAAATGACATTTTGATGAATTTCGGGCAGGACTGTCATGAACACATGGATTGCATTTCCCTAAAAATGCATGGGAGGGGAGGTTAAATTTGAGGGGGTAGTCTGCTCCTGGCAAACATACTTGGACTCTTGTCAACCTCAAACATTAGGAAAGTCATCTTGGACTTCTCAAAAACCTGCAAGGCATTTGGTTCAATGATGCTTTGTAAACATAGATTTCATCGTGAAAAGTCTCAAATATTCCAAGATTCCTCTGTATTTTTTCGAAGAGATGCTTTATTACTTTTCTTTTTAATTTCCTACTGCATTATTGCTATGCCCATTTCTCAAAGAGACAGTTTCTGAGGTTGATGCTTACATTCTTTCTTGGTAAAATGGATTAACTTGATGGTTCTCATGCTTCAGTGTGCATGAGAACCTACCAAAGTTGTTAAAATTGCAGATCCCCAGACACTTCCTCCAGAAATCCTCATTTAGCATGTGGGGTTGGGCCCAGGAACCTGCCTTTTTATCAAGTGGCCCTGGTAATTCTGATGCACTTCGTCTGTCAACCATCCTGGAAAATATCGGTAACTAATGATATTTGGCAAAGGATTTGGGTGATTTTTTGACGGTGGTTTTTCACACCCATTTCTTCCCAGACACTTTCAACTTCATGACTTGTGCATATCACTTGTATCACGAGAACACAGTTTTAATGGGTCTGAGCACAAGCTTTTATACATATATAACCATTTTCTATCAGTTGTAAGTAGGCATTATCTTAAACAGGTAGATGGTGTACGAGACACTAATTCATCCCATCAAAATTTGTCTAAGGGAAATGAGGTGGAAAAGGAAAGCAGATATGCGTTCAGGCTTGATATGAGACCACTAATTAGAGCAAGAGCCATGTGGCAGCTTTAACATGAAATGGCTGCTCCATTTCTCTAGTCTAGTCTGTCTGCCTGACCTGGGCTCAGAATACCTGCTTTATCTTCCTGCAAAACACTGCCATAAGGCTTCTGTTTGTTTGTTTATTTCTAGATCAGTAATACTGATCCTTTCCCTGCATTTCCTTCTTAGCTCAGTTTCTGTCTTTCACTTGTATGTTTCAAGACAGTTCATGTTTCAGGAGTGTATGTAAATGACAAATATATTGTATATACACATAGATGGTACACTCTATGAGGACAGACACAGTTTTTTTTCACAGTTGCAACCCCTCAACAGCAGACTGCCTGGCACAGAGTAAGCACTCAATAAGTCTTTGTCGAATAAATAAATCAATGAAAGGATGGCTGGATGACAGACAATAAGTAAAAACTCACTTGTCTGGATACTGAGTGAATAAAGCTAGTTTGAAAGATTGAGCTTATAATGTTAACCAATGAATACTCATTTTCTCAAAGGTTGTCTTATTGATTAAACTCTTAGGTGCTGTTTACCCCACAGAAGTCAAAAGGAAATACGGTATTTTAAACATGCCCTCCTTTGTAATACCAACTATCATATAGATTTTTCTTTGCAGTCTTCAGCTCATTTCATTTTTGTTATGACTTAAATAGAAACATTATTGGAGGGACTTCCCTGGTGGCACAGTGGTTAAGAATCCACCTGCCAATGCAGGGGACACAGGTTCGAGCCCTGGTCCGGGAAGATCCCACATGCCACGGAGCAACTAAGCCCGTGAGCCACAACTACTGAGGCCCGTGCTCCTAGAGCCGGTGCTCCGCAACAAAAGAAGCCACCGCAATGAGAAGCCCGTGCACTGCAACGAAGAGTAGCCCCCGCTCGCCGCAACTAGAGAGAGCCTACGCACAGCAACGAAGACCCAACCCAGCCCAAAATAAGTAAATTAATTAATAATAAAAAAAAAAGAAACCTTATTGGAAGTTGAAATAACTTGTAGATACTGGGGGAGTGGTGGGGGGAGTGGAGGAGGAATTGGGAAGGGGGATGGAAAGGTTAAAAAAAAAACTCACCAGGGTATTTAGCAGCTGGTGATCTAGAAGCCTATAAAAATTCAGGCATCTTTAAAAACTCTCTTTGCTATCTTCAACTACAATCATTCCCAGGCTCACTCTCTCTGTGCATCATTCAGATGACGGAGGCAACCCTTGGGAAGTTTACTTATCTCACTGGTGGGCTTCACAGCCTGACATCACTGAAAACAACTTTAAATTTTTCAAGAAACAAGCAAACTAGAGGAAAGATGACCTCCGTGAGCCATCAGAGATTCTTCCCATCCCATTAGGGAAAAGGAGGGAGGGAGGAGAAATTAACATTTGAGAATCCATTGACAACTGGGTGCTACACTAAACTATTCACATACATGATCACATTTGATGCTTACTACGTTTTCAGGAGGTAGAAATTAGTATGTTCACTTTACAGGGAATTGTGGCTCAGAGAGCTCCATCCCCAAGGCCAAACTGCTGAAGAACAGTAAAGCTGAGACTAAAGTAATAGCAAGTATTTACTGATGGTTTAATCAACATTAGTCATTGTTTCATGTACATTAACTATTAACTCCTCTCATCATCATTTCAACCTTACAAGGTAGGTACCTCTATACCCTTTTTAGAGGTCAGAGGACAAACACAGAGAGGTTAAGTAACTTGCCCAAAGAGTTACAGCTAGTGAGTGGCGGAGCTGGGACTGGAGCCCAGATGGTCAGCTTTGGACCCTAGTCTCTTAACTATCATACCCAATCACTCTCTATAATGGGGTCTGGGCTGGCTTTTTCCAAAGGCCAGGTTCTTTCCAGGATACAACTTTGATTTACATTTCTAGAGAAAACAAAAAAGGCACACCTCAACAAGAGCCCTATTAGACTCTTCCAGCATTGTAAATCATGTTTTTATTATACGTACAGACATCCTACATGGTTGTAATTAAAGGAACCATATACTTCATCGTCCAAACCAAGACTCATCTGAGAGTGAAAGGACGTGCTATTCATAATTACCCAAGGACAACACTTGTAACCTGGAACCGTCCCAGGTGCACAAGGGTGCCTGTTTACCCTAGTCATGAATATGTGTCCACACACGCAATGAGATACAGTCACTTTCAGACCTTCTGATAAGCTTACCTGGATAACTAACAGCTGTGAAATCAAATGCCTTCTGACACTCTGCAGGCCCATCCCTGATCTCACCCCAAGAGCTGCTAGCCTTTGCTTTACCTAACGCATTTCTTTTAACTTGTTTGCTCACAAAAGGCTGTGCGTAATTGGTCAGCCACGAGAGATTAATTTGTACGTAGCTGGCTGAGCAGACGCCGTGATAACTCAATAGCGGACGGGGCCAATGCACGGACCAGAGGCTGCTCTATACAAGCCTTCCTACCTGCTCTTAACACCATCCCTCCCAAGCCTGCTTCTGGGGGAATTATCAGCCAAGCTCTTTATTTACCTCATTTTTGCCTGCCTGAATGAATTCTGACTTGTAGTTTTCAATTTTCTCCTGGGCCATTATTTTTTTTTTTGAAATGAAAATACTAGCAAAGACACCCAGAATTCTCCCCTTCTAAAACAGTGCAGAAAAGAACCAGGCTATTGGAGTGCAGGAAAACATAGGACTGAGCAAGAACAAGGTTACCTAGACCCTTCATCTTCTTCACATTGTTTACAACTATAGTCAGACACAGAGACCACACTGAGGGTGACAGAGACAATGATCATAGAAATACCACCAAGAATTTAGAAGGTGCTTTACAGGATTATTTCATTTAATGCTCTCTTAATTCAATATGGTAGGTGCAATTATCATTCCCATTTTGGAGATGGAAAAACTGAGACTTACAGAAAGTAAAAATTCTGCCCCAAATCTCACCTAGGCAATTTGGCCCCAGAGCCCACCCTCTCATCCACAGGGCCTGGACATTCAAATGCACAAACTAACCCCAGATAACACAATGTCAGAGACAAGCAGGACTGGAGAGACCCACGCCTCCCACCTCCTCACCTCGCAGATGAGAACTCCAGCTCAGTCCTTTCTCCTCCTCCAGAAAATACTTACCTGTCAAGAACTTTGTAAAAATGAGAGAAGGTCAAAAAGCTACATAAACCAAGAAGTGCTATATAAATGCTAATTTCTATCACTGCACCAGCCCTTAAACCTGATTTCAGAATTTATTTTAATCTAATAGAGCTATTTAATACTGGGACACCAGGCACAGGGCCTGGGCAAATTCAACCTAACCATGGACATGCATCATGTCCTAGGTTCACACCTGTCACACAGGTGTCTCCCAGGGCAGCCACACTGGCCACATCCCAGGGCACTGTCAACAAGGATAAAGTCACTTCAAAACACTATAATAGCAGAGTACAGGGGAGGGGGCACGTAGAAGAGGGCAGGAGGTGAGAAAGGCAAAGATTTTATTTAAATGTCCCCCAGTCCTCTAACCTGGTCCTTTTGCTCTGATTGGCTGGTCTGGCAAGTGGAGTGGTGACTCACAAGCACCGTGCACCTTGCTCCCATCTCTCGTTTTTACGCGGAGGCTAGAGTGTCAAGAGAACCCGCAGTGACGCGCAAGTCGGAATTTGGTTCCCAAAGTAAAGCTGTATTCAAAAAACTGGACATCAGACACAAACATGGACAGAACCAGAAGGGGGACCCGGCGTCTCCCACTCTCCTAACCCAGCAGCGGAGTTGGAGGAGAGTCCGTTTTAATGAAGCAGGATGGGCATACCAGGTGGCATGGAAGGAAATCCCACCCACCCAAGAACAGTGAGCATCCTCTGGTAGGAGGAAACTGGGCTTGAGCGCTGAGATTTCTATTTCATTTATTCACATGGGGGTGGGAAGTGAGCTGGTCTACGATTCACATCACTGAGGCTGCCCCTCAGGTAAGGAGACCACGTAGCCCTGTAACTGGAGTCCCAGGCCCCGTGGTGGTATCTTCTGCTTTTCTCAGAGTCACTGCGCTGAGCTCCCCAGCGATGAGGGCAGCACCTGGACCTGCCCTGTATCACACAAGAGCCAACTGCCACATGTGCACTCGAGTACTTGGAATGTGGCTACTCCCACCTGAAATGTGCTCTAAGTGCAAAACCCACACCTGCTTTTGAAGACTTAATGTGCATCTCTCAACAATGTTTACGTTGATTACATGCTGAAATGATAGTATTTTGAACATGTTGGGTTAAATAACACATTCCTTCAAAATTAATTTCACCTGTTTCTTAACTTTTTTTTTTTCTTTTTTAACATGGCCATGAAAACATTTAAAATTGCCTATGTGTCTAATCATTTGTAGCTCAGGCCATATTTCCTTTGAACAGCACTAGTCTAGACCCTTGCCAGCTGTGATGTGCTCCACGGACCAGCAACATAATTATCAACCTGGAGCTTGTTAGAAACGAAGAATCTTGGGTCCCACCTCTGACCTACTGAATTAGAATCTGCATTTTAACAAGATCCCCAGGTAATCTGCATGCACATTAAAGTTTGAGAAGTACTGCCCTAGGGCCTAGAACATCGTTTGGAACTCAGGAGGCACCTGAGAAACATTTGTTAAAGGAAGAAATGAGTTATGTTTAGGAAGTAGCTGCACACAGAACACTTGGGAAAAAGAGTAAGGCCCTTTCCTGGCTTTCTCTTTAGTGCATTAATATTGATGTCCTCATCAGATTAACCACCTTTCATTTTAGCTGGCCCATAGAATCAGGCCTTGAGAAAATGCAGGCCTTGAGAAAAAGTGTTGTCTGTACAGCCCTGAGTCCCAGGAGCTGGTCAGAAATTCAGGATCCTGGATCTCTCACCAGGCTCTCTGATTTGGAATCAGGATTATAAATAGCCCCCCAGGTGAATGGTAAAGCACATTACTGAGAAGCTGGGGTGTAAGGGAGAGCTCTCGATCACTTCACAGAAGCAAGAAGGCTGAGACCAGAGCGGGAGGACTTAAAGGAATCCAAGCAGGGCAAGACTGCTTCTGCTGGCATCTCAAGGGACCCAGAGCACCCAAGGGGGAGCACCAGATACAGAGGAGGAGAAGGCCTTAGACAGAGATGATGGAGCAGAGAAAGAGGACAGGGCAAGGCTGGGTCCCACAGCACATGGCACATGACAGTATCTGGCAAGGCAGAGATCTGACAAAGGATTACTCTGCATCCCAACTCTGCATTTCATTCCTTTCTAGACCTAAAATCCTTGACACAACTGGAATGTCTGATCACGTTAGCTATAAAAACAGACACTCATAAAGCTGATTTTTTTTTAATCAGAAGCAAATGCTCAGGGAAAGGGACGTCGTGGCATGCAGAAAACAAAAGTCACAGCTATTGTCTCCGTCTCCTGGTGCTTGCTCCCCAAAATCCGCAACCTCCCCACCCAGCCACCCTCAGACCAAAAAAACAGAGGGCTAGAGGGCCAGTGCGGGAGGCGGGTAGAGAGAAAAGACAGCAGAGACTAAGAAACTGGGGAACAAGGCAAGAAGATGAGGAGAAAGGGAGAAATTGAGAGGAAGGAATGAGGTCCTGGAAATGCCATCAGAAACTGCAAGTGCACGGTGGGGAGAGAGACAAAGAGAGGGACGCAGGGGAGGGGGATATGGTGTGTCTTTAAAAAAAATCTCCCTTTTAATGAGCAAGAGGAAGAAGAGGAGTCTCTGTGTGGCCAGAGGGCATCACAAAACACGGATGGCTCTCCTACAAGTTCACCTCTCCTCCATCCCTTTCTGGTAAAACATCATGGGCTCTTTCTTAGCTCTGACAATCATCCTAGGGGACAGGCTCCCCCAGGAGCGGTTGTGGGATACAGCCTGCAGGTTTCTATCAGCGAGAAGCCTCTTGTGACGGGGAAGGTGGACTTGGGCACGCAGAACGTACAACACAGCCAACCTGCCTGCCGCTACACAGGGCAGTTTGGAGTTCCGCCTGCCAGAGCCAGGGGTAAGCCTGAGATGTCACCGCAAACGTATTCACAGTGAGAGGACGGTGCTCCCCACGCCCCTACACCAACCAGCAGGACCCCTTTGCCAGTGCACCAACCAACTCCAGCTGGACAGGGTGCAATCTTGTGCAGCAGGCCCCAGTATCGCAGCGGAGGAAAGGAGCCAGAATTGCTTCCAGCATGAGCTCCAAGAGGGTCCATGGACTCTCCTTGACCAGAGAGGGAAGGAACAGCCTTGCCAGGTGTGAACACTTCCTGGTTCTTCTGACTTCGAGGCTGCTCTGATGAAAGATAAAGACCCCCTGAGGTATTCGGAGCCAGCCTCCTGCCAGACGGCACGTCTTGTCAAGGTGGAGTCGGTATTTTCAAGCTCAAGGCCCTTCCTTCTTTGAGAGCATCTTTTGCTTCAAATGGCATCTGGGTTTGATGAGAGTGCTGGGGCAGCTCATTTTAGGCAGCTCCACCCAGAACATGCACAGTCCTTAATTTCTTACGCTGAATGGGGCAGCCAGCCATACTGTAGCCACTTGTGGTATAAACCTGTCAGGTTTTTCTCTTTTGATTCTAGAAGGGGTGGGGGGGTCTCTAGCCTGCTGCAAAGTGGCAACACATGACTTTGTCCTAGCAGCACAGAGGGTCTTCTTTGATGCCAGGAGTGAATGGGTTCTGTCTGTCCTCGTGCCCAGGATCTGAACCCCTCTTCCTGCCAGCTGGCATGTGGCTATGGCCTGGGTGCCCCCTGCAGAATCCCTCCCCCCACAGGACTAGGAAATAAGGCAGGGTGACCAGGGGAGAGAATTCTGTCCCCTGACTTTTGAAGGATTTCAAAAGGAAGACCACTTTTCTCACTCTATACCCATATTCTTTCTGAAGAGGAAAACAGCAGGGCTTGGGTTTCTCCAAGTAGGAAGGAATAAAACGCATTAAGATCGCAGAAGTGCCTCTGGAGAGCCCAGTAATAGCAGCCTCCAATGCATTCTCTACCTTCCCCAAAGGGCAACTGGAACTTCTCCTAGGAGTGTCTCTCACCTTGTCCTCGAGAAATAACTCAGAATGAGGGTGTTCAAAGTGGTCAAGGAAAAATTCAGTGAAAAATCAAAGGCGTCACTTTCCTTTTGCTGCATTGTTCCTTGCAAAAAATAAGTTTTACATTCTTTCTTTTTTTCATGTCTAATGGTACACAAAATAACACCTCACTCCTTTGTGGTCCCATAATTATTCAGATCCTGAATAGACTCGGAAAGAAAAGCAGAGGAAGTGTTGTCCTCTGGCCACAACTCTTTTGCCATAGTTTCCCCAGCTATGAAAAGAGAATAAAGTCATTAATTCAGCCTTTCTTGCAAACCCATTTTCCAGTTAGACCATCTTAACCAAGATGCTTATTCCCATGGTGACAAACTGAGTGACTTTAAAATTCCCCAAGAGACGGAAGTGATTCATGTGTTTATATAGCCACAGATTTAGACATGGAAAAGAGAGCGCTGGCGTAAAAGGGGCTAGCAGCATCCAAATAAACTGTGTGATCCAGGTGTTCAAAACTAAGCTGAGATTCATCTGACACATGGGCATTTTAAATCAGCATCCTTCATGATGTCTTCCCTGTAAATTGTATTTAAAATTAAATAGCATTAAGAGCACTTTGAAGTCAGATTATGCCAGTATCACCGGTTAAATTATATGCAGGTCTGCTCTGCGGGTTCTCATCCCTAAGCCTTTGAGAACTTGCTCCTAAGTTACCCAGTTTCACATACCCGAGCGCCCACTTTCCCCCAGGAAATGAGAGCGGAAGACTGAATCCTGGTCTCCTCTTTCCCATCAGCCAGGCCTCCCGAGAGGTCAGTAGCTCAGACAGACCCAGGAAGTGAGGAAGGCACAGACGTCTCCTGACACAGGGTCTCGGCCCTCTGTGAAGGAGGAACTACTCCCCCGTTGCCCCACACTCCAGACCTCGCAGTGGCCTTCACCCCAAAAGCCCAGCAAGCATCAGGGCCGAGCAGCGTGTTTCTGATTATTCTGCTTGATAGAGACGATCTGCTGGCATGCGCGGTGTTAGAAATTTCATCAGGTCAGGACACAAGGAGACTCTGATGTCAACTCCAGCAGAATCCATACAGTCTCCTCGAACAATTGTCATCTGGGTGGGAAGCCTAACAGAGGTTTTAAATAGCGGCTGGTGTGGAGAGTGAGTTTTGGCCTTACTATTTACAGTCTCTTCTACTTAACACTCAGAGTACACACTGTATCCTGGAGCTTGATGGGAGACAAGACCCACTTCTGGCCTCAGATGAGCCATGGGTCATCCGCTGCAAACACAGAATCACCTTAGAACCTCTTCCTCCACATCAACTTCCCCTTCCGGTTTCCATCATGTCTTTGTATTGTGGACCAACCTCCAACTATAAATCCTTACTTTGAAAAAAATGCCCATCAAGGCAGCCACTCCAAGGCAGCCCCCTTGCATCCTCCTTTGGGTCTGAAAACCCTCCCATCCCAACACCACATGTGCTGAAGTTGACTGAACCTGAAACACTGGCACAGCTCAGTGTTTTCGGAAACTGGAAAGTTCTCGTGCCACAATTCTCACGTTGTCGTCAAAAGCAATTACATGTTTCAGATGATGAAGAGCACTGTCCTGAAAAGCTGGCACAGCAGCCAAGGAGACATGTATTAAACTACACGGCTTCTAAGAACTCCCACTTAACACTGGAGCTCAACACAGAGAGTGTGCAGCAATACGCCCTTCTCCAGCATCCTCCCATTTGGATTTAGTGCCTCTGGCCCGTTTCTGATGAGATGCTAACTTCTTTCAGTGGACAAACACAGAATTGCAGAAATCGGTCATCATGCAAGTCCATGGCCTCCAATGAAAGTGATACTTTCATAAAGGCAAATACTCTATCAATAAAAGATACAGTACGTTTGACTGTAGTGAATCAACATCAAAAAGTCCAGCATTTCTAACTGGTCATGTGAGGAATACTGGTGTGTAAGATGTAAATTAGCTGATATGCTATGAATAACACATTCCATGCTTACAGAAGCAAGGAAGCTGTAGGTTAAAATGAAAACTGTGTAACTGCAGGACTTCTCAGTGCTTTTAATATGGTATTAGGTGTTGTGAAGTTCAAAGACTCGAATCAGCATATACGTATATACTGTATGTATGTAACTTATTATTTCTAACATGTGTTTTTTCCCCAAACCTTCCTAATTCCTTCAAAGTTGATGATGTGGCATTATCACTTTCTATCCACCCTAAATGCTTTGTTCTTCCCCCCATCCTTTCATCCTTCAATACCCAGCTCAGATGCAGCCCATCTGCGTTAACCGCCAAGTAACCTTCCTACCACATGAGGTGCCGTGATGCCTGCTGTGTGGGTGCTCAGTCAGTGAACTAAGCAGAGTGTCAGAGCAATAAGAATATTACTTTCTGCACTATGCGTGTGAGCAAGGTGTGTTCGGACATCTGGTCACCTCTGGGAATATCCCTCAGGAGAAGCCACTATAACAGGGTGGTCACCTGTCACACATTCCTGATGGTTCTTTTTCATCACTTCCTAGGTAAATGCTTTATTCTCATAAATTAGTTAACCTAAAACTTTGTTTCCTCGATGAACTGGGATACTAATAGTACCTACTTCACTGTAGGTACTGATCATAAGGAGTAAAAGAAATTCTTCATGTCAAACAATTGGGAGAGTGCCTGGCACATAGTAAGTGCTCAATGAAAAGTAGGTTTTGTTGTGATCACAGGATAACGTGTTACAGCCAAGACTAAACCCCAACCGTTTGGCTTAAATTCTGTGATCATTTCACTTTCCCACATTCTTGCACTCTTTCCACTATGCCACGTTGCCTCCTCTTATTATTTAGAACACCCACTGGCACCCACTGACCATGTGCTCTTTCTCATATATATGCCCCCCAAACTAGCGTGTGAGCTCCTTGGAGACAGAGACCAAACACAACGGCCCAGTGCCTTGCCAGGTTATTGCCTAAATACGTTAATTGTCAATGAGAAATTTATTTACCGTAGTTATTAAACAAACTCTATTGACCATGGGAAGTGTCTCCATGTTGACTTAAGAAATGTGTTAGAAATACTGATCCTGGGAATGAAGTGGGTTTCCCAAACGGTTATCTAGAGGGCAGGAGTTGGCCATATTTTTCTGTCAAGGACCAGAGAGTGAATAATTTAGGCTTTATGAGTCATGCAGTGTCTCAGTACTTAGCTCTCCATCGACAATGAACAAACAAATGAGGCTGGCTCTGTTCCAGTACAACTTAACAGACAGTGGCCAGATGTGACCCATGGGTGGTGGTTTTCTGACGCCAACTATAAAGACGGTAAAAAGTGTGGTTTAGGGAAATGGTTTAGTGGTCAAATGAAATGGGTTTGTTATATACTGATTTGAGTCTTTTAATGTCACAATGCTTATTACCATATGGAGACATACATGTATGTATACACATGTATGTATGTATATACGTAGTTTTTCCTAAAACCTTCCTGATCACTTCCAAGTGGAGGATATATGTATGTATCTGTGTATGTGTGTGCATGTGTGTGTATATATATATACATATATATATACACACACACATAAAAAAGTTCGGGTTTTTCTGTAAGATGTTATGGAAAAATCCGAACGAACTTTTTGGCCAATCCTATATATGTGTATATCTATATCTATATTTGGGGGAGCAGGTATGGGCTGGTGCGGATGAGGCAGAGACGTAGAAACCTTGTGGGGCATACTGAGCCATGAACTTGAAAGCCTGAGCTCTCTCAGCAGCTTTGTCTCAGCAGCAGCCTGAGTGGGATGAGTGGCAGTGTGCAGATGTTTACACTGAGGGATCCTAATCTGTAGCTTCTCTTTGTCTTGGAGTCTATCCAGTGATCCACTGCAATGGAATCTTCAGCTGGACCAGAATGAATTGTATTGGTGCCTCTGGACAAGAAGCCTACCAGGTATATCATCAAAGCATCCTACCGCAGTTACCAGCTTGGCTCCACAAGAATAATACACCAGGGCAGCTACGCCACCTAGTGATGCTTGCCTGTACTGTTCTTCCCAAAGAGAGCTGGAGAGGCTTCAGGGAGACCTGGCGTTTGCTATTTCTGGCCAACACTTCCACACGCAAGAGTCCGAAGCCTCATCTTGGCTTTGAAACATTCCTTGCGGTTGCATTAGCCATTCCCCGCAAGGCTCAGAAGATACGAGTGACTTCTTGCTAAGAGGGAACAGCCCAACTCTGTGGCACAAATTACCAAGGAATAAACAGCAGAGACACACACACTCGCATCCTGCCTTTCAACGGAGATGGAAGGTGCATCTTCTCCTGTATCTGAATTTGGCTGCAATAACATGTTTTCTTGATCGTACAGCCTTAAAGTCTTATGCATACAGCATCTGCTTTCTAAATTACACAAAAATGCTATCGTCTGCAGTCAGAAACAGAAAAGACGCAGGATGGGTGGTGAGGCTCCGTCCACCATTTCAGAATGGCAGGAGTTAGAGGCGCTAGCTATTAGTTCTATGCGGGTGTAGCTTACGCACACAGAGAAATATCAGTGTTTTCCTAAAATGGAACCGCTCCTCTGCCAAACACAGTGGCAGAGGGGAAGATATTTTGAGCCTTATTAAGGTTTAGGAGAAATTTTACGGCCAAATCACACTCTTCCCCCCTACATTTCAGATTCCTTGCAAGAAGTCTACTGCACCGCTAGAATTCTCGAAGTCTGGATGGCCAAGCCTCATGCATAATGCTTTTTATCTTGCAAAATACAGCAAACTGCAGCAGTAGCACTAACACTGCTTTCAAACAGTGGTTCTAGTATCATACGATGCTGAGATAATAAGCTATGACTGTGTGTTTTCCGTAAGGAAGGAAAACATCAGTCCGGGAGAGAAATGGAGAATGAGTGACATTTATCAGATTGTAGATTCTGAAAATGGATTTGCTTCACTAGATCAAAGACAGCCCATTTCTACACATCATCATCAATTCTGTGGGAACCTTTCCAGACATTCTGAGTGCATGTTTTGAGACTGGGTAGTTGATTCTCTTGCTGATTGTTTCTACTCTGGGACACTCTTGATTGTCTCTATACAGTTCATCAAGACAAAAGCACAAAAGGTGTACAAAAAGCTCAACAGAGAAGAGAGATGAAGACTCCAGGCAGTGTGCCATGTACGGTTGGTTATGCTGTGCCCTGCACAAAAATATCCAGTCTGTACCCTACTTACCTAGTTGTGTACCTGGTATAGGTATTACAGAAGGGATATGTTCTTCTAATTCACTGAAAGTGCTTTTGGGGGGATAAACAGTCTCGTGGTATAAAAAAGCATCTTAAAGAAAAATAAATCTCATATTCATGCTCATTAATTTACTTTATGTGACTTAAGATTTAACCAGGTATATCACCCCTGCTTTTGTCCTTGGTATGATCAATACCTGTGTTGTCAGCAAGAGACATGTGATTGGAACTACTCAACTACTTGGTCCTGGATCACTTGGTTTTCACCCAAAGCCAATAATCTCAACTCCTCTTACTTAAAAATGCTCATTGCTATGGACTGTTACTCTTTGCATACAGCTGTCAGCTGTGAAAACATTCTTTTTTGGACACAAAAATCTGGCTTTTGCCCCCTTTCCCCCGAGACTCGACGGTGGCCTACCGACTCATGCTGACAAAAGGGGACAGATTCCTTTTGCACAGGTGACCCCCCTGCTTCAGAGAAAGCTCAGTGAGAGGGGTCACCATTGGGAACACAGCTTCACGATGGCCACCATGCAGGCTCTGAGCAGTTACAAATGGACAGACCTCAGGATGGCTCTCCTGATTCCCCCATCACTGCCGGCTCTGAAGCTAGTGTCTGGGGAAGAGTGGAGACCCAGAGAGAGAGGCAGAGCCCCAGCAGCAAAGCTGGATGCAAAGCCTTTGAGAATGCCTCTCGGAAACAAAATTCTTGCTTCTCCCTTTTTGAAGGGCTACAGGGAGACAACACAGCTGATGGTTATTTTTGTAGCCAGAAAACAAGTAGAATAAGAGTCGGGCCAGTGTTCAGACAAATGTGCTCCTTGAAGACGCTTCTCAGTCTGCACAATAGTGAAGCGTGCTCGCGTTCCATTTGTTCCTTGAACTTTCCCAAGGCATAATATACCCTCTTGCATTCTTGGGGGAAGATTTCCTTCTGAAAAAAAGTTCAAAACTTATAGAAAAGGGAGAGTTGGGAACAGCTTACTTGAGTTATTTTGTTTCCTGCAAAGCTATTTCTTTAAAAGGAATCCTTTCAAAGTAAAATAGACTACATGACATTTTTATCCCAAAGCTGCTGGGTGGTAGGTGTGACTTGGAAATCTGCAGTTTGTTTCAAGCAAACCCACTTGAGTTGAGCATGAAGGAAGAAAAGCAAAAGGGATGGTGATGAACAAATGGCAAGGTTTAAGGATGGACTTAGCATCTTCATACTTCCTGCTGTTGCTTTTACATGTATGTAGTTTCTCCTGAAGACAAGAAGACATGTATTGTCATGTGAGGAACAGAAGAGTGAGGCAGGAAGCAAAAATAACCATCAGCTACGCTGTCTCCTTGTAGCCCCTCAAAACACTTGAAAAGAATTTTTGTTTTCCAAACAAATATTCTCCCATAGATACAAAAGAGTTCATCTTCATTACCTGGCACAGCCATTCTCTATTTCTGAAATGTCTCAAATGATAGCTAGTGTCTTCTCACAGAGAGGGAAATCAAGGGTAATGTAGACAAGGCTGGGGGCACGGCATCGGGATGAGAATCCCCAGACCTTGTCTTTCTCATCCCACCGAGGCTTAAGAAACAGCTGCCCTTGTGAATTAGGCGCCAATGAATACTCAGTGTCCCAATTAAGTCCCTTCACTGAGAATTTGCATATTTCTTATCATTAACTATTTTATTTTAAATACTCTATTTTTGAGAAGCTTGAGGCACATGAATAGTATGGGGAAATGACACCATCAAACAATGTGCTATTTATGAAAAAGGCCCAAGTCTCTGGGCTGTACTGTTGAAGTAATGGTTGACTCTCCCTTTAACTTTCTTGCATATAAGACATGATCCTTGCCAAGAGAACTGTATTCAATATCTTGTAGTAACCTATAATGGAAAAGAATCTGAAAAAGAATATATATATTTTCAGATTCTTATGCATATATATGTATAACTGAATCACTCTACCATACACCTGAAACAATGTAAATCAACTATACTTCAATTAAAAAAAAAAAATCCAAAAAAGAAAAAAAAAGACATGGTCTTGCACTTATCTGAGCTGTCCCACAGGGCAGTCAACTATGCCACCTTAATCATTCTAAGCTTCCTCTGTTCCTTCTCAGTTCTCTTCTTAAAGAACTGGAATTCTGAATTTACCATTTCTGTAGCAAAGTTTAATACTGTGTGTTTTAATATATTTTATGGGTTGGTTTTCGTGCAGATTTTTCCTCACCTTTCATCAGAGCAGTTCCTGAAGCACGCATGGTTTCCCTGAGTGACCAGGGCCACAGTGAGGAGTAATATTTTGTAGCTTCGCTATTCAACAGAAAGTCACTCCGTTTCCTGAAGAAAACACTTTTGCCTATCCCCTACCCTGTGTAGGTGTTTCAGCTTCTTAAGGTGTTTCAGATGTTCAGGTCATCTGGTAGGCCATTATCAGACCCACCATACAAGATAAATTTAGAAAGAAAAAGTCTGCTTCAAAGATTCCAGCTGGTGTTTAAAAGCAGTACTTAAAGAAAGTACACAGGGCTTCCCTGGTGGCGCAGTGGTTAAGAATCCACCTGCGAATGCAGGCGACACAGTTTCAAGCCCTGGTCCAAGAAGATCCCACATGCCACGGAGCAACTAAGCCCGTGTGCCACAACTACTGAGCCTGCGCTCTAGAGCCCGTGAGCCACAACTACCGAAGCCCATGCGCCTAGAGCCCGTGCTCCGCAACAAGAGAGGCCACCGCAATGAGAAACCCGCGCACCGCAAGGAAGAGCAGCTCCCACTCGCCGCAACTAGAGAAAGCCCGTGCGCAGCAACGAAGTCCCAACGCAGCCAAGAATAAATAAATAAAATTAAAAATATAAAAAAATAAAGTACACAGGCAGAAAAGTTTGATCATCTTGAAATATCATCACACATCAAAATGTCCTTTCTATATTTTTAGAAGCACCTCAATGGAAGTGTGGAATAGCATTGCTAATTGTCTATAGGCAACAAACAGAATCATTAGGATTTGGGAAATGTTTTCAGAAAATGCTTTAAATAGTTAACATCAGGGCACTCTTCCTCCCTTCTGTACCTAGTAGAGCAAAGGCCTCTTGACAGGTAGTATTCCTTTATGTGAGGCCCTAACTTCAGACTGTTCAAGGTAACTGCACTGTTATTGAAAAGCACACTTTAAATACAAGGTCTCAGAAAACCATGCTGTTTATAAGTAATAAACAAGTCTTAAATACTCAATTAATGTTACCAACTCAAATGCATAAAAAGATTCATATACTACCACTATTTTTGAAAAAAAAGCGAAGGAAAAGAAAAATATTAAGAAGTATAAAAGTGAAAGAAGCAATCAAGAAAATAAACTAGGAATATCCATACTGGATGCCAGTTTTGGACTGTGTATTATTAACTTGCTGGCTCCTACATTAGATACTCTTATACAGGTTTTCTGATTTAGCCTAAATCCTATGGTAGGTATTAACGGTCTTATAGCAGATCAAGAAACTGAGGTTCAGAGAGGTTAAGTGTCTAACCCAAAGGCAAAAGCTCTCAAGTGGAAAAACCAGAACTCCTGTCTGGGTCTCTCTGAATACCATGTTCCTTCCACCATTCAAACTGAAGAAAAGAAAAAGGGGAGAAATTAAAGCCTGACCCATCCAAGATGACAAAATCTAGGATTATTCAGAGACATCGAATTAACCATATTTTGAGTAAATATGTGTTTTCCAGCCATTGGATCAACTACGGTGTGATTCAAACTGGCTTTTCCGAAAGCCAAAGATACCAGATGGACCGTCTTTCAATCTGGTGTTTTTGTCATTTAAACACGGTCCTAGAAATCAAAACAAATAGAAACATAAAAACCATTTTTAAAAAATATGGGCAATCTCTACACTAGAATAAAGGCAAAGAATGACAAATAGTTACCCAAACCAGCCCTAAAAGAGACTAAGCCTATGTTACCATGAAGAAAGGCAAACACCCACCCGGCTTCCTCCTGCAAATAGTCACCAATCACTACTTCTGCTGTGTGGAGATAAGAATCCCCTGATGTGGGCATCCGAAGGGCTTCTGACAGCACTTGGCCTGTTCCACCTTTGCATCTGCCTTCCTTCGTGCCCCCTGCCTTTTCTAGGTGTGCCATGAAAAGGCAAAAATGCCTTTAATGATCTACACTTGACAAGACTTGAAATTAAGCTTTTAGTGAATCTTTCACATTCAATGTGAAACAACAGAAATGGTGGTGATGTGACATTTTTGGTGGGTGAGCACATCAAAGGCGCCTGCCTCCAATGATGTCCCTGAACATCCAAGGGTATCTCCGGCTGCCAGGTCTCCTTAGACTTGACAGGCGAGAAGGAGAGAGGAAGGAAGCATGAGGAAGCTCACTGGATCCTCCACACAAAAGGAAGGTATTTCGACCCACTTCTACTTCAGTCTTATGCACTTCATTATGCCTGGCTTTTTAATTTGTAGGTAGAAAGGGGAAAGACAGGATAAAAGACAAAGAATATTATTTCTGACTGCCAAGCCCCCAAATGCAGAAATACATGAACATGTGACTTCAAGCCCCTAAACACTCCACCTTGATCTTTTTGCCGGCAGTTTTCAGAATGATGGTGTTTAGTATTTTCTGTTGGGAAGGCAAGTGCCTTCAGCATTTCTTCAGATGTCAAGAAGCATTTTAAAACTGAAAGCACATGAAATCTGGAATTGGCTTGTAACACTGTCATATAATAATGAAAGTAACAACAAATAATTATGCTCATCCCTACGGCACCCATGTTCTTGCGTCCCCACACTTAGTGTCTAAGGGCCACAGTGAGTCACAGACATTTGCAGAAACCTCAAGTTTCTTTGCCCCTTCCACTTTCCTTAAAACAAGGAACTCGGGAGGTGAAACCACACAAAAGATGTTGGTCTTTGTACAAGGTCACCTTCAGGATCCATCACTAACACTTGAGCCCACCCTGATTTACTCAAGAGCAGTGATTAAGCTAATAATAGACATTTGGGACTCTACGGTTCTGAAATTTTCTCTCTTCATTCGTGGATCGAACCAAAACACTAGTTAAAACAGACCACTACGGATAGGGAATCTTGAAGGGTGCTTGTTTAGTTCAGAACAAAGTTTAAGAAGAGGTTCAATCATGGATTCAGGTACTAGGGGTTTCGTGGGTGCTTCTTACATGAATGTGGTTTGTTCCTGACTGGACAGTGTGTTTTCCGTTTTTCAGTTCTGTCCCCTTATGGCTAGAGCAGTCAGGGAGGCCTCACAAAGGAGGAAGGACTTCAATTAGACCATGGTGGGGGGGGGCGTGGGAGGGGCATCTGGTGCCCTGGTAGAGAACAGAGCCAGAGCAAAGGAGGAGATAAGAACGTACAAGGTATGATGTGAGACGGGGAGGAAACAGTGTTGCCTGGAGGGTCACATTTAGAGAGGGGAGATATAGGTCAGATAGGCAGGGTGCGGGCGAACAGGAGTTCAGGCTAAGGTTTGGAGTTCATCCCCAAAGCCAGGGGGAGCTTTCAGGGATTCTAGGCACCTCTTAACTGTTTGCTGAATGGGTAAACACATGCAGGAGTTGAAAACTCGGGAGGAACAAACATGTTTGAAGGAACATTACTCTTGATACAAGGTCTGGGATGGATTTGAAGGGAGTCAGTTCATAGACAAAGAAATGAGCTCAGGAAGCAAGGAAAATGGTACAGGTAAGAGGTAGAAAGGTTCAGGTGGGTGGCAGAAGAAAGCAAGGTGGGTAATTTGAGGAATGTCAGGAAGGTTACAGATTCAGGTTATCAGAGGGTAAGATGGGGAAGAGAGGACAAAATTACCGATAACCAGGTCTTTACGTTGGAGAGACCAGAAGAACGGGGACAGCATTGACAGAGACAGGGAATTAGGGGCACTGGGCCCAGACTTCCAGGATCTAACACGTTGTATTTTAACCAGATAAAACACACTGTATTATCATTAGTCAGTGTTGCCCATTAGACTATAAACTGGACAAGGACAAAGCCTGAGTCTTACTTGCCTTCATACGTTCCAAGCTTTGGAAGCACAACACCTGACACAAAAGAGGTGTCCAGAAAAGACTAACAAGTACAGGGAGGCTCCACTTTGGAGGATGACGAGGTTGTCAAAAATCAGGTGAATTTATGGTAATGAAGTATTTCCATAGATGTGACTGATGTTGGAATTTGGAAGAGAGAGGTCGCCTCTGATTTCTTTCATAACTACCAGCCCTCCCCCACCACCAATAACATCCAGTTACTCCTGCATCTTCCCTCCTAATGTCTATCCATTGCATCCTTTCGTTTCCAATGAGCAGATGAATGTTACGGCTATCAGGACACATCCCTCTCCTGGAGAGAGAGCAGAGAGAAGATGAGAAAGCCAGTAACTGAACCTCCAGGGTACCTCCATCTTGGTAGCAGGGAGAGAAAGATTTTCTAGTGGTTTTAATGGAATCAGAACAACCAAGATCCATGCGTATGGAAGGAAAGACATAAAATGCAGGCCACCTGAGCCATCGGAAGATGACCTCGGAAGATGTTCACTGCATACCTCAGAGTGATGTTTACTCTGCTGTAAATACTATTTCTCACTTTCTGAAGGATAGGTTCACTTTATGGTTCCCTGCCTACCAAAGAGTTATTCAGATGTGCCTATTTACCTCAAGACCATTGTATAAGCAATTACACATGTGTCTGGAGGAACAGAGGTTTGCAGGAATCTTCCTTACTCCATTCAAAATCTGCCTTGAGATACGCTATTCTGATTTCTATCAACAGAAACCTTTCCTTCATAGGGAAATTAGAGCTCAGGATTTCCTGCTATTTATGGGATATAATAAAAGGTTCTTCATCTCAATTTTCTTTACCTGTCCCTAAATAGGGATCAGTCTAAAAGCTGGGACAAGGACAGATGCTATCAAAGAGAAAAATTAAAGTAGACTCAAAGCTCCAGTTTTAGCAGCCAATAGCGCTAATCAAAAAAAAAGGGATTTAGTTATGTTCAATAAAATAATCCACAAAATATAAATGATGGATCAAAATCCAGGTCTGTATTTGAAAAAAAAACAATGCCTTTCTGATAAGTGCCACCCAATGATTAGTTCCATAGAGGCAGGAGGAGGCAGATGCCTCTATGATCTGATTAATCCTAATCACCTAGTGCAGAGTGTAGTTCCAGAGAGGTACTCCATTAATACTCGGTGAGTGAAGTGATTGTAAACTAATTCCTTGCAGGGAGAGACAGATTTCACATTTCCTGGGCTCCCCCCCACCATACCTGGCATTACGCTGTGCAAAAGTGAGCACGTGATAATCATGTTCCCTGGTCCTCTGGCATCCAGACCCCTGTTTCATTGTCCTCCTGACTCACCTTCCCCTCCCCATTATGCTCTGGCTAAGTCAATGCACTGTAGGAGCCCCTGCTCCCTGGCTGGGTACCCGGTGGTTGCCATGACAACCCACCCTAACAGCAGGCCCTTGACAAGGGCCTTCCCCTACACCTCAGGGCAGGAGGGAGTGCGGAGACCCTGAGACCCACAACAGGGGAGGAAGTGAGGAGATCTCATCCACAGTTGCTGACACCTCCCTTGGCCAGAGACCACTCAAATGCTCAGTGAAAGCGGGGACTCTGTCACTGGAGTTTCCGCTTTCTCATCCCAACAACATGAGGGAAAAGTAGTTTGGGATGCATCAGTGGTCACAACACCTAATTCTTTTTATTAAAACAAGCAAAATGGCAAGAATCCAGCATCTTAGACAATTTAAATACCCAGCCCAGGCTTCCCTGGTGGCACAGTGGTTAAGAATCCGCCTGCCAATGCAGGGGACACGGGTTTGACCCCCTGGTCTGGGAAGATCCCACATGCCGTGGAGCAACTAAGCCCGTGTGCCACAACTACTGAGCCTGCGCTCTAGAGCCCACGAGCCACAACTACTGAGCCCGTGCGCCACAACTACTGAGCCTACATTCTAGAGCCTGCGAGCCACAACTAGAGCCCATGCACCACAACTACTGAGCCTGCGCTCTAGAGCCCGCGAGCCACAACTACTGAGCCCGTGCACCACAACTACTGAGACTGTGCTCTAGAGCCCGCGAGCCACAACTACTGAGCCCACGCACCACAACTACTGAAGCCCGCGCACCTGAGCCCGTGCTCCGCAACAAAGAGTAGCCCCATGCTCACTGCAGCTAGAGGAAGCCCACGTGCAGCAGCGAAGACCCAATGCAGCCAAAAATAAATAATAAAATTTAAAATAAAAATAAATAAATATCTAGCCTGAATCTAAAGGCAGGTATCCCCAAAGTGTTTATGAGGGGAGGAGGTGCTATTCTCCACCCCTCACCCTGCCCCCATGGAATTTGGCATTGAAGGGCAGGGCAGGAAGTGCTGATATCGAGGTAATGCTGGTGCAGGTGACAGGCACATCTGCCGTGTGCTGATATGGGGCATGGATGATGTTAGTGGGTGTGGGAGGCACCTGGTACAAAACCTTCTTGCCTCATCCCTCACTCTAAGGTGTAATTCCCAGACTAAGTCTTCTTCATATGCACAAGCCCTTTATGATTTATTCACCCCAGGTATACTGAAAATAATTCAGATTTACATAGCGTCTCTCTAATGTCAAGAGTTAAAAGGAAATTTAAACTACTGCTTTAGCTGCTAGGCAGAAATGGCCTGCAAAGAGTAGGGTATTATGCATCACCGTATCAGCACCTTGCATATCGTAGGTGCTCAATAAATGTTAATGAGTTGAATAGAAATATAAGAGGTGAAGCCAGCACCCCACCCCAAGGGGCACTGCCCCCTCTTCACTAGGTCTTCTTAGCTCCTAAATCCTGATAGGGCACAAGGGTAATGCCACGCCTTCAACAGGGACAAAGGCATGTGCCCACACAGGGCTTTTGCCCGTTGTGTTTGGCCAAACTGCAGAACTGAGGAGATGGCCTTGGGCCATGCTCCCCACTTCTTGTGTCTTTCTTAGCCCTTTCCTCAAGATTCAGCTCTGGTCCTTCTCCCCAAGGCCTCCTGTTCTCAGCAACCTCCCGCTTCTCAACGCAGTTGGAAGCAGCCCCTTTCACCTTCTGAGAAAAGGTTGTAAGGTTTGGGTGATAAGCCCCAGGAGGGCCATGCAGTGGCCAGTAATGTTGACGATTCCAGTCCCTGCACCGAAGCGAGTGGCCCAGATGCCAATGGAAGGGAAAGTCATCACTTCTGCTCCCTTGGTTGGGAAGGGGCATTTCTCTGGACTGGTGTTTCCCTGAAGAGGCCTCTGGGAGACCTGAAAATCAGATCTGGCCAAGAAGATAAACAACTCTAAACCAGCACGCAGTGGAAGCTGACCAAGGTCAGCACAGAGCAGTGAGGAGGGGCAGTGCTGGCCAGAACGGAGGCAGGGAAGAGGTCTCAGAGGAGAGGACCTGGAGCAGCGTGTTGAAAAGAGAAGGAGTAAGCCCAGTAGAGAAGATCAGAGAGGGTGCTTCAGGCAGACGGAACAGCCTGGATAAAGGCTGGTATGTCTGTGACCACCGTTTCTTCGATGAGCAGCCTCCAGGCATTGCTAGGCAGTAGGTGCATTTCACGCGCGTAGTAGTTTATGCATTCAGTGTCCCCCCGGCATTCGTATCTGGAGTGATGATAGTGGCACACCCTTTCCTCTCCCTCATACATAGGGTGGCGGTAGGAGCTCTGTGTCTACAGGGAAACGCAGTCTCCATCCTTGAGTGGGAGTATTTTCATGCTGACTACCGAGGTCCGGGGGACATGCTCCCTTCGAAAAGCCTGTGATAAAGTATGTAGTAGAACAAGGCATCCCACTTCAAGTGAGCTCTTTTTCCATACTGGATTTTTCTAATTTATTCCAATCCTCTGAATACAACAGAATTTACACAGTTTGAGTATATTACCAGAGATGAAGATCCACAACACAAATGGATCGTAATGTAAAAAGGTCAAGAGTGGGCACTAAGATCAGACACGTTCACCAGTGTGCTTGCTGACCCTCAGGACACAGCTGTGTGCCCCAGGCTGGCCATGCCAAGCCCACCAATCACGACACATCATTCAATGGCACTGCCAACAACAAAGCTCCCCTTAGAGACTAAATAGTATCCAATGCCTTCACATTGTGGAGTTGCTGTTGTCCTGAAATAGAAATTAAGGCTCCACAAGAGAAAAAGATTCCTTGCATCTTGGGTTATCTTACTGCATAAAAAGGGAGCTTGTAAGAAAGATGGGGGTGGAAGGAGGCAGACAGAAGACAGCCACAGCCCCGTGAGACCACACTGGAGTATTTACACTCTATCAATGTAACCTGATAAAGCAAAAGTTGTATAATCCAGAACCTGGTGTAAATGTTGAACACACTTTATCTTGCGTTATCTAAACGTAACGAGTAATTCAGACAAGGTTGCCTGACTTTGTATCTGTACAAAAGGAATTTTTATACATCAACATGATCAACTAATAGTTTAGTAAAATATAAAATAATACCCTGGGATCAGATTGGCCTGATTGAAACTTTGGTCTCCTATTTACTAGTTATATGTCCTTGGAAAGGTCTTGAAAATGTCAAAAGCCTCATTCTCCGCATGTTTAATATGGGAATATTCATCCCCATAGGCCTCCCGAGAGGATTAGATGATTAATGCGTTATCAAGTGTTTAACACAGTCAGGCACATGGCATGGGATCAATAAATATTAACCATTGTGAGTATAAAATAGTAGGCACGTTAAATGACAGCTTTTCAACTTAAGAATCCTAGGTGATTCCAAATCGAGTCTCCTATGAGAACAGTGAAAAATGAGCCAGTGTTGCAAAACAAAGTAAGAGCATGTTTGGCCTAGGTGTCAACTATGGAAAACACTGGAAAAGCCAAGTTCTAGTCCTGGTCCTGAACTACCTTTCTGCGAAGTTTTGGGCACTGCGCTTCACCTTGCTGGGCCTCCCACTAGCTTCAGAATAAGCTTTGGTAGAGTTACTGCTGGATAATGTCTCAAGCCCCTTCCAGCCATAACATTCTGGAGTCAACCTCTAGGGCAGCTGTGATGGCAAAGGTCAACCCAGTACATTTCATAAACTGTAATTAGAGGAGAGTGTGATGGGGCCTTTTGGCTGTGTTATGTAATTAGCCCTCTGCCTCAAGGGAGGGAGTGCCTGTGTACAATTATGCAATCACATTCTGAAAGGAAGGGCACTAAGGCACATTGAATCACGGAGAAAAACAACTCTCATTCTTTTGAGCCACAGTTTCCACCTAAGAATGCTGTCCAGGTAATTTTAGTCTGCACCTTCTTAGCACCAAATATTTGAATAGCTCTTTATTTTTGTAATACCTTGCAATACAAAGGGCACATTTACATGGCCCATTCTTATTGGCTTTATATTAAACTGGGGAGCAACATCCCGTTATACCTGTGCTGTAACCTGGTACCTCCCCCTTAGCCTAAAATCCTAGTGCCCAGCTTCAGGATTTTCAAACTTTAGAGTAAATAAGAGTCACCTAGGGAGCTTGTTAAAAATGCAGGCCCTCTCCCCTCCACACTGTTTCTTCAGGTCTATTGCGGAGCCCAGCGATGTGCCATTTTCACAGTCTCCCCAAATTCTTCTGATGTCAGTGGTCCACACTGTGAAAAGCACTCTGAGACTCATCATGATTTGCTCTGGGGAGACCATGTGAATGGCTGAGCAACCACTACCTGAACCGAAGCTTCTGCGCTTCCCCTCATCATCGGGTAGCAAGAAAAACTAATGCACAGTCTGTCCTTCCCCTTTCCTAGCACAGAAGTGGAATTGTAGAATTTCTAAGATTTAAGCCAACTTGGGAGTCATAAGCCTTCCCCAAGTTTGCCATCCTAGCCCTTGGCCCTTATACCTAATGCTGCCTCATGGCTTGCCCTGAGCTACTCACTCTTTCTGGTCTCCTCCAGGGTTCCCCTTCCCAGACTAAAAAAGAATCACCCAGTGTTCCCAGTTTGTCAAGCATGGAGAATCAGAGTCCGAAGCAATTTTATAAACAATGTATTTAAGGCTCCAGGACGTTTCACAAATTAACAGTAGTAGTATCATTCAAAGCTCAGCTCAAATGTCACTTCTTCCAGGAAGTCCTCCTTGAAGACAGCTCCTCCTCCCATAATCTGTTTTGGACTTCCCTCCTAGGTGATAACAAAACTTTTGCCACAGGTAGCAGGTATCATAATGCATCATAACTGTTTTAGATTGAGCTCCTTGCAGGTAGGTGACATATCTCTATCAACTCCACATCAGCTCCCCTCTGCCTAGCCTGGTTCACTTCCTAATGACCTGGGCTCAACTGCCACTTCCCCAAGAAGCCTTCCCTGACCCAAGTCAAACCTCTTCACACTACAGATGCTCACGGCACACCATCTTCCTCTCCTCTTCAACACTTAATGCAGCTGCCATATTCCGTGTTTTAGTGACTGGTTGATCAATGTCTCATTCCCCTACCAGCTCCATGAGGGCAACAAAGGGAATTAACAAAGAAAGTACCCCCAAGATATCTCCTGAACAAATGAATGGATTCAAAGGTCAATAATGCCAGTCTTGGAGAGGTTGGTCAGAGAATATGGGGTAGAGTCAGATACCTGGGTAGTTCTACCCCCGACAGGCTGTTTGATCTTGACTGCTTCCTGCTCTTACCCTCAAGGAATTCAGTTTCCCCATGCTAGTATTAGTGTGACTGCAAAACTGGGAGAGAAAGGGCCTCTCTGAGCACAGGAATGACACATGAAGACTTCGTTTTTATTGCATAATCCATTTCCTTTAAGCAAGACTCTGGTCTTAATTCTTTAGTCTGACTTCATTTCATATTCTCCTATGACTTCTCTGCTCTACACAAAAAGCAGGGAATTCCTCTTTCTACCATGGCTGGTATTGCATTCAAGGTTGGTTGCAGCTTGGATGAAGTACCCTAGTAGAAAGCCAACGACTGAATCAATGATCTACTTTTGAAGAGGGTTTCGGCCTTTCACGTGTGCTCACCTGTCTGAGAAATTTACCAAGTCTAGTGTTTTTTCGGTTGTAAGGACTCATTTTGCAGGAGTTCACTGGCTCTCACCTACCCTACAACCCAACATGAGGTGCACATTTTTACCCGTCATCTGTCAGCTTTTCACAGAGGTTAAGGATTCTACGGTGACAGACAGGCATTGTGGAACCAGAAACGGACAGGAGTGTACAGCATGCTCACCAGCCCTAACAGCATCTCAGAACAAAAGCTTGAGAATATTAAGTATTTACTACAATTAAAGTTTCTCCAGGATAAACTGGTTTTGGGGGTTTTATTTGTTGGTTTGTTCTCGGCAGACAATAAAGAACTGGGCAGCCTAGGACCTGTACAGTATTGAGAAGAGAAGGCATATTCAGGATTGCAGAACATCCTTTCAAGAAGTTTCAAGTCTCTCAAAACCGAGTATGTTAAAATGTGGTTTCTCAAGTCCAAAATGCCCAAATCTTCCTTTTTCTAGATTTACATGCTGTGAAAGTAAAGAGTTAATAAGATAAAGAAAAAAAATTGGTGGATAGGATAGGTCTTAGTCCACTGTCATTCTGGCAGTGGCATTAAGGTACAGTTGTGAAAGGTAATGAGTACATATCCTGATTTCAATGTCAAAAGGCCAAAGATTTAGCCCACATGCTTCTAGCTCTCCCTAGTTAACCATTATTGACACGTATGCATCAGTTTAGACTTGTAAACTCTAGTTTTTAACCTGTACAATTTGACTTCTGTGCCTCTGTTAAACTTTATTATAATTAATTATGATAAAAATAAAATACTGATGATCTTGTTGATGACAATGAGGGTAATGGTAGCCATTTCTTTAACATATCTCACTAAATTTAAAAAATTATGGCAAGCGTTCTACATACACATCTCATTTAATAAAATTATAAAACTACTGTAAGATTGTTATTGCCTCCATTTTCAATTAAGAAAATCAAGAATCAGAATGATTAGGTAAAATGCCTATGGTCAGACAAATAAATGGTAGAACACAGATTTGAACACTGGTGTTGTCACCCAGCACACCGTGGGTGCCAGCCTCAAAATACATACCTCTGCCGTGTTTGGGGACTATGTCTGGGTTCACACTGCCCCAGCCGCTGTCATCTTAGACATCTTCATCCCACCCAATCTCAACTTCCTAGATGAAGGGCACTAGATACATCTGTTTGCTCTTGTGGTATATCTCAAATCCCTTAGCTACTTTATCCCTTCCAGAACCTTTCTTAGCTTTGTCAGGTTGTTCTCAAGGTGTATTGGTCCAGCTGTAGAGTATATAATGAATGGCCAGAGACAGGCTTTTGATTTTGATTTCAGCACCCTCCACGATTACATCCAGTCTGCCCTTTTGACCATAACCACAATTTGGTTGGTCTTCAGAGAACTGTCTACAATAACATGTAAACCCATTTACTGGGTTATCACCTGTAATTCTGGCTGCTCATCTCCGAGTGCAATTTGAGTTATTTTTGCCTCATGCTTTGTTTATACAGATGCTCTTTTGCCTCTTTTCAGCACACCTGGCCCACGGCAGCTCAATATTTCACTGTTAGAAAGACCCAGAAGTTTCACCACATGCAAGATTATATACAAGTGTTAAAATGGACCAGCCTTAACCAATGTCTAGAGGCCTGGACTGTTTATAGTATCCATTCAAAGAAATGACATTATCTACCCATTGTTTCCTGTCTCTAAGATAATCTCCACCCTTGAGACTGTTTCCTCTGATATCATGTTCATTAACAATTGTAGGAGAAGGACATATCTAGAAAAATTTTCTATGTCAATTGCATTAATTCACCAAATGCTCATGACAATTGCTCAACTGTTCCACGTTCTTTGACATCTTAGACTTGACTCTGACTTAGGAATATTTAATTGTGCTGTGCATCTAAGTCTATGCAAGCAAGGCAGAGTAGGTGCTGCCCAACTGTCCTGTAAACCCGAGCCATCCATTCAGTCAATACAGACCTTTCTGGGAAGAATGAGATTACTTCGCCCACATCAAGAGTCTTAGCTATTGGGAACGACCACACTCAAGCGTGTATCTATCTGTGCAGTCCTATTCTTCAGTTTAGCTCATTTAGCTCTGGATCTGCAGCCCATCACCCAATAAAACAGCAAAATTTTATTGGGCACATAAGCAGTTAAAGCCTTTCCCCTATTGGGTAAGATGCAGAAATAAGTACTCTTGAAAAAACAAAGAGAAATTAGTCTGATAATGAAAAACCACTGAAAGCAATTTACAAACCATTCCCCTGACAGTATATAAACTGTTAATATACTGTACATAATTCAGGGTCGGTCCTTTTTGGATTCCTCCCTTCTAAGCATACATCTTTCTACCAGCAATACTGACACCTGAATCTTTTTCTCATAGTTTCAGAAGGATATACAGTAGCAAACACGGCTATGCACTGAATAAAGCTAATGGTTTGTATTGTTTATTCAGTGGAATGCCTCTGGTAATTAAAACAAAACAAATAAAAGGTTAATCAAGCAGTTGTGAAACCAAATATTCACAGAAATCAAGCACTTGTGTAAAGCCTAAATTTGTGCTGTGCACCCTTAAATAAACAAACTATGTGATCGCCACAAATAAAAGCGAACTTAAGTGGTAAAATTATTATTTCCTTAAATAACTATGCAAGCCAAGAAAAAAGTTTTGCAAAATAAAATTGGGTGGAGGATATAATAAAGCGGGAGCCCTGATATCCCAAAGGAGAGAAAAGCAAAAAGAAATTTCAGAAAGGATAACAAATTAGTTTAGCAAAGTCACAGTGAGAGAGGGCAGACAAAAATAAAGGCAAAGGATGTAGCGTCCAAGGAAAGAGGAAGGGGCGAGTGGAAACAGCTGGAATTGTTCAGCTGTGTCAACATTCGGCTGTTTCACAGATTGACTAGCAAAGTGTCATCTGAAACCAATTACATTCCCAAAACCCCATGGACCCAGTTCATAACATTGATTAATCCACATTGTGAAAAAGTCCCCAAGCAAAACTAGAACAGCTGTCAGCCCTTGGAGCTCAAAAAACAGCAACTGCTTAAGAAAAAACAAAAAAAGAAAAAGAAAAAAAAAAAGCTCCTCTTGAAATTTTAGGGATTTTTCAGAAGGTATGCCTACTGAAATAGAAGACATTTAAAACTGTTCCTACCCATGCCTGTTTGAGAACAAATGACTATAATTAGAAAAGCAGGGGTTTCGTTAAAATAAACTTAAAGTCCATTCCCAAAATCAGAACATGCTGCCTCCAAGTCTAGAATACCTTGTGTCTTTTTGCTCCTTTTTGAGAATAACACTATGCATTTCATTTTTTTAAGTGTTTTTTTTTTTTTTTTTCTTCTCATTATTTTAAATGTACTAACCTATCTCCTTTGGGCCCATCAAAATGTAGTTATATTTAATATATTTTCTAGTCAGGACATTTTTAAGACTTTTTGTTACATTTCACAGAGGGAGAAGTATATACAAAGTCCTTGATTTGCAAACATGTAACTTGTGCACGAGTCAAACATACAAATGGCCACCACACCCCTGCCATGTGTCCACTACTTGTATGGGAGCCTGTAAAGGTTTTCACGAAGCCTTGGCCTTGCCTCTGAAGCTACTGCAGATAGACATCCAGCCACCAGGCACTGCAGAGGTGACCTCAACAGTATACAAATGGCCAAGAAAGGCTCCTTAAGAAGTCTCCATTTCTGTACCTGGCCTGAAATCTCCACAGCAATACCGCAGAAGTTGTAAAAGTCTCTCAACCTTTGGATCGATTTTTCCCCAAAGGAATAAAATATATGCTTATTCATTTGTTCATTCATTCAGCAAACATTTATTGAATGTCTATATCAAATACTGGGTTTCAGCATGTGCATTTTATATATGAGCGAAAGTACAGAAAGGTTTAGTGACCTGCCTAGGGCCATACAAAGAGTTAGTGCTACAGTTTGGACTCAAACCCAAGGCCGTCTGATATCTAATTCGGTTCTCTTTCCAAAAAACATGTTACTACATTATGCTTGACATAGATTTTCATAAGCTAGCTAGTGAGCCCAAAAGCATGCAAAATATAGTTCCTACAGGGGAATACATTCCAAGTTACAAAAAACTGGGTACAAACTGGACTTTAAGAACATAAGCAATTTATATATTTAGATTCCATGCTAATTTTGCTCCTTTCCTTTCTAAGTATCCCATTAGTAATCTAATGGTCTCCTCTGTCGAAATGCCACTCTGTAAAATTTTATGAAACTGAAGTATGTCTTTGATACAGTGGTCCTTTTCATCCAAATACTTATGCTTATGTCTCATAGACTAACCCCCTATCACTAGAACCAGTTGTGACTCTGTAACTCAAACCTTTCAGAGAAATACACACCTTCATTCCACTGGTATATCCTTGGATTTGAAAAAGCAAAGAATGGGAAAGCAAACAAACAAACCACAACCCACAATTCACTGTGTCAGGCAAAGGAACCTAGGCATATTCTTCGGATTTCAGAATTGGAAGGTCAACATTAACAACAGTAACAACTTACTTCAGTTGTAAAGAAGTTGTGTTCCTAAATACTGTTCTCTGAACTGTAACATTTTCAGAGCTTTGCAGTAGGTAACACCTCCACTGAGTTTTGTAGTATTTAAGGGAGTCCAAACTCAAAGAGATTGGGGTGGAGTCAGGGTACTCAGAGACAGAGCAATAAGAAACAATTAGTCTCTCTAGACAGACTCTCCAATTCTTTCTACTATTTTTTTTCACTCTAGAGGACATTTATAATTATTGTTTTTTAAATGCTCATGATGTCACAGATAACGAACACAAATGCTCCCAACAGAACTCTTACTACGGTACATGTTTACAAGAGCAAATTACTGTTTATACACGGATAGGATTATAAATGAGGGGAAGAACCTTACAAATTACATGTTACTGAAAGAAAGCCAAAACATTTCCATTTCTTTCTTTTCATGAAAAAATATTATCTGGATCATGCCCCCTTCTCTCAGTCCCCTCAACGGACACTGAGCAATGGGCATTGATAAGGCTACAAGAAATATAGTAATAAGTTTATATCTTTATGATAGGATTTTAGAACATAGGGTAATACCCACAGTGATGGGAGCAAAATCACTCACATTTCCATATTTCAAGCTACTCTAAGAATCATTAGAATACAAAGATTGTAACTTTAAGTACCTGATGGAGAGATCATCTGTCCCAAGAACTACATACGTCTATGACCTACAAATAAATCTATCCTAAAAGGTTGACCATTTAACAAAAGGAACTGAATCTTAAAAGAACCCAAATGAAGTTTTGTATAAGGTGGGGTCTTTTCTCTGTAATTTAGATTAACAAAAAGTTACTGTAAGTTACATTGTTTTTATTTTCTGAGCAACAACATCTATTTTATAAAGCGATCCCTACTCCTGGAACCAGTATTTTTGTGAACTAACATAGGGTCAAGATAGATATCTACCTCAGGCTACCATATGACCCTAAAGAGGACTGAAGGATCACAGAAACAGTATCTTTCTTATTGGTTCTAATACTATTTTGAGGATTAAATGAGTTAATACACGTAAAGAACTCAGAACAGGGTATGGACCACAGTAAAAGTGTTGGAATAATGTTACATGTTCAGTGTTTCCATTCCACTGGAGTTCCAGGAAAAGTCAGTTCCAGGAATCTATGTCTGGGCAGACCCAAAGTGGTTCTGCAGCAAACGAAGGAAAGACTATTATCAAGGTATGGCTTCCTATCCACTTCTCTCCACCATCAAAAGCATCTTTTCTTAACTCATTGCAGCAAAGAAGTTGAACGAGAGTAGGCAGTTCACATGTGCTCGGAACTACAACTGGCAGAGGCCTGGAAACGGTCTCTTCTCTATTGCTTCTGAGCTGTAAATGGCCCCTCTGAGCAGCCTGTAGAGATTCATATGCTAAAAGGCTCGTTTGATTGTGAGGCAAGGTAGAGGGCAGTGAGCGGGTGTACTAGTTGTCACAACAAGCTTCCTCACTGCTTCTGTTTCATTTAAAACCAAGACACTTGATGACCCTGTGGCATTATGAACAGGTCACATGTCAAAAGCATGGACTCTCTCACAGTTGGAATGGTTACTAAATGTTGTCTAGGTCCACTGCCTTGCAGCAGTGTCAGGTACTGCTCAGGGCTCCAGATTTCTCAAAAGGCACTAAATGCCTAGCAATGGCACCACTGCTTATGTGGTAGGGCTGTGACTTGCCTCCACCCAAGGGAGTTTCAATGATACTGGCCTAGGGGATAAAGGGAAATGGACTTGTGGAGAACCCGGAGAAAAGTTCTCATATCGGTTTGTCGGGTATCTGACTTAAAGCAAATACTAAGTAGGAACTGGACATGTTGACTTCTCAAGCTACTTCCTATGTCCATACAATTAGACTTCACCCTTCTTTGGATTACAGACAGGCCATACATGTCAGACCTACTTTAAAAGAAAAAAACGGTTGGGATTCTTCTGGAGTTACTCAATTTCTGCATGTTTTCCCACCACGAATGCCAGCCACTGCCGAGTTCATTGCTAAATTCTTAGTGGTATTAGACTTTCATTTTCCAGACTATCAAGCAGTCCATTTTGATGAACATAAGATATAGCTTTTTAGTTTCTTATCACCAAAGCTTTGCCTTACCACTCATAACTAAGCTTTACTATTAAACATGGATGGCAGTAAGGCTCCAATACCTTCCTGCTCTAGAACATAGACACCTACAGAATGGAGCCTAGGGACAAATTGCAAAGCGTGTGCTTGCTATTATCTTGAGAAGCAAAGAAAGCTCCACCAGGCCCTCCACATTCATGCCAAGACACTTTGATCTTGCTTCTTGAGAACTCTTGAAAGGATGAGCCTGGATCTTTAAATGCAGCCTTAGCTGCAGTGCTTCATATATCCATGCTACCCTTTGCCTGCAGGCCTAAAAAAGTAAGACCAAAGAATGATAGCAGTGATGTCCACTGGGGAAACCACTTGGGGAATTAAAACTAACCACAAGCCATTCATAAAGGAGTTATGTAATTCAAAAACATACACTGAGCACCTACTGTGTACCAGACCCTGCCCTGAAGTAGCCAAAGGTCCACTGAGTAATACAGACATGGGAATAGACGTGGGATACAGGCAATCATTCTGTTACTCCAGAAAGAAACCACTGCTTCTAAACTAAACTCAGGCAGCACATCTACAAGTGGGTCCAAAGGGATTCTTGGCCTGGAAATGGTTCTGGTATTGAAGTGCCTTTAAAGAAACAGATCATGTCTATCAATTCCTCACAATTTATCAAAATCACCTTCTTTCCACCAAACTACCTTCCTTCCCATAAGAATAAGTAGAAATTCTCATTATCTTACTGGACTGTTCCAGGGGAAAATGTCATGAAGGTGGTAGACTCCTGGGAATGTTTCTCAGTGTTTAAGCTCCATCTTCTTTGCCTCAGATGAAGTAAAGGCAGTGGTTCCCAAGCTGTGGGCTGCAACAAACTCACAGGAAGGTCGTGGGATACTTTAAAATTTCCAGAGTAGCATAGCGACATATCAGGAGCAGAGACTGCTACTATTAAGTTCATTGAAACTAACTATTAATAAATTGAACTGTTGGTATTTCTCTTGGTCTAGGGAGTGAAAAAGTTACTAGGCGGAAAGGCACCATGAGCTGAGAAAGTGTGGGAACCTAAGGAATGTGGAGTCGGGAGGAGACTCTCTCCATCAGATCTCAATGTCCTCAGGCAGCAGGCTTAAGAGTGTCTCTACCCTTCAAGGTCATCTTGAAAGGAGCTTCCAAGGGAGACTTAATACAGTTCATCACTGTAACATGTCAGTTCCGATTTAGGAAGAAGAGATGGTGCTAATAAATCTCAGTTAGAGGTAGTCTTGAGATGTCCTTCAAACATGTTTGTGCCTGGCATGTACTATGTGCTCAATAAATGTCAGTTGTAGTAGGGGATGGAGGGTGATGGTCATCAGCATCAGCATCTCCATCCAGACTTAGTTGTTGACTTTAAAAATGCTATCTGTTTGAACCTATTCTTTTCTCCTTTTTACCCCAAGAGCAAATCTTTGCAAGGAGCCATGTAGCTATGCAGAGTTGTTTGTCTATCTAAGCTACAACATGCAAAGAAGTATGACAAACTCAGGTTTTATCCAAGGCACTCAGGGCTGCCATATGTGTTTACACATTACATACTTAGATTACCACGTGGAAGGCATCCTCTCAAGTTGTATACTATACAACGTGCACAATCTTATGCAGCCACCTTCCTCAGTAATCCCAGAGTCTCACCTGACAGATAAAACATAGTGATGGGTGTCTCCAGCCAAGGGTCATGTTTATTATTAAATGAGTGTCAGCACTGGGCCTCCAGGCAAGTAGAAATGGAAATTCAGGCAGTAATGAGAGAACAGGACCAGAGTTTGGCCACCATGGGAAAGGTCTCTCAGGATCTCACTCAGGTCTGCTGTGGTGGAGGATAGACTTCAGCCCCGGCAGGGGGCAGAGCATCATAGCTTAAGCAGAAAGGCAATCATGTTGATCAGGCACATTAGTGCCTTGGGTGGCTACCTTTTGTAGGCTGGGGATAGCAGGAGGGCAGGGCAGCATCAAGGCACACATCAAGTCCCACCTAGTGGTGGGAGGAGGGCTTCTCATTTGCTAGCAGGTTAGGCCAAAATGTGCTAGATTCTTAGTGTTTTAACCCTAGCAAATCCACCCATTCAACAGGCCCCAGTTATCTCATGAAATAAGTCCCAAACACCAGCCGCTGTTTGAGGCATCCATCCATAAGCCGCCTCCCACCTTGTTTCACTGTGTGCCTCTTCCTATCTGATGACTCTTATTTGTGTTTCCTCCTGACCTCAGCCTTCCCACACTATCTTCTGTTCTGCCCACTCCCTTGAACTGCCTCAGCACCACCGGCCCAACCAGTTGAGCTAATTTGCTATCCATCCCTGCCGAGTAGGCAGGGAAGAGCCAAGCCTGCCAAAGAGGGTTCTAGTCATGGCACTTGGAGAATGAAGAAAGGAAATACTAAACACAAGATCACACCATTTTATAAATGGTACTGATATAATCGTTACCATTTTCAGAGGGATTGCTTACCTAATAAGGAAGGAACTTCCATCCTCTCATAGTGTTTGTATTTTAGAGAAGGAGAGTTCCTACCCTGAAGAGTAGAGAATTTGAGCATTCTCACATTTGAGAAGAGTTCCGCAGGGATTGCTCAGACCTGCATCTCTACCCTCTGCTCCTTGCTAGCTCCTCCCATGGGAGGGGTGAAACCAAACAGTACCCTGCAGGCCTTCCCAGGGACAGACCCCCTGCCCCAAGTATCCCTGCCTCCTGTTTGCAGAAAAGCTTTAGCCTCCTAGGCCTTCCCCGAGTTCCAAAGAGCAAATCTGATGAGAGAAGTAAGAAAGTACAGAAACAAAGGAAAATAGTCAAGTAAGACAAAATTACAATAGCTCAGCCATAAAACAAAGCCAAGGACCTTTATTTCCTCCTCAAGGGCTATAGATAATATCCTGAGTCATATCCTTGAGTTGTTTTGCAGAGACTGAAACCCCCACCAGCTGGAAATATGTAACTGCTTATAATCACCACCTAGACCCCAGACTGGTTGGAATCAAAAGTTTGATAATTAAGATTCCCAAAACATCATCCTCACTATCACCAGTCAGAAAATTGCACATGAGCTGATCGCACACCCCGTGACCCTCTCCCTCAAAATGGCTTTAAAAACTCTTCCCTGAAAGCCATGGGGGAGTTTGGGTCTTTTGAGCATGAGCTGCCCATTCTCCTTGCTCAGTGCCCTGCAATTAACACTGTACTTTCCTTCAGCACAATGTGGCGTCAGTAGATTGGCTTTGCTGCACATTGGGCAAGCAGACCCAAGTTTGGTTCTGTAACTGGGGTGTGCCTGATGCACTGGGTTGGAGCACGGCCATCACTGGGCACGATCACGACAGCAGAATTGCTGTCCTCTCACACAGCCTTCCAGGCTCACTTCCTTCTCTTATTCTGGCATCTGCTAGGCAGGCTCAACTCAGGTTGATGCCTTTGTGTGGTCTTCACACCCTGACGCTGGTCACAGGCTTGGGGTTCCAGCTTCTCATGCCTGGGCTAGGTGGGGAGGTACCAGGACGGGGAGTCCGACCACAAAATGGAGATGGGAGGACCCATTTAGATTAACATGATTCAGCCTTGTGCTTTATCACCCCTTACCAGAGAAGCCCTACAGTGTGTGTGTGTATGTAAATGTGTCCATCTAAAAAATTAACGAAGTGCTCTGTCCCCATTGAGCTATGATTCTTGTTGGTAGGGCACCTTCATCTGGGAATCAGTTTGAGTGTAGTGAGTGAGTAAGTTTGGGCAAAATCCCATCCAACATGTATCTCAATTGAGCAGAATGTCCTATGAAACAGATAGGGCAGATATAATTAGCTCTGGTTTTGAGATGGGTAAACTCAGGTCCACCTGACTTTAGTGAGGTTAATGGATTTTCCCAGAGTCCCCAAGCTCCTGGAGCAGGGCTGTGCCTTGACCCGAGTCCTCCACGTCTAAACCTCCATCTCTCTTCACACCACTGCTGCTTTGATTGTGAGCAAGAATCAGCGCCTTTCTCTGCATCAACACGCATACTCACTGGAGAAGCAAGAAGACATTCTCTTCAAGGCAAGAAAGATCCAGTCTCACCCATATGTTTTTATGGAACCACTGGGCTCCTTGAGCCGCCATGCAGCCCTAAAACATCCAAAGGCAGAAGTCATCATGCTGTTACCCTGTGGAGGTAGCTGAGAGGCTGTGTCAAAGCTTGTCCTCATCTCCAGGAAGCTCAGTCCTCACCCTTCTAGTCTTGCTAGTACCCCAAGTCTCCTTTCCACAGCAGAAAGTCTGCAGAGGTGTAAGAGGGCCAGAGGGGTGTAGACCCGTGCTTCTCATACATAAGCATGCATCAGAATTACCTGGAAGGCTTGTTAACGCACAGATTGCTGAGCCTCGCCTCTCAGAGTTTCTGAGAGTAGGGCCGAAGAATGTGCATCTAACATGTTCCCAGGTGAGGCTGAGGCTGCTAGTTGAGGGACCACTCTGAGAATCACTGACACGTAGAGACTTGTTTCTTCTCAGGGCCTGGCTTACTGGTCCACACATAGCAGATACTTATTGAGGAACATCAAGGAGGGCATTCACTGATCATCTTAACAAAATCATTTAAGCAGCTTCTGTCTTCAGCTTTGTTTTAGACCCAGTGTGGTGTAAGTTAGATAAAGGTCTCTGCCCTTTAGAGACATATAAGCTGAAGATAGACACAATTCATGTGGACAGGCATAGAAAGATACTACTCCTATATTCTGATTATAATAAATCCCCCAGAATAAAACAGAAGGCTTACAACGGAGACTGCAAGTTTCCTGGGGAGGTCTCCAAAGATTGTGCTTTCTAATATTCAGTGATACCATCAGGATCCTGAGGATCACTAAGCAGCTGTTACAACTGTGTTTAATCACAATCCTAACGTCAGATTGAGACGCTCTGACCTATTGACATTGGAGTCCTTGACCTCCACGGAGTAGCTCTGACAGGCAGAAGTGGCTGCAGAAGGCAGTGACAGAAATGGGTTTAAATGCCAAGACTCATGACATCAAAGATCTGTGAACTGTTGAGCTACACAGAGGAATCATCAGAATAATGATCATTTTTCTCTACCGTCTCCCTCGCTTGTTCAAAGAAAAGAGCCTTAATTGCTTCTTGAACTACACACGAGTGGGCCGTTGACTGTGACTGTAATTCAGCACAGAGAAGCAAGGAAAACTCTAAAATGGATTTTGTTGAGGCAACGTCTTAAATGGAGAAAACGCTGCAGTGGGATTGGCAGGCACAGGGCACCGCTAAGTAGAATGAGAACAGCTTGGTATATGGTCAGCAGTCGAAGTCATCTTTAATTGTAAATCATACCAGTGTGATCAAGGGGGACATATTTTTTAACTGGGGAGGGGGTAAGAGGGAGAAAGATAGGGAGGGAAAGGGAATAGAAGTCATGTTAGAAGAATATCCCATTATGGATGACCTAGCAGCTTCAGATTCCTAAAGAAGATGACACCGTTTCAGGAAATTGGGGAATTCTGAACTCAGTCCTTTGCTCTTTACCATCTTTCTACATCCACGCCCAGGTACACTATTACACCTTGAGGAGTCTGAATCATTTCCTCCCACCTGGAATGCACCTACCTAGAAAGGGTTATGGACTTGGAGAGGCAGCAACTGTCTGTCCATACTGCCCAGTTCTCCAGCCATTCCACTCAAAGTCATGGCCACCTCTGTATCGGCAGCACTGGCTACAGGGACTAGGAAAGGGATGCCGGCAACTGAGAAGCCTACTGCCAACTAGGTGCCTCCATGTTCATCTAGGAAGGGTGGAGACCTTCCAAGGAAATCTCCTTTTCAAAAATGTGCTTTCTCTGTGCTGTTAGGTCCCTGAAATAAAAATGAATGCCCAGCACTTCTCTGAAGCCTCCCATCCCACTGCATCCAGAGGCAGCTCTTCTTTCCTTAAGGGCCTTGTGTACTACCCTGCCGGGTAGCTCTTCCATTTCTCTACCCTCCCATGTGGACCCGCCCTCTCACCTGAACTACATCCCCTTCACCGGGGGAGGACAGAGGGAGGTCCCCCACTCCTGTCCTCCACAGAGTGGCTATGTCACATCCTCAATAACACTGAACTGCAACCTTGTTTGCAAAGTAAGTGGAGAGAGCAAGCAAGCAATACCCACTTCCTAGTAAAGCGACCCCTGGATAATAGATAATAATTAGTATCTACTGAGTACTTACTATGCATGGAGTCCATATTAAGGGCTTTAAACAGTTTCTCTCATTCAGTCCCAACAATAACTCTCCTAGTAGATACGACCATGATCTCCATTTTACAGAGAAGAAAACTGATGCACAGAATAAATAAATTATGGAAGTCATAGTCATAGCAGTAAGCTTGTGATGTGAATCCACATCTCTTTGAGTTCAGTGTCCAAGCTTTTATACTCTATGACCAGAAGCCACACCAGAAATGGGGCATGTCCTACACTGGGACAATTTGAAGGAGGGTATGTGTTCTCATCTGCCTCATGGAGTCAAATGCTTAAATGTTTACTACGCGTTGGGCAATGAGCTGGATGCTCTTCATACAATACTTGAACACTTTACAGCAACTCTGAAAGGTGAGCTGTTTTATCCTCATTTAACAAACAAGAAAACGCTGAGTCCATGTGACCGAGTAACTCGCCTAACGTTTCCCCGGGGCGTGGGTACAGGACATGAAATTAGAAAGCCCACGTGCCTCTCACTCTGAGTTCTTGGTTCCAGTTGTCCAAGATTCCCTTATTAACCAATTGCAGATTTATTACCATCATCCTCCTGACTAGCACAAAAAAATATTAACTCTAATCCAGGACTATTCTAAGATAATAACCTTGAAGATCTTATGAATTCTAAGCATCAGAAATGATGCCACCAATTCATTTAGACAGTGTCTTCAAATTCTCATATAAGGGACTTCCCTGGTGGCACAGTGGTTAAGAATCCGCCTGCCAATGCAGGGGACACGGGTTCAAGCCCTGGTCTGGGAAGATCCCACATGCCACGGAGCAACTAAGCCCACGAGCCACAACTACTGAGCCCACATGCCACAACTACTGAAGCCCGCACACCCACAGCCCGTGCTCCACAACAAGAGAAGCCAGTGCAATGAGAAGCCCACGCACCGCAACGAAGAGTAGCCCCCGCTCGCCACTAGAGAAAGCCCGCACGCAGCAACGAAGACCCAACGCGGCCAAAAAAAAAAAAAAAAAAAAAAATGCTCAAGTCCAAATGTCATTGTTGAATTCCTTCCGAACTCTTACAAGAAGGCTAGAAAAGGTAGTTAGACGTAGAGAAGCACCTCAGTTAGCAAGTGTTGATTGAGAAGGTATAATGTGCCTGCTCCATTCTAGGCACGGGAGGCCTACCTGAAGAATCACCCTGTTCCTCATCTTCAAAGATCTGGTGGGAAGCTGGGGCAGAGAGACGCTCAGAAAACACCATATGGATTATTGGGTTCCACGAGCTTCCCTCTTTCTGGCTGGGGCACTTCTGGATGGAGGTGCTGAAGAGCCCATGTTCTGAATCAGACTCGGTCTGAAACCTGGCTCTGGTGCTTTCTTTACTGTGCATCTGTAAGCAAGTTACTCGACCTCTTGCAGACTCAGTTTCCGTATTTGTAAATGGAGACAACAGTATTTATAACAGGAAGCCAGTCTTGTAGCAAGGGGCCAGCACGTGACCAGCACGTAGCCAGGACTATAAAGTCAAGGGCAGCACGTGGTTCACTAGAAGGGAGCTGGCTGATTCCGCCCCATTGCAGGCAGCTCAGGAAGCCACTAGCTCCTGAGAGCTTCCCTCTCTTACTTCTCCAGGGCTTGGAACTCCTTGGCTTGGCTCCAATTCCCACTTCCCTACCTCTGAACCCTGTGCAAACTTCACATGGTTAACCTCTATTCATCCTTCGCCTCAGCCTAAACCTCCCTTCCCATTTCTCCCTGAAACTCCCACTCCATCACAAGAGGCGTGATGCTCTTAAACATCCCAGATGCTCTCAAAGCACCTAAACTTACCCGTAACTCAGCAGCTGTCACTCACCTTTGAGAGTCCCTATGTGCTTGCCTACACCCCCTACTAGAGTGTATGAAACTGGAAGGCAGGACCACACGCGGGGCTCTCTCAACTCCTAGTTTAATAATGGACAGTAGCAGATGCTCAATAACCATTTGTTTAGAAGATACATGAATGAATGCAAATAGATACCATGTCTAAACCTGCACAAATATGCCCTTAATAAAAAGTACATGGCTCAAATGCGGCATCGAATTCTGCTGTCCTGTCTTGTGCCTGGTGTCATTACATCTCTGGATAAGTAGAGACGATTGTGGTGTCACTTTGAGGCCTTTCTAACATGACATCAGCTGCTTGTCCTGCACCCGGTGGGTATAGCGTACGTTATGAGGTTTGGCTGACTTTCTCTTAGTTCGCCGTTGGTCGATATGGGTGTTCATGTGGATGCAATTCAGATGTTTATGCCAACTTCGGGCATAAATAAATGTGGAAAGAACTCGGGTCAATCCAACCATTAGTAACAGTGTCTTCTTGCTCTCCTGGGAGCTGCTTCAGATTTTGGTTTCATCCCCACCTCTACATAAAGAGACTGGGATGGGACTGCAGCTTCTAGAATTACAACCATTTTGTCAACTTGTCATTTGCCTCACTGTCTGTGCCTCTCCCTCTGGGTCCAGAGACATTTTGCACAGGAAGAAAGCAGTAAAGTGAACACAGGGCCGATGAATTCTCCAATCTTCAAAGTACCTTGTTCTGTCCCACAGAACATACATATTTCTGGCAAGCACCATGGAGAGCCTCACATCTGTTACCTCCTGCACTGCTGGGAATCAAAGCATGTACCCCCATGAGATGTTTTCTAAAGGCCCAAGGGCACTGGGCCATCTTATCCTCACTCCCTTGGTGAGCTTCCCCGACTACATGAAAATACCTGAAAAGGCTAACTTTGTCTGTTCCGTATTGCCTTAAAAATAAGAATACTCTTAACCTTTAGGAATTTATATTTGGAAAAAGGAAATGAACTAGATACAGCTTATAAAAAAAGGGCAGGAGGGTGAGTCAGTTTTCAAATGATTTACAAGTTCAGGATGGAAACATACATACATATTTGCAGCAACTGAATATGAACTGATCTGTTCCATCATTTCTCGGTGTATATACCTTTCTTGGTTATATTTTACTTTTCAAAGAAAACTGAGTGGAGCCCATAGCAGGTGCTAAAAACCTACTTGATTAATAGAGTAACCAGAATTTACAATTCATAATTAGTTAGAATTAGCCCTGGGAATAATAACTAAAATTTGAGAAAATGGGGAGCCAGAAGACCTATATTTAGATTTCAGCTTTACCACTTACTAATCATTTCCATAACACAAAGATAACACACAGTCCATTCACAGATCTGCTGTGATGATCATACATAAAAGAATTTTGTAAAGTGCTGTACGTCTCAGTAGTAACTGAGATCTTTCTAGTTCCTCATAATGATGGAAGGGCAAATGCCAATGGGGTTGCTCTTTCAGAGAGAGTTACACCAACATATTTTTTTAAAAATGTTAAGGCGTGTTTATAATAAATCCCCATCAATGATTTCTTTAGGTTTCTTTTGGCTAGGACATTCTAGAATCCTAAGAGAAAAGGTACAATACAAATCATTTACTTGATCAGTTTAATACTGAGTCCAAGAGTCAGAAAGTGTTGTCATTAGAAGAAGCTTAGAAAGCAACTAGTTCTAATCCAACCTCTTCATTTGACCAATGCAGAAAGGGAGGCAGAGAGAGGCTGAATAAATTCCTCAAGATGACACAGAGAATCACGGAACTGGGTTTAGATCGGAGGGCCCCTGACTCCTGCAGTGTGCCCCATCTGCAGTGCTCCACGCTAAACAAAACCTTCCTTTTCAGCTTTCCACATGAAGCCAGCATCTGAGACCACAAAAGCATCCCTCTCCAAAAGCTGTGGAATCTCTGTGAAAGCCGAGTCTGGCAGTGGCGGGTGGCACCCGAGATCTCACGGCGGGATGCTTTCTCTGTACGTCCACAATAGGCAGAAGGGACTCACACCCCCTCCCTGAGGCCGGACCTGGCTTCCCTCCCCACCCCTCCAGCACCTCAATGGGTCAAATCAGCTTCAACGATAGCGAGCATATTATTAAAATCCCAGGCAGAATCCAAAGGAAAAGATCTAGATTATGCAATGTCTAGTTCCAGTAGGTATCAGAGAAAAGAGGAGTTCTGTTCCTTATCTTACTTGGGCCTGAAGCTGTTCCCCAAAACACAGCTGTTCACACTCACGGACCTTTTGGAATGGGGTAGTTCATTTCTTAGCCTCTCTAAATCTGAGGCTGGAAACCTGTGTCCAAAAACCCTACGCATTTCACAAAATCCTCTGGTGCAAGCAAAGCCCAATTTGAACAGACCCAAATAACCCCAGAATACACTGTTGCTGGCACATCTGTTGCAGTGTTTGTTCATCTGGAAAAGGAATCTGCAGTGCTCTAACACTAAAGGGGTAAATTAGGAGAGAAAAGGAAAAACACCTTGGCCTGCAAGTCCCTCCACCTCTCCCAAGCATTTTCTCCTGGGGATGGCTCACCCCCAGGAAATAAAACACATCAGCCTCATTACACAGGATGTGTAGAAGATGGGAGTACATAGACCTCTCTTGATGATCAAATCCAAAAGCTGAATAATAGAGAACACAAAAATAAAGGATAACTCAAGAGTCATTTCTGTTTGGCTCAGAGTGATATTAAGAGCATAAACACCCCAAGCCACCCCTGCACGGAAAGCCTGGGGCTGTTTCCACCCCTTCCTGGTTTAACTATTGTTCAAGGGCAGGGCTCAGCTGGATGGAAGCAGGCAAGAGGTTTTCCACCACGGAGATGATTCCCTGAGGCCACCTGAAGTGAGAGACACCCAAGGGTTCAAGGGAGCTCTCTCACCCCGATGAGGCCCAGGAGGGACTGTCTAGGCCACTCCCCTCACTCGCATTTTCTGCTAAGCCTCTAGGTGAAGGCGAACAAATTACTTCCTTTCTCTACTTTAGAATGCTCTGGTCTATTTAGCTCTTTTCAGGGTTAATTGGAAAAGCACAACATTCTTCTAGACTCCATTAACCAGGCTTGTGAGAAGCCCATCAGGCTGGTTTCACCCCACATGGCAAGAAAAGACTTTCTAGGCACTGACTGTACAGACCCAAAGTCAAAAAGTGAGAGCCAACTGCAAAGCCTCTCTGGGAAAAGCACAACGCTGATTCGCTGAGATCTCTTCTTCAAGGCCAAGGATGATCACAGGAGATGGATAATGCATTTGACCTTTCTTAAAGGTGCCTAGATATTGGGAAATAGCCCACATTTTTCTTTGGGACTTGCTGTATCATTTTAGAAGTGTGTGTGTGTGTGTGTGTGTCTCATTTTCTAAATTCCAAGTAGTCTATTGCCAGTTTGAGTTCTCTTGGCAGAACCTTCAAGTGTTCTCAGTAACAGATGCCTGGAGGAGAAGGATGCTAGGAGTTCTGAAACAGAGCAATGCACAGAGTTGGGGAAGCAGCTGCTCTGCTCTAGTCACTGTGTATACAACTTCACCAAAAGTGTTTAGGAAACAGATCATTCTGGAGCCTATACCACCTATTCAAAATTCAGGCCCTTTTAGTTCCGCTCATTTTTTTCCCTGTGCTGTTTGTTTTCTGCCCTGAGTTTTAGCAATCTGTTTATGTTTTGTGTATGTGCATGTACGTGCCTGCGTGTGTGTGTGAGCTCCTGTGTGTGTTTCCCTCTCCAGCCCGACTGAATTATCCCCAAGTGACTCTTAATCCTCAACAGTAATTCCCAGTGATTGCACTGACAGGATGGTAATGGGGGAGCCCGTTCTCCTCCCACCCCTCCCCACTCCCTCCCCCTTTGTTGCTAAGCTCAGCGAGGATGCTCTAGGGAGCTGTCTATTTACAAGACGAAGTTCGACAGCAGGGTCACTGGGCTTTAAAATGGACTGAGGCTGCCTAGGGTAGGAAGAGAGCTCGCAGTCACAAAGCCTTCCATTTCTCCTCGCACCCAGCATCCCTCCACCATGGCATAAATGGCGGTCCCAAGACATCACTCTTTCCAGGGCTCTTGGCCTCCCCACAGTCCGTCTGGATTGGCACTGTCACTGAACAGACCACTGGACTAGGAATCAGACCACCAGATCCCCACCCCCATCTAGCTGTTTTATGTTAGGCAAGTTTCCTGCCTTCAATTTCCATAACCATAAAAATGGACACTACAGAGCTGACTGGTGAATCAAGCAGTACTTCTCAAACTTTACCATGCCTAATAATCACCTGGAGGCCTTTATTAAGACAGATTCTTCAGCCCACCTACAAAGCTTCTAATTTAGTAGTTTGGCCATAGGGGCTGAGAATTTGCATTTCTAACATGCTTCCTAGTGATGTTGATACAGCAGGTCTGAGGACCACATTTTGAGAACCACTGGCCCAAGCTATCTTCCAGATATTCCACTGCTCTATCCCCATACTCACCGGCACTTGAGAAGTCAGAATATTTGGTTGCCTGACAAAAGTCACAGGCCTCTCCCGCACTTACAGTTTTTCTCTTGCTCCCAACTTTTGCTCACTTATTTGCAAAGACAAGCAGCAAAGATATGGGTGAGGAGTGCTACTGGCTTAACTTTCAGCCGTCAGCAGTTGCTACACCTGTGAGGGCATCTTCAAAGCCATTTGAAATTACAAGATGGAAATAACTTGAAATAGCAAAGGACGAGGAATAAGAATATGTTACATAGGCTCCACCTGCCAAGTTGTTATCCTGGGTCATATTTTTTGCCAACTGCATAAGTCACCTGAAACACTGCAATGTAAATGTGGTGGTCTCACTCACTATTTGGAGAGGCGTAAAAAAATAACTCCAAAGCAATATAAATAGAAGTATTACCTGGTACACTCTCAGATATTTACCTTGCTCCTAGCTCTATAATCCTTTTCATACTGTGAAACCTTTCTGCCATACGGCAACCTGACCATCACCCATGAGATATCTGTAACGTCCTGCATGCGTAGGTCCATATTTACAACTACGTGGCCTGGTGTGAAATGGAGAAAGCGCTGCGTGGTGATGCTGGGATTATGTCTAAGAGGAATTCTGATTCTAAGCTCCTGCATTCAGATGCCTAAACATTTCTGCTCATCTGAAACTCTACTTATTCAAATGCAAGAGCTCATGCTAGGACAGAGTTTTAAAAAGAGAACGTAGAGAAAATAAGTCAGGGTAATGCCACCAGATCAGTGTTTCTCCTTTCCTCTCTGCAATTTTTCGCTGTAGTGAGCTGCTGTTATTAGGAATGCATCATATGCATTTGATGAACTAAAATCAAATAAATATTAGGAATCGTGGTCAAAAAAAAAAAAAAAGAATCATGGTACTGGCATAAAGAATAAAATTTTGATTTACCATTTTATACTGTAGCTTACAATTTGATTTGGCCACTTTAGAAATTGCCAAATAGAATGGGAGACAGATAAGCGGTCCATTCCCAACAGGTCTGAAAAGGTTTTTTCCACAATTACCCAAAATTTTTTGGAAAAATCTGTATTTGTTTGAATCAGGAAGTTAACTATAGTCTGCTGCCTATTTTTGTAAATACAGTTTTACTGTAACACAACCCCTCTTATCTGTTTATGTATTGCCTACTGTCACTCTATAAGGGCAGACTTGAATCTACAGAGAGTATATGACCTGCAGAGCCTAAAATATTAACTATCTAGCCCTTTAAACAAAAATTCTGCCAAACCCTGGTTTAAGTAATAGAACGAAAATAATGACAGCAGTTTCAACCTTAAGATGTGATATATAACATATACTCCAACCAATTACCTTGTAAATTAATTATAAACCTGTTTGATCAAAAACTCTATCAGCCATTATGAGAATCTACTCCTTTTTCCTGACTCTCAGTAATGTCTTCAAATGTAAAGTAACAATGCTTCGAAATTCACTCAACTGTTTAACAAACTTTTGAGAGGCTATTCTATCCAGAGTGCTAAAATCAATCTAAGGACTGAAAATTTATTCATATGCCAGGTCCACCAAAAAACAAAAGCAGAGCCACACTCAACATGAATTTCTGAGTGTGATCTGAGTCATATAAAAACAACATATGAGAAAGAGGGCAAACTGGGTTTTTAGAAGCCATAAGTCTGCACATGGCAGATAAAATGCCATCTCAGATAATCACATTTGATTGTCACTAATGTTAATATATGTCGATTAAGAGTCGAGAGCTGCACACCAGAGGTTAGGTTTACTGCTCAGATGCAGATGTTTGCTATACTGAATCTCTGCCATAACCCTGTGGGAATGGCATTTTTTATGCGTTCTACAGTGAATTTATGGCCGGGGAGCCATAAATGTTATAGTTCTTCAAACCTTTTGCTTGTGGAGATTGTCACAGTGATTGAAAAGTAGAGAGACACAGATGTCTTCTGTTAGCGGGCCATTTCCAGACCCGCTCAAGGATGCAGCCTACGCCAGCTCCTGAAGTTCAGGCCATCTGAATTATCAATGCCACACTGGTTTGCAATCTCCCACTATCGACTTGCTTCAGTTCAGATATGCAGAAAGTTAGCAAGGCCTGTATGTGCCAGGTTCTGGACTAGGCCCCGAGACGAGGCTCCTGACCTCAAGGCACTCACACACTGGCCAGGGTACATACAGGTCATACACACAGTATGGTATGGAAAGTGCTATAACTATCACAGAGCTAGGCAGAGTATCACGGGGGCTCTGCACGGACAAGAGCAGGGGCCAGGATGAGAGCTGTGGAAGTTTGCTTACAGGTCATGTTTGAACCAAGAACCATGATGATGTGCTCCAGAGCGTCCATGGAGTTCAGGACTGGTGTAGCATGAAGTGGCAGGGGTTGGGCGGACACAGCTGTGTCATGTGGAAAGAATATGGGCTTGGGAGTAAAAAGATCTCAGTTCAAGCTCCAGCTTTATCACCCACTAATAGTGTGACCTTGGGTAACTTCTAGAATTTCCATAATCTTCAGAGTCCGGTTAGTAATATACACCTCCGAGGGTCGGTATGAGGGTCAAGGGAGGTGATGGCTGGGTCCTGAGAGCAAAATGGCTAGTAAACTGGTAAATGGTCAACAAAGCCACCAGGGAGGACACACGCCTACTCTGTAACACAAGAAAGGGGCTTTTTTTTTTTTTTTTTTTTTAAGAATTCTATCCATAGCTTCTTCCATCAACACTGAAGAATGATGGAAGGAATCATTTAAGAGAGGAAACCCAGGGACTTCCCTAGCGGCCCAGTGGTTGAGACTGTGCTTCTACTGTGTGGGTCATGGGTTCAATCCCTGGTTGGGGAACTAGGATCCCACATGCTGCACGGCGTGGCCAAAATAAATAAATAAATAAAATTTCATTTAAAGAAAAGAAAGAAAGGAAGGAAGCCCAAAGGCACAGCAACATTGCTCGAATCTCCAATTTTCCTGTGTCATCGTCATGCAGGTGAAAGAAAGGCCGTCAGGGAGACGATGAATCATGAACACAAGTGACACTGTCCAAAATGGCAGCCCCACAGGCACCTCCCCAAAGCCTAAGCCAACACAAGCTCCATGTGCGTCCATCACGTGCCCAGTACCGTCGGGGTATGATACAGACCTCCCCTCGACGTAACACAAAACCCACTTCTGACACACCAGGAGCTACGTGACAGCTGCAAAGGTTCTTTCAAGGCAAATGAATCAGCACCTCAAACATTAAAAAAAAAGAAAGGAATTAATTTAGACCTTTCTGTTAAGATGAGCTTTGCCAGTTTCTCTCAGGGAGAATAAAAAGCCCCTAATGATTATGAGTAAATGCCTGTGCTCTGGGGAAAAGTTAAAGATGAGTGGCTACTCTTCACCAAGGTCTTCCTTAATTCTATGTGAGAGGGAATTCTGCAGAAGAATATAGCCCTAGCTAACTTGGGAATTCATCCTGTTTCCTGCAGCTATGGCTTTGTTCATGCTCTTTCTTGCATGAACAACATGCATGCACAGACACATATACACACACAGAGAAAAGGAAATGAATCATCCTGTCTGCAGGGTTGAGACCCCTATCTCTTACAAACATCGTGCAAGGTGGAAGAGATGTCTAAATACACAGGCCATCCTTGGGGACTTCTTCTAAAACGTCTCCAGGCAGAAGCCCCTGGGGCCCAGGAAGAAAGTCTTGGAATAGCCACAATTGGGGAAGATCCCCCTAATCAAGAAATTTTCCTTCAAAGGTTTCAGAGCAACCCTTTTTTGTAAAGGAGAGAAGGCCCATCCAGCTGCAGCAAAAACCATCACCGCAGGCTCTGGGTCCCTGGAATCAGGATTGATTTGCTGGGTTCCTCTGCAGCCCACCAGCAATGACAAGCAGTGGGCTCCTAGTATACCACTGGGGGAGCCACGCCTCGTCACACTGTTGGTAAACACAGCTTTCCAAAGATAAGTGGTTAAGAAAAATTCCCAATTACCATGCTTATGACCATTCTGAGGGCGGATCTAAATAAACAAATGAGCCACGCAAGGGCAACCTCTACTTATACAGCCTGGGGGCCAGAATTCACGCTAGCCCTAGTCCCTACTTCCCAGTTCAAAGAACCAGATAGGGCAAGACCGGGATCTTCTCCCAAGGGACTTTTTCCCCTAGAGAAGACTCCCCATTCTTGACCTCCAGTAGGCAAGAAAAGGATGAAGGAGTTTTGCCCTAGAATGGGGTGAAGTGGGGAGAGCTCCAGACCTGAGCCTGGATTCTGGGGACTAACCCTTTCACCAACTGCTGGGCAATGCTAAGTATAATAAATCACCTTCAGAACCTCGTATATTTTTAGTCTGTTCAGCTGAGGCGTTTGGACCAACTAGATGATCCTAAAGCTTCCTGCCAGCCCTAAGTTCCTTCCATGATACTAAGTGAAAGTAACCCAAATCAAGTTGTCCCTCTGTGGATATGAATGAGGCAGTTGCCAACCCAGTGTCACTTAAAGGCTCTGAAAAAAACCCCAAGCCTCCACTGGGGATCCCTGAAAATCTTGCCACCTAGTGACTCTTGGATGAAAGATTGAAAGCTGCTGAAATGTGCTCATTACGTCATCTCAGAATATGACCATTATCAGCCATTTAGTCATTTACAGGAAGTAAGCTATCCAGTAAGTCAGCCAAAGGTTAGTTGATTTTTTTTTTGGTGGTGGTGGGATGGGGGGCGCAGAATAGGTCTTAAATCTGTAGCCCAGGAAGATGACGGCAACCACAGTCCATGTATGTGTACTAAAACGACTGTGGTACACTAGACAAGATGGGACACAAGACAAGGTATTTAATTAATGTGAATCCCCAATCTCTCCACGTGAAGCAGGCATCAGTGGCCTCCAGCTCACTGTCATCTGCCACTATACATAACGTGCCTCTGTTTGATATCTTTTGTCACCCCCAAAACGACCCCCCAAAATTCACTGCCTTGACGCACACCAGCATTTATCAGTTTCAGAACAGCCAGAAACAGTGTCTGAAAGCCTTCCAATATCGTTCTGTCCCTCCTAATACCTAAAATGGCCCACTGTTCCATTTCCATAGGCTTTTCTTCAGCAGATTGACAAGGTAACATCTGCTTCAGAAACAGATGTTTATGCCAGAATTCTCTTCTGCTCATTAATGCTTTTCCGGTTAACATCTAACTATCTCACTCATTAGTTCTTAATAATACTTTTTGTATCCGAGCCATGCCAAATATGCGCTCTTTAGAGCTCTGTATTATTGTTGCTTCTGGTGCTGTTGAATTACGCTGCTGAATAAAGGAAAAGTAAAAATAAGCCCCTCTAAGAAGGCTGCTATGTGTCAGAGCTCTATCTTTGTGAACCGAACAAGCTGAAATCAATTAAAAGTGTGTGTTTAGAGAATGCATCTCAGCTGTCTAATTGCACCACCTCTGCTTTAGGGCCAAAGTTTGACTCCCTGCCAAATTGCCATCAAAATGGGCATCCGTCAGCGCTGCTACAACTGCCACTGCCTGAGCGTGATTCAAGGGCTTGTTTAATGAAGGAAGCCCAGGGCCTTCTGGGGCTTGGCACAGACTCCTACTTCCCAGGGGCAGGCCTCAGCGATGCTGCCCAGACAAAGGACACAGCAAAGCCCTCTGGGATGAGAGTTCTGGGACCGAGTCATTGACCTCACCCAGCCCCCGTGGTTTGACGGTCCTAATAGATTAACTCTAGGGAGTGTTTACATGACGTTCTCTACTGATCCACAAGCAACTTCTCATCAAGAGGACAACTTCAAGGAAAGCAGAGTCAACACACCTTTGCTGAGGGTCTAGCTAAGTACTGTTGATCCATCCACTATTACAAACACAAGTACTGTTTCTATGGATCCATATCCAATAGAAGAAAAAGGATCATGTAAGCTTCAGTTTTTCACGACTTGTAATACAATGGGACATGTTAAAATTATCTTTGAAACACTCTTTAGAAACACTTTAAACACTTACTAGTGATCCCAAAGATGGGCTTCTATGTTTCAAGAAGCCAACACCATAGTCAAACAACTGAACAAACCAAGACAGAAGTAAGGCTACCGTTGGTCTGTATGATAAGGGGAAAGCCAACCCTCCAGGGAACTTGTGCCAACACAATGTATCGTTTGGGGTCAGGAGAAAGAATGTTTAATAAATCGCTGACAGTTGTTTCCATGGTTACAACAGATGTATAGTCACCTATATTGTTTAGCTTGGTGGGACCAGTCCTACAGGGAAGAAATGATTAAGGGTCCTGCTGATAAGCAAATATGGAACTCAGTTTACTTAAAGGCTGGCACACTGTCCAAAAAATGTGAAATAAAATAGAAATTTAAGTATAATCAAACAAACTTTCAGTTTCCAGACTTCTTGGTAGCCAAGGTCTCTTGGTCCCAATGAACTTGACTGCAGCTCCATAACATGCTCTGTTCTTTTTATAGTAAGCTCTTCCCTTTCTGCTGAAGTGGCTGCTTTTCAGCAAATTTACTTGGCAAATACTGCTTTATCAAGTATAAATCAGATATACTACTCTGGAATCTAAACCCACAAAGAATATGCCCCAGAACACTACATAATGAAAACTAGAAATGCTGCATCATTGCTGCCAAAAGAAATGGAAAAGTATGAATGAGAATGATCGCTGGGTGTGTCTTCCATGAGATTCCACTTAAATAACATTCTCCACTGACTTAAATCTCTACAATCTGAAGGGTTTACACATGGCAAAATGAAACAAAATCACATTTTAGGAGGAAATTAAAATGTTCTGAACTGCCCTGGGTGGTGCTGGCATTGTGCAAAGAATGGGGAGTATTAACCACAGTCAAATGGTGAGGACTGACCTCTTTCCCCTCCAGTGAACAGACAGCATCTGAGGTTTCGAAGCAATGTGCTTAGGGAATTCAAACTGGAGATTTAGGGGCTTCTCCCCAGCTCCTCTCTCCAGATAAATGCCAGAGGGAGCTACGCGATCGTGTAGGGGAATGATGACTTAGGTGCAGACCTACTATAACACTGATCCCTAGCCCTCTTGCCGTTTAGACACTCCCCACCTCCAGACCCACTCTCTGAGCGCCTCCTTTACTCATTGTGAATACGGCTGCTGAATTCTCCTGGACTTCTTTTCTGAAGTAATACTACTTTTGTCTTCTTAGACTCTCTGGTTAGACTGATAGCTGATAGCTCTCTCATGTGACTGAGGTTACAATATTTACTCAGTTATCCCACAAAGAGGTAAGTGAACCAAAAAAGACAATATCCTTCCATCTCTAATCATTTTCGAAATCTTAACTAGAAAGAGAATCTTCCTTTCCTATGACTTGGTTCTTTTTAATATGAATACATTAGGTGCCATTAAAGACCCTCCTGGACTCAGTTTCCCCGAGACACAGCACAAGGTCTAGTACTAGGTGGCCATCAGGTATGGGTCTGTCAAGGGCACGAGTCAAACAAATGACGTGGGCCCAAAGGCCCATGGCAGGTTACCTGGGCATTATCCCCTAAGCCAGGAGATGCGGGCAAACAATACAATTCTCTCTCCACCACCAATGGCTGAGCTGTTGGTTTTCTCATCCTCGTACTCAGGGGTCCCCTTGGACAGTGAGGAGATGCAGAAAACCCTTTGAGAGTGACCCGTTCATGATACATTCCTTGCTAGGGTGGTGACTGCAGGTGGGGAAACAGCAAGCAGGAATGGTCACCTGGATGTGGGGGGTTGCAGCTCTTCCTGAGGAAAAGCATGTTTCACATCAAACCCTGGGAGGCGGTGGCTGTCCCAAAGCTGTCCTCATCATGACCAATAACTTGACAGCCATGTCTGAAGCTAACAAACTGCGAAGGGGAGGAAGGAGCAAGGCATAGTCATTCTCTTGCTCCACGAGTTCTAGAAGTAGTCTATGTGCCATCATCCATCACTCACAGTCAACAGAGGTCCAGAGCTCCATGAAACGGGATCTGAGCAGGGAAAGTGCTGAATGAAAGTGAAACAATGTCCACCACACTTATGGACCCACGGAGCACAGAGATTACTTCGGGGGAGAACTACAAATGTCCCTGTTTCCATTGCCAAGTCCTATGAGGCACATGATGCCCTGAGATCTTCACCAAGGCTCAACATGGCCCAGGCTATGCCTCAACTGTAGGACTTGGGCCCAGGACAGACCCTCATGCTGATGAACTTGGCAGGTCAAGGTGCAATACTCATTGGAAAGACCCAGCTTTTTCTCCTAAGGACAGAGGATAAAGAGGCATCCATTCCTCTTGAGAAGGGGTGACTCCTCCTTTAGGTGAGTGAACAAAAATGCTGAGATTTCCATGGCTTCCAAGGAGATCTCAGAGTACTGAGAATTCTTGCCCTTAGAAACACCTACAGATTTAGGCGGCAGAGATTCACGTTCCAGTCACGGGAAGGAAGATCTAGACCATCAAATTGACCTCAGAGTGATATTTTCATCTCACTCACTCTAATTAATCAAATGTCTACAAGGTATAAACAAGCAGAACCCATGTAGCAGATGCTTCATTGTCTGGCCTATTTAAATAGATGGCAGTACAGAGCCCAGACTTTCCTCGGCCCCATCTAGGTGACGATCCACTGGCTAGAGGGCAAACCAGGAACGCAGCTCACATTCTCAAAAAGGGAGCTCCTCAGCAATGGCACCAGGTCTCTCCAACAAGATGTGATAAGGTCCACAAATGCACCAAGCATATCTTATTCTTGTGGCTCTATTAGGAAGACAATGATGCATCAGACAAGAGACCAGCCCTCTGGGAGCTTACATTTTAGTAGGAAATAGAAAACAGCTATATAAATAACTTTAAAAAGTGGAAAAAGATACATGTCATAAAGGGGAGCGATAAGTTATTTCCAGCTTAGATAGGAAAGATCGGGAAGAAATGGGGATATCCTTTGAACAACTAGTAGGTATCCAGGGCTGGACTAGTTGCTGGGGATACCCTGAAAAATATAACTCACTTGCTGCCCTTTCAGGGGTGTAGTGCACCCAACAGACAACTAACTACAATAGCCCTGATGTAGAAGACCAAGAATGGATATGTGTGCAAAGTGTCTAAGGGACGAGAAAGAGGAGCTCCTTTGCAAAAGTGAAGATGAATTCACTAGAGGTGTTATCTGAGCTGGTTATTGAAAGGTGAGCCCACATTTCACCAAGCAGAAAAGAGAATTCCAGGGAGCAGGCACTATATATCTCCTTAAGGGCTCATTTTTTTCCCCCACCAATCTTGATTCTTGAGGGTCCAGCAGTGCCTCAAACATCATGGGCACTCAATCGAGGTTACCGAACAAGTCAGAGAATTCAGGACATGGATGGACAGAATACCCTTTGGGTGTAAAACTATAATCAGAGGAGTCACTGTCAGATCCTTGTTTCTGAACAATGTTTCCGGTGGTCTAGAGAGTGGGAGTGAGCTGGCTCCAGCAGGGAGAAGCTAGAATGGCCATGTAGGAGAATACTGTACACAGTCTGAAGGGCAGGGAAGACTGGGATGTGCAGAGATCATAGGAAGCAGTTTCCAGAAACTTTTTAGACACTAATAATAGGGATTTGTTTACCAAAAAGATACTTTTAAAAGCAGTTCTTTTAAAAGGCTTATTTTCTAGAAATAAAGAGCTTTTAATAACATGTACTAATGATTTTAAAATAAGCCACATATAAAATCAAAAGACTATGATACAACTAAACAAGGTCAGTGGCTACCCATTTGAGGAATCCTGGCAACTTTGTAAATATCAACTCAGTCTGGGGGCTGGGCCCCGGTGACAAATGCATTTTCCAATTTCAGGGAGAATGAGATAAGACAGCTCCAAGGTTGTGCAAGGATACAAAATCACAGAGTACATACGCTAGAGGTTTTAAACACTTTTTTTTAAAGCAGCAGAACCCTTTCCTTAAAATCATAGGTAATAACGAGCAGGGAAATCAGATATAAAATAAGAATGCTTGTTTGAGGTGGCCTAGTAGGGGCTGGGGGACCCCAGGGTGCATTATTTTCTGTCCCCTCCTCACCCCTGGAGGCACCCCACAGAGGCCCTGAATGAACCCACCCTGGAGTCTCCTGGGACACAAAGTACTCTCCCCAAGTCAGGGAGAGTTCCCAACTGGCCCAGCTTTCCCACCAGAGACCCGCGTCCTCAGAATGACAAGATGTACCCCAAAGGCATCTGGATTGGACTTCCTGCTGCTTACTGTAGAACCACCAGTGGGTTTGGAACTATGAATCATAGGCCACAAAGAAAAACTCCCCAAATTCATCCACACGTGGGAAAAGTGAGAGTAGCACAAGGTTGGTTCCTCTTGATGAGTCCCGGAGCTGGGATTTTTGCAGATGAGAAACTGAAGGCCCTGGGGGCAGCACCTCGCCCAGGCACACACCCACGTGGGGGAAGACAGCGGCAGAGCCAGATCTGAAGGCTCCCGAGGTTTCTATGTGACTCTGGGGCACAATGGCGGTGTACGCCCGTGTCCCTTATGGAGCTGCAGCTTTCAAGGGAAAAATTGGAATTGGGTACATCCCATATCTAGCCACTCCGGTAAATGCACGCAATGCAATGCAGTGTGGGGTAAATCCAAGGACATTCTGTTCTTTAGCAGAGACTGACAAGCTCATTTAGTAGCAGCAATCCACAGTCCACCAGAAAATGCTGAATCTCACTTACAGACATAGTGAAATTCGGGCAAAGACAGCCAAATAGCACTGAAAGCTATTTTAGACGTGCATATTTTAATACCATAAATCTTTATTTTTCTTAACAAAAGAGCCCCACCATGTTACCTGTTACAACGAAGGCCCTATGAGAGAGGTTATAATCCCCATTTCAGAGATGGAGAAACTGACAAGGGCAGGCTTCCAGAGAGGCGGCCAGAGCCGCATCTTCCTTTGTGTGTGGAGCTCACACAAAGAGCTTCCAGAGTCAGCAAAATGCAGCCTCTGGGTGCCCAGGGAAGGCGGTTCAGAGTCATTAAAAATCAGTCCTGTCCCATCCCAAAAGGACATCTGGATAAATATGCACTGGGGAGACATGACTAGCAGGCTTACCTGAGGAATTTAATCCAAGGTTGCTTTAAATTCACAGTACTTCTGCCCTGGTCTGCGGTTTCCCTACTGATAGAGTGTCAATTCTATAAGCACTTCACAGGAGAATTTACCTTTCATGTCTTTCTCGCAAACCCTTTCCAGGAAATAAAAATTAAAGCCGCTAACTGTATAAACCACCCCATCTAAACAGTCTTTCCCCATTCTTTCTGATTTTCTTCTCCCAATCCTTTTCTAAATGGATTTCACACTCTGAAGATTGCCAGGCTGACATCCTTAGGGACCAGTCCCATCCATTTATGTGCAGGATCCAGAGAAGATGCTCGCCCCCTCTGCACACAGACTCCACGCACATGGAGAGGAGGGCGGGAGTGGGGAGATAGCAAGGAAGATGGCAGGGTTACCAGAACCCAGGGGCTCTCCTGCTGAAAAGCAATGTCCACTGCAGGAGCAACTCTACTCCTTAACTGGCTTATTGGCAAGGCTTCTTTGAAATAGCAGGGAACTATTTTCTAAAAGATATGGATTTGAATATGCAGTAACCTCTTGCATACTTGCATTGAATGCAGTGGAGTGAGAAAGAAGCTCATGAAAAACTCCAAACTCTTTCTGGCTCAGAGGTTTCATCCAAACCCCTTAATGTAAGAGTATTGGCCGCTGCAATTTGGTCCTGGCCCACCCCTTCAACCCCACCTTCTCCTCTTCCCCCTTTCCCCAACATCCTCCATCCCAGCTGCACCCTTCCTGGTGCTTTTCTTTGTCCTAAAATGCCCTTCTCCAGACCACCAACCCCCTCACCTGATTTAAAAGCCCAGCCCCTCTTTGGCAAAGCCTTTCCTGACACACACTAGCAGGTCTGACTGTTTTCCCTCTAGGGAACCACACACCTCACGTGTCCCTCTAGTCTAGCTCCCATTCACCGTGTACAATTACTTATGGAGAGCCAGCTCTCCCCACCAGGCAGTGAGTCTCTTGACAGCACAGGCAATGTATAATTTATCTTTGCATGGTCTGGAAACTATGGAAGTAAAGTGCCAGACACACAGCAGGTAGTCGAAAAATGTACGTTGAAAAAAAAATGGAGAATGCACTCATAGTTTGACTCAGCAAAATAAACCATTTGAATGGCACAGTCGGATGTGTGAAGAGTTCACTGTAATAGCAAGAAACTGGCAACAATCTAAACAGCCCTCAATAGGATAAAGTGTAAATAATATGCCCACATTAGGGAAGACTCTGCAATCACTGATAAAGAGTCTACTGATAGAGGCAGGTCTGTATGTACTGACACGGCCGAAGGGAAATGGAATAGCAGGTGAAAAATAATGGAAAAATAAACAAGGAATTCTTAGCCGTAATTACCAAGGGGTGATAGTGGGGAAATCAGAGGTTGATTTTCATTTTTTCACCTTATGCATTTTCTTAAATGTTTGAACTTTTATAAATATGTATTATTTTGGAATTTTTTAAATGGATAATTTTTTTAATTTTTGAAAAATTTTAAAAAGAATTTCAAAATTTACTTTAAGTTGATTTTTAAAATAGAAATATAGTTGATTTATAATTTGTGTTAGTTTCTAGTGTACAACAAAGTGGTTCACTTATACATATATATATTCTTTTTCATATTCTTTTCCATTATGCTTCATTACAGGATACTGAGTATAGTTCCCTGTGCTATACAGTAAGACCTTGTTGTTTATCCATTCTGTAAGTGGAATTTAATAGAAGTATCCAGGTTAACAATCCTCGCAATTAAATCCATCTCATAAATGAAACACTTTATTATGGACCCATCAAGTTCCTTAAAATGTAAAGACAAATAAAATAATGAAACCATGTTGTGGGAGCTCAGGACATTTTCCATAGTGCTCTCAGATCAGCTTCTCTCTGGCACAAACAATGCTTTGGAAAACTAGCCCCTGCTAGCCTGATATGCAGATTTATTTCAACTCGATAGATATTTACTGGGCACTTCCCATGTAGAAGGCACATGTGCATGGCAAGGGATGCAAAAGAAAAAGTGAGCGATACAGGGCCCAGCATCTCAATGCTCCTCCTCTACCAGGAGAGACCAACACCAGGCCTTTCAAACAAGGCAGAATATGAGAAGAACTACACCAAGGAAAAAGCAAACAGGAGGGGGAATGGTTCTAACAGGAAGACGCTGGAAGATCCTGGGAAAGAACGAGATGGGAACAGGGTCCAGAAAGACAGGTCAGACTGACCAGCAAGAGACGGGTAAATTAGAGAGGTGTCTGCCTTGTCCTGCTGCCTTGCTGTCCTGGCACTTTGGACTTCTAGCTAAATATCCCTACTTTAAAGGACATTTTGCATGCAAAGTAAATGCAAGGAGTTGCCACATACCTGAAATATAATCCACACCCTCTCCCCCAAATTACCAGGCCCACGTGTCCCCAACTTGCGTCCTTCTCTGACCTCAGTTCCAGCTTCCTCCTTTTCCCCGCCCTGAGTGCGGCCACCCTGCTCCCCAAGCTCATCCAGCCTCCAGGACTTTCCACTGCTGCTTCCCCTCTGCCTGGAGGATAAACACCATCAGAGCAGAGAATCTGTCTTGTTGACAATTTTATCCTCAGTGCCTAGCACACAGTAGGAGCTCAAGAAGCATCTTTGGAATAAATGGATAAAAATGAAGTTCTAAACTAGAGTAGAAAAGGACCGACAAATGTAGAAGCTTTCCTTATATGGCTCACCTGGATATATATATTGTTTCATTTTAAATAGCTCTATCTGGGCTATAAATCACTTCACCTGCCCTAAACCACAAGGAACTGTAACAAATATTAAGCCTGATACACTATTAGCTTTCATTCCCAGGGTACTGTTGTAGCTCTTGAATACAGGATCATCTCAGTTCACCGCTGCATTTTAATTCTTACTTCACAATTTAGAAAACTGATACTCAAGACAAACAACCTTCTGAGCCACCAGAGTCAGTCACTGTAGGAATTAGGCTTCAAACCCGAGTCCTGTGCCTGGTTTAAATCCTATTTGCTTCTACTAAACCCCAGCTGATATGTTGGGCTTGGAAGAGAATTACTACTCCTATGCTTGACACCAAGCCCCTAAGGGCTTCTAGTCTCTGATGATCTAGAAAGACCATCAGCGAAATGTATCAACAAGTGAATGTGGTAAAACTGGAGGAAAACCTCCCTCCCAGTACAGTCAGGAAATACTAAACAAGTTTTGACAATTACTCCTCATTTGCGTTGCTTTAAAGCAAACATAACTCCTCTTGATTACTGTGACTAGAATGTCTAAACTTTTTAAAACAATAAGTACCACTTAGGAGCAATTGTTATTTTAACTGTGAATTAAGATCATAATTCTTTTGTTTAAAATGCAATCACGTGTTCTACCGAACGAACCCTTCCAAAGGTGCAGGGCTATGATTCCCTTGCAGGCTATGTATGCTTCAGTGAAATTTTTCATTTGCAAATTAGGTTAGTGTATGGCAGAAAATGAAAAGTCATCATCAGACGGATCAAGAAATGGGGCCATTCTTTACCTAGAAGGGGCAATTAGATGAAACACCTGTGGGTAAAATTTATCTTTCATACAGTGTCGATTATTAAAAAGGTATGAAAGAATCATTCTAAAAATCTCAAGAACACACCTAATTATGGTGCACCCCAGTGACAATTCCTACCTGCCTGTTTACTCATGTAAGTACCTCACGCTAACTGACTGCACCACTGGAGTTCCTCTGCCTATTTACTCAGATTGGAGTAGGCGTTGCAGACATTCCTCGAATGAGAGACCACACCTTACGATATGGAATTCCACGATGCTTCTGGTTCCCAACTTTGCTGCACAGGCAGATTTGGGCAAATTCATTGTGCATCAATCTATCTACATATACAGGAAATATGCCTTCTTCTTGGCTTGCACATACTCACCACTCATTAAATGTTTGTAGAATGAACAAATTTAATAGGTAATAACTGCTTAAATTTATCTACAGGGAAGCATCAACAGGGACAGAGCAACCTGCTATAGTGTATTCATTCAATTATCTCCAAAAGGACAGTCTATCTTGTCCTCCTCCCCCGCAGGAGAGGGGACGGCTTTCTTGGAACATTACCTCCCTTGTTTAAGTTTCTAGATAAATTAGGGAAGATTCAAGGAGAATGAGGGACGTGGGCTCATACTTCACAGGCATTCTTAATAATTCTCGGATATGAGGCTGCTGTTAATCAGACACATGTTGGTTGCTATTTATTAAAATGTTACTACTTCAAAACTAAAACACACACACCCCCTGCCAAAAGAAAAAAAAATCCAAAATACTTATTTTCATCAAGTTTGTATACCATGTTCAGATCTATTTTTATTTCCAGCAAGTTCAATTCATTCCATATTTAGTGGCAACTCCTTTAGGAAACACTCTTAAAACCTGTGTTTTGAGAAATGAAGTTAATGGGCCAGAACTGGTTTATCATGAAATACTCATCAAGTCAGGGAAAAAAATTCAAGCCCTTCTACCCTTAGGTGAAGGGAACCCATTTGTGGGATACTCTCGGAGTAACTATCTAAAGGTCATTTTCTAGAGTTAGTGAAGAGAGTTCTAGAAATGGTCGACTTGGATTCAGTACTATTATTTCTTGTCATACATAATTTATAAAGGAGGAAATATGTTTAATATACTCAATCCAATAATGTGGTCACAATCACCCTAAATCACAGGCATAATTCAAAAGAGCCAGAAGTCACCCCTTTCCTCTCCCCACCACACCTAGTTATGAGTGGTCAATTTTTAAATGTCTCCCAATTGGAAATAGCATTTTGAAAAGCTGGTGGAACTGGGGTTCCACGTGAAAGCAGCAGAATGGCTTGCCCTTCTCCATGGCAGGGCCACCAGTATCCAGAGCGCGGATGTTTCTTCGGAGTGAGAGTCTCCACTCCCCCAGAGCGTGAGCGGCTATGGCACACGACTGCTCTCTCCCGCTCTGGTTCTCAATTATTCCTTATCAGCCACCACATTATCTCTCACCAACACGTGCCCTCATGTTACAATTAAATAGATCACAGCTTATCTTACACTCCTTACAGTTTAGGTTAATATCTGTCTGTTGAGATTTGGGAATGGTTAATCACTTGCCTGGTACCTCGGTTCTTACCAGCTTTAATTTCAGAAATTATACTTAATAACCTTACCTGGAAGACCAGCACAAGAGACTGCACTCAGGCCACCTTGTCTGTAACTTTACTAGAACACTTCTACTGTGTGGAATATTAGCTTATAAGACTGTCACTTCCATCAGAATCCCCTTGAAAAAGGAAATATGCCTTCTTCTTGGCTTGCACATACTCACCACTCATTAAATGTTTGTAGAATGAACAAATAGGTAATAACTGCTTAAATTTATCTACATTGAAGCACCAAGAGGGACAGAGCAACCTGCTATAGTGTATTCAATCATTCATTCTTTCACGTAATCAATACTGAAAGTGCACAGGAGACATTGAGATGAATGAAACAGGTATGGCCCCTGCTCTTAGGATGTTGACAGTTGATGGAGAAGAAAGACACTGAACAAACGATCACACAAATGATACCCAATTGCAAACTGTGACAAAACACATGAAGGAAAAGTAAGGGTATGTAGGGGTAGGAAGAAACCATGAGACACTGAGGAAAGGATAGTATTTATTCTGAGACTGGAAGATGAGTAGGTTTGCAGCAGGGGGAGAGAGGAGGGAGAATGGAGAAAGATTAAGTTTTCTAAGTATTGGGAACAACATGTGCAAAGGCCCTGAGGTTGAAAAAGCTTGACGCATTCAAGAAACTGATAGGTCAATGTGACTAGAATTTAGCAAGAGGAAGGTGAAGCAGGAGTGTTTGTGAAAATCTATTCCCCCCTCCTTTTTCCCGAGTAAATATCCTTCCTTTGAAATTACAAAACAAAATCCATGCAAGGCTTTTGTAAACCTGTTGAAGGGTTTTTAATTTTGTCCTCAGGTTAAAAGAAAGCCTTCCAAGCAGGAGAGGAACAGAACCAGACCTGCATTTCAAAAAGAACATTCTCCCTGCTCTGTCTTGGTGGAGGGAAAGGTGGGGAGTGAGGGCAAAAGTGGGAGACTGGCCCGAGGGCCCTGGAAGAGCAGAGTGGGGATGGTAGGTGGGTTCGGTATGAATGTTGGAAGTAACTTTCAAGGTCCTGGGGGATGGATTCGATATGGGGGTGAAGTAGACAGTGTGTGTCTGTGGGTTTATTCATTCTCAAAGCTAACCTAGACCTCTAGGGCCAATGGCAGTAGGCCCAACTCCCAAACCATCCTCCAAGCACACACCTGGGACACGTTTGTTGGAATGCACGGTAACAAGCCCCAGGTTGTCCCCCTGGATCCTAGTTCTGCACAAGCTCCACATACATTTCTCCCGGTCCTCATCACAAGGTCCCATACGCTGGTCCAGGTCCTGGTCCCACTGAAGAAAGTGGTTGGGCTCATCCTTGTCAACAGTTGCCTTGGGGTTTCCACGGAAGGAGCCCCTTCCTCAGCCCTACCAACTTGACATGCTCAGGGCTGCCGATGACTGACTACACAATGTCACAGGGACAGTGAAACCTAATCTCTCCTCTTCCTTGAGTGGCCTGTAAACATCCTTCCTTTACAATAAAATAAAAGCCCTGCTTCCCACTGTGAGTTCTGGCCTTGGCTGCCCACACGGTCAGGGCTACAGCGGAGGACCTCTGGCCTCCCAAGCTTTTAGTGGCTGCTCTGTATTCCCTCTGCTCCATTCCCCTGACATCCAAGCCTCTTCTTAAATCATCCTCTGATATCCAGTTTCCCTTTTATATGGCCCCTACTGTCAAAAGCACGGTTTTGTTTTCTTGCTGGGAGACTGATCCAAATTCTTCTGCTGTGCACCCACCACTTCCTGGCTGTGCTCCTGCATCCCCATGCACCACTGCTTCATCCTTACAACCCCCCAACCTGCCCTTCTCCAGCGCCACCTCCTACTCTGAAAGATGTCCCCACTTTTTCTTCTGTTAATATCAAACAGTCCTCTCTCAACATCTCCTTGCTTGACTACTCTTTTCCCTCCGTGACGGTATTTTACAAAATCAGATTCCTCCAGTTAAAGAACTGGATGCTTTCCTAAGAGGGACCACCAGATACTTCTCAAAGCCCCAGCGAGACGACCCCCCCCCCCGCAATTCCTCTATCTCAGAATCAACGTGATCTCTGACTTGTAATGTCTCTTAATTTTGAACGTCCAGTGGGGTTCAAGCTAGGCAAAATTATTGAGTGCCTACTATATGCTTGGCAGAAAGGTATCTATATAAGAGATGTTTCTATTCAAACACCCTCACATCTTCCTCGCCTCTAAGTTCTTGCGCTGATTTTAGGTGGCTAACTGGAGACAGCAGGTTCTAGAGTGGGAGGACGAGGAGGATTAAGCAGTGTGCTGGCGAACCACGGGAAGGCACAGCGGAACATGAGCTTCAGTCCCCTTGCGGGCAGGGCCGAGGCATTTGGCAGGGAGGACTGGCACTGAGCATCAGGGGGCACTGGGTGGGGAGCCGGAATCATGACTGCATGGGTCATCAGCTGCCTGATCACTGAGAGTTAACTGGATGTGAACTTGGCCGCGGTGGGGAGGGGGGCCCTTTGTGCCCACCCCACCCCCAATCTAGTAAATTGAAGGCTGAGAGAGTAATGACTTCCCCTCACATTATGTCAACCACAGGTTGAGGGCTTTCTCCAAGCCCTCACAGGGCGCTGGGACAGTCAGAAACAAAATGTTCCCCCATATCCAGCTGACTCTGCAACATAACCACCACCACAGATACCAGGACTACAAAAAGGACCACCAAGGCACTAACCCATACGTTCCTGGGTGTCCAGCTCTGTCCCCCCCTGAAGAGACTGTGTGCAACTGCAGGGAGAGCTCACAGACCCCAAGGCAGTGGGCACAGACGGCTCAGGGATCGATTCTAATTCCCACGGCGTTCACACTGTCCTGGCAACTCACCCCCCAGAACAGATCCCAGACACTGTGGCCAGCAAAGAACTGGACAAAGGCAACACCAAGATCATTTGCATGCTGGGGAGAGGCCATCCCCCATCCCATCCATTTACACAGGCAGAATGTGCCCTGAGACTTGGACCTAAAAAGCCCTCTGCAAGCACCACAAGTTTTATGGAACCAAAGGGGAACAATAACAACTTCAATGAATCAGAGGAAAGAAAAGAGAATTTCTTCCCCTCCCATGTTGTTCACACTATGCCAGTTACAAAATAATTCACCAAGTTGTTTAATTTCCTTAAAACTCTGAACACCCCGAGTTCATAAAAGTGAATTCTGTGCTGGAAGGAAGATGCATCTCAGATGAACAAGGCTGCATTTGGGAAGGTGGGAAAAGCTACACCTGTTCTCATCCCCCCCCAACCCTCTTTCTCACCACTTACCTGTCACCTTCCTGCGCTTCTCCACTGCAAAACCGGCATTCCTCTCACAGTTGGCTATGCACAAAGTATCCTTCTGTTCTAGTCACATCAAAGCACCTTCACGCTAGGCAGACAGGTCATCGAGGGAATGCAGAAAATTAACAAACCCACCTAGGTTATTTCTATTAAAATTAGCCCCTCAGCCTGTAGGCTCTGTCAGTTTCCATAGAACACAAACTCTGACAAGTCTGTTGAAAACTCTTAACCTTTCCAGGTTGTGTCAACAGCTTGCAAACACAACAGGAGGATGGCGCCTCAGCGTTCAGCCTTCTCTTTGGAAACAGAGGAAGTATCAGGGCCCAGTCACTAGCAGCTTTCACCTTTATCTTCATCCTCCATCTCCTTGCTCATCACCCACTGCCACCTTCGGAGCATATAACCACCTTACTGCATAGAGACTGACGCCTTCCAATTGTCTGTAGGGTTCTGACAAGACTTAGGTCTTGTTTACCTCTCCATCCATATCTTACCCCACTCTCCTCTTCATCATACTCGGCCCCCACAGAAGGCTGCCTCCTCAATTCTTCAAATAGGTCAAGTTCCATCTGCCCCAGGGCCTTTGCATAGCCTAGTCCTCTGCATGGGGCCCTCTCTCACTTACTTAACCCTTTCTCATCCCTTTGGGTCTTAACTCAAAAGTCACTTCCTCAGACTAGGGAAGGCCTCACATTTACCCTCTCATAGCTCTTATACATTTATTTTAAAGCATGTTCCACAGCTGGAAACTATACATGGTATTTATGAGATTATTTAAATAAACTCTATCTTCCCCACCAGAATAAAAGTTCCACGAGAGCAGGAACAATGTACAATTTGATCTAACACAGAACTTGGCACATAGTATGTGTTCAATAAGTTTTTTTTTTATTGGCGTATAATTGCTTTACAATGTTGTGTTAGTTTCTGCCATACAAGGAAGTGAATCAGTTGTATGTATCCCTATATCCCCTCCCTCTTGGACCTCCCTCCCACCCCCCCCCCCCACCCATCTAGGTCATCACAGAGCACCAAGCTGAGCTCCCTGTGCGATACTGCAGGTTCCCACTAGCTATCTATTTCACACATGGTAGTGTACTTCTGTCAAACCTAATCTCCCAATTCATCCCACCCTCCCCTCTTAACAAGTGTTTAATTCATTATTTTGTCACGTCATTCCTCTAGTTAAAAATTTTCCAGTAGCTCCCATGACATTTCATGAAGTCTGAAGCTTTTCGGAACCCTTTGTAATCTCACCAACTTGTAGGAATTCAAGATGATTTCTTATCAATCCCTTGAATGTACTTTCTTCTCCTACCAAGTTCATTACACCTCATCTGAATCGGTCTCTTCTCCCCCTTGCCCCCCGCCCCCTGCCTAGTCAAACCTAGTCAACCCATAAAAATGTATTACATAAAAACAGTTACATAGGAGGCAGTTTAACACAGTGGGAAGAGCGTCACTCTGTACCAGAATCCTGGATTGAAATTCAGCCTTCGCTACTTACTTTTTGTGTGACCTTGGCCATGCCACTTCAATGCCCTGAACTTCTCTCTTATAAAACAGGACATGCCATATCCACAGGCCACTGTGAGAGATAAACGACATTTTTCAAGCACTCAGCACATTTCCTGGCACATAGTAAATACTAGGTAACTATCAGCCCCCTTATACCATGTGAAGAAAATACTTTCATTCTTTAGGTTACACCGTCATAAACCAAAGTCCATATGCCTAAAAGTAGACATATTGTAGAAGCAGCATGGGTCAAGTTCATACACAAAATCTGTTTCCAGGACAATCAAGGGTTATTTTCCCTAGCTGGCACGGAGACACTCATCATAGGTATATGGGCTCATTTCCACGGGGGTCATGCAGATCCTAGAGGTAGGTGTGCTGTCCGTGGTAGCAAAGCAACTCATGTTACAAAGATTTCTTTCCCAAAGTGCCCAGCAAAATCCTAGCTTCTATCAAGGCTCAGCACACTTTGTTTTTGGCCATCTTGTTCACTGAGGAGTGTTTAAGCAGCATCTGCTCCACACTCAACCCTAGCAGAGGCAGAAATACCCAACATGGGCCTTTCCCACAAGGCACCAACAGTGTAGCCAGACAGACAATTGGCCTTGATCACGTGAGACAGTATGGAAATCAGGTCTAAGTGGGGTGGTATAGGCCACGCCCAAAGGAGAAAAAAAATCAAAAGGATAATTTATTCATTTCATAAGCGTCTGTTAAGTCCTATCAAACACCAGTCAATAGTTTTTTTATAATATATTATCCCACTGCTTCTACTTATTTATGTATGTATGTATGTATATATGTATGTTTGGCTGTGTTGGGTCTTCACTGCTGCGCGCGGGCTTCTTTGTGGTGGCTTCTCTTGTTGCGGAGCATGGGCTCTAGGCGTGTGGGCTTCAGTAGTTGTGGCACATGGGCTCAGTAGTTGTGACTCGCAGGCTCTAGAGCGCAGGCTCAGTAGTTGTGGCGCACGGGCTTAGTTGCTCCATGGCATGTGGGATCTTCCCAGACCAGGGCTCAAACCCTTGTCCCCTGCATTGGCAGGCAGATTCTTAACCACTGCACCACCAGGAAAGTCCCCAGTCAATAGTTTAAAAAGAACAATACATGTCTGCTTTTCCACAGCTCATCTCTCACCACCCGTGACCCCCTTCCTCCCCATTCATCCAAATCCTGCTCACCCAGCAAGGCTTTGGTCAAATCACACTTCCCCCATGCAGCCTTCCTTAACCATTCTGGACCAGTTCCATCTTCCCCTGTGCCCCACTTTTAAAAATTTTTTATATTTTGAATATCAATTTTACTACTCAATATCGTCAGGGCCTGTGCTATCAAACCCAGTCATCTTTTATTCCATAAGTCTCATTTCACTATTTTTCAGTATATATTTTTCCCATCTGGTGATGAACTCTAGGAGGCCATGGGCCCTTGATTCTTCTGCAGTGGATTTAAAACAAATGCGTTTTTTGTTTGAATCAAAGTAAGTCTTCCTAAGAGCAACTAAAAGCAGAAAGATGGGGTAAGGATGGAAAATCACCTTTACGGAAAAGGAGCTATGTGCCGGGTCCCTTCCTCAGACTCATTTAAGTCTTAATAAGCCCAGAAGAAGGTACTGAGTCTTCCTGGAAGCCTTGCTCCCCTCCTACACACATCTTCGAAGCATGGTCACTGAACAGCCAGCATCTGCCCACCTTGGCCCTGGCTACATTTATTTCTCAAGTGGGTGTGTATTTCACTGCTTCCAAAATCGCTGAAGTAATTACTTGCCATATCCAATGGGCTGGAATCACCTCTGCTCTGCTTGTTCCTAATACACCCATCAACCAAATCTAAACACACAGGAGACCGGTGATAGAGCAAGAGCTATTTTTGCATGACTGCCTATTTGAAAAAATTCACAAAGGCCTCTGAATGCAAGTAAGACCATAAGAATATAGAGGTTTAAAAATGGTAAGTGGCATTTTGCCAATATGTTCAGAACTACAGTTTTTTTTTTTTTTTTTTTTAAAGAAGTCCACTATTCTCCATTTCCCCAAAAGTTCTTTGTTCTTTTGCTCTAACAAAATAAATTATTCCTCACCTTGGGCAAGTTGGTAGGAACGTGAGAAAATTATATTAAATCAGACATCCTTGAGACCAAAATAGATTGGAACAGGGGTTCTCTTTGTTTAAAATAGTTCTTCAAACAGAAAGCAAAAGAGCTATAGGGAAGAAAAAAGTTGTCAAACACCCTCCAGCACTTTGGAAGCACCTAAGATCTACAAACTATTGATATGTTAATTAAGTTTGCTTTTATCTAACATAGGTGTTTGCTGGTCATGGTCCCATTACCCTGTGGCACTTTCGGCCTCTTAAATAAAATTTCATCTCATGAAAGTCATTAGAAAATGCTTCCTTTACTCTATTTCAGAGCGGCTTCCTCTCCCTTACTATACTTCAGTGAGACTTCATCTTAGTTTGCTAATGTTATGAAGTTCATCACCCAAGCCCAGGGAGAACATACAATCCATTAAGTTCATCCACCATCAGCCTTCTGGCCAGATCAGGAACTAACCATCTCAGATAAGATAAGGAGAAAGTCAGAATTTTCATCACTGAGTGATTAATAATTGTGTTGACTAGCTGCCAGAGTGGTCCCTATCTAGAATTTTAAATGTCTAGAGAAGGAAAAGCCTTTTCAGCAATAACCCACCTCAGTAATCTATTTAAATCTATTGCAAAGTCTTCAATGATGAAAATTCTTTCTTATACCCAACATAAAACCCCTGGGACAGTTTAACTCTGGTTCTATTCCAGGAAAGATGTCCTTTCTGGGTTCTTGAAACATCTTCCTTATACTGGTCTTGGTCTTAAACCGATCAAGAAAGAAGGTCAGGCAAAGTAAGAAATAAACCATCAAGAGTGGAATCCAAACTTAAAAGTATCTAAGGAGTATCTTGTGAATTTGACGTAAGTCAATGTTATTTTTTATGTCAGTTCACATTTTCTTTTCTTTTAAAAAACTAATGCCATCCACGATGCTATCACTAACAATTTTTACTTCCTTCTGGAACAGAGGTTGTCAAACTATGATGTATGGGCTGAATGACTTCTTTTATAAACAAGCTTTCTTGGAACACAGCTATGCTCATTCGTTCACATGTTATGACTGCTTTCTTGCTACAGCGACGGACAGAGTTGTAACAAAGACCCCACTGCCCACAAATCCTAAAATGTTCACTATCTGGCCATTTACAGAAAAAGTGGGTAGACCTCTGTTACCACCAAAATGTTACTACTAAAATGCATAGTATCAAAATGCTAGTCTAAGGCCCAAAGAGAACACTTCGGTTATCTTAAAAACTGAGGCCCACTGTTGTATGATGAATTCAACAGTGATCATGATGAAGACCTCCAAAGAACCACCATCATCATCTTGTATGATCCAATGTACCATCAGCATCTATAAACCCAGTTTTGCCCTCTCATTTGACGTGTCTCATCAAAAAACTAGGAATGTACCACTACTGCCTGTAAAAAGCACTAAACAGAAGCACCAAATAATAAAAGTAACAGATAACCAGTCAGAGGCACTGTACACATGACACGTCATTAGGTGATCAGTATGAACGGTCCACAAGGGCAGGGTTGGTTTACTGTTGAATTCTCAGTACTTTAGAACAGTGGGTAACATATTGCAGTTACCCAACGAATATTTGAGGAATGAATGAAAGTTCTCACAAAAAGGCCACAAAGTTTGTTCTAGTATTAGGTGAAGTGGCCAAGTGGCGATGTGAAACCAGGAGGTTTCAACTTCTCGATACCTCACTGCCTGTGCTAATACGTGCTTCAATCAGCAAGCGCTTCTCCAGCCCATATTGTTTTCAATTAAATAAAGACCCCTTGGCAATGGGATAACTAAATCTAACCTGATTAAATGGTAAGCGTTTGTTGGGGGTTGATTTACTTAGCACTGCATTAGAAACTACAAACCTAAAGAGAAACACGAGATGTTTTTTGCCTACAGCACACACAGAACAGTGCAGCTGTTAAAAGCATGAACTCTGAAAAAGACTGCCCAGCTTTCACATCCTGACTCCATCACTCATTTGCTATGGGACCTTGGGCATGTTATCTAACTGCCCAGGCCTCAGTTTCTCCATCTATAAATGGGAACGATTATAGTACCTGACTAAGAGCGTTGTTGCACACAGTGCCTGTCACATAGTAAGTATTAATATACACTTATGTTAATGTGAGTGGCTTATTATATTTACTTCATTCTTTGATATTTATTTATTTCTTATGGGAAAATAAGAAACCTGCAACTGAGGTGATTAGTGAGTAGAACCTTATCTTTTATAATTTTATAATCCCATGTGTTGGTAGGGCTGATGGTTAGAGAACAGAATCCTCTCTAAGTCCTGGAATGCTCATTCCCTAATACTTCCCTTGGTTAATTTCCACCCACCCTACATGTCTGAGGTTCAATGTCATTTCTCTGGGGCACCCTTCCCTGACCAACCCATCCTCCAAGTGGGCCAGTGTCCGCCCTATGATCCCCAGCCTCTTTGTACCCTGTACCTCCTTTCTACAGAGGCATTATTCCTGAAATTACTTGTGCAACAGACTGTCAACCACATGTGTGTAGTTATTTGCTTCTGTGTGTCTTGCCTTCACACACAGGAAACCTCCATAAGTGTTACCGGACTGAATGACTGTGCAGCGTGGACCCTGAAGGAAGGAGAGAGCACTGTGGGCTTGAAGAGTCTGTGGCGAGGTGAGACTAGAGGTGGCTAGAAATGAAGACATGAAGAAAGCTGAATGATTTGCCAGTCTTGATTTTTTTTTTTTTTAAGGTAAGAAACAGTAGCAGTATGTAATTTCTTGAGAAGAATGTATATAAGCTCATCCTCAACCTCAGAACTTCCTTTAAGTAGTTAATAGAAGAGATTGAGCTGGGTCTCTCTTCTTTTGAGATGGAAGCAGAGATTTCTGGAGAGCAGCCCTGCTAGCTGGTACACTGGTTCCTTTGCACATCTCTGAAAATTACCAGAGAGCATTCCTCAAGGAGGAAGAAAACCTCAGGAGGGAGATTTTCTTTCTATTCAACATTGACTTGGTGATTGAAGGCAATACCACAAAATAAACTTTTACCCTGTTAATTCAATTATGGTTCTTGAGTTGTGACTATTCATGTCAAGTTTGTTATACACACACACAAACACATACACACACACATACACATACACACACACATACACACACACATACACACACATATATATAAAATCTCTTCCTCCTGCTCTCTAATTAGCACTCATTAAACTCAGAAATTCTGTCACTAAGGCACAAGGTAAGTGTGCCTTAGAGAACTACTAAGATTCTCACCTATGTCTTGTTTCTCAGGATATTATCAAGTATGTCCATATTCTGGTGAAAGCATAAACCTTATCTTCATTTAGCTATCAGAGATGGAAAATTTTAAAAACTAAGGAAAAAGAATGAGTCTTAATATGCAATGCAAATGAGTGAATTTTATAAAAGGCAACGATAAAAAAAATTATAATCCCTTTGGCATGCCATTAAGCAAACTCTTCCTGAGGATTATGAGTTTTAAATATGCTCTGCACCATCAATTCATTCATTCAACTAATATTTGTTGTGCCTTCATTTACTCATTCATTCAACTCAACTAATTTATCAAGCGCCCTCTATGTACGGCTTCTGCCAGGTGTGGGAGGTTGAGGCCACTGGATTCAACATGTAGCTGAGTAATGGTACCAGTAGAGACACAGATGGCGTCACCGTGCACTTTTCAGAGCGTGTGCGCACGAGGGAGCACACGCGTCCTCAAAATGGTCATTCCCTGTCTGGGGCAGGAAAAGTACAGAAATGGAGAGTAAGCCTTTATAACCCTTCACGTAGATTTGAGGGTGAAATTTAGAGGAGCATAAAAATCCTATGGGCGGCTCTTTGCTTCCACAAAGCCCATTCTTTGGGCACAACAAAACAATACTGTGAAAATGACCAAGTTACTCCTGTGGCCCTAGGTCACACTTACTCATGGGGCCCTAGGTCACAGTCCTCTCGGGGGGTGGGGGGGAACTGGGCTGAACCAACACAGTCATCTCTTCCTAAACCAGGTACCTATGATGCCCGTAGACATTCCCAAGTCCACATTTTGCAGACAGGGCCTTAAAATGTCTACCTAGGGAATTCTTGAGCCTGCTTTAAAATATTTTATATAACATTAAAATACGAAACATAATATTGATAATACATAAATATAATTTATAATATTAAAATATACACACATATATATACATATATACACACACATATAACACCTCCACCTTTTCTTGAGACCCTGCACAGAAGAAGGTGTATTCGGTCTGGTCCGCTTACCAACTTGTAAGGCACTTCGGCAACTTTTAAAATGTCAAGCGCCATAAAATCAAAGTCCCTGTTATTGTGGTACATTGGCCATCGTTGCCAAAGCAAAACTAGAGACAGAGTTAACCGTCGTAGCCACGAATAGCTGTTCTTGAAGGGCCAAAATCATGATTTTCAATGTTTTTCCATCTGAAATAGGGAAACATTACTCACCAGGGCCTGAAACCGTTTCCTGCCCCACGAAGCTAAATTCCTACGCCAGCAATACGGTCTCCACAGAAGCCCTTAAAACAGAAATGTCACTCCACAAAGTTCTTATTGCGGCCAACACAGCTCTAGGTTTAAACTTAACTGCGGAGACTGAAAATCGGGCTCACCGCAGAGGCGACGAGAGACCTTTATTTTTTGAAACGCCTGGAGACTGATGTCACTGTGCTGTCTCTTCCATGTCACCACTTCCCTCTCCCCAAAACCCAAGTGAACTCTGGAGAAAGTGACAAAGGCCTGAAATTTCAGTTTTACTGCACGGCTGGCACGTATTTCCAAACTCATTTAGTGCTCAGGTAAGTTTCAGCTTTAAGAAACACGGTGGGGAAAAAGACTAGATAATTTACTCACATCAGCATCTGTTCCATAAGGAGGGGGGCAATTCTATTAATGTGATCTTCAGCAAAAAAAAATGTCCTGCTGTTAGGGCTGGTTCTCCAATTTCCTCACTACATCCATATTTACTAAAATGGTTCTTGCTGTGAGTAAAAAAATTGGGTGTTAACACGTACCTCTGTTGCCTGAAAGAACTTACCAGTGATTCCTCCAGGGAAAATTCTGTAGAAGGCTACACCTGAAAAAGGGTTGAACAAGCTGCTTGTCTGTGAGCCCTCCGGGGATGAAGTTGGTTATGTAAATAAATGGCTTTTCTGTGCAGACAGCTAGCCCTACACCTTGCTCTTCCCACAGCAGGCAGCCCAAGCAGGCTTACCCCTTCTGACTTAACAGTCTTGGCCAATGTTTGTCCACAGGGACATGGCCACATTACAACCCCCAGGGTCTCTGTACATTGGCTCTTTTCCCAGAGGGGGGTGAGGACTCCTTTATGACAAAATATTATGTAAACTCCCACATCATTATCATTTTAGCCCATTAATTAAAAACTCTCATAAATTATTTAGCAGCGCTTTAAGTATTTATAAATCCCAAGACCATCTACATTTATTTCCAAAAGAATAGCACAGAAGATGTGTGTGCAATGAGTAGGTAGGTACTGTTTGGTGGTGAGAGGTGTACGGATTCCCACATCCCTAGTGAAGACTCTGAGGTCCGTAGGGATCCAGCACCCATAGGTTTGGAATCTTGGGTCTGGCTCAGTGAAGACACTGCTCCCTTTCATATCTCCGGAGTGCAGGAAGGAGTTGCCTTTCAAGTCTTTTAATTTGGCCCCTCTTACTGGGAGGTGCTCCACTATGAAGCCTTTGTAATGGATATTCCAACGAAATGCACATTACCAGCCACATTCAAGGGCGCCATTTAAAATAAAAACCCACACAAGATCTCTCAGCAAACCACTGGCTTTAAAGGGAGCCTGGCTGACTCAAAAGACAGGACACTTGATCCTGGACATGCCACACCACACGGCCTCCTGGCACGGCTCTGCTGGTTCTGACCATGGAATTTCCAAAACAGACACCCTCCAACAAAGCCAAGAGCACATTTTTGTGGCTACAGAGCGAAGTGAGGTTTCTCTCTATTAGAGAGAGATGGCATCGCTACATGGGCTTGTTTTCCCTCACAGGGTACCAGTGTCAGAGAGTCAGCCTCCCGAGAGAAGTGTGACAGGAAGAGAAAAGCTACTTGGTTCAGGTGCCACGTGGTTTGGGAGACAAGCTGGCCCCCAAGAACCTTGGGAAGGAAGAAGCAATTTCAGCACCACAAGAGGAATGGGACTCCAGAACCGAATGATGCAGTGATTATTCCGCCAGGACCACCCACGGGCCAAAAAGCCAAGAAGTTATCAATGAAGGGGCTTCCTTGATGGGGGAGTCATGAGCTCAGTTCTGTGCTGGCAGAGAGGAAAGCTACTTGGGTAGGGTGGAGAAGGGTGAGCCACGTGTAGGGAACACAAGGTAGATTGGTTGGGGGGCTCAGTGTCAAAGACAGACCTACCACTGGCAAAACACCTCTGTAGGCAACCCACAGGAACCCTCTGCTGGTCCTTCAACACTTTCTCAAAAGCACTGTCTTGATGGAGAATGAACCATTTTAGCAATAATGGGCAAGACAAATTGGAAAGGCAAGACGACTAGGGATAAGTCTGCGGTCATCACTCAAGTGTGATGTAAGATGGCTTTGGAATGAAGATGGTGGATATGGAAATGTCAATTAATAGGGCACCCCCGAGAGATGACCTCCCCGCTGAGCAAGTCATCAGACTTACTGCCAAACTGTGGTTCCGATTTTAGCATTTTAGGTGTAGACACTACAGGATAGGGGTTGGCCATGTGCACCACTGGCCTAAAGAAAAGAAAATTCTAGGGTAACAGCAGAATAAAAGGAGAGTGCCCGTAAAAGGATCCCCACGTTGCCTCTTCTCCTGAAGCCCTCATAGCACCAGCACCCATCCCGAGACACCCCATTCCTAGACTTCCCACACCAAGCGGCCATTCCTTTGAGGTGAACTGCAGTGACGAGGTAGTAAAATAGAGAAATGACCCAGATGATTACAAATATCACTGCAATGTGGACTTTCCGGTTGGAGTGGATGTGAAGCTCAAACAAAGTGCTCATCCCATGAAGGAAGCTAAGGAGGCTAGTGAGGATGCAGTTTCCCTGAGCTCTGAGAGCTGGGCTCGTGGCGCTGGGTGAGCCTTGTTCCTGGCTCTGCCACTGTCACACCGGATAAAGCTGAAAGAATTATTTTTCTAGCTTCAAGATTCTGTATTTGTAAACAGAAAAGATATAACTAAATGGCTCCTAGGTCCCTGCGAGCACTAACTTCTTGTGTCATCAGTCCTTCTAAGATTGTGATGTGTCCAGGTGGGGAAGTTCATTTACCCCCTATCTGGTTTACGCTCACTTAAGGGAGTGATTTCTTCCCTCTGAGGCTCTCATCTTGCCCATTATACAGAGTGAGCTGCCTCCTGGTGTGCTGTCAAAATACATCAGCTTCAAAGACAAACACACACCTTTCAATCCAAGGCCAAGATAGTTTACTGTATAATTTGTGATAATGTTAAGTCTGTTTCTCATAAATGTTAATGGTGCCACCTTTTTTTCCTTCATAGATGGGTAATTCTCAGAAAAGCAGCTGGATGTTAAAAGTTACATTTTTTTTTTTTTTTTAAACAAGGTAACTGCCTCAGCCAACAAATCGAATTAAAACAAAATCAAACCCCACTAGGTTGCAGGCACAAATATTCTGTTAATGGCAGTAACTAAATCCAAAATAAAACCATTCAAGGATGCTGTTCTCCTGTTTATCTACCATGATTTCGTTAAGTTCACATTCACACACCTTTCTCCACTTTAGTGTGTAAATGTTAATAAAGAGTTCTTTATCTTAATCGAGGTTCCTTCTATTCCTATCAACTGCCTCGTATGTTGTACATTAGTAAAATACAATATGCCTAAGTGCCTCCCAAAGTAAATTTTTTCCTGCTAAAAATATTTTGTCATCCATTATTCAACCTTTTCTCATTTATAGAATTAGCAAACTTTAATTTGAAATAGAAATGCTATCACTTCATCTTTTATACCCTATAGAATTGTTTTGACTGCTACGTGTGTATGAGGAATGTTCTCTCAAGACACTGGGAAGCTGGATTTTGAAATCACTTGAATCTTTCCAAGTCATTTCCTGACAAAAGAGTCAACTGCAGTTTACCTACTGTACTGAGGCTTCTGAAATTCCGAATTTTGTATTTTGAAGCATCACATAAACCATCAAAATAAGAAGGTAGGTCTTCTGAATGTTTGATTCTACAAAATACAACAATAAAAAAATTGTAACAAAAAACAAAAAAGGTTTCAAAATTCCACAATAAAACAGCCACAAAAATCATATGGAAGAAATAGATGAAATGTCCTCAAATTGCTTGGTCTCAGGATATCAAGTGGAACTCTGCAACCTTATTCATTCATTCTTTCTTTCATTCATTCAACTAAGAAGACACACTGAACTTGACAGCAAGACACTGGCATGGTTATAACGACATGATAGAAGATGGTCTCTGCTTTCAAAGAACCCACAGTCCGGGGGAGAGAGAGACATACAAACAGATGATCCTACAATGTGGTGGGTATGTTGATAAAGATAGGCAGAAAAGTGGGTGGTGATGAGGGGGGAATGTCAGGGTTTCAAGGTTTCTTAAAGAAGGGAATACCTCCACTGAGCCTTAATACCTGCCCTGTCTCGGCTTCACAGGCCAGTTGTAAGGCTCTTGTAAGATAAAGCCTGGAAAAGGGCCTTGTCAACTAAAGCACAAAAAAGGGGGACTGGGAATATTTTCCATGGTGAGAAATAGCAAGTGGCAGCATAATGAATGAGTTCTCTGGCGTCTCTGGCTATTAAGGAAAACATCCAAACATGATTTGCAAGAGGGTTTTTAAAAGTCCAGTTTCAGCCGATTTTCTCAATCTTATCTGTGTTTAGAGAGGACTTAAAATGAAAGGACTATACATCTCCATTTCCCAGATGAGGAAATTTCGACACAGGGCCCAGAGAGTTGGGGAAGACTGCAAAGGAAGAAAGGTCCGAGAGCAGCTCAGGCCCGGGTGGTGGTGATGGTGGGAGATGGCATTGTTCTTTCATCACACTCCTCTCAAGAATGACACTTCTCCTGCCAAAAATGGGAGGAGTCATTTTCTCTTTTTTTGGTGGTTGTTGTTCATAAAAACACATCAGAAAGTAAACAAATAAAATCCACATTTTAAACTTCCCAAATATCTTTGAAACACTTTTCTCCACTTATTTCCAAGGCAGACAGAACAGAGCAGGTATTAAGACTCAGTTCATCTTTCACTTGAGATGAAGGTGGCCCTGACAAGCTTGTCATAAGCCACCATGATATGGACTTGAAATACAAGAGGAAACAGGAAAGAAAAAAGGAAATCTAGGAGGGTTGGGGTGCTTGGAAGACGCTGTAAACACAGGATATCGGCACAAACTGGGGGTGAAGTCTGGGAAGATTCAGTGAACAGAGGAGGGAGAGCAGCCACTGAATGAACCAGAGCGCAGGGACCAGCCTTGTCCAGAGACAGGACAACTCCCAGAGACGTCCTCAGAAGTCGCCTGTGACCAGGGCTTGCCCCACTGCTGCTCCCAGGTTGGCCACGAGGGCCACAATAAAAGATTAGACTTAACTGCACCTGTTCCCTGAACCCCCTCCATCACAGTTAATTGTTGTGGTGAGAAGCAAATGGTCAGGATGATAGGACTGTACCAGGGTCGACTCCTTTATTCCACGGCACACTTGGTGCGCTCGCCCTGGGGATATGAAGAGCCAGAGAAATCCAGTCTTTGTGCTGGAGAAGCTCCTAGCTCCAAGCTCTACCCACATGCTTTGTAGCACTAAGTGCAGGGGGCAACAAAGGAGGAGGGTATAGACGCTGGGGGCACACGGATGGGGAGGGACTACAGCTTTGTGAAACAGATGATGATAGGGAAGAGCATGGGCACCGGGGTGTGAAAACACACAGGACATTTTGAGGAGGGAAGAAAAGCTAGTGTCAGACCCAGTGTGGGTGGCCATCTGTTTGGGCTGTGGTTCTCAGCCCTGACTGTCCATTAGAATCATCTGGAGAAAAAAAAATACAGATGTCAAATGTCCAACATGTTGTTATGGGTGGTAGCACATGGCTATATTCCTATGTAAAAATTCGAACCATACACTAAAGATTTGTGTACTATACTTTTTAAAATTATTTTTTAATTAATTTATTTATTTTTGGCTGCATTGGGTCTTTGTTGCTGCACATGGGCTTTCTCTAGTTGCAGTAAGCGTGGGGCTACTCTTCGTTGCAGAGCATGGGCTCTAGGTGCGCGGGCTTCAGTAGTTGTGGTGCGTGGGTTCAGTAGTTGTGGCGCACGGGCTTAGTTGCTCCGCGGCATGTGGGATCTTCCTGGACTAGGGCTTGAACCCATGTGCCCTGCATTGGCAGGCGGATTCTTAACCACTGAGTCACCAGGGAAGTCCCTACAATACTGTCTTAAATCACACCTCAAAACAATTAAAAGCCCCAGGCCCCATTTCAGACCAATTAAGTCACAATGGAATATGCAAAAGCGGGGCTGAAGACCCTTGTCCTAGGGGGAAAAAAATGTTTTTAAATCCCCTTGTTTAAAGGCCACAAATCTTTTTAAGAGGAATCAAAGCCTTACATTCCACTATCTGCTAGGAGGAAATTAATAAAAATAAAATGCATTGAGAGTCCTTTTAGTGATTTTTTAAACAAGCATTAGCTTCAATCCTTTCACACCACCTTGTAAAATAAATAGGTTAGAGTCCCATTTTACAGATGAGGAAACAGGCTCAGAGAAGTTACCCTCTTCCCAAAGGGCACACAGCCTTTAAGAAGCAGAACTAGGAGGCTGTGTGCGGTGCAGGGATGTGTATTTTTTTCTGAGGGATCCATGCATCCTTTCCGAAGAGAATTTACTAAATACCATCAGGTGACTTTGGGAGCCCACCGCTCTGACTCAAGCTCTAACAACTTCTTAAAGCAGGAGCTTTTTGCTGCTACAGGAATTATTATTTCTGCAAACTAGTAAACCTGAAGTCAGCAATGATTAAATTGCTCCTTGAAGCCCATAGCCACTTGCACGTCTCTTTGTCTTTGGGGTCTCATCTCTGCAATTCATTTCAGCTTCAGTCTGCACCAGAATCTCCAATCTGTCACGCCAAGGGCAAGAAGAAATGCCCTCCTAACAAGGCTCTGGGCATCACTGGGGCTGCCTGCAATCTAGACTTCCAAAGAGTCATATTCTGCATGAGCAGCTAACGAAGCTCACAGGAACAGGAGAAACTGCACAAAAGCAGAAAATGACAATTCAGAATGTACTCCCATTGAGTGATGGCATTAAGGAAATCCTCAAAGCCCCTAGCAATGTAGCTGCCAAAAGAAAAACAATGACTTCTTATAAAAAAAAAAAAAAAAAAGGCCCAAGTAGAAGTTATAATAAGGATCCATAGACATACTGCAGGTTATAAACATTATTGCAACATTAAAAGTGGTAATAGCATAATGTCATCCACTGTGTATGAAATCCTGGACAATGTAAGACGGGTTGCTTAAGCATAAAGGCTAACACAGCCTAGAAACACCAGGGAAATAAGCAGCACATGTAAGAGGAAAAATATTCACTTGGTATTTCTGGATCACTTTTCTCAGTGCTTGCAGGAGAGTAAACAGTGTTTCCAAAAGGCATCTCAGCAGTTCCCTGCACTCACACAACTTCCTTCTTTCTCAAGCCCAACTCTGCTGTTTGAGCTGAAAAGTTCTGGCTGCCTTTATTCCATGTTATTCCGTCACTTCCCATTCTATTTCTACAATTTCACAATGGATAAGAGAGGGGAAGAGAGGCATTGAGAACTAAGATGCACTTGAAAAAGGACACTTTTAGAAACCTGCACACCCACCATCTCCTTAGAATACAGACACAAGAACTATATAGAGAGCTAGAACATATTAAAAGGTGTCCATTCCAAACTCCTGACTTTAAAACTAAGGAAACCAGGCTCAGCACAGTGAGATGATTTGCCTGAGGTTACAAAGCTGGCTTCCTGGCCAGAACTGGATCTAATAAAGCCATAACTTACATTTTATTTGTGGCTCTAATGCTTAAAGCCCTTTCCCAGATATCTCATAAATACCGTACTGAGGGTAACCCTTTTTTCAGGTGGAAAAACTGAGGCTAAGATAGTGTGACATTTTTCCTAAGCCTACCCAGCTAGTCAGGGGCAGATCTTAAAGCCATGCGTCTGGAATCGTCCTCTGGTAGCCAGAAAAGGGCTTGTGTTAGGTGTGTGGTGGCCAGGCAGACGTCCCTACCTGCACCAGGCTTCATTAGTCCCAAATCACCCCAAGTGGAGCTAAAACATCCCTCTCTGTCCACGCCCCAGCTAAGAGAGACCGCATTACTGGGTAAAATGTATTCGGGTAGCTTCAGGCACATGCTGTACTGAGAAAATTGAGACAAAAGGCTAAGGATGTTTGGGCACAGGCAAGAAGCTGTATTACAAAGGTACATCACTTTCATATTCATTTGCACATTTTTCCTCATAAGAAAATTAGGCTTTAATGTAACCTCAATTTCAACCTTGTTGCTTTATTGCCTAAAGCCCATTAGAGAGCTATTTCCCCGGGCCAGGAACTTATGATTGCAGGTCAGGAGGCTGGGGTTTTAATCGACTCATGATGAGACTTCTTTCCTGAGGCTCCACTCCTCTGTTGTGGCTCTGCTCTATTATGGGGGGTTGGGGGGCAGGGTGCACCCTATATAGGTAGTGAGAATCTTTCTTAATACATCAAAGGCTCAGTTACCTGCCTCTGTGTGTGTGTGTGTGTGTGTGTGTGTGCTTGCATGCACGCGCACACGGGGCAGGGGGAACAGAGCTTTCACTGACTCACAGACCAGTGTACACCAAAACAGAGTAGCTAGGGCGCCACCCCAAATAATGAAGGTAGGTGCCATCTTGTCTGTGTCTTCTTCTTCCTCTTCCTTCTCCTGGGCTAAACCAGTGTGTCTAATCCACTTTAGGGTGCAGAGCCTCTGAAAAGTTTCCTGTGGCCCAAGACAACCGATTCCCCCTCAAACACTCCTCAGATAAAACTATCTACAGATTGGGAATGTTCTAGTCCCCCAGCTCTTAAAACTTAGATCCAGATTGAAAGTCCCTAAATAGTCTTTAAAAAATGCCGGTGCTTCAGCTCCCCTAGTTCCTCCAGAGATTCTTACTGGTCTGGAGGGCAGCTTAGGCTTTGGGATTTTTAATTGCCCCTTCCCCTCCTCCCGGGGTGATTGTAATACGCAGGCAAGTTTGAGAAGCACTGCTCTGGCCTAGGTGAGACTTCGCAGCATGCCTTTGACCTAAAATGTCTTCCCGCCCCCCATGTCCACCTCTGCCTGGGGAAGAGGGAAGGCTGTCCACGCCCTCCATCCTGGGGCCAACCTTTCCAGGCACTTGCCATCTCCAGGTAGGATGCTGGTGAGAAGACAGAGAAACAACTCACTTCTGACTGCTTCCAAGTCCTTGAAGTTTCTTATTCTACTAAATAAAATGCTTATCAGGCCTCAGACTTCTTAAGGACAAGCGAACAGCCCTTGGAGGCCAGTGCAAGTTTCCTTATCCCTAAGCAGCCAGGACCACGCGGGCTCGGGCCGATTCCCTTCAATGCGCATCTCCCTCCCTGCTCCCCAAGGCCAGCCTCCCGCCTCTTGGCCAATTATGCAGCTTGGCAACCTCTACCATTAAGGTATCAGCTCCTTTTCCTTAAAGCCATTCCCTTATCAGGGCTCAGAGATAATGCCAACACTGGGAAAATACTGTTTTTATATTCTAGTGGGGGCAGCTTATAATAATTCATGCTGGTAGGTTTTGTTTCCCATATATGTGGACCCTGACTGCAGCCCACCTCCAGGCAGGAACAAAATGCACGCACGGGGAGGCTCCTGCCTGCCGTGGATGCCGATTCAAAACCCTCTCTGCCCACTTAAAAGTGGAGGGTGGAGAGGCCACACACGCCTGGCTTCTCATAGAACAGCTTAGCAAGACCAACAGCAGAAGAAGGCTGAACTTGAACATGGCTTTCTGGACAGAGAATCACAAAAGAAGAAAAACCCTGGAGTTCCCAACATTGGTCACTACAAGCAACCCCCTGTCTGCATTTATTCAACCATTTTTTTTTTAACTTTCTTTTTCTTTTTGTTCCCCCCCCTCAGCATCACTTTTCCCTAATTACTTTTCAAATCCGGCCTGGGAGCAATAAAAACTCAATCCTAACCCAGGTGCTGCAGTTAATGAGCCTCAGAACTCTGAAGAACAAGGAATGCCTTTCTGGGCCTCAGTTTCCCCATCTGATAAGGAGATCACACTTCACTAGGTGACTGCTGATTTTCCATGCCGAACTCAGGACTCTAAGACTGTAATACCTTTTTATTCCTTTTATTTATCATCTTTGTCTTTTTTCCAGCATCTAATCCACAGCAGGAGTTAACACTGTTACCTTTCCTTGTACAACCCATCCCCTAAAAAAGGTGTGTTTGGATTGGTGGGAGAGAGAGAATCAAAATAATTCAAATTTAAAAAAATCTTTATCAACTCTTCCTATTATTGCAGCATTGGTGGTATGAAAATTAATTGGCTATAAAATATAAAACTGCTTTTTCCTCACTAAATGTCATATTTTACATCTATTAATGTTAGTATTAGTAGCAAAAGCCAATTATCACATTTTTGCAAAAAGCACATCTTTTGAGAGCAAAAAGGATGAGGAAACGCCAAAACGAGTTATTAAATACCCTATATATATGTAAACTAATGGAGTTTTGGTAATATTCTTGATATTACAAGTAGAGAGGTATTATCAAATTTCAAAATTCAGGACTGTTGGTATTGTTTATCTGCAGAGCAGTTTAGATTACAAGATATTTATATTCTACTATTCTGAATGGCATTCAAACAAGTGGGCACAGAAAGTCTATCAGTTTTGTTAGAATTCATGCTTATTTCAATTATATAGCAAATCATTCCAGTTATTAGATTACAATGGATATGATGTGTTATTTTATCCCAAATATTCCCTTTTGTAAAAATTAGATTAGAATAAAATAGCTTTATTATACTGTTTCAATTATTTTTTCTATGAACAGTTTTTTAATTGACAATGCTTCTGATTTCTTTAGCAAATACTGTTAAAATTTTGCTTCTTTTTCTGTCCTTCCCCATTTCTCCTCCTAGCTGAATCACAACTGCCAACAAGGATGAACCTAAAATTTCTGTTTTCCATCAAGCCCAGCTATCAAATGTTTTTTGTTTTATTTTATTTTTGGCTGCGCCGGGTCTTCGTTGCTGTGCGCGGGCTTTCTCTACTTGTGGCGAGCAGGGGTTACTCTTCGTTGCAGTGCACGGGCTTCTCATTGCGGTGGCTTCTCTTGTTGGGGAGCATGGGCTCTAGGTGCACGGGCTTCAGTAGTTGTGGTACAAGGGCTCAGTACTTGTGGCTCGTGGGCTCTAGAGCACAGGCTCAGTAGTTGTGGTGCACAGGCTTAGTTGCTCTGCGGCATGTGGGATCTTCCCAGACCAGGGCTCGAACCCGTGTCTCCTGCATTGGCAGGCGGATTCTTAACCACTGCGCCACCAGGGAAGTCCCATATCAAATGCTTTTGATTTGAATAAAATCAGTGCCGTTAGCACAATTTTAAAAATCAATTAGCTAAAAGGTAGTGAAAAATTGGCACATTTACTGTGAGCAATACTATAATGGCCACAGAACTGTAGCACAAAAACCAAAAAAGCAAAATTTCACATTGGGAAGCCATACTGTAATACCAGTTAACACCAGTATTAATGTAATATGAGACCTCAAGAAATGACATTAAGTTATAGTTTTGCGCTGAGTAATGAGAGCTGGGAAGATTTCTGGTCACTTTTCTTTAGATAGTCCCTCTTCTGACGCTATGAGGAATTAATCTTGGCTGTCGTTCACCACTCCTCCAGTCAACAGCCAGACCTTGATTTTCACTATTTTCAAATCAACAAAGGCTCTCAAAATTCTTTTTCAATAATTACTATATGGGGACAATGAAGAATACTAAATGCGAAAATTACCATTATCCAGAAAGTCACTTTCTATTCCACATGCCAGATACATACTTTTCATGACTTATTCCATTCAATCATCATAACCGCCCTTCACCCACATACACACACCTGATAGAAACTGCGTATCCTCATTTTACAGGTAAAAAAACGGAAACTTTAAGAGGCTAAGTAACTTGCCCAGGCACTCAAGGCTGGGAAGAAGCAGAGTCACTCTTGGAACTCCACAGCCCACAACGCAGCCCATGCTCTCTCCACCAGGCTGCACTGCTGGGGTGAACCACAAAAGAAGATAAAACACCCAAGAATAAAGTGACTTAGGTTGTTAAGTCTTTAAACTAAGGCAAACAACACAGCGTGCATTTTATGCTCCCAATATATTTTTGGTGGAGAACAAATTGCCCTGGGAGAGGTACTGTATAATTTCATTTGGAGCATCGTCCTTCTGCAGCAGCAAACGGAAACACACACACTAAAATCAGATTGCAATTAAAATCCAATTATATTATATTACAATATTAGACACCTACCCAGGAAAGATCCAGCAGGGACCTTCTCTGAAAGGCAGTATGTCACAGTCTTCAAACTGCTTCCAAGTGTACTTCTGACTCTGCCCTCTGACCTTGAGTGTCTGGTAAACAATGCCTGGCAGCCTTTCTCCAACAGCAAAAGGACTTGGTTTATTTCTCATGATGGAGTAACTCTGATAACACCATTACCAATTTACTTTGGAGGATGACATGTGAGGAATACTAAGTCTTCCTCATGCATATTATTAAACAAATTAAATACAGCATTTCAACTGGTGGGAATAAAGAGATGGAATTTGTGCACGATCAGGAAAATCAGGGTCACAAAAAAAGGTCCCCGTGTGACTCTACACCCTTTAGTCCCTTTGTTTCAACAACTTGTCATTTCACTGACTTGAAATGTTTAGTAAATACTTATCCCAAGAAATAGGCAGTCATTTCCCCACCACCCAAGATTTTTCTTCTCTCACCACATGATTTACAGACCCAATTAATGGCAATAACAAATACGCAACCTATCTGGAGATGCAGGAATTTCCTTCCGGTGGCCTTCTAGAAGATTTGCACTGTTGGCATTTAAGCTGATTTTTTTAAATCTGACAGAACATTTCAACTACAGAACTCAGCCTTCCAGGCTTTTTCAACAGTTGTCTTCAAGTTCATTTGTCATCGTTAACATGGGCCATCCAGACAAATCACCCAGCACAACTCCATTCAACCATCCGGCTCTCTAGTGAGGACAGAGCACTAAGGCTGGCTCTCAATATTTCTAATTTATGAAAATGTCTAAGGGCCAGAAGTTGAACCCCACACTGTTCCTTTTTAAGCGGTCTGGCATAGACTCCGAGTCCACGCTGTATGCACCAACTTCTTACAGCTATAGGACAGGTGCTAATTAATCTACCTAATTATGTAGTCAGTGGAAGAGGCTTACCCATAGCGTTCTAAATCTGAAGGAAAAAAAAAAGGAAGCAGAAACGGAGGGAAAATGCTTTTGGTTTCACACTGAAAGCATCTCAGGAGTCAGCTTCCTTGTCATTTCTACTTAAGTTGGATTGATTCTTGTATTTCCCCTATATCATGATTGCTGTGTGGCTTTTTTTTTCTCCTCCAGGGGTACACTGAAAAAGCACCAAGGAAAAAAAATGATAAACTGACCTGAGAATGATTGGTTTGCCTTTATTTTTCCAACTGCAAATAAAGAAAACCAAAGAGTACCCAAACTCCAGATCAGTCCAATGAAATGTGCAAGACCCCAAAGGACGCTGTAATTCCAGTAGGCTCCTGTTGGTAGTTAACCACTCAGAGGGCTCATCACTCGAATTCCCTGGGCACCCATACAAATGAATTTAATTACAGATACCATGAGCACGGGCCTCTGAGGCTGTGGATTACGTTAGGTAACTCAGCGATGCCGGCAGAGAGAAAACCTAGGGTATGCAATGAATTTTGTCACATATACTCCCTTGGTCTTTCCAGCTTTACGGAAGGGTTGCAGTGTTCTCTCTCTGGTTCTCAACTGCCAGGAACACATATGAATGCTGTGATAACTGTCAGAAAAGGGGAGAGGAGAATGCCTTCCGAATTTCCTCCAAGGGAGTGAAAGCAGATCACAAGGGATATATTCTCTCAGGGCACAAGCCAACCTTGGGAAAGCATCCCGACAGATAGGACATCAAGTGATAAGTGAAGTCCAAGGTCATGAGCAGACCATGGCCCGGGAAAGAGACTCACCTATCTAGTCCTACACATTAACTTACATGCCACCCACGAAGAAACACGGGCCACCACAGGCATGTGCCTATATGCCATTCGCTTCTTTGAATGTCCCCGACCCTTTAGACAATAGCAATTTAGTGTCATGAATTAAAATAGCTGAAAATAATTTAAAAAAAAATAATTTAAGAATTCACATGTCTTGTTAACACTCAATGACTTTCCAGCTGGGCAGAAAATCAAAATCTGCATTTGGCAGTTTTATTAAGTCATTATGGAAATATGTCTACTCTTTATTTGATCTCCTATTTCTAGATATCATCTTCACTTCTAGATATTTTCCCCTTCTGTGTATTACAGAAAGTATTTGAAGAGGCTTAGAAAATCAGGTACCATGTGTGATCTGAGGGCAAATTAAGAAAAAAGTAAAACCACCTGGCGATTAGAGATGTCATTATTTTCTTAAAGCATGTTAAGTGAAAGAAGCCAGACACACAAGGCCACATATTATATAATTCCATTCATATGAAATGTCCAGAATAAGCAAATACATAGAGAAAGTAGATCAGTGGTTGCCAGGGGCTGGGGGAGGGGATTATGGGCGTGTGGGGAGTGGGGGAGGGGATTATGGGCGTGTGGGGAGTGTGTGCTCGTGAGGACAGGGTTTCTGTTTGGGTGGATGAAAAGGTTCTGGAACTACCGAGTGCTGATGGTTGTTCAACACTGTGAACGTACTTAAGGCCACTGCATTGCATATTTTTAAGCGGCTAAAATGGTCAGTTTTATGTTATGTGTGTTTTATCACAATAAAAAAAGTGACAAAGTTTTAAGTGGCAAAGTTCAAAGTCTCGGTTCTGATGAATCAAAGGATCAGAAACTCTGGGCACTTGCTCATTCTGCCAGGGCTTCGTGAAGGTTGAGAGAAGGAAACACCTCCAACGACCTGCTTGCCTGCTTCCACCTTCTCATCCTGACATCTGTCTGCAGCTCAAAGAGGTTCAAGATTGAGGAGAGAGTAAGAAGGACACAGACCACTACCTCTCCCTCCCTTCTTCATCAAAAAGTCCTCAGAGAGTTTAACTAAGCAGGTGACCAACCCACAGTCAGCTAACAAAGTTTCAGATGTTTTCAATTTCTTAAGAACGTTTGCAAACAACAGGAAATTGAAGATGACTGCTCATCAACTCCAAAACGCTCTGGACTCTTACACCCTGATCATGTCTCCCTATCAAGAAGGAAGGAGAGGGCTTCCCTGGTGGTGCAGTGGTTGAGAATCTGCCTGCTAATGCAGGGGACACGGGTTCGAGCCCTGGTCTGGGAAGATCCCACATGCCGCGGAGCAACTAGGCCCGTGAGCCACAACTACTGAGCCTGCACGTCTGGAGCCTGTGCTCCGCAACAAGAGAGGCCGCGATAGTGAGAGGCCCGTGCACCACGATGAAGAGTGGCCCCCGCTTGCCGCAACTAGAGAAAGCCCTAGCACAGAAACGAAGACCCAACACAGCCATACATACATACATACATACATACATACATAAATAAATAAATAAATAAATAAATGAAGGAAGGAAGGAGAAAACCAGGAAGGGAGGAAAGGAAGCAGAAAGAGGATAAAGAGTAGGGGAGATGACAGTACCCGTAGAAACCTTCCCTTGAACCCTGAGAGCATAATTAATATTTTTCCATTGCTCTGAAGAAGAGGCATAATAATATTAGTTACAGTGATGTTGGCATAATATTTTACTTGTTTCTTCATCCATACAATGGAGGTAACTCAGATGTGTTTGGGAAGGGATGATGTACATGTACCTATCCGATGACTGGTAATGGTAACTGGCTCTACATGATCTTAGAGCTGGAAGAGGTCAAAATCCTCTATGACCTCCTCATCTCACAGATGGAAAAAGAGGCCCAGGAAGGTCAAATAAGACACCTGAAGACCTGAAAAAGACAATGTTTTATGGTGGGCTTTGAAGATTTTGATTCTATGAAAATCAAAGAACGAAGTGAAAGCTTTCTCACTGGCAGCATGAGATGTTTTGGCAGTAGGGTGGCAGTTAAACACAGAATTTAGAGTTAATAGACTTGGGTTCCAATTGTGTTTTGTCACTTAATAGCTAAAAGTACTCTGAGTTAGTAATTTCATCTCTTTCAGCCCGATTTCCTCATCTATAAAATAGAGCTAAGTTTATCTATCTCTAATGTCACCAAGAGGATTAAATGAGGAAAATATAGGTCAAGGGTTAGCACAGGACTTGGAACGTAAGTCCTCAGTACATTGTAGTTGGCGGCATGACAACTGCTGAAATCCACTCTAGGATGGATTTTCCCTATACATTTCTTTCAACTTTTATGTATGTTTCAACATAATAAAATGTCAGAAAATGTATTAAAAAAAAAAAAAAGCAGCAGCAAAGAAGAGAAGGCTGACATCTATGTTCTCAATGTAGTTTTGGTATCAATAAGATCCAGCTCATGAGTAGTGGGTGAATTGCAGGTCTCTTGACCCCAATATAAAAGTTTTCCCAATACTCCACACATTTATAAATAATCTTAGCACGCATATGGAGTTCCCAGGATACACCCACTTCCCAAACCCTCTATAGTATCCAGTGACGCAAACCACCAACAACCACCCCAGAGCTAGTTCACCAGTGTGTATTATGGGAAGAACAAGCCTGCTCTGCTCGGCCGGCAAAGTCAGACCACTTTTGAACATTAGGTGTGAACCTGACAGTCTCAAACACTCCTGCCTTTGTTTTTACCAGGGACTATTTCCATAACTCTCCAGAGGACCAGATCCGGCTGATGTCTCAGCAAAATGTTTCCGTTATTTATGTATTTATCTGTTAAAAATAGTTGTTTTGAAAGTTTTTGATTCACGTGTGGAAAAAAATCAATCTAGATTCTTTGTCAAAGAGACTTCTAGCAGATTGAAGCAGTGCTTGCGGGGCAGGGTGCTTCAGCCTCTCTGGAGGGAACACAGCTGCCGTCTCTTTGGAAGCCATTCTTGTGTCGGGGGCTGGGCCGGCTGGCAGCTTGCTGGGCAAGGGCAGGAGGCTCTAGGGGGCGGCTTTGATCATTCATCGGAAAGTTCGGGAAACTGGGGTCAGGTTACTAATGCTACAAAAATAATATTACTACTAGCCAACGTTGCTATACTGTTTACTATCTGTTAGATGGTGTCCTAAGCACTTTTGATATATTAATACATTAAATATGAAATGAAAGTCAACATTCCGAAATCCAAGCCCTGCTTTGGTGCAGTGGACAAACACACTGAGAAGTTCCAAGGCCGGCAGGGGAATCAAAGGGAAGGAGCACAGGATTGAGAGAAAGCAGACCTGACTCCTGAATCCTGCCTTAGAACCAAATGGTTCTAAGCGTAAAATTTCATCATTGGCAAAGGGAGAAATTTGCATATGGAAAAACAGCACTGAACAGGAACTGGGGGGTGGATGCTGAGAACCTGATTACCAGAGGATCTGGAACATATGGGCAGACTTCACGTCCCTCTGGGCATTCCCAATCGCTTCCCTCTTACTCTCCCTTCCTGCCCTCCCTCTTACTCTCCTTCCTGCCCTCCCTCTTCTCTTTATAAAAGAGAAATCAGATTTGCATTCAAGTCTTTAAAAAAGAGGGACTTTGCTCACTAATTTGCCTATTCTCCGAATAAAACCGAAGTAGAATTTCAGTGAAATGCGTAATTCAGAGTGGTTTACAGAAACCATGGCATTCCGGAAAAATAAATTCAATTCATCTTAATTTCCCCCAAATATAACCACATTAAATGCTAGCACATATACATGTCAACAAGAAAATTATTAATTTTTTATATCTTAATGGATGTTTGAATGATCAATAAACCATGACCTTCATCATGGCAAAACAAAGACGATTCACCCAAGTGTCTCCTATGTTAGATTGTTATTGCTGTTTAAAAAATTTTTTTCCCATAATAAAGTATAATCATCCTTGTTCCTGTTTTATAGGCATCGAACATTCCAGTTCAGATTTTTCCTTCCAATATTGTATTTAATAATCTCATGAGAGGGGGAGGGGCAAGATGGCGGAAGAGTAAGACGCGGAGATCACCTTCCTTCCCACAGATACATGAGAAATACATCTACACGTGGAACTGCTCCTACAGAACACCCACTGAACGCTGGCAGAAGACGTCAGACCTCCCAAAAGATATGCTCTGTCTGTCCATCTAAACTTTTACTTTATTAAATACAAAGATTTAAAAATCAAAAAAAAAAAATAATAATCTCATGATACTGTAATAAGTAATGTCGAAAGATGAATAAAAAAAGTAAATTTCAATGTGCTATAACTATAATTCTTAAAAATGAAGTGCAATAATTAAGGGCTTGTTCTTTAGTGATTATAAACATAAATTGAATTTCCTCTGGCTTTTGGATACATTCTGCTGTAACAGTACTGCTGTCAGAAATGCAAACAGCTGAAAGAACAAACATCGACTTTACTTACTGTTCTATAAATAAGGTCAAATTGCACTGCTAGCGGGGGAAACACAGCCGGGTACAGTTATATGACTGACCTGTATAAATGTGTGCCGTTTTCACTGGTGACACTTTTATAAATATCAAGAACTCGTTGAATAAATCCTGCTATATATCTCTTTGGATCAAAATGGAACACTCCACTGTTGTGAAATCTGGCAGTTAATTAAAATAGCCTACTTTTCACTAGATTTTTCCAACTATGAGAACACAATAGTTTAATAGTAACTAAGCATGCTTCAAAAAGCAAACTCTTTAAAACTGTAAATACTAGAAAATGTATAAAAGAAACAGCTTTGTTTCTTACCCCCAAACCCAAGTTTTCTTTTTTTTGAAGTACTTTCCTAATTATTAGTATGTATATAAAATAATGTCAATCAGATAATACATCAGGTTCTGCACGGTAACTGCTAATGCCCTCTGGGAGTGTAAAGACAAAGTAATTCTGAATACCTTCCTGAACCTTTTAACTATGGGATGGCAACACAAATTGGCATTGCCTAATTCTCACAAGACTTTGGTAACAATTGTATTAACAGTAAAACAAGTTAAATTTACCCTTTCAGCAGGTTTACGTAACCATCTTACTGTGAAAACAAAACAAACTAAAACAAAAATGACCCAAGGCAAGAACAATCTGGAGAAGAATATATAAGGAGCAAGAAAACCCAGAAGTGGCCACTGACTGTTGGGAGAGGGAGAAGTTCAGGGGGCACCGTGACATCACGCAAGCCAGGGATGGGGCTGAGTTGGAAGTCAGAGTGGCCAAAGGAAGCCCAGACAGACGCAAGGTCCATCGGCTCCAAGGGAGGGCCTCTCAGGCCATGACTACATCTACTCCATGAGCCTACCTTCTCTGCTCTCCTCCAACGTGAAATCAATCAGTCATTTGTTGAAATGGACTGGTTTCTCCGGCATCCTATTTTAGGTTCCTTGCAAGTTCCAAGAATCTAGGAACATTTGCCTTGATACCACCAACCCCTGTCCCTACCTTTTCTAACACCTACCCTTCTTCCTACCATGTCATTAGCTTCGATGAAAATGATTCTAACAGCAGCACAGTACACTGAGATTCCCCACTACGAAGACAAGTTCTTGTGAACATCTTACCAAAACCCAACTGAAAGGGGAAGCCCAGTTTGTTGAATGCACTGGCTGGTTTCTTTTGTGATAGGCCTGACGCCTTGCAGGCTCAGGCAGGGAGATCACGTATTTCTGGAACCACAGCTGACTAAGTGAGCAGCCCTGGGCTTTCGGAACTCTCAGTGGGCACCCACATTTAGCACCCTCATTTAGCCATTTACGGCTCATTGAAACCTTACATCCTTCCCTAAGAAATCTTCCAAAGTCTGAGAACTGGCTTGGCCAGGCTAGTCTCAAAGCGCTGAATGGTCTGCTAGACTTTCAGAGCTTATTGACAATTAATAGTGTTAATATAAAAGTTTCTTGATCAGTGTGGCCTACAAAAGATTTCTTCTCCCACCTAAGAAGAGCTAGTCTAGGGTTAACAAAGAGCACGGACCCTGCAGCTACCACTAGTGCTTGAATACCAGGTCCCTGGTAACTTTGAGCTCCAGTTCTTCATTGACAGGCCAGAAGACAGTAACCGTACCTCACCAATTCCATAAGGCAGCGTCAAAAGAACACATGTAAGTCACTTAGAAGAGTACCAGGAACAGAGCAGGCGCTCAGTAATTATTAGCCTTGATAGTGAACCCATAAGGAATTGAGCAAGAATTCCTGTTCTTAATCCCTTGGTAGGAATAATACACAACTATGCAATGACTCAAGCTTGATTTATCAAAAAAAAGGAAATGTGCAACTCATTTTTAGATTACCAAATACACAATTTTCAAACCTAACTCTGACCTTTTCTGGTTGTCCTTGGCCCAAGAAACATAACATAACCAAGTGTCTGACAGGTGTGATCACACCTGGAGACTTTCCGTCTTTGTGTTTTGATGGGCCTTCAGGAGAGCAGGCATTTTCCTTCATCAGTATATCACTCCAACAGCTCCCATCCTTTACTGATTATCACCTCCAGAAACATGGCCCTTTCCAACATCCCACATCCTGAGAGATTTCAAGAGAACTCACCATGTAAGATTATTTTTCCCTAGGGTGATAGAGTTGAAAATTTAAATAATTATTTGGTCTATCAAGAAAAGCACATAAGAAGAATTCTTCTTTTGGCCTTAACTACCTGTTTAATCAATGGGAACATGTTTTTATTCTTTGGTATCTGGATAATTATTCCATTCTTTCCTTGGTTTTGGAAGGTATGCATGAAAGTCAACAATCTCGGTCAATAATTAGCTTCCTTTTAAAGATGGGAACCCTTTATAGGAACAGAAATCAAACCAAAGGACATCAGAGCTGGTACTCAGACAAGATACCATAAATAGATGAGGAGATAGCTGGTTTATTTACATTAATTCCCAAATAGAGGTAGAATGCATCTGTTTGTGAAACCAGTTTAAAGTCTTCTTGTTCAAACTTAATACCCATCAGTTAAAAATAATAATTTAAAAAATTAGTATCCTCCTTCCTTTTTAATCTGGAATGAAGTAGGTCAGGGGCACCATGATTTTAGTTCAGTCAGCATCTGATATGGGCTTCCATCACTTAAGTAGTAGAAGAACTCAGTTTGGCTGTACGTTTCTTGAGGGTAGAACCATTCTTGCAGATAAAATCAAGAATCCTTGAAAAATCACAGAAAGTAGCCTCCCTTCCTTTTGTTTTCTAACAGTAACCAGTTCCCCTTCTTCTTTATATTGTTTTGTTTCCAGGATGTATACTAGCTAAATGTTTGCTTTAACAAAACTTTTGTGTTGTTATCTGTTTATATCATAATTTTGGAGGAATAATATGATATATTCCACTTATAGCAGTGCAGACACAACGTACCAATAAAGCCTTATTTTGTTCCCCAAAGTGTGAGAATAATATGTAAGTGTGAGAGCTTTTCTCACACTTTGATGTTATTCTCACATTTGTAATGTCAGACTTTTATTTCTGCATTTCAAAAAATAAAATAAACCTAGCACCAAATCCTAAAACCATGTAGCTACAAATACATCCTTTGCACAAGCGCTTAGCCTGGCACCAGGTAAGTGGAGAGCAGGACGATTAGAACCATGGGTGGTGAGCTCAGAGGCAGCTGAAAGTGACAAACCAGCTGATTAGAAAGTCTGAGGGACACCAAGCAACACTGGGAACAAGACCTGACACATCATCTTAGATTGAACAAGAAGGACAATCAAGTACGCACCACTGAGATGCTGACCTAGCCGGCCATCTCTCTGCCACCTCTGAAACATTAGTAAAACTGACCCATGGTTATGTATACAGGTTGGGTAAAGAAGTAAAAAACTTGGGGCTTCCCTGGTGCCGCTGTGGTTGAGAATCCGCCTGCCAATGCAGGGGACACGGGTTCGAGCCCTGGTCTGGGAAGATCCCACATGCCGCGGAGCAACTAGGCCCGTGAGCCACAATTACTGAGCCTGTGCGTCTGGAGCCTGTGCTCCGCAACAAGAGAGGCCGCGATAGTGAGAGGCCCATGCACCGCGATGAAGGGTGGCCCCCGCTTGCCACAACTAGAGAAAGCCCTCGCACAGAAACGAAGACCCAACACAGCCAAAAATAAATTAATTAATTAATTAAAAAAAGAATCCTCAATGTCAGATCATTGTTAAAAAAAAAAAAAAAAAAAAAGAAGTAAAATACTTGAAGCTGGGCGGTGGAGTACAAAAAGCATCCGGATCTTCAAAATTCAACAAAAGGGGCTACTAAAAGGTCTACGTGGTACATGCTGTAAGCATCTTTATCACCCATCTTCCTTTGTAGGGACTGACCCTGATTTAAATCTAGCGTGCCACTTCCAGAATTTATTCTCCGCTATTCTTGAAAGGAAAGATTTCCTCACCATACAAGCTCAGAATCCACGTCCATCCCCACCGACATAAAATCTGACCCTCCCCCACCCCCGGAAATATTTATCCACTAAAACATTCTCAGAGGGACCTCCCTGGTGGCGTAGTGGTTAAGAATCCGCCTACCAATGAAGGGGACACGGGTTCCATCCCTGGTCTGGGAAGATCCCACATGCCGCAGAGCAACTAAGCCCATGCGCAACAACTACTGAAGCCTGCACCCCTAGAGCCCGTGCCTCGCAACAAAAGTAGACACTGCAGTGAGAAGCCTGCGCACCTCAACAAAGAGTAGCCCCTGCTCGCAGCAACTAGAGAAAGCCCTCGCGCAGCAACAAAGACCCAACGCAGCCCCAAAAAAAAACAAACCCCATTCTCAGAAATTATACTTTCCCTGTTATCCTCCTGTATACCATTAAATGGTCATGTGGTACCAGATGGGCATTGTTAACCAGCTGTTACCCTTGACCCTAGAGATGGTTCCATTTTCGTGGTCATGAAGCTCAAAGTGGAGCAAGTTTGTAGCCATTATCGAATGTTTGAGTTTCAATCTACTGTTGTTAACAATCCAAGCAAAATCATTTAAGTATTTTTTAAAAGTCTGGTTACTAGTTCTTTTAATTAAAGGATAGAAAAGGCATGAATAGACTACAATGAGACAAAAGAGAATGGGTACCTTGTTACCACAAAACAGAGTTGGGGAAGAAAAGAGGTTTCTATTTCTTGTAAACAAACAATAAATGAACCTACAGTCATTTATTGGCAGTTCTCCTAGCAATGAATTATCTGAAAAAGAAAAAAACACTCCCATTTATAATAGCATCAAAAACAATAAAATATTTAGGAGTAAATTTAATCAAGGGGGTAAAAGATCTCTACACTGAAAACTAAGATACCGATGAAAAAAAATTGAAGACAAATAAATGGAAAGGTATTCCATGTTTACAGGTTGGAAGAATTGATATTATTAAAAATATCCTTACTACCCAAAGCCATCTATAGACTCAATCAATCCCTTCAAGGATCTGAAGGCATCTTCTATGGAAGTAGAAAAAAAAATCCTAAAATTTATATGAAGTCACAAAGACTCCAAATACCCAAAGCAATCCTGAGAAAGAACAAATCAGGAGGAGGCTTCATACTTCCTGATTTCAAGCTATATTACAAATCTGTAATAATAAAAATAGTATAGTACTTACATAAAAACAGACACATAGACCAATGGAACAGAATCAAGAGCCTAGAAATAAACCCATCCTTATATGGTCAACTAGTATTTGATGAGGGAGCCAAGAATACTCAATGTAGAAAAGACGGTCTCTTCAATAAATGGTGCTGGAAAAATTGAATATTCACGTGTAAAAGAAGGAAGTTGGCTCCCTTTCTTATACCACTCACAAAAATTAAGGCTAAATGGATTAAACCCTCAAGCATAAGACCTGAAATGATAAAAATCCTAGAAGAAAGCTCCTTGTCATGGATCTTTGCAATGATTTTTTGGATATGACACCTAAAGCAGGAAAATCAAAAGCAAGCAAGTGGGACTACATGAAGCTAAGCAGCTTCTGCACAGCAAAAGAATCAACACAATGAAAAAAACCTACAGAATGAGAAAAAATATTTGTAAATCATATCTGCTAAGGGGTTAACACCCAAAATATATAAAGAACTCAATTCAGTAGCAAAAAACCCACAACAATCCAACTTAAAAATGGGCAGGGCTTCCCTGGTGGCGCAGTGGTTGGGAGTCTGCCTGCCGGTGCAGGGGACGCGGGTTCGAGCCCTGGTCTGGGAGGATCCCACATGCCGCGGAGCGACTAAGCCCGTGAGCCACAACCACTGAGCCTGCGCGTCTGGAGCCTGTGCTCCGCAACAAGAGAGGCCGCGACAGTGAGAGGCCCGCGCACCGTGATGAAGAGTGGCCCCTGCTCGCCGCAACTAGAGAAAGCCCTCGCACAGAAACGAAGACCCAACACAGCCAAAAAATAAATATAAATAAATAAATAAATTTATTAAAAAAAAAAAAAAATGGGCAAAGGTCCTGAACAGACATTTCTTCAAAGAAGCTATACAAGTGGCCAACGAGTACCTGAAAAGGTAATCGACATCACTAATCGTAAGGAAAATGCAAATCAAAACCACAATGAGATCTTACCTTACACCTGTTAGAATGGCTATCACCAAAAAGATAAAAGATAAGTGCTGGTGAGGATGTGGACAAAAGGAAACACTTGTGCATCCTTGGTCAAACTGTAAATCGGTATAGCTGCTATGGAAAACATCATGGAAGTTCCCCCCAAAATTTAAAATAGAACTATCATATGATCCATCAATTCCAGTTCTGGGAATATATCTGAAGGAAATGAAAACACTATGTCGAAAAGATGTCCCATGTTCACAGCAGCACTATTTACAACAGCCAAGACATGGAAACCACCTAACTGTCCTTCAACAGATGAATGGATAAAGAAGTGGTGGTACATATATGTATACAATGAAATATTATTCAGCCAAAAAAAAGGAGGAAATCCTGCTATTTTCAACAACATGGACCTCGAGGGCATTATGCTAAGTGAAATGTCAGACAGACAAATACTGTTTTATCTGATTTATCTGTGGACTCAAAAAATGAACAACAAACTTAACTCATAGAAAAAGAGATTTACGGTTACCAGAGGTGGGGAGGGTGGTGTGGAGAGGGGGAATACGATGAAGGCAGTCAAAAGGTATAAACTTCCTGTTATAAGATAAATAAGTCCTAGGGATATATAATGTACAACATGATAATTAAATATACCATATGGCAGTGTTGATAATTTCTAAGCATGTAAATCTTGAGTTCTTATTACAAGGAAAAATATTTTTAAACCTATGAGATGATGGATGTTAACTTATTGTCGTAATCATTTCACAATATATGAAAGTCAAGTCATTATGCTGTACACATTAAACAGTGCTGTATGTCAGTCATTTCTCAGTAAAACTAGAAAAACAAGATGATTCATTCATTTTGGTGGTGTTGGTGGGGGAAACGGGGCAGTTCTTCAGATTAAAGGGCTCAATTAAAACAGTTCAGAGACACCAGTACGGATCAATCAACACGAGACTGGCATTGAGTATGGTGATCATCACAATAATGGCTATTATAACACAGTGCCCTTGGGAAGCCCTTGAAACTTCATTCGCAGTGCTTTCCTGTACAGGATATCATCTCTTCCTCAAGTTTATGCTCTTAAAATAAGATTCATAAACATCATGTTTATTTTAAGTCCAAAGTCAAGATGGTCTCAGTTTCACATATAGATATTTCTTGGGATTTGTCATCTAGGCATCTACCCATGCCAAGTAGGCATGGTCCAATATCCGATGACCGGAGATCAAGGCTAGTAAGAGTCAGAAAAGGAGGAGCAGATATGTCTTCAGACCCAAATAAACGTGGCCAACATTTCTCAGTATGAATGAAAAACAAGATTTGAACAAAATCTGGATCTATTTACATTAAACTGTCTTCTGAATACTACCAACTCTGACCAGTTGTATTTCACTGCAGGCTCTTGATCACTCATTTGGTCCACAGCACATACAATGCAGAAGCAATAGTAGTTGCTGGTCTAACTTTCAAAGATGTTTTCTCTCAAGAAAGGAAGGCAGCCCAAACCTGGAGAATGAGGTTCGACTGCCTTTTGTGTTTGTGAATACTGTATTAACTTTCTTAAAGGAACAGGCCTTAAGATCTTTCCTGCAGAATTCATATCACACACATACTTGTTCTCTTTTTTTAAATGCCCCCTTTCCTGGCAGTATGTGTCTGTAGCCAGACTGAGCTGCAGGGTGATGAAAGGCATCACCCTGCAGCACTGAACAACTATGCTTGTGTCAGTGTTCTAGGCCTTTCCAAATGCAGATTTCCTCCAGCGCCACAAAATGCACTTCCTCTCCAGGCTCAGAACAGAGCTCAAATACATTTACCATTTTTTAAATTTAAAATGTGTCTGCAATGAGTGCCACTCCTGCTGAACAATCAATTAGCATTACATTAAATTAACACAGTAATAGAGAGCTATAAAATTACACTTTTCATGCACTGAATTTAATGATGAAATAATAAGTAGTAACAGGTTACAACTGCGGCATAAATATCACACAATGAGTAAATCCACTCAACAATAATGAGTAACTTTCAACATCCCATTTCCTGGGCAACAATATTGAAAGAGCGACAAATAAATTGCAAAGGTATTGTCCATTAGGACAACATAATTACCCTGGAAAGAGAAGTAGAAGGAGCTGTTAACCTGAGCATAGGCTTATAACAGACTTTTCCATGTTTGGTTTATATTGAGTCATTTGGGAGAATTTAACACAGTATCATCTCTATTTTGACATGCTGTTTCTGTAGCATTCATTTTTATGGTTAAAAAATGCTAACTCACATGCTTGGATTAGGACCAGAACACAGGTGATAATTCTTGGTAATCCAAGAAAGTGAGAAACATATGTATTTGGTGCTTAAGGTTCATTTGGGTTTTTTAATTAAACAACAGGATTTATTTTTACTCTTTCTTTTTTTTTTTCTATCTATGTGCATGAGACACTTTTTAAAAAAGAAGTACTTAAAAAAAAGTGACTCACGGAGATGTGGGATGGAGCTAGATGGTTCCGTGTATGCTGAATAATGTCTGAATAAAAATATTCAGAGAGCAAGCAGACTTTACACAGTATGAAAACTTACTGCTTCGGGTTGGCTGTCACTCCTTCCCTAGGGCAAAGAAGACCACTCTGAAAATGTTCAAATTTTAGCGGCTGCCTGTTTTAAGCACAGATCTTTGGAAATCTTTTGCAAAATGTGTGAGCTTTTCTATTGCAAGGAATCCAAGTCCCTTCACGCCTTAAAATCAAACTACTATACCAGCAAAACACTTGTGATCCACACAGAGAAGCCCTCACGAGATGTGGGGAAGGTCTTACTCCCCACAGTCCAGACTAGTCTGTGGAACACCTTGTGTCCCCCGGATGTTAAGAGGTACTATGAGGAAAAAATAATTCTGCAAATGCTGGACTCAACAAATTTTACAGACCGTTTCTTTTACCTGCAAACCTCTCAGTCTTTAATATGCTAATGTGCAATGAGAAGCCACCAAGGCGAGATGAGGCAGGTAGTGATCCCCCAAACTAAACTGACCCCGGAAATATTTTCCACAGAAAAACTCTAACACCCTCACCAATCACCAGTGTTCCACGGAACCCAGTTTGGGTAACACTTGTTTAACTTAATAGATGAAAAGAATTAGTCAATTTGCCTGAAAAAAACCCAAAGTTTTATTTACTTTTTTAGAAAATAAAAACATACCAACAAAGAAATAAAGGAACACAAAGTATTCCAATTCGTGGAGTCAGACTGGGAAAAAAGGAAGAAGAGGATCTTAAAATGTCAACTTATGGATAAATTAATAGAAAGGTTTTTGATTTGCAGGTGAGAAAATGTGATGGAGGCAACGCAGGGGCCACCTGAGCTAGCAGCCTGATGGTAACCCTGTAGCTTTAAGGGACTATAATCTGGCCCAGGGAAGCAGATCCCTTAAGCCTATGAGCTCAATTCTGCAGGGAGATCTTCAGGTAAACCCCTGGCTCACCTATGGCTTGATGAAACCCAGCAACTTGACCACAGGCCAGCACTGACATGCTGCTCTGCCTTGGTGGCTGGTACCAGGGACTGGTGAGACAGGGCGAGCTTAAGACCTGATGGGAGAAAAGAACCTTAAAAAACACACACACACACACACACACACACACACAAGAAAAAAAGATGCTCTCCAAAAGCTTTTCTTCTTGTTTTCCCAAAATTCTAGCCTTTTTCCAGGTTCTCTTTAAAAATACTGCTTTAAAAATTGGTATGAAAGGAAATGTTACCTGATTGGAAGTTCCTCTCATCCCAGGAAAGTTCTGCTTGATGCTGGAGGCCACCATTCGGCACCTCCCAGACTTCATTTGCACATTCTCAGTTGTACTGCTATAAATGTAACCACCAGTACGTATATACATTCACAGTACACTGAATGCACAATGTCGAACTTATTTTTCAAGAGAGAAAATTGCTCCTCAACATGTCAGTTGCCTCATTTTACCAGGATCTGCTCACTTCCAAAAATGCAAAGAAAGAGGAAGAAAGAAATGCAAAGAAAACTTGGTTCTGAGTTCACTCGCTTCATGTTTCGGCAGAAGGCCTAGCACAGTCCCTAAAATTTTCAGCATTTCTGTGATTCCTTCAAGGCCTCTGCATTCTAGGTGCTTTTCAACTAAGTTAGGAATTATGCTGCCTGGTAGGGGTACTTAACAGATCAGCACGAATAGGTGTGCTTCACTGATAACCCCCCCCCCCGTCAAAATCCTACTCATGATAAAGATCCAGGTGAAATGTCATGTCCTTCAACAAACATTCTACCATGTTCCCACCCAGGTGTGAGCTCTCCCTCACTCTTTAATGGTCCTCTGCCAGAACTTCCAGACAATGCCTTGATAGTGTTTTTTGTTCTGTTTTGAATAAATTTATTTATTTATTTATTTTTGGCTGTGTTGGGTCTTTGTTGCTGCGCGCGGGCTTTTTTCTCTAGTTGCCGTGAGCGGGGGCTACCCTTCCTTGCGGTGCGCAGACTTCTCATTGCGGTGGCTTCTCTTGTTGTGGAGCACGGGCTCTAGGAGCGCAGGCTTCAGTAGTTGTGGCTCGTGGGCTCTAGAAAGCAGGCTCAGTAGTTGTGGCACATGGGCTTAGTTGCTCCGCGGCATGTGGGATCTTCCCCTGCCAGGGATTGAACGCGTGTCCCCTGCATCGGCAGGCAGATTCTTAACCACTGTGCCACCAGAGAAGTCCTGATAGTGTTGTTTTTTAAAAATTTTTATTGAAATAGAGTTGATTTACAATGCAGTGTTAGTTTCTGATGTACAGCAAAGTGATTCAGTTATATATGTGTATTTATATATATTTTTCTTTTTTAGATTCTTTTCCATTATAGATTATTACACGATATTGAGTATAGTTCCCCGTGCTATACAGTAGATCCTTGCTGGTTATCTATTTTTATACATAGTAGTGTATGTATTTTAATCCCAAACTCCTAATTTATCCCTCTCCACCTCTTTCCCCTTTGGTAACCGTAAGTTTGTTTTCTATGTCTGTGAGTCTACTTCTGTCTTGTAAATAAGTTCATTTCTATCGTTTTTTCAGATTCCACATATAAGCGATATCATATGATACTTGTCTTTGTCTGACTTACATAGTGTTAAATTAATTAAACAAGGAGGCCTTCAGACTGAGGTGGCTCTAATTCCCTGGCAGTCTACATAAGCAAACCAAAACCTGAGCCTGTAAATGTCTCAAGGTTACAAAATCAAAATGCTAAGGACAACCAATCACAAACAGCCCACTAGGCTTGACGCTCCAGCCAGTCACGTCATTTCCCTTTTGGGCTTCTGCACACCCCTTCCCCTGGCTCCTGCAGGCAGGCCATCCTCCTAACCACTTCCGGTTTGGCACGACCAGATTCAAATCAATGTTTGCTCAGATGGACTCAAATTTAATAGGTCTCAGTTTATCTTTTAACAGAAAGCAATCGAACCAGGAAAGCTAAGTTGCAATGGTAGACGAAGAGATGAGGAATTGTTCAAACCATGGGGGAGGAGCTGGTCAGATAGGGAACCCCAAAATCTTTGTAAAAAATAACAATGTAGGGCCAGGGGTGGGGGGCCCAGGAAATTAAGAGCAGAAGCACAGGGGGTCACCTCAGGGGTATTTCAACAGGCTGGGTCAGGGGTTTTAACACTGGGGGAAGAGAAAAAAGGAAGAAGAAGAAACCTCTGTATATTTATATTTGGGGAATATTTTTAGTCTCGTGTTTTTGACGTGTGAGCTGCCTGCACAAAATACACCAAACACCTTCTTAACTCCCTCAAACCAAATAAATGAAAAGAGAGGCTGCTGCAAACGATGACAAGCAGCTTGTCAAGAAAAGCTGTTTTTCACACAAGAAACCTCCTTTCAGAACCCTAAATCCTAAACTCCCGTTCTATTTGCAGTACCCTTATCTGTATTACAACAGAAAAGTGTGAACTGGACCCTAAAAAAAAATCCTCCTCATTTTTAAAGCCAAAAACTGATCAAGGAGTTCTGTCCACATTTCAAGAGGCTGCATTTCCGATATATGGATACAGATATATCTTTTAGAAAGGAGTACATATTGACTTCTGGTGTTAAGTCACATTCATAGATTTGTCTTATATACGATGTTCTTCAATTTATGCTATGAGAAGTAAATTTTTATGATCAGTTAAGTTTGGAATTAATGTAGAATCTGGAATGAATTTATCAGAACCATGTGTGACCGGAACAGGTTTAAGCCAATACACGTTCCTAAGTAATCTTCTGCCCTGTTATAAAGTCTAACGCAATTTCTCAGAACTAGCAAAGAGAGACCCAGAGAGCAAAAGAAAAACCTAAAAAAGCAGCAAAATGATCCAGTTTAATCCCACTGTCCTGCATGAGAAAGAGGGGGAAACAAACCAGAAAAAAATGCTGTTTTTTACATTTTAATTTTAGAAATCATTGGAGGAGAGCAAAGACTGCTGAGGTTGAATCAGATGGTACCATGAACCGACTTCCTAAGTACAAGATTGACCCATAACAGCCACTTAGATGTGGGGAACACAGCTCCATCATACACACAAAAAGGCCCAGCAAGCCCACCTGGTAGGACACTGCCTGCTCCTTGGGTTTAAATATGATCAGCACCCTGCAAAATACACACAGGTCACCTTTGGGAGACACAGAACCAAACCATGACCAATTTGCACTTGAGTTTGGATTGGCCTAACAGCTCCTTACACACAAAGGGTAAGCTCTGGTGGGAAGGAGAAAGGACAGTCCTGGTGTCTGGCCAGTGAGTACTGCCAGGTGGGTCCTGGGCTACATGGGGAAGAAGAGGCAGGAGGCTAAGGTATGGGGAGGGTCTACCAAGTAGAGTATAAAGAAGGGAGGACAAAGGAACTCTGACACCACTTACCCTTCTCACATTTTGCTACAGGATAACTGTGTGAATAAAGAGTTATGATTGCAGACTGCACACAATACAGTGTGCAGACCAATCCAAAAAGACCAATTTACAAAGGCTGTTTTTGGTTGTTGTTACCTTAAATATCTCCAAGATTTCTCTATGGATTTCCAGAGTGTTCCAGTTGATTTCCACAGCTCCCCACCTTCTCATAGAACTTAACATATGCATTTCTCAGCTCCTCTGGCATCTCTCCTTAACTGAGGAATATATGTCTGCCCTCCATCTTTCTTCTTCAGCTTGAATAGGACAGGTTCAGCCTTGAAAATTATTAACTATAACTCGTCAAATACTTTCCTCTAAAAAACATATTTAGGGATGTACTGAAAAAGACACTAACAATAAGCTGTTTCATGCTGATTTACATTTAAAATACTCAAATGTGTATTCAGGAAAGAAAACCTCCAATTTATCTTTTCAAAACAGCTTTTTCAAAACACTGATTTCAAACCTGACAAAATACCCCAAAAAAGAAAATTCAGATCTAACTTATAAATAATTATGTAAAAATATTAACTCAAATATTAGCAAATAGAATCCACCAGCACAATGAAAGAATAAACATACCACGACCAATAGGACTAATTATAAGGATTCCGAGATCTTTCAAGAACAGGAATTATACTTCTATAATTCATAGTATTAATAAGTTAAAGGAGAAAAACCATGTGATCATCTCCATACATGCTAAAAAAGCATGTGATAAAATCACAATCACTAATGTGTTAATAAACTAGGAATCTATAAATACTTTTTAATTTTTAAAATTTCTTTAAATTGAAGTATAGTTGATTTACAATGTTGTGTTACCTTCAGGTGTACAGCAAAGTGATTTAGTTATACATGTTCATATATCTATTCTTTTTCAGATTCTTTTCCATTATAGGTTATTACAAGATATTGAATACACTTTTCTGTGCTATACACTAGGTCCTTGTTGTTTATCTATTTTATATATAGGAGTGTGTATCTATTAATCCCAAACTCCTAATTTTTCCCTCCCACCCCTATAAATACTTCTTAATATGAAAAAGAAATAAATATAAATATATTTTAAAAGCCAGAACCAGGCTTAATGGTGACACGTAAACAGCATCCTCATTAAGACAAGAATGGCCACTACCAATACTCTGTAATCTTATACTTCCCAATAGCGCCAGCCAATGCAAGTAGGTGAAAGTCACTGTTGTGGACAGAATGATTGTGCCCCCCCCCCTCAAATCATATGAAGCCCTAATCCCCCAGGGTGGCTGTATTTGGAGTAAGGTAAAATGAGGTCCTATTGGTGGGGCTCTGATCCTACAGGGTTAGTCCTTACAAAAAGAGGTACTCAGGAGCTCATGCTTTTGCTCCTCTCTGCTTCTCACCTTGGACTCCCCAGTCTCAAATACTGTGAGAAATAGATTTGTTTTTTAAGTCCCCTCGTCCATGGTATTTTGTATGGCAGCCCAAGCAGTAATACAGTCATGAACACTTAAAGTTGGAAAGGTAGAGGCAAAATTATTATTTTTGCAGATGATACATTTCTGAATCTAGAAAACCAAAGAGAATCAACTGAAAATGAATAAAAACATTAAAAGACAATTAAGCTAGATGATTACTAAACTAGATTACAATTAATAGCTTTTCTTATAAAAACAAAAGTCAATTAAATGTAAAGATACTAGGTACAAGAGCAAAAGAACACAGAATTAAGAAATTTCGAACTGTACAGAATTCATAAGAAAAAAACATCAAAATCCTACAGCAAGACGTAAGATGACAAATTAATAGAAAGACAAAGTGTTCACAGATGTAAAACTGATTGTGAAGATATTATTTCCCCCTAAATTACTTTATAAATTTAATGTGATCCCAGTAAAAATGCCAGTAAGACTATTTTTGAAATTTGCCAAGTTAATTCTAAAATGCACATGGAAAATTAACCTGTGAGAACTGTCAGGAAATATACAGTTTTTAACCCCACTGGATATTAAAACATACTATGAAGCTAAGGTAATTAAAACAATTTATTACTAGCAAAAAATCAGTCAGAAAAGTGGGACAAAAATAGTTCAGAAATAGACAATACACATAGAAATTATAATAAAGTTGGCATTTCAGATGTGGGAGAATGATGGATTACCCAATAAATATGTTGGGTACAAGTGGCCAGTTACTAGGGGGAAAAACTTTGCTGGTTCCATTCTCACGTCTTACATCAAAATAAATCCCAGATGGCTCAAAAATTTAAATGTAAAAAATAAAGTTGTTAGAACAAAAAAAGAGAACATTAAAAAAAAATTATTCTTAGCCTAAGAAGGCTCTACTAGGCAAGGGACAAAAAACCAAATGCCATAAGTTTAAAAATAAAAGGGAAGAAAATTGATAAATTTGCATCAGCATTTGAAACGTTCGAAAGGCAAAGAGCACCAACAAGAAACTGAAAAGCAAATGACAAAGAAGAAAAATATTTATAACTCTTAAGTGAGACAAATGGCTCATTTCTCCTAAACAGAGTGTCTTCAAATCATTTAGAAAAGGACCAAGACTCCAGCATAAAAATGGTAAGGTTAGTGTTGAATGTTGGGCTCTCTGGGAAGCAGATTTAGAGATGGAGAATAGGGTGCAGGAGGGTCACTGGGGAGTGTTCTGAGGACCAATACCTACTGGGGAAGGGAAGGAACCGCGACTACACAAAAGAAGTTGGGCAGTGATGAAATCCCAACAAAGAACTCCACTGGCTCCAGGGGCAGCTCAGGGACTGGAAATGCCAAATTGGCAGCAAAGGGGTTGGGCCTTTACAGTCCCATACTGACTAAGAGCTGGATATGGGTGTTCTAGGGCAGGGGAGAGAGATCTCGGGTTAGCGGGATCTCTTCAGCTGCAGCAGTCCCCAAAGCGGGGCTGGCAGTTCCTTTTGCTAAAGCCTGGGCAGCAGCTGAGGGAACAGGAGCTTTGTCCTAAGCAGCACAGCACTGTGGCCTGTGCTTTAGGAAGAGCCGGCAAATAGAAAAAGCAAAGGACATGGCTAATAAACATACTAGAAGATACGCAACTTCATTCACAACTAACAAAACACAGGTTAAAACGAGTACCATTTGTCCTGTTAGAGAGGCAAAGAGAAGATGGCAGCCAATGCAGAGTGATCAGTACTGATACTCTTACAACACTGGTGAGAGGAATGTGAACCCCTAAGACCTCTTTGGAGGACAATCTGGCCTATCTTTCTAAATTCAAAATGCACACATTCTTTGACCCAGCATCTCCACTTCTAGGAATTGCTCCTACCGAGAGATTCATCTGTATATCCCAAATATGCAAAAAACCTATTAACCCTAGTTACTTCTGGGGAGTCAATCCAGAAATAAAAAGATAGATGTGTTTAATTGTACACCTTTTGATACTATGCTGATTTTTCCCCCCACCCTGTATATGTATTTCTTTTAAAGTAACGGTCAAAAAGAAAATCTGAACATGAAATTGAAATATCTACCTATAGAGATACCTTTATGGTCTATGTTATTAAGATATTTTCTACATTTAAAAGAACCCTCTTTTTGTTTCCATACTACTACAGCAAGACAATCTCCTGGATTCACTTACTATCATAAACTTACTCTTATATGCAGGGAATCTATATAAAGTCTCTAGGTTTATTTACTTTCTCATAGGAAACTATACCGTAAATTTAACTCAAATCCTAGTAGTTCTTAACACTTTTGGAAAGCAAACATGAGCTACTGAAATATTATGCGCAACTTAGGCTAATAGACACTAATATATATTCTAATTCATCTTCACAACCCTATGAGTTATGTCTTATCATGCCCACTTTACCAATTTACAGAGCACACAAAGTTTAAATGATAACTCTAAGTGGCCAAGTCCAGTTCACATCTAGCCATTTACCTCTTTCTACAACATCCTCCTGCGTCCCACAGAATTTTACTTTTGCCTCCCAAAATATTTTGTAAGCAACCATTGGTATTCTAAATGGTTGGTATGATTTCCATTTTGAAGAAAATCGAGAAACAGTAACAGGCAAGTATCTCTCTCTAGCTGAGAGCGCTAAAATTTCACATCCTAGAATGCAAGTCTTCATCTTCCTACTGTCTCCTCTAAGTACACCTTCACCTGCTCATAAACCTTTCCCTAGAAGAGAATTCACAGTAGGTGGATCTCTGCCCGTCTTCCTGTTTGGACTGCCATCAGACCAAGGGTTAGGGAAGTATGTTCTGCCAAGAGAAAGGGCAGGAGTCCAACACCATTGTTTTCCTGTTAGTCACTAAACTCAAGGCTAAACAAGGGAAACCTATGTCTGTTTGGGTGAACTATTTCAATCTGTGGGGAGAAAGGAGACCTACAAAATTCTGAGACAAAAAACCAAGAAGGGGACAAAGTGAAGGATGCTTCTCTTACATGTCAAGATCAGTTAATGAGTTAGGGGATGGTGGGTACTCTGAGTTCCTGAATATTTGAGACAACTGCTTCCCAAATGAAAATAGCCAATGCTACCAAAAATTAGACTTGAACCAATGACAGGAACCTTTTAAAGATTTTAATCATAAGCAATCAGAGTGAATGATGGGTTGGTTTAAATAGACATATTGAGGATTTTGAACCTAGATAGTATTGTTATCCCGAGGAGGGATACTATTGCTTCTGCTTCACTGACACTGTTTATCATTTCGCCCAGACCCTTCAATAGAGATTGCTCTGTTTCTCACTGCCAACCATCTGTTGTCATCTACACGAAGGATCTACAGAAACCCCTACTAGTTTCTGTACCTCAGAAATGCCCCCTCCCGAAGAAAACCATAAATTAATTGTTGCTGCTTTCAAACTGAGAAAGCGGCGGCGGGGGGTGTGTGTGTGTGTGTGTGTGTGTGAATTTAAACACTCCCCCTCTTCCCAACACATGCACACGTACACCCAGCAACTTTCATCTATAATTTAGAAAATGGATGTAGTTCAGCAACAGTTAAAGACTAATTTCTTACACTTCTCGTGCATTTACATAATTGATTCACTAGATAATGCACTCTGCTTCCTTATTTAATAAACATGTTAATGATTTCAGACAATTACGCAAAACTGCCTACAAGTGTCTGCCTAAGAAAAGCAACAAAAAATAATTAAAATGAAAATACACACCAAAAGGCACATCCTTCATATCACACTACACAAGATATTAAGTCAATATGTCATCCTGTCACCACTCACTTGCTACCTGCTGTTATACATTTATTCAAATTCTAATGTATTAGCTGAGGCTGATACATTGGTTAGACATCCAAGTGGGCAAATACACAGAGCAAGAGAATAAACCTGGTGCTTTGTCAGGGTGGAGGCAGTAAAATAGCAGCAGAGGAGGGGGAGACAATAAAACACAGGCTAGCGACAGAAGGCTAAAGCAGACGTTTTCACAAGAAAACCCTCTCCAGGCTATTCGTGGTGGGGGGCAGTCACGGGGGAACTAAACGGATTCCACTTCCTCTGCCGCCCCTGAGTGCCTGGAGAGCAGTGAGCAGGCCAAGCATCACAAAAGGTCCAATTTTGGCAGATGCCTCATGCATTCTGGCCCTTTTCAGGCTGTCTTATTTTATTCCCCAGAACTTTCACATGAGTCACTCACAGAGCCACGGCCTGAGCCACAGACATTTCCACCATCTGAGGGGACCGTGAGGACGGGGAGGGGCACTGAAGGAACCTGCAGGCTGGGGAGCCGTGACTTTGGCCTTCTCTGGTGCTTGGCCAGTCCACTTGGGCTTGGCTCTTCCATCTCCTGATGGAAGCCAAGTTACTAGGGCACAGAAAGTCCCAGCCACCCTCCCGAGCCCTCAGGGAAGCGAGAGGTGCATCATCTGACAGGTGCCACAGGACACTGAAGAAGAAGCCTGGAAGCTTCCAGCCCTTGCTAGATGCTAGCTGATTTTGGCTCAGGAAGTCCTGACTCCAGCCCTCCCAGAAGACAGAATAGTTGGAGACCAAAGAAAAAAAAGATGAAATTGAGGAGAAAAATGAGCCTTCCATCAGTAACTTCGTATTCTGCTAGAAAGGAGGGTAAGCAGAGTAAGCAGGGGGGTTCTCTTAACCAGGTGACACTCTTTTCACGTTTCTAAGTCCGGGTAACCGGAGTGGAGGCACCCTGATCTCAGTTCTAACACGGGAGCCGTCAGTCAGTAGGCAAGAGTGTGTGTATCTATGTGTCCCCAGATTTTAGGGTTTTGCCCTCCCTGCTTCACTGTATAAACCCAAGTTGCGTACAGCCTGGGTATCACGTGGAGGAAATGGTGAGAAATAGAACAGAACCAGAAACAAGGACAGTTCATTCAGAAACACCTTAAGAAATATGCACGTTATCGGGAAGGGTATGGAGAGCCACCAGGGGGATTTTAAACCAAGAGTGACAGGGTCTGATTTGTTTCCTGGAGCCATCCCTCTCTGGCAACAAGGTGGCAAGTGGTGTGAAGGCAATACAGCGATCGGCGAGGAGGCTGCCACATCAATCCAGGGAGAAGGGGACTACAGGTGTAGAGCAAGGGTGCGGCCATGGGGGAGAGTGAGGTGGGCAGCAGTGCAGGCTTAGAGAGGAGGCATCATGGCTCTGAGCATCAGGCCAGGGTAGGGAGGTAGAAGGTAACGCTGGTCTCTAAGGGTTGGAGGGAAAGAGGAAGAGGAGTGGAGTGTGTAGGGGGAAGAGGAGGAGGGGAATGGCAAGCTCTGCTTTGCGCGTGTTCAGTTTCAGATGCCTAAGGTACATCCAAATGGAGGTTTCAGAACCAGAGCTGGACGTCTGGCCTGCAGTTTCATTTCCCCAGATACTACACAGTCCGCTGGACTACAAAGGCAGGGAGAGGATGACCTGCTACCAGGGTCACCACATCACCTAGCTCACTATCAAAAAGCTCTCCCTCACCTCCGGAAACATAGCCAAGGCATGAAACACAACTGATCTACTGCTATGAAGTATTATTAAAAGATCAAATTAACTCAAACCACCCCCCTCCACCCACCAAAAGAAAGGAGAACAACAAAAGCAGAGTGGGAGGAATTGCCTAATATGTTTATAGCATTCTTGAAATTTCATAGCCAGTTCATTCAGGTCAGGAAGTAGAGCAGATAACACCCTGATCAAATGTTCCATATTATTACAAGGTCCTTATAAACCTCCTCAGCAGTTACTTTAAAATCAGATCATAATGGAATCATGAGGTCTGACTAGTCCAAGAGGAAAGGAGGCCTGGGTGATCTTCTGTATGGGCCCAAAAATCTCCCAGGTGACCCTTTTTGAAAGCTGATTAAACAAAGGAAGTTCACAAACCCTGCATACAAAGTACGTAATCTAGACGCACCCATTTCAGATCCCTTCCCTCGTGCTTGTCAGATGGGAGTCCCTTGCTGGCTCTGTTGGGGCTTCACATCAGGCAACTTGCTCTGTTCCCCTTGATGATGCTTCTAACAAGTGGACAGAAGCTACATCTGGGGATTCCAAATGCTGAGGTCTACAGAAGCAAATGTAGCTCAGATTTAAGGACTTCATCTAGTCAGGTGACTGTGTGCTATCACCCACAGCAAAGATAGCCCCTTCACCAGCTTCCATGAGAAATTCAACCATTCCTGGCCTATCATGATTCTTCATGTTACTCAAGATCTGTGGGGCCATAAGGAAGAGTCCCCATTGGACAGTCCCTTCTACATCTCTCTGTGCTTACCCATCTATGGTCCCTCTTCATCTACAGAGGCACCTTATCTTTGGTTTTAAACCTGGGTACCCCAAAGGCTTCCTTCTCTCCTACAGAGAGCGTATCAGACAAGTTTCTCATCGAAAGAACCCCATCACCAACACCTAAAAGTTATTCAAGCTGCTAAGAAGATACCATTCTCTCTAAATTATTTCTTTTTTATTTTTTCATTTCCTCCCAGAGAGGATTTGAAGCAACTTACAGCAAAGGGCAGATACGCCATAAAGAAAATCAGTTCCAAAGAAGGAAGAAGTCAATATACTAACCTTATAAGGATCAGTAATTGTTGAGATTCAACACAAACGTTAACCAGGGGCGTCCAAGGAGCCACAACAAAAGTGAAGGCAGCTGTTCCCTAACAGTGCTTATTTCTTAGCATCAGAAATGATCAAACATACTAATACCCCAGAGGATAAAGCTTCAGAGCAGCTTTCAAAGCATTGACTGGGGAAGGTCAAGTCATTGGCTAAGTACTCCCATTTCTTCTGCTATAATATCCACATGACTTCATCCTGTTTTATACTGTCTTTATTTTCTTAAGTATTTAAGAACAGACACTGGACTAGGAGTCACGAGCTCTGCCATAACCAGCCAGGGGTCCTTAGGCAAATAGCCTCACATTTCCAGTAAAACATGAGACAAGAACCAAGTATGGCACTTCCGATTCCAACGTTACATGGTTTTTAAGATGAGTATCATTGGTTTTGAAGAGTTTAGGAGTATCACACATGGTAAAACAGGACTAAATCCTCCTTCTAAATTAACTCTAAAGTTTAGTTTTTGGAGAAATCCTATCACAGTTTATGGTTCTGTGTAGCAATAAGCCACACCTGATGGGGGACATTCTACCATATTTCTTAGAAGTAAAAGAAATACACTATTAGAAAATCACTTGTGAAACACTTACCACCCTCGTTTGATTGATCCTGCTTGGGCTTTTGAAGCTTATCTACATCAATTGCCATTCTTTTAAATGGGATGTACAATTTAAAAATAATTCTTTTGGAGCCTTTGCCAAGATGAACATACACAGATTGTATGTACATACAAGCAGATCATCTCAAATTTGGTCCATATTTAATGACCTTGTTCAGCCCTCCCTATGCTAACACTATTATGTATAACAACCTTAATTTAAACCCATAGTGAAAAGAATACATCCCTAATGAAACACAACTTCAAATTAGAGTTAAATCTGTCTCCTAGACCAAAATATACAAAAGGTTCTTGCTTATATTTTTAAACTTCATGTGACTTAAAGATTCAAGGTTTTCACTGAAATGACGCACAGATGACTAAATTTTCATTTAGGATAAATAGTAACTCAGGAAGAATTCTACTGGTGCATTTGGATTATAGTTTCAATACTCTTCATCAAAACACATGGAAACGGGATTGGCCAGGGTAAACTATGCCTTTCTTTTGTTCTGTTTAAGGCCAATGGTCTGAAGAAAAAAACAAAACAAAAACAAAAACAAAACCCTGCCGTTTCTCTACAGTTTTGTAATCATTACATTTGTAATCATTACATTGCTTCAGTTGCCCTTTGGTGCTTTCATTTTCAATTAAACTAAACAACTATGCATATCTGCAGAGGTTTTTAATTCTTGGAAGGCAATGACTCAACCTTATGGAGCAATAGTGCAGAGGCATTAGAACTTCACAGATTACCTGATCCAGGAGAGCAATTAAGTTGCACACACGATGTAACTTCCTACCCACTGTCCATAGCAGATATCACCAGCCAATCATGGATAGCATTCATTTACTCTACACCCAAATGTGGCCTCAGATTTCTTTTCAACCCAGCACTATAGGCAGTTAATACCAATTGCCAACACATGAGGTGAAAGCTTTCCACATTCTTTGATGTTGACAAGTCTGATGCTGACGTGAAGACCCCAAACTCCAAGTTGGTTAAGATGCACAGTAGTTAAGCCTGAGTCAGGACTACACCCTGAACTCTACACTACTTATCCAGTGCTCTTTCACTAGACACCAAGGGCACTGTTGTAGACTTAATAAGCCATCACTAAATGGGATGAGTGAATACACCAACATTTCCCTTGTGTTCTTTAATGCCTTCCCCTTTCCTTTGCGGAAGACATGTATGGAACAGTGCTCCTAATCATTATCAAGTCATAATATTTGGGCACCAAATGAAGCTTAGTAGGCAAATGAAAAGTACTGCAACCCACTCCTGGATTCAAAAATACTGAGCATCCCATTACTATACATCTCATGACTGCCAATCCAAATAGCCCACAAGTTAAATCCCACAGGATAAGTACTGCATACCACTCCTGATTTTGCCACTATAGATCTGTGACACCTTGAACTGAATATCCCCTTCCCTGGGTAACATCTTTTTCATTTTTAAATGGAAAGTTTCAAAGACCTGACCTCTAACACCCTTTTTGATGATGAAACTCGTCAGAATTTCCTTTAAAGGCAGCACCTATTTATTCATACCCTACTGTAAGCAAAGTGCTATGACTGGTGCAAGGCAAAAATCAACAAACAAAACATGATGCTGCTCTCCAGTCTGTGTGTCCGCTACTATCGGGTGGTTTGTCTTGCACTTGCCGTATTCCTGTCATAAAGAAGGCCCAGTTTGCTTTAGAGTTGGTTAAAATAGCTGTTCATCTTTCTCCATCAAGCTGTCAGTCATAGTAGCTTGGGAAAAATTCCAGGACTATTTCAAACACTTTCTGCAACTCAACAGCTTCTCTCCTCTATACATAAACTAAAAACAACTCCACCTCCCTGCTGTCCCACCACCAACAAATCTCCTGGTAGAGAATGATAAACCAGGAAAGGCCATGGTAGAAAAGTCAGTGCTATAAACACATTTTAAATGGACCTTTTTCTGAAGTCAGCACCTCCAACTCACCTTCCCTTAAGGATTACCCAATTCTTACCATGAAGAAAGAGGTAAGTTCCTGTCCAACTATCAATGACAAGAAGCTACTAGAAGCAAGTGGCAATATGCAGTCCTTGAGGAAGACAACAACAATGTGAGCCCACTGTGAAGAAAAGAATCATCATAGGTCTAATAATTATTTTCTTCTAAATCAATCATACTTGTGAACAGAAGTCGATTATCTTTTCAGTTAAAGTCCTGAACAAATATTCTATTGGGTTTCATTCATTCAACAAATATTTTTTGAAATCTATTATGTGCTAAGTACTATTCTAGAAGCTGGGCCATTCAGCAGTGAACAAACCAGATGGACCTCTCTGCCCTTATAAAGTTTACATTTATACAAACTATAAAACCAGGAAAGCAGCTTTGGGGATATACATCTATGCATCTGTCCTTCTGTACACTCATAAGTATTTCTTAGGGAACTATACATCTTGCCAGGCTCTAGGTTAAACTGGGAGAACAAGAAGATCCTAATATCCAAGCACTTACAGACCAACAATCTATGCACTGCAGGATACTGTAATGGGCTGCCATCGGGCAGGTATGGACTAAGCACTATGGACAGAGGAGTGATCAGTGTTCCTTACCTTTCAGGGGAAGACAAGTACTTGAACCGAAGTAAACCAAGTAGACTATGGGAGGAATCCCATCTGAGATATAGTCGTGAGAGGGCAGAGAAGGTTGGAAGATCCACAAGAATCCCTGGAGCATGGGTGTGGTTTGGGAAAGGATTCTGGAAAGGCAGGCTGGAGCCCCAAGGGGCTGGGTTTCAATGCCAAGTCCAGGAGTTTGTCCTTGAACCAGGGAGAACCACACAATAAACCCATTTTCTGGTTAATATCCTGTTCTAATCAGCTTACACTGTATACTCCTTAAGTGGGATGGGATGGTTTGTCCCTCAAGATTTTGATCCTCCTCCAGTCTCCAGACAAATAAGGGAAATTCTGCTAATTCTTACCAGGAAAGGAAACATGGATGTGACTGGCCCAGGCTGGATGGGGCACAACACACCCAGAGAGTATTTTCTTCCTTTCAACTACTCCATCCAGTGAGCAGCTGCTAACTGACTAGCTGTGCCAAAGAGACTCCATGGGTCTGACGGCTGTTAATGGGCTTTATTACCTTGTTGAGTACCTCAAACTCCAGTTACTAATTACAGGGCATTGATGTGACTGTTTGGCTATATAATTTTTGTTAATTGATTTGCATGAGGGGATTTGGGCATGACACGCTCTAAATTTTCTTCCAGCTCTAAAACTCCATGACTCTTCTCTATGGCTACATGCATCAGTAAATGACCTTGTGCATTCTGGATCGTGGGTTTCATGCATGGGCTCCCTCTTCAATTGCTCAGAACCCTCAGGAGCATAGTGTTATGCAAGGACACACAATGACATAGAGGCCCAGGCTGGAGAGCGGTTCTCGGCCATTACCACTCATGCTCGCTAGCATCTATCGGGCTCTTAACAGTGAGCACAATTTGTAGGGCCAAGCCACTTCCGGCCACTTGGACATCTTGCCTGCAGTGAGCTCACACAACTTATTGACATGAGGCAGATGTTTCTGCTTGATCAGTGGATCGCAAATGCTTATACCCCACAGTTCCTAACCACACTCTCTCCATCTCTCCTTCATGTCCCAATACCAAGGTTTCAACTTACCCCTTTTTTTCTCCTGCATAAACAAAACCGCTTTACTCTTTTGGGATCTCTGAATGACACTCTTCCTCTTGGCATACCCTATTTAGGGGAGGGAAGACCAACATAGGAAGGATCCACAGACAAGCTGATTTGATGCTTATAAACCAGACTTCCCTGAGGCCATCTGCCAACTGTTAATACACCAGGCAGGTCGCTATGACTCTTAGGCCCATAAGCCTTCTCAGGCCCTGGTTTTCAAAGTGAAAAATACCATTACTAAGAAACTGAGCCACAGTGCTCCATTACCAACCAAACTTCTGGGCAAGAGGTCAGTAGAAAAATCTCTGGAATGGAAAGAAGTGGTTCTCAGTGACTCTAGATGACTTGTCATTCCAGATGTGTCATCCACTATTTGGAGCTAAGAACAGGACACCTTCTCAAGTGTTCAAACAATTAAGCTTTCCTACATAAATTAAAGGGACTGAATGTTATCACATAATAAAGCTCCTCTTGCAGCCCTACATTCCGGTATGTTTCCTCAAATGAGAAAGAAAACAGTGGTGTTAGAGCTAAGATTCCCACTGTATCTATGCCTCCATGTGGGTGTGTGTCCTGCATGGAAAAGTCATTGGTTATGTCACTGATTATGTCTGCCATGTATTGTGGCAGAAAATACTCACTGGCTCAACATTAAAGAGTGAACTGAGACATGTGAGAAATGATGGTTCTGCTTTCTCCCTTATGGAGGGGGTGTCAACCTGGGCCAGATCTTTGGGCTAATCAATGATGCAGATACTATCACTTCCCAGGTTCAAGATGTTGGAACCAACACTTCTTTAGGCATGTAAACCTTAAACACAGCCAAATTCAACTTAAGAAAAGGCACCAAAAGTGTTTCCATACTAACAAGAAAAGAGAGAGAGAAGTTAAAGAGCAAAGCTACAAGAGTCGCTTGGTTTTTCCTCTTTAAATGGATCCTGGCTGTTTAGGGAGTGGTGGCTTCAGGCATGGGAAGAACTTTGGAGGAGTCCTTGGGCTATTGGGCAACAGACATCATTCAAATGGGAAAGATTAAGCAAAATACACTTGTGTGTGACGCTTGACAAATTCTGTCTTCAGCTGTGAGGGGAAAAAATTCATTGTTTCCTCCAATAACATTAATTATCCAACCACAGCAGAAACTTGACAACGGCTGATAATGTGTTTAGATACAGAGTATAGTGTATCACTGGACACAGGTCTGGAGATTCTGACACCCCACAAGAGTAACTTTCCCCTCCCCACACTCAAGGTGAAGGGTGACTCCAACATTTTCAACAAGTCAAGGCAGGAATGGGCAAGTGTGCCTTCCAGGCTTTGTGTTCTGGAAAATGGGATCAATTAGAGAGAGAAAGATGCCACTGATGCCTCGGAACCCAACAGCCAGGGTGTTAATCCAGCTGCAACCATTTACCCATCTCACACATGACTTTTCTGGAAGAAATTCCCTAAAACTTTCACAGACAAAAAGTCTCATGAGCTGCTCAAAGCCAAAGAGCTGTTCCTACTCTTTATTGGGTGACAAGCCAGTTGCCTGTCCCTTTTTTTTTTTTTTTTTTTTGAGTATACAGCAAAGAGGATTAAAAAAAAAAAGAGTGGGTCACAAGGGAGGTATTAAAATATTTAAATAAAGATATTTAAATAGCTGTTCCTGTTACCATGTTTAGGATAATTGGTCCAATACCTTGTGTGGAAGAGGAGTCCGCCTGAGATAGAAGGTTCCTTGAGTTGTTTCTTTTAAGCAAAAGGAAGAAACAAAGGGAAGTTTCCCTTCTCCCCACACAGGCCAGCACCCCCTACAGCACATAAATCATAAATTAGCTCAGGGAAGAGGCTCCCTCAAGGAGTCTTCTCAGCTCCTCTCTATTATCTTCCCCAAATACAGGAAGAGATGGCGCCAGAGAACAGCCCAGCAGGAATCTGTGGGAGTGAAAAGCAAACAGGAAGCCTGAGACCCTAGGAGGTAGAGGCAGTTTGGGAAGGAGAAAAATGTTGGTAACTATGGCATTCTAAAAGCCATCCTCTAGGTTAGGGCCATGAAATACAGCCAAGGCTTGGAACTACACAGACCCTTGGAATTGGAGACTCCTCCAGACCCCTCCATTTTACAGATCATGTGAAAGCTGAGTGAGAAGAGGCCAAAAAACTTGTTCAAGATCACACTTCTGTGACTTAGTAGTAGCCCCTAACGAGGCTTTGCCTTTTAAAAGGATCTTCCAGAATGTAAACGACAGCCTGTGCAGATTCAGCTCAACACCATCTATCTTCTATAACGAATGGGAAGAAGGATGTTCTTATTGAAGAACCTGGGGACTGCCAGAGCCCCGAGACCCTTCTCAATCACCCAAGCAATAATATGATTAATACATTAATACAGTAGAAATTAACACAACATTGTAAATCAACTATACTTCAGTAAAGTCAATTAAAAAATTTTTTTCAAGGTAGAATATAATTGATTCTTTTCCCACCTTCAGAAAACTGAAAAACCCCACATGGTCCATGGAGTAAATCTTAAACACAATACTTAAGTTAGCTCCTGGCCTGTGGTAGGTACTCAGTATGTCTGCGGGATTAATAGATGACCAAAACCAAGTACTTTGGCCAAACGATGCCATGAATGCAAAAATTGGCTTCAAACCAGACACAGTTCATGCTGGGCACAGAAACCAACACTGTCTGATGTTGGGGAGCTAAATTAGCTCCTCTGTGTTTCATCTACCAAGGAAAGAAAAACACCTTTTAATTTTCAAGAGTTATTTATGTAAAGCAAGGGATATAGTGAATATGAAACCAAATTGTAAAGTTAAATATTGGACAGAATCAGGTATTTGTGCTACACAAATACCATTTATTTGGTTCTCAGAGCACCTTGCATTCAGCTTGATTATAACACTTATCCTATTGTTCTCGAATGGCCAAGATTTAAGGGACACACCCACCACCGTGAGCCGGGTGCTATGAAAAGTACTTGGCCTGCGCAGATGAAATAAAAATCCTTGTGATTGATTTTACATAGATCTGTCCCACTAGTGTTTATAGTGACTAGCCCTAGACTAGGGACCGCCCCACACTAGGCCATTATTACATGACTGCTGAATAAATGGATGGATAAACGCACACGTGGAAGAATGAATGGATGAAAATGAAAGCAGCACCGGGCAATCACCGCATGCCTCAGACCCACATCAGGGTCTGAAACAGAAACAACGTCAGGCCTCGGAGGCATGTGTATGTTCCTTGGTTGCAGCCAAATCCCACACCCTGGAGGGCATGAGAGCCACAGTTCAAACCATGGGAAAACATGCCAAAGCCCAACCCCAGCTGCACACTGATGCATAGGAAAACTCACCAAATTTCCTTCCAAGAGAGTTTGCAGGACCACTGTCCCAAACAGAGCACTGATCACATGTCAAACTTGGAGACCAAGCCCTTATCCACAGAGTGTGGGATGAGCAATTCCATCCTGACAAATGTGATCTCCAGAGTGCCTGCAGTGACAGCGTGGAGTTTTCCATTCCTCCAGACAACAGGGAAATACGTGCTGATCTGCCTTGGCTTACAGGAAGGTCTGACAGTCTCCTCCCTGGAGGGGTCATCTCTACTGGAAATCAGCCAGGATGTTTTTCTAAGTCCTGCGTTCTCAACTTTCTAGAACTGATGGGGGATGGGCAATCTGGAACATGAATTGGACATTAACCTTCCATTCCTGCCCCAGGGTAGTTAATATTGCTCACAGGCTCATTATTTTGACCTTCTCTACGTCTAAATAGGTAGGAAGCTCATTACTTTCCGGGGAGCAGTCAGTCTTTACCTTTATTGAATCAACACTCTTTGAGCCCTTGCTATGTACTAACCACCTTTCTAGTGCTTTACAAGTATCCACTCATTCACTTCTCATGCAGTCCTTTGAGGTAGGTACCATTATCCCCCCTCCCCCCAGTTTGCAGATGTAGTAACTGAGGCCCCAAAGAAACAGCTCGTCATCCGGGTGGTTGCAAGAGCTGTCATGTCAGATAAAACAATATTTGATGAAAGACTTGAGAATAAAAGAGCGCCATTCCTTTTTAGGGGTGAGTCATTCTGAAGCAAAGTCTCTTGCATTTAAAGGATGGAGGCAGGGATGGAGTGGGGAGGACCGCAAGAAAAAAGTACATCATTAATACTGCACTCACATTTTTATCAGCACCTGTAGCCAAGGACAGAGGCCACAAAGGGAAGCACATGACCCACATGTCTGTAGGCTTTTCCCTTGGATTCAGCCTCAGTCATTTGAGGACTAGACTTCAGTAAACGGCAAGCATAGAGTAACTCACATATAAATATACAGACAGGAGAGATATATATAAATAGATATAAATAAATCAGGGCCTCTGAGTAAATATTAAGAACAACCTCCTACCCTTTGCTAATTAGAAAATAACCAGCTCTGGCAAGTTCTCCTACATGGAATGCGAGGGGGTAACTTAGCCCACATAAGAGAGTTTCAGTTATTAGCCTTTTTGAAGGAAAAGCCACACCCTTTGAGACACTTCTCATTAAGAAATGGCTTTGCCTTTCCTATGTATCCATCTACTCTGGCAAAACATCATTAAAACATTACGCCATCATCTAACCTAGGCGACAAAATTTAACTCTGAAGATCTACTCCCCATTTTTCTCTTACCATGTTATCACCTACAGCTATTCCTTTCTTCCATCAGAAGTCCTTGTCAAAAACTGATGGTTTTGTTGTTGTTGTTGTTTGTTTTTTAACATCTTTATTGGAGTATAATTGCTTTACAATGGTGTGTTAGTTTCTGCTGTATAACAAAGTGAATCAGCTATACATAAACATATATCCCCATATCTCTTCCCTCTTGCGTCTCTCTCCCACCCTCCCTATCCCACCCCTCTAGGTGGTCACAAAGCACCGAGCTGATCTCCCTGTGCTATGTGGCTGCTTCCCACTAGCTATCTATTTTATATTTGGTAAAAAACTGGTTTTTGCATGTTAATTTCACCACAAATACCTGATCTGAATTCTAAGTAATTAGCAAATCGGGTAACCTGTGAGATGCTGATCTTTTTTTGTAACCACAAAAAAGCTCTTCACTAAGGATATTTTAGTTCAAGAACATTTCCAATCAGGAAACCTCACATCGTGTTCCAAAATACCCCCTCCATGTTGCATTCATACACTCAGGCAACATACTGACTGAGGGTAATAATGTACCTTCACATCAATCACACTGCATTTTGAATGGGCAATGGTAACGAGGTGTATATTATGTATGTTTCACTAGTTTGGGCAGCTGTCCATAAAGAGTACCAGCTATTGCCAAATTCATTTCTTGAAGTTCAGTTTTCTACTGTGAATGAAAAGCATTTGTTCATTTAAGTAGGAATATTTGTTTACTGAGATTTTCATTTGTGAGGCTCTGGGGATGAGTACACCCAAATGATAAAAAACACCATTCCTACCCAATTCTGAAAAATATGGTGTAGTGGAATCTGGGAAAATGATTCGTTCCATTCCCTTCTCTGTTGATCACCAGGTAGGTGACCTCAGTTTCCTTGTCTATAAAGTGGGAACACTAATATGTACATACATCACAGGCTGTTGTGAAGAATTTTTTAAATGGGAGAGTGTTATACAAACTTAAAGCACTATACCACATAAGCTCTCATGGTACTGACAGGAATCACTAATCCAAGAATTGACAAGACGAAGTTCAAACAAACAAAAAATAGCAAAGTAGCATGAACCTGCCTCCAATTACTGATACTAGTAAAAACCATTCCCTGTTTATAGGCATTAACTTGCTAGGTCTTTAGCCTAAGGTAACATATGTAAAGTAACTGAGGTGAGAAAGATAATTTTTTTTTCCGTAATTTACAAGTTCATGTTACATTAAATTTATTTTCACAGCATTGTTATTTTAATGTTGAAACACATTTCACACTATAGCATCTTATTATTGAGCTTTAATATTCACTATATTAAGTAAGTACTAATAAGTAAGTAAGTTTATGCTTATTAGTACTTTCAATAAAGGTAGAAAATCCTTGAAAAACTGCGTTCTACAAATGGTAAGAAAGGGACAGTGGTGAGGAGGCAGTAAGGCTCCGGGCCCTGGTCCTGAGCTGGTCTTTAGTATCTGCTTGATGAATAAATGGATGAGTGAATACACTGCAGAGGTGATAAGAAACAGTGGCGAGTGAAGAATTTCAGAACTGCCTGCTATTTTAGAGCTATCATAATTGATCATAGCAAAGACAGACAATTCTCTGAGCGGGAACTCTTAGGGGGTTATGAAGAGAACTGTCTTTATAAATGAAGACATAAAAGTCACAAATGCAGAGTTAGTACAAAGAAAAAAATTTTTTCACTGAGTCTCAAGCACTAATCTGTTCAATGAAGGAAGAGTTCCATTAGAAATCTGGGGAGGACGTTTCAGGGGGATGTACCACTCTAACATGCCCACTTTGCACTGAGGGGAGCAAAGACCTGCTTCAAGCCAAGTTCCCATGAAAAGCCAATCGCCTCGGGCAGGAATTTTGCTACTCTGGGGAGGGGCAGGCTGCAAAAGTGGAGGGAAACATCTCACTCAGAAGCCCAGTCTGTAATACTAGGAGAAGCTACGTTGCTCTTGTTGAAGTTAAAGGAGGGTAGATGCTGGAAACTGAGCATCTACTTGGATCCCATGTGAACCCCACCCTCCCAGGCCCAAGTAGTTCCAAGGAGCCAAGAATCCTCAAGAGCAGTGGTTGTCTTTCTGAATTTCTCCTACAGATTTATAGTGATGTGGGGCAGGGAAGCAGGTAGCAACTACCTTAAGCCAGGCTTTAATTGTATTTAGGCAGATTGGTATAATATAGGAGGATTTGGGATTTTGGACTTGACAGACCTGGGTTCAAACCCTGGTTCTGCCATTTTCCAGCGGGATAAACCTGGGCCAATGCAAAACCTCTCTGAGCTCAGTTTTGTCTTCTTTGAAATAAGGTACCATTTATCTCACTGCCTGGTCATGAGATAGAACTGGTGAACATAAAATGAGATAATATATGTGCATCCACATAGCCTGTGTTCCATAAATGTCTTCATCCCTTCCTATATTTTCTGCATGTTTTATTGTTTTGACTGTTTTTATCTCTACTGTAGGGTTTAGTCACACTTAAGTATAAAAATAGAATCTCCAAAAGAAGTCCTTATGTATTGTTTGAATTCTTAAATCTTAGATTGTGGCTAGAAATTTTAAGATGTTAATTACATGTGGTTTCTTCTCCCAATCAACATAAACTTCAAATCTGTTAGTCTGAAGACCTGTTTGTCTTCCTACCTACAAAGGCCACTTCAAAATGAACAAAAAGCTCACCAGGTCTAAATAAAAAAACACTGATACATTGTGGCAAAGATTAAATGAATTATGGTACAGCCATTATGGACTATACTGCAGCCACTGAAAATTATGTTTTTGAACTACTTTTAATCACATAGGAAATGGATAAGCTCTAATATTTGACACAAGAGGCTGAACACATAAACAAAATAGAAATGTATCTATATATACACAAATATGCTAAAAAGTGGTCATTTCTGGGATATTTTATTGTTTTCTATTCCAAAATAAGCAAATATTTTGCCTATAATCAGAAAGAAATTAAGGATGGCTTTCAAAAATATTCCACAGTTTAATAATAGGCTTCTGTAACTTGAATGAACTTGCTCTGAAACATACATGTAGCTTTCCTGTGTCACATGTACACATGTCAACGTGCCCTGAGTCATCAGCAGCCCCAGAGAAAGATGTGTTTAGTGACCACCTGGTGGAGTCTTTGATTCTAGGTCACATTACAATGGTGATAACTTCTAACAGCTAATTTTGCTCTTCATATCACATAAAGTGAAAAAATGGTAAAGCAAAAAGAAACATCTTTGTGTGTATTTTTAAAGAAACCAGTCTTGGCAAAAGCCCTGTCAGGCCACACCCAGGAGACCAGACACATGCTGTGGACTGTTCATGAAGCAGATGCTGCCCAAGGAGGCATTTCTGCTTCCACACCAGGCTCACAAGCAATGGTCTTGGCGAGGGAATCTACCAACTCTGAGTAATGTTAAGGGATAAGGTGAGAGCAATCCAGGGCTCTTTTAGCCCTGACACTTCAAATTAATTTTTATAAATTAATAGAATTCAAGAGCTGGCTCACCTACATCAGCTGCCTCATCGTATAGCTAAAGAAGCCAAAGTCCAAGACGAAAGTTAAGTGTTTTATCCACAGTCGCAGTTAGTCAAGAGCCGAGACCACAAACAAGGTCTCCAGACACACAATCCAGTCCTCCTTCAGCTGTATACAAGCTACTTTGTGAAGCAGGTTTCTGGGCTTTCTGTGACAGGTTCCAGCTACTCAATCCTCATCACAATTCTTCAACGTAAAACCAGACAAAAGCCCACGATCACTGGGGAATTTGGCAGAACGTAGAATTGTCTTATGCTCGACTTAATAGGGTCGGAACAGGTCTTCCAATCTGTGTGTCCCTCACTGCACCCAGAAGAATAGCTCATAAGGTGCACAGACCTGATACAGGCCGGGTAACTCAATGCATCAACGAATCAATGTCAATGGCTGCAGGCAGCCCAAGAATCACATCCAACGTAGTTACACATGATGACTTCTTTCCATCTATTCCAGGGGGGTTTACCAAATTCTATTTACTGTGCTCCAGTTATCTATTTCTCCATTTATTTGTGTGTCTATGTTTGTACACATCAGTTGCTTCAGTGGCAGTTTACCAAAGCACAGAAGGTTACATGGGAATTAAGCAGACAAGGGTCCTAGGTCCTGGAGGAGAAACCAAGGGCATTCATGTTCCAGTTCACACCCAGGTAAGTCAAAGTCCACAGATCAGTGCCATAATGGGTCAGGGCATCTATGACTATCTGTTCATGGGCAAGTCATCATTCCAAAAACCAGAAAGACCTCAGAGGGCAGGGCACGTAGAAGTTTCTAGAAACTGACAAATTAGACAAGGCAAGAAAGCACCAGCGACCAACACTCAGACATGAGCCTAACCTTCAAGTAAGAACAATTCATGCTCAGTACTTCCTCCTGGAGGAGGGGGGATGTGGAGGGAAGTGAGAAAATTGAGACGGGATGTGTGGAGATCTGGGTAGACAGGTGAGCCAGAAAGTCAGTGGTAGTTGGTTAGGGAGGAGAGAAATCACAACTGTGGGTTTGCTCTGGAGCAAAGATGACTTACACAGAGTTCTCCCAGGAAATCTGGTGTCATCTTCTCATCCAAACCAATGCACAGCCTGTCTACCATCATACCTATCATTCTCCAGAGCACCTTTTACAGGCAAAGGATGGCACTGAGCTCTTTACATATTGTTTCTTTCCAAAAAGAGGCTATTATCTCCATAATTCACATGCAGAAGCTAAGGTTTGGCTGAAATCCCGTGACTTGCCCAAGGTAACACAGACTAATTTGATCTAAATTAGTCAGATTACTGAGGCTGGGCTCAATAGACTTCTAGATAATTCAATCACCTGTATGCTAAAAATAAACAACAATGGAAAACCCAGACAAGCTCTTACAATTGGAAACTTCATCTCTTGTGGGAGTGAGCCTATCACTGGAACAGCCAATGTGTTAGCCAGGTGGCTCAGTGACCTCTCAGATCAAAAACATGTGGAGAGTGCATTCTTAATTATGTATTAATGTGTGCTTTTTTCTGACTTTGAGGATAAGGTTTCATCAGCACTTTAAATGTATTTCCCATATTTGTTGTCTTTCTGCAGTCCCCAAACCCAAAAATGGCCAGCACTTGCTGGCAGGCTGATAATTTTCCTATGTGGTAAAGCCACTCTCTTTCAGACTAATTAGGGAGAAGGGGGGATGGAAGATCATGAGAATTAAAGGAAAAAAGTTTGCTTTTTCCTGAACAATCAGGTGTCATTCTTTTTATCAAGAAGAGCAACAGAAGCGTAGATAACACAACCTTACTTTGAGAGGTCTGCTTTAATGAAAAGGCAAGGAGGATTTGTAATTAAGACATTACGTGGCACTCTCTTAAATACCTACCAGCACCTTGTTCCCATGAACTTGCTCTGGACAGCCCTTTCCTCCTGAGCAGAGCTAGGCCCACTTTTGCTCTACCTCTGACACAGCGATCACAAATTCTGAACCCATCAAGCCTAAATGAACACTTATTTTTCTGTACTAGATCTGCAGATTATAAAGAGGGTTCCTTTGTAAGGGCTCAAGAGATCTGGAAGCTGCAAATTTGATTTTTTTAATTATTAAAAGAAAGGTATGGAGGTATAACAGAAAAATAAGACTGCTGCAAGTAATTAGAGTGCTTTTCAAGGAAGCCCCACTCAATTCCGAGTGCCCAGCCCCACTCAATTCCGAGTGCCCATGTATACTAAAGAATACGGTGCTATTTTATAACAGAGGATCTTTCCCAAGCCAGACTAGGAGCCCTGCCCCCAGTCACCCTGCATCCAGTACTATCTACTCCAGTGGAAGCTCCTACTTAGAGGTACACATCCTGTTTCTCTTCCCAGGCCCTCCTCTCAAACCCAAAGAATCAACTGCTATCACTGTGAACACAGCATCTGTGTCTTGTAGGAAGAACGCAGTTTCATTCTTTTTTTTTAATTTATTTTTATTTATTTGGTTGAGCCGGGTCTTAGTTGTGGCATGCATGTGAGATGTAGTTCCCTGGCCAGGGATCAAACTCGGGCGCTCTGCATCGAGAGTGTGGAGTCTTAACCACTGCGCCACCAGGGAAGTCCCCAAAGTTTCATTCTTTTCACCTTCCTGCTGCTCCAACCTGGGGAGGAGCATCCCCAGGTCAATACCACACCAAGCACCCAGTGACAGGAGTCAGTTCTTCGCCAGCTTTAGGAAAATGCCATCAATTGAAAAATTGATTGCACATGCAACTCCAGCTGTCATCCTTTGGGGTTATTTCTTACTGGAATGATAGCCCCATCTTCAACAGTTCAAAAGCAGCTACATCTATCTAGGTCTACTCTTTATTCCCAGAGCATTTCTGTCATTTTATAGCTGTTCCACCTCTTCGGAGTCTTCTCCTTTATCTAACTCTTTTCTTTTGATCCAACGTCTTTATCCTAGACCAAGGCCAACATTGGCGTTTTCAAACTTTTTTCCAAAGAATCTTTACCCCAAAGAAATCCCATTCCAGTATGTAAGACAGACGGAAGGCAGGCTGCCTGATTAGAGCCGAGTGGGGCCTGGGGTCCCACCAACCTTTTTAAAGAACTGTTTCCTTAAGAAGTTACTGAGGAATCTAATGGAAAGAGACAAGATTGATACTGGCAGTATTCAGGACCTGTTAAACTGGCCACTTTTTACTGGATACCCACCACATGGTCAAGCACTGGTAGGTAACAGACGAATAAGCCAACCTGGAATGCCAGAATAATTTTCCCCTGTCCACCTTCTGAATCTGACTAGAGAAAATGGCCAGAGATAGGAATAAGAACAGACACAGATGGGAGCAGGAACAGTACAAAGGGAGAGGAATGGGGAGGGAATTAGAGGTAAACTTTACACAGCATTTGGGCTTTTCATAGAAATTGCACATCCACTGATTAACTATTATATCACCTTATATTTACTCAGAGCTGTTTGAATGAATCTCACAGCACCACTACATTGTAGGAAGGGCAGATAAAAAACCAAGCTTTACAGCTAAGGAACATGTGGCCTCAGGTCATCTTACCCAAAGTCATAGAGCAAATTAGGGGTGGAGCCAGGTCTAGCACCCAGACCTCAGGACTCTTTGCAAAGTGCTCATCCCAACACACACAGGGCTCCATGGGAAGCAGACAGATCCTGTATGTGTTTATCCATAGCTACTCTGCCTGCTAAAAGCTAACACAGTTTAAAAAAAAAAAAAAAAAAGGACTCTTTTCCTCACTACATCTCCTTGATCATAGTTATTCCTCCCCAAGCACCTTCCCCAACATCCTTACCAAGGAACCATTATGTGAGCCCAGCTGTGCTCACTTCTTCAGCCCAGCCCTCCTTAGAATTACAACAGAGAATGAAAAAGTCCTGGTTGCCAGAAGATGGCTCAAATCAGTTGCAGTGATAAAAAAAAAAAAAATCACAGAATCGGCTACATCCTCAACTCTTCTTCCGTTCAAAATCCAGTCCTTGTTGTAATGACATCTAATCAGGCAGTGGAATCAGCTGAAATGAGGGCTTCCATAAAAATCACTGCTCGTTTGGTACTCAGTTAAGTCTCTTAAATGCCAACCTGGTAGGAATTAAAGTTTTTCCTTCTTCATTACAAGTCTCAAAACTATTGAGTGCTCTCAACTTCTAGCTGAACCCAGATACTCATATATTCCAGAGGATATAAATGTTCTTTTTCTATCTGCTGGGTTTGAACAATTTTGAGTTACTTGAAGAAGTGTCCACACCAAAGATGCCCAGGTTAACACTAATATATTCCATTCCTTATACAGATATTTATAAACCTTTGGAAGTCTTTGGAGATGTAGATACCTTGACCAGGATTTTTGTCTTTGATGCAGTTTTTCTACAACCCAGGACTGTAAGACCACTAGCCCTACAATTTGGCTGTGTAACCACTAGTTGGTGATCGTGTGCCACAACCCAGAACCAGCAGTGCTGGGATCAGGGGACTTTCCCCAGGTTTTCTCTATCAAAAAAGCAACCTCAGAAACAAAGCCCCCACTTAATTCCCCGCCACATTTCAACTGCTACTTTTAGCACAGCATTTCAACCACCACCTCTGGATTAAGTCCCTCATAAAATGTTGAACTCTGCACCAAATCTTAACCTGGCATTCAAGGCCCTCCAAGGTGGCAACAACTCCACAACCCATGCTCACCCCCTCTACTGTCCTACACGATCCTCGTATTGAATCCTTGTTTCCTGCACATTCACAGGGACGCAAAAATAGTCATAACATTTCCTGCTCCTATACATTTGCTCTTGCTCTTTTGATATGTTCGCAAATCCCCCAATGGCACCCACTCTTTCAGGCACCTCTAAAATACTTGGAAATCTCTGCTCAGACCAAACTCTTCCAAATGGGTTTAGAAGCCCAGAGTTCTGTTAGTATTTATCAATATATTGTGTTGTTCCCTGTAGAAAATCTGTAAAATATAGACTAGCAAGAAGAATTTTAACCAATCACCCCCAACTTCAACACTCTGAGTTAGCCACTTGATTTCATTAGGGCATTAGGGTGTATTATATATGCATCTTGATCTTTTAGGATAAATGTGTGTTAATAAGAGCTGGATCACATAACCTGCTTTATCCACTTAGCTGTATTTCTTGAACATCTTTCCACGTTATTAAATAACTCATGAGGCATTTTATGATTCCCCCCAGGAGTCAACACAGTGTGACTGGGCTTGAAACCAAAACCAAGTTTCACTCCTGGTTCTGGCCTGGACTCGCTGTGTTTGGGCAAGTTATTTAACCTCTCTTGAGCCTCATTCTACAAAACAGTGTAACGTTCACCTCAGCATCTCTGACTGCCTAAATGAGAGAATTTATGTGAATATGTCTAGCATGGAACCTGCCTCAGAGCGACCCTCCGTAACTAGTCCCTTCTCTCCTTTCTACCTCAGGCACTGATTTCTTTCTCCTCCCAACACCCACTATTCTCTGTGCCTCCCTGTGGCTCTATCCTCCTGTTTCTTAGCTTAGAGCAATTTGTGCAAATGCTGTCTTCTTCCTACCAGGGCTTAAGGCCCTTGGAGGTAGAGCTGGCCTGACTTCTCCAACCAGCCCCTGTAGCTGCCAGCACAGTGCTGGCCCCCAGGTGTTCACTGCATTGGGCCTCCTTTTGCCTTAACAAGGGACATTCTGGCCCTTTCCCTCTTGCATCCCTGCACACAGCTTCAAACGAAGTCTGAGCTTCTTTCGAACCCTGGCCTGACTTTGCTATTAAAAACATTCAGTCTGGGGCTTGGCTCTTGGGGGGTCCTGATGACATCGCTGTGCTTGGCATCCTCCCCCCTGGAGTTCTCTCTGGGTGGGCAGTTTGCTAGAGAAGAGTCTCTAGGCTCCTAGACTCTTTGATCCCAGAGGATAAACTTCCTAAATAAGTGGAAATGCAGCCTCTCACCTCCAAGCCTCCTCCACATGGGAAATGAACAACACACTTCAGCTGGGAGCTGGGCCGCGCAGACTTTCTCCAGTCTTACAAGCCTTTCTTCACCCCGGTGTTTCTTAGTTGCTTAATTGTTCTCCCCCGTTTTCATGAGAAAGCACTTTGGGGGGCTCTGTTTTGAATCAGCTGATGGAGCTGCACTGGATGCTAAAGCCACTTCCTGTTTTCCTCTCATCACCACCCCCAGAAGCTCCCTTCCTTACAAAATGCCTTAGAAAAGAGAGACGGCTCACATTAATGGTACAAAACCCTTGGGAAGAAAAACTCATCTCATTTCACCCCAGAGCTGAGTCTGCTGTCGACCTTCCTGCCGACTCTGCTAGGCAAGTAAAATAGAAAAGAGGGTCCAGAACTCAGTCATACTATGCCAGACACCTTCTCCTGCAGAGGCAGTGTGTATCATGAGAGTTCCAAGTGTGGCTCTGGAGCTGGGTTTGGGCATGATTCCCTGTTGTACCACTTCCCGGCTGAGTGACCCAGGGGGAGCTGCCTTGTCTTTCTGATCCCCAGTTTCCTCATCTGTCAAATGGGGACAGTTGTAAGACTTCCTATATTATTTTCTTATGGCTGCTGGAACAAACTACCACAAGCTCAGTGGCTTAAATAACAGAAATGTATTACTTACAGTTCTGGAGGTCAGAAGTCCTCAAAGCAAGGTGTTGACAGGCTGTGTTCCTTCTGGAAGCACTGGGGAGAATTCGTTTATCTTCCCCTTTCCAGCTTCTAAGAGGCCACCTGCAGCGTGTGACTCATGGCCCCCCTTCCATCTTCCAAGCCAACAGCATAGCATCTTCCAAGCCAACAGCATAGCATCTTCCAAGCCAACAGCATAGCATCTTCCAACTTCTCTCCCTCCCTCCCTCTCCCGCGTGCAGGCATGCTCTCTCTCTCCTCACCCCTCCCCTCTGCTTCCAACATCAACCTCGTCCCCTACCTCTGACTTCCCGCCTCCCTCTTATAAGATCCCCGTGATCACACTGGGCCCACCCACATCATCTAGGAGAATTCCCTGGTCAAGGTCCTTAACTTACCACATCTGTGAAGTAATGTACTCACAGGTTCCAGGAACTGGGATGTGAACATCCTTAGGGGGTCATTATTGTGCCTCCACCCTTCCCTACAGGATCATTATTTAAATGTGAGAAGAGAATACATGTCTAGTCCCCTGCACACTGCCTGGCCCCCTGAAAGGACTCCCAGGATGTCAGCCACGGTTACAGCAATAAAGCAATACAAGCATCACAGGAGTGAGGGAATTGGTTGTTGGTGCTTCCTTAGGTAAAGTGGGGCCACGTGGTCAAATTTTAATGCGAGCCGCAGGAAGTGCTATTGTGGCCCAGAGACATCCCTTTAGTTTCATAGCCTCACCCTTCATTTTCTGTAAAAAAATGTTTATTGGGCACCCACTAGATACCACTACTTCCCACTCCTCATAGTAAGACTTAGTTTGTTTAGGTTATTCAGCTAGTGTCTGGCAAGGACAGGATTTGAACCCTCTTTTGCTCGACTCAAGAGCCCATTCTCTTTCCAGGCACCAGGACTGGCTCACATGCACTCTGGTCATCAGAACGATGCCAGGCTGGCCCTGCCGGCAGCCAGCACACTCTTTCAGGGCAGAAGGCAGGTCTGTGCTTCTCTCGTGTCCTCTCAGCCCTCCACCCATCGATGGACACACGGGGATGTGGGCCATGACGCCCTGGTTATGTTTTGAGGAGCAGGAGATTCCGATGAGATGGATAAATGACCCTCAACTGGGAGCAGGCATCACAATCAGCTGCAGGGCCTGAGAAACCAGATCACAGGCCCCACCCCCAGACTTCAATAGGCCTGAATTTGCATTTCAAACGAACACCCAGGTGATGCTGCTGGTGGTGCAGGCTGACGCTTTGAGAAACACAGTTCTGGAGTGATCTGGGGATAAATTCATTAGAGGAGAATAAATGGCTCAGGTCTGTGGGATCCATGCTCCCTGGTCCCCACCCACTCTTTCCACTTTTTGATTTCCACAGAGCTGCTAGGGCCACCTGACTAATATATCCAGCAGAGGGGACGGGACCTACAGCACACTGCTCACTCCACCCCCCGCCTCCCCACCCCGACTCCTCCAGGTGGCCCTTATTGGAAGCCTTAGCTTTGTATCATCTTCAGAAGGAGGCCTGGGTCACAGGTCCTCCCAGTCTCTGCAGCTGGGCCAAACAATGAAATACAACGTAAGACACCAAACCTCCCCTTTGGGAATGAGGCAGCAGGGCAGCGGGGTGATGCCTTTAAAAGGGCAAAGGTTCTTGGGGCCACGGATCCTCAACACCTCATCCACAGCTCAAGGTCATGAGCTTGCCAGGGTTCAAGGAATTCGGGAGCCAAGTTCTCCAGTGTGCTCCATGGTGGTATTTATTTTATTTATTTATTTATTTATTTATTTATTTTTAATTTTTTTATTAATGTTTATTGGAATATAGTTGCTTTACAATGTTGTGTTAGTTTCTGCTGTACAGCGAAGTGAATCAGCCATACATCTACATATATCCCCTCTTTTTTGGATTTCCTTCCCATTTAGGTCACCACAGAGCACTGAGTAGAGCTTCCTGTGCTATGCAGTAGTTCTCATTAGTTACCTATTTTATACATAGTGGTGTATATATGTCCAATCCCAATCTCCCAATTCATCTCACTCCCTCCCCCCTCCTCAGTATTCATACGTCCCGTTCTCTACGTCTGTGTCTCTATTTCTGCTTTGAAAATACATGGTGGTATTTAGATGTGACCCTCCAGCCTGAAGGTCATGCACATCAGCCTATTTTGGAATAACTGTTGATGAAGATTTTTTTACACTTTGCTCAGGGGACCAGTTGCAAGGAGGAGCTTTTTATGAGAGCAATATATATTATAGACATCTGAATATATTTCCATGAGAAAATAAGGATGAAGGAAACAAAAAGATGGTGTAATGTTCTTACATGGCAGATGAATATTTAATACGCTGGGGCTTATCTTTAAGAGAAAAAAAAAGACCCTTTGCAATTTGACATGCTTCCTACAACAGCAATCCATATACAAAACGACAAACACTACAGCCACCCATATAAATACCATGTATTTCATTATTCCCTTATTACGGTGGCACAAAGACCAGCTGCTACATGAAGTATCATGAAAACATAAATTACTGGTTATAAATAGAGTATTTAAAGCATGAGGCCATCCAAAATGGGTTGGTTTAACATAGGCTGCTAGGAACAAGTCTGAGGAATTGATAGGACAGGCAGGGAACCTCGGGCAGGGTATGCAGATGGCAGGAGATCAGCCAACAGAAGCTGCAAGAGGGGTTCTCGAAACAGACTTAGAGGGGGATAGAGTGGAGCTCTCAGGGGCCCAGGGGAACAATTCTGCTTTCAGTTGACCCTTGCCACCCCAAGAGGGACCAATTCACAGACTGCTTATCACCACTATTTTTAACTTCCTGGCAGGCTAACCCAGTGCAATGGGAAAATCGCCCAAAGTAAATACACACTCTCCCTTGATTCTTCTCCTGGCAAGTAATTTTCTATTATTTTCTGTTAGAACCATTTCCAGGATAGCTCATATTCCAGAGGCAGAGCTTAAGTGTGAGGGTCCTCTAAGGAGCATCCATCCTAGACCGGGGAGCTAAGAAAAGCCATGTCTTTGCTCTCCGCTCTAGAGGCTGTTTCCAAACAAGCCCTTTAAGAAGCTTTCCAGGCTCTTCACCTTCAAGGCTCCTTTGTTATTTTTATTTCCTCGGAGTTTTGTTACCAGACAAATTACACATAGTCATGTATGATTATTTTTCCATGAGACAGGTTAATATGAATAACGGGTTTTGAGCGTTTCTTTATGCCAGGCCCTGCACATGCATTCTCTCATGGAATCCTCTCCACAACTCTCTGAGCTGGGTACTACTGTTATCCACATTTTACATACAGGAGTTACAGTCACACAGGTGAAGTAACTTGCTTGAGATCCTGCAGCTGGAAGGCGGTGGAACATGTCTGAAACTCAGATCTGTCTCCAAAATCTGTGCTTTTAACCACTGTACAGTGCTGCCTTACCTTACAAGTTGCCACACTATGTTAATACATTTCCAGACCAAAGAAAGGACTAGTTAAACTAGTTACAAACTTAGGAAGGATGAACACATAACTTGCATTAGATTTTTCGAAACAATTAACATAGCTTGAAGATCCCCAGTGAAGTCTCTGTGGAGCCCTAGCTCTCCCAGATCTCCCATGAGGAACCCCTAACCTAGAGCTACCGGAGTATCATTTGCGATGAGCATCTTCTAGGTCTGCACAAAAAGAGCGAGTTAAAAATACTGTCTGATGCCCTGGGATCTAAGGTCAAATCAAGTCCAAACTCTGCATGACATTCAAGGCTCTTCTTAACTTGGCCCTCACTATCTCTTCAAATCCATCTTTCAGAACTGTGTTATGCACAGAGTCTGCAACAAGAGGTGAGAGGACTGAGAATCTGTAGCAGGCTCCCCAGGAGACCTTTATAGGCAGGTAAGATTGGGCAACATTTCCATCCTGACCATGACTCTTCACAGACATGGTAACTCTAATCTCCCAGGGCAACGCACCACGTAATAGGCACACTGCCTACTCTCTCAGCTTTGTGCTTTGCTCTGGACCATTCCCCAGCCTGTCCTACCCTTTCCTCCCAGGCCCAGCTCCCAGGCCTCCTCTGGGAACCTTGCCTGCTGTCTCCTGTTAGCAGTTGTCAGGTCCCACCCGCCCCCACAGCACCCTGCTTACATTCTGCCTTCTATCATGGAGAGCTGTCCCTAGTCCGACCCAGCAGACAGTTAGCTCTTTAAGCACAGGACTGGTTCTCACCTTCTTTACTCCCCCTGCTCTCAGCACAGGCACTGGCCAAAGAAGGTTCTTAATAAGGATTAGCACGTCTAATTTGTCACCGGAGACCAGGAGTAGCTACTGTACTAGAAACAGGAGGGAGAGGGAAAGAGAAGGGAAGGGAGAGGGGCTCATACAGCAATTAAACAAAGAGAAAAAAAATGATGGTTCATTTTTTCCCTTAAGAATGTGATCCAGGATTAATAATGCACAAATGGTTCTCAGGAACTAGTATTTCACTGTGATCAAAACTTCCTGTAATAAACTCTTACATAAAGTTTAAATGTTTGCATTTGTCATCATTATCAACCACCTCATTCACACCCAAAATAGAATAAATGTCTCCTGAGCCTGACTGCACCTTCCCAGACCCCAGGAAGCCTCAGCCATCCAATTCCACATTTTCACTTGGCATCTGTTCCCTGGGGGAACAGAATTTACTGATTACCAGCTAATGTTTATTGACCACCTACTGTGTTCCAGGAACTGAAGCCTCTATTTATATGCATGATATCTAATCCTCACCAGAGCCCTCTGGGATACTAGGATCACCATTTTCTAGATGAGAAAACTGAACTCAGGAGGTTGACTAACTTGCCCACAGCTGCACAGTTAGCAATGCTGAAAGTTGAACTCCAATCTGCCTGACTGCAAAGCCCATGTTCTTAACTACTCTGCTAATTTTTAAATAAGAACATCCTTATGATTTTCCAGAGTATAAGCAGTGACATCAAAATATCAGTGGAAGAAGAAAAGGCTCTAGATCGAGGCTGGAAAACACTCTTTCAAAGAACACAGCTTCATCACGGGAGCTCACCGGCCAGGGGCACAGAGCTCATCAGGCAAAGGTTTGAGCCTGCCCAGGGGCACCTCTAACTAAAGATGCCACTAGGGCTGTGCCCTTCAGTCCTGAGAACCCTGGGCTCAAGGGGACCTGGCACTTTGCCAGCACTGCGTCTCACAAAGTTTCACAAACGCAAGGGCTAGGGAGACTCCGGACATCCCCAGTCTCATCTTCTCATTTTGAAGATGGGAAACTGAGGTCCAGGGAAGTTAGGTGTTTGCCAAGGTCATACAGCTAATAAGCCCCTAAGCTGAGGCCCTAACCCATGTTTCTTGCCGTGAATCAGACTTGTCTTTTTTTCCTTAATAATTTTTTTTTTTTTAAGCACAAAGAAAATAGGATCACTGTAGCAGCAGAACAGGAAGAGCTGACATGAAGAAAAAAGTGTTCCCCGTCTCACTCTAACCCCAGGCTCCTACCTTCCAGAGATCAATGGCTTGATATGTACAAGTCATACACTGTCATACTATTTCCTAGACTCACACACTAACAAAAATGTAACACACACACATTTATTCATTTCTGAACCTTTATCACTTAACATATGTTGACTATATTCCCAGGTCAACTAGATCTAGTTCCTTCTTACTCAGTGCTGCACATCACTCCACAGCGAGGAGGGTGTACAGTGCATTCAAACAGCCTCTTACTTGTGGACAGTCCGATCGTGGGGTGCACCTTCTGCAGGCCACCCTACTGCCGTTTAAGTAATGAATCCTGCCAGTATGGGGTCGGGGGAGGGAGGGTGGTTCTAACTCATTTAGTTTCATGTGGATCAAAATGAAAACCTGGTCTCCTAAATGGAGTCTATGGCAATCTTGCCTAAATGGAGTGACTAGGGGAATCCTTAGTTTTCAGAGAGGTTCCGTTTCCTGGCACATCTGATGGCCAGCCCTTCCAGTAAACCAGTCTATGAAAATAAAATATTTTTACTGACTGCTTTAAAACTTACTTCCTAAGTGGCATTAACTTGGATGAGCCGATGTTTCTCCATCTGCAAAATGGGAAAATAATAGTACTTACCTTAAAGAAGTTGTGCAATTCAAAATCTAATGAGATAATACGTATAAAGTGCCCAACACGATGCCTGGCATACAATAAGCATTTAACAAAAATGGTTACCGCTCTTATGGTTGTTATTGAACTTCAGGCAGGCCTTCACACATGATCAAAAGAGGGACAAAGGTTATGATATGAATGTTCATGCTTTCTATGTCTTGACCTCTTACTAACATGTTATTGTGTGTTTGTGGTATGCCTGTTCCCATAGGTGGGGGGAAGCAGATGGTGAAAAAGAAGGGAGGAGGGTGGGTCGGCCTCAGATGGATGTTGGTGGTTGATGATTTCAAAGACACTGAAGAGATAATCCAATAATCCCCGCACAGCCATTCAGTGTGTATAACAGGCCTGCCATGAAATGATAGAAGGAGCTCTCATGTTTAAGTCTAGAACATTTCAGCACCCACAAATAATGCTACCTCTAGCAGAAAGGAAGAGGATTCGCTGCTTTGGGTTAAGGTTAGAGAATCCAAGTGAGTACAGGGATTGAGGTGATGAGTGGGGACTTGTGTTTCCAGAAATCTGTTTTTAAAAATACTAATAGGCTTGGGTTTTTCACTCTGGACATTTTACATCTTTGAATATGTTTGTAATTTGTGTGGTCTGCACACTCCAGATTTCGTTTTGAAAGGGGAACTTTATAAATCACTGCATTTTTACTACAAATAATTGAACCAAAGACTAATTTGTGGTTGCACACATGTTCACAACCACGTGAAAAATACTGCTGTCAGCACCAGGGCCCAGTTTCCATCACATCGCTGTTTTTTACAATTTAATGGACCTCTGAATGTTGCAAATCTGAGGGAGAAAGAATAAAGAAATGTTTTTAAAGCAAAAACGAGGAAGAAAGAAGAAAGTGAAGAAAAAAATGAAGAGGAAGGAAAGAGCAAGGGAGGGAAAAAAGTCTTCCTTCCATTTCTTTATTCTTAGCCTTAAGGAAAACTTCCAAGAGCTCCACCGGAAAGTGTGTTGGAATACTCTGATTCTCTGTTAATGGTATTAAAAAAAAAAGAGCAATGGACCTAATGTGTGTTTTTCAAAATCCTTTGATTCTAAATCCATTCAACTATAAATCTGGGTTATTACTTCAAAAGCTAGATACATCCTGACTTTCCTAAAGTGACACAAAATATTCAATCCCAGGCCAAGAAAAATCCCAAACCAACCAACAGAAGTCAAGGAAAATTGAATACAGAAGCTTTCAACTTGAATTATTCAGATCCAAGGAAATTAAAAAGTCTTTCATCTTTTCTCCCTAGTTAACTTTTAAAACATTTTAAACACCCTGCCCTAAATATTTCAAAATATAATCCAAAAGTGATCAAATTCCATCATGTGAGCTGAAGAGTACAGATAAATATATCAATTTTACCTAGAATATGCATACCCATTTCTTTCAAGGGTACTGAAAAATACTCATAGTACTGTGTCTATTAAAAATGCTTTTACAGTCGCATTGGAAAGCTTTTTGATATTTTGATTAATTTAACTCTAAAATAAACCACCAAAATGTTCCTTAAAGATGCCACCAGAAAACTACTAGAGCTAATCAATGAATTTGGTAAAGTTGCAGGATACAGAATTAATGCACAGAAATAAATCTCTTGCATTCCTATACACTAATGATGAAAAATCTGAAAGAGAAATTAAGGAAATACTCCCATTTACCATTGCAACAAAAAGAATAAAATACCTAGGAATAAACCTTCCTAGGGAGACAAAAGACCTTATGCAGAAAACTATAAGACACTGATGAAAGAAATTAAAGATGATACAAACAGATGGAGAGATATACCATGTTCTTGGATTAGAAGAATCAATATTGTGAAAATGACTATACTACCCAAAGCAATCTACAGATTCAATGCAATTCCTATCAAATTACCAATGGCATTTTTTACAGAACTAGAAGAAAAAATCTTAAAATTTGTATGGAGACACAAAAGACCCCGAATAGCCAAAGTGGTCTTGAGGAAAAAAAACAGAGCTGGAGGAATCAGACTCCCTGACTTCAGACTATACTACAAAGCTACAGTAATCAAGACAATATGGTACTGGCACAAAAACAGAAATATAGATCCATGGAACAGGATAGAAAGCCCAGAGATAAACCCACACACCTATGGTCAACTAATCTATGACAAGGGAGGTAAGGATATATAATAGAGAAAAGACAGTCTCTTCAATAAGTGGTGCTGGGAAAACTGGACAGGTACATGTAAAAGAATGAAATTAGAACACTCCCTAATACCATTCACAAAAATAAGCTCAAAATGGATTAGAGACCTAAATGTAAGACCGGACACTATAAAACTCTTAGAGGAAAACATAGGAAGAACACTCTTTGACATAAATCACAGCAAGATCTTTTTTGATCCACCTCCTAGAGTAATGGAAATAAAAACAAAAATAAACAAATGGGACCTAATGAAACTTAAAAGCTTTTGCAAAGCAAAGGAAACTACAAACAAGACGAAAAGACAGCCTTCAGAATGGGAGAAAATATTTGCAAACAAATCAACGGACAAAGGATTAATCTCCAAAATATATAAACAGCTCATGCAGCTCAATATTAAAGAAACAAACACCCCAATCAAAAAATGGGCAGAAGACCTAAGTAGACATTTCTCGAAAGAAGACACACAGATGGCCAAGAAGCACATGAAAAGCTGCTCAACATCACTAATTATTAGAGAAATGCAAATCAAAACTACAATGAGGTATCACCTCACACCAGTTAGAATGGGCATCATCAGAAAATCTACAAACAACAAATGCTGGAGAGGGTGTGGAGAAAAGGGAACCCTCTTGCACTGTTGGTGGGAATGTAAATTGATATAGCCACTATGGAGAACAGTATGGCGGTTCCTTAAAAAACTAAAAATAGAATTACCATATGACCCAGCAATCCCACTACTGGGCATATACCCAGAGAAAACCATAATTCAAAAAGACACATGCACCCCAATGTTCACTGCAGCACTATTTACAATAGCCAGGACGGGGAAGCAACCTAAATGCCCATGGACAGACGAATGGATAAAGAAGATGTGGTACATATATACAATGGGATATTACTCAGCCATAAAAAGGAACGAAATTGGGTCATTTGTAGAGACGTGGATGGATCTAGAGACTCATACGGAGTGAAGTAAGTCAGAAAGAGAAAAACAATATTGTATATTAACGCATATATGTGGAACCTAGAAAAATGGTACAGATGAACTGGTTTGCAGGGCAGAAATAGAGACACAGATGTAGAGAACAAACGTATGGACACCAAGGGGGGAAAGTGGCGGCGGGGGGGTGGTGGTGGTGTGATGAATTGGGAGATTGGGATTGACATGTATACACTAATATGTATAAAATGTATAACTAATAAGAACTTGCTGTATAAAAAAATAAATAAAATTAAATTAAAAAATTTAAAAAAATGCTTTTACAGTAGCATTGGAAAGCTTTTTGATATTTTGATTAATTTAACTCTAAAATAAACCATCACCCCAAAATGTTCCTTAAAGATATAAGATACTCTCTAAGAAGAAACTACCAATGACGACACCCCTTTTACCAATACGCACAGACCACCAGACAGGAGAAAATGGTTTATGAATTAGTTTAAACGGAAAACAACCCCACATATAACTGACAAACAGAAAACTGCCAAGAGACCTCTGATAAACAGAAACATCACACCAATGGCACAGTCTTGAATAGCTAACTGCATAGAATACATGCAACTTCTGAAATATCTTTTGATGGGATGAAAACATTTTCGTGTATCTGGTCCATTATTTAATGTTTTTCCATGACCCTCCCTCATCCATATACTTTGGCACAAAGAAATCCTAAATACAGGAGGTCTCTTTTCTTTTGTGGACTTAAACCCAGAGAAACACAGTCTCATGAAATATCCGTGGACTCCTCTTTTGACGTGTAGCGTAGGCTGGAGGCCACCAGTCTGCAGTCGGCTTCCTCTGGTTCCTTTCAAGCCACCTCCAGTGTTTCAGCATCTCCACTCTAGGGAGAGTAAGGGCATCATTTAGCACAGCAGTTCCCACAGATGTGGTCCTTGGACCCCTGTAGGTCCCCAAGACTGTTTCAAGGAAACCGACGAGGTCAAAACTGTTTTCATAATAATACTTATCACAAGAAGTAGAGTTTTCCAGAGGCTACATGATGTGTATGGCAACAGGTTGAATGCAGAGGCAGAGTTGAGAATCCAGCTATCTTCTGCTAAGCCAGACATAAAAGAGATTATTTACAAGAATACAAAAGAATGCCATTCTTCTGTTTTCGTTTTGGAAAATATTTATTTTTATTATAATATGTTATTTATGGTAGGATGCAATGGGTTTGTTACTATTTTTAAATAAATATATTTTAAAAACTTTCTCTATTTTCAGTTCTAATATGGTAAATATCATTCACATAAACAAAAGCTCTTGAAGGTCCTCAATAATTTTTAAGAGTGTAAATGGATCCTGAAACCAAACAGTCTGACAACCAGTTATTAGCACAGTTCTTGACTTACAGTAAATGCTCAATACACAAATGTGTGGCAAATTGACTGATTAAAGGGCATTAATTATTTTTAAATGTACAAGAGACTCCAGAGTTCAATATATGGATATGGCCAGTAAAGACCCTGGGATGACCATGTTCAGGCCTCTGTACCCACTCACAACATGATTTTTTTAAAAGATGGTAAGAACACATAAGTGTAGAGCCAAAACAAAGACAGAAGATGCCTGGTAAGTACAGGCTAAAGACAGGTAAAGGCAAGTAAAGGAGGGTAGGTATTGGTGGCAATGGGTTCTCATTATCAGTGGATTTCCTTTATCCATCCTATCACCACTTATTTCTCATTTCAGAGAAACAGTATGTTCTCTGAATTCAGAGAGCATGTCCTTCCAAAGGGGTTTATGAGGACTTTATACACAGGCTAATTAAATTATGTAACATCCTGAATGATTCAAGTGCTAAGAAGACCACGAAGTCGTGGGGTCATCTGTGTGGACCAATTAGTTAACTTTCTTGGGTTCCATGGTGTTCATGTGCTTCTTCCAATCTTTCTTCCTGGAAATGTCTTCTTTATCTTGTAAAATCCATTTTGGACAATACCTCCTCCAAAAAGCTTTCCTTGCCTTCTTTCCCAGAAAAAATTAAAAATTCCTTCTTCTGACTTACCTCTGTACCTTGTACATATGTCTGTGGCAGCATGTAGCACATGCTATTGAAATTCTTCACTACCACTATCTCCTTAGTAGACCCTGAGCCACTTGCAGGCAGGGCCCACGCACTGCCTACCTTTGTGTTCCAGTACCTATCAGTGCCAAAACACTGTAGACATTTTAAAAACCCACACAAACTCTAGTCAGTCACCTTACAGATGCATAAGACAACTACCAGAATTAAGTACAATGCAAAAGAATAATAAGGAAGTTTACTACTTGAAATTCTACTTGTTTCCAGCCGGCTAGAAATCCAGCATGTGTGTCTTAGTGATGATGAGCTAGTCTTGCCGTGTTTGAGAATGAAGAGCAGCCCACTCAAAGAGAGCCATCTCCTAAAAACATATCTCCTGGAAGAAGCTTTAGCTTTTCATCCTTCTGAAAGGATACAAATTGCAAATGGTAGAGGCAAGTATTACAAATGATAAATCAAACCAAGGTAAAAACTTCACAAGGCAAAAAACTGTAGTGAAGTGACAAACAGTCTATTAGCAGAAAAGGACGGGAGAAGAGGGGAAATCTAACTATCTGAATGCTTATATGACATCAAAGAAGGCTGGAAAGTCATGCTCTAAGATCAATCAGGCTTTGTTGCCACCTTTCAAGTGACATGCCCATCAGAAAAGAACACACATTTTCATTAGTACAGCAAAGGAAGAATTTGTATGCTTAGGGTTAGTGTTGGCAAAGAAATGGGTAAAGTAGGTCGTTTCCATGTTTACCTTTAAGAATGTGGCCATATGGTAAGAATTAAGATGCTGCCCAGAATCTAATATGGAAGAGATGTCCACATGCCTCCAAAAGATGAGAGGAATACCAGTAGCACTCAAGTGGAAATTTGAGATTGGGTAACTAAAGGCCATCTAATCTTATGAAAAGCTACAGAGAGCAAAGGTCTTGAAGCATAAAAGAGGTTTTCCATCCTCACAACCACCCTGTATAATTGGATGTGTATCCTTTTGTTAGACTTTGAAAATAGCAATTTATTTCTCATTCATTAGTCTGATTTCAAACCACTCTTATTGGATGTCTCAATTATCAGAGACTCCAAGGTCAACTAAACCCAGACACGGTCCGTATCTCTTTTCTTTACTCCACTATAACTCAGTTTTCCTCGTTAAAGCTAGAGTCTTAGCCCAGGGGGAAATCTCATTGCAGAACCACAGAGTGTTAAGAGGTGAAAGTCACCCCAGGAAGTGACTAATCTAACCCCATCCACTTTAGGAAAACTGAGGCCCAGAGAACTCAAATCCCTTACCTGGGGTCACACAGCTAAGGACTGTCAGAAACAGACAGGGCCTCAAGTTTCCTTTCCTGCAATACAGTGCTGTTTCCATCATACCAAAGCAAAGAAGTACAGATACTCGTTTGGAAATGTGTGTTTGGACCAATCGCTAGCCCTGAGCACCACTTCCTCCCTACATAAATAAAAGCAATGCTTTCCACCTGCCACCGCTACCCTGGGAACATCCATAGCATGTGTGTTTATTCCCTCGAGCTGACTGAGGGATGATGGAAGACAGACTATCACCATGAAGCAGCAGAGCTGATCCTACAAGGAGGCAGCGAGAGAGAGCTCAGGCCCAGGCTTGAAGAGTGGCCCACACTTCTGTATGTTTAAGAAGATGGGCCGTTTGCCTAGCCTCAAAGTGTCTCCCTGAAGTGTTCGTTGATTTCAAAGGGAAAAAGAGTGACTTTACAGTGGAGAAGCCTATTACACACCACCTTCACTAAGGGATGGGGGTCTACATCTCCCAAAATGGGAAACAGTGGGGTCCTGTTCCCCTGACATGGTGTGCTGGGAAGGGCAGTGCACCAGTGGGCTTCCCCAGCAGCCCTGGCCTCCACTTAGCCATGAGGAAACACCAGATCACCCAACCTGGGGGACATTCTAGAAGGTACCTGACTAAAGCTCTTCACAAGGCTCAAGATTGTGAAAAACAAGGAAAAACCAAGGAACTGTCCTTGTTGCGGGAGACTAAGGAGACAAGACAACTCAATGCAATGTGGGATCCTGGATTAGATTTTGGAACAGAAAAAGGACACTGGTGGAAAGCCAGTGTGAAATCCAAATAAGGTCTGTAGTTTAGATGGTGGCGTCTTGCTAAGGCTCATTTCTCAGTTTTGGTAACTGCAGCATGGGGATGCTGTGGAGAATGCTAACTTTGGGTGGGCTGGTTGAGGAGCGGGCAGGAGTTCTTTGTACTACCTTTGCAACAGTTCTGCATATCTAACATTATTTCAAATTTTATAAAAGTTAAAAAAAGTCTCTCCTCCATCCTGAGGCAGGGCTCAAATCCCAGCCTCCGTCATCTCTTGCTTAGTCTGGGACAAGGGCCTCACTGGTTTCCCTACAGACCAACCCGACCTTAGGCACAACAAAAATCTCAGCTCCTCCCATGGCTCTGGTGGCCTCACCAGAGACGGTCTGCAGTCACCTTCTCCCTCTGGTCTCTTACCACACAAGCTCCGTGAAACACCCAGAGACTGAGACCTGCTCTGCTACCCCTTGCCTTTCCTGGGATGCTCCACTCTTTTTCTCTAAGTAAAAAGCTCCTATACATCCTTCGCTGCCCAGCTCTAAAGTACTCTGGTTAACCTTCGCCCCAGGGAAGACACAAATACACTGAATTACTCAGTACTCCATACTAAAGCTCTCTCTGTGGCTGGACCCACCACACTGTGAAGAATGGCGCATCTATGAGCTGTCTACGGAATACAATTTGTCTGTTGCATTTAATTGCTTAACTCTTTGTCACTGATGTTTTCATGTGCATATGTGTTGTGTCTCTAACTAGACGGTGAGCTCCTCCCTCCCTCATATCTCCCAGCACAGCACTCAGCATACATGGGTCATTTAAAAAGATGTGTTGGGGTGGTGAGTGACTGAAAAACCATCCTGTACCAGGAGGTGAAAGAATCTGGGATTATACCTGTGGTCCTCAGCCCCTGTGTGCATCAGAAGCATCCAGGAAGTTTGTTAAAAATGCAAATGCTTTAGCACAGCCTCTGCAGATTCTGACTCAGAGGACTGGGGAGGGTTCTAGAAATCGGTATTTTCCACTAGGTTCTCCACTCCTGCTAGTTGACTGTGTTGCTCCCCAAACATGAGAACCATTCACTCTTTCACAGTGTGGGTTTGATGAGCTCAGGTCACCCGCTTGTCCTTCAAACTCCCTCCCTCTGGGGTCCGAGGTCAGAGGTGCAGTCAAAAGGAGTCACTAAAGGAGAGAAAGTTCAGGGCCCTCCGTGCCAGCTTCCCTCAGGAACTGGCTCCCCATCTTGGAGGCAGCCGAGAGGTGATTGTATCTAGAGAGCACACAAACTACTTCTCTGCTCTCTCCGAAATGCCAGCGAGTTTGAAAGGCACTTTGTCCAATTAGAAGTGTGGAGAAATATTCATCCTGTCCATGACAGAGATGAAGTGCTCCTTTCCAAAGCAGCGGTGGCAGCCTGCCAGGTTTAAGAAGTCCAACTCTTCCACACTGAGCCAGCAGTTATTAATTAGTTTTATTAGTGGCAGGTCTTTAATGCAAAATGACAGAGGGAGAGCACGAAGATCCCCGTTGCTACTAAAATACAAATTGTCCGGATTTAGGTTGTGTTGTTCCCCAACATGTATAGGCGGCCAGCCAGGCCCAAGTGGGGAATGGAGGATGCAGCCAAATGCCTTTCTGCAGAGTTCCGGACTATTAATGGCATGACAAAGAGGCTCAGATGCTTACCTCAGGTAGCTCTCTCGGGGAAAATCCACCCCTTTTAACGATCAAGGAGGAAGAGCCTCCTAGGAGAGGATAGGGGCATCTGAGGGGAAAACCAGGAGCAGGAGGAGGGGATGGGGTGGGGACGGGCCGGGGGCCTGCGTCATCCACGCTGCTCAACGTGCCCCCGTAAGAAATGAGCATTTCCAGAGAACAGTGCGGGGAGACTTAGCGGAGAATTAGACTTACACTGTCAACCTGTTTTTTATGACCATTAATCACATTTGTATTTATAAGCGCTAAGACAGGATAATCAAATCTCATGCTTCAAAGCATATGTTTATCACCACAGGCATAAAAAGGAAGGAGAAAGAGTTTACAAGCCTGCACTGTTGGCAAGAGCTGCTGTTTATCTGGTCGCTTCCGCAGAAGCCCCCTGGGGGGCTCTGGAGAACATTCTGTGAGGGAGAAGACGGAACTGCCCAGTGTTTCGCTTTGTCAATGTTTCTACTTCTCTCTGCGCTGGTCCTAAGGCAGGAATTTAAAGACAGTCCCCTAACATCCTCTCCGGTGATTGATGCTCCCCTAATACAGCCCTGAGCTCTTTGCCTCAGGCCTTCCAGACCTTCCTCCTTTGCCCCATGAGAGGGAGGGTCCTGACAGGCTCTGGGCGGTGCCCTTCTCCGCTACACCTTTTCTTTGAACATCTTGTACATTCCCTGTGGTCCCCCCAACTACCCTCTAACCCAGCCTCGAGCTGCCTATGCTTTGAAGAGGTTTCACATACCACCTACCTCAGTAGCCTTCCTTTAGACCAGGCCAGAGATGGGAGAACTTTTTCTGTCAAGGGCCAGATAGTAAATATTTTAGTCTTTTTTTTTTTTAATTTAAGAAAGATATATATATATATATATATATATATATATTTTTAAGAAAGATATATTTTTTAAAATTTTATTGGAGTATAGTTGATTTACAATGCTGTGTGAGTTTCAGGTGTACAGCAAAGTGATTAAGTTATACATATACATATATTCGTTCTTTTTCAGATTTTTTTCCCATATAGATTATTGCAGAATACTGAGTAGAGTTCCCTGTGTAATACAGTAGGTCCTTGTTGGTTATCTATCTTATATATAGTAGTGTGGGCATGTTAATCCCAAGCTCCTAATTTATCCCTCCCCCCCAATATTTCAGTCTTTGCAGGCCCTACAGTGTCTGTGGCAACTACTCAACTTTGCCTTGTAGTCTGAGAGCACATGTAGACGATATATATATAAATGGGTATGGCTGTGTGCCAATAAAACTTTATTGCACAACTGAGCAGTACGTGGGCCGGGTTTGATCTGTGGATTGTAAATTGGCTGGCTCTTACTCTAGAGCAGCAGTGCCCGATCCAGGGATCCAGGTGCTGATGAGTTATGCAAAACTGGATGGAATAGTTCCAAAATTCTGACAGAAAAGGTGTATTTGCGTTTGCAATACTAGCACAGACTAACCCAGATCTCCCGGCTGGAACTGTATTAGCTACTTACTTTGACAATACATGCCTCCCATTGTCTGACTAACGAAAACTGGGAAATAACCATTAAATACTTAGGTGATCAAAATCTTTCAAAGCATGAGGTCCATGATTGGAAGAGAGCAGGTAATAAAAGTGGTCCTACTGCTTATACACAAACGGGGCATCTCAAAAGCATCTAAGGCCACATGTTTCTCTAGGAGATTCCCTCAAGTAGCTCAAAACCCTTTTAATGAAGGAGGACATAGTCTCCTAACACATGAATAACACAAGTCAGTGTGAAAAAGCCTTACCACCGTTATCAATATTAAGAAGGAATATCTGGGGGACTCACTGAGAAAGGAAACATTTTACAAGCCTGTCAGAACCAAAGGCACTACAAACCCAGGCCCAGATTTTCTAGAACTGAATGGAAAATGAAAAAATACACAGCTCTGGAGAAAGAAAACAAGAGTAAAGAGACCTTGCTTCTCTTGATGACTTGGCTGGGTGATAAGTAGCAACTCACTGAGGATAAAAACCACGTCTTCATCTTTGACTCTTCAGTGTTAACACAGTACGTAAATGTTTCTTGAATGAATGAATTTTTACATCCATGCTTGACGTTATAAAAGATTCAGAATTGAATATGAGATGACCTTTGACTTCCCAGGGTTAACGGTCTAATAACAGAGAGCATAAAAGGATGAAGACAATAAATAATACACAGCATCTATATGTAGGCACTGTGTTTGCAGGTTCCTACTCAGCATCCTTGGGCTCTTGTCTTAGAAAAGATCTACTAGCCTTCTTATCTAGCTTCCCAGCTCCTAGTAGATCCAGAGTAGATGATTTAAAAGATGGCAGAAGAAGGAGCCATAAGAGGCCAGTACAATATCAATGTCCCAGCAAGAAGGAGAGCTACAGCCTAAAAGGGGCCCCAGATGCTAAAGATAGAACTAATATCTGTACTTATTCCAGCATTGTGTGAAACGAAAAAAAAGAAAAAAAAAAAAAACCCACTGCAAACAATATACATATTCATCAACAGGGATGAATAAATTAACACGTGTCTACACTATGGGAAATTTTGCAATTCTTAATAAAAGGAATAAATTAGATTTATATACATTGACTTGAAGTCCACGATACACTTTGAAGTTTATCTGTTCCTCACTCCAAAAGCCTGTTGAAGCAAATTCTCATGTATATAAACACGTTATTTTCTCCATCAGTTAGTATGTTGGCCAGAAAAAAAAAAATCAGTGTGTCCTGCATTAAGAAGATCAGTGTGCTCAGACCTAAAATGAGGAAACACACACAAAAAAGCTGTAACTCCTCAGTTTACAAAGGGTGGCCACTAACAAAAGGGACTCCAATAGGTTCCATAAAATCGAGTATTTTACAGGGTGCATGGAAAGCATGATGTCTCGTGAAAATTAAACTGACTAAACTTTACAAAGACATCTTCTACATAAGGTAAAGCCTACCTTTAAATATCAGAAGATGCTTTTGCTAAAAAATAAAGCCATGAAAAATAGGTTACATAAAGAATTCAAGGAAGAACCTATATATCACCCAATGGATATATTAAAGAATGCTTGCATATATGTATATGTGTGTATATATATGTATAATTTCATATATTTTTCACATAAAGCATAAATACTTTTGTTTATATATAAGAATTCTATTTTCCTACTGGCTTCCTTTAAAAATACAAACACCCAATTGATCTTCAACAGCTCATAACAGCATAGTCTTGAGATTCCTAGTCTTTCAGCTGAGAAATTAATGGTCTATAAACAAAGACTAAATGCATCAGGGAGATATTTTGTATATTTGGGTTTTCACTGGGGAGGCAGTGTTGTGTAGTAGAAGGAACATAATCTTTAGAGTCGAAGAGACCTTTGTTGAAAGGCTGGCCCCACTGCTGTGGCTTTGGGCAAAGCTCTGAACCTCTGTTTCCTCATCTAAAAATAGGAACAGCAGCCCTTCCCTTGCACTATCATCATGCAGGATGGAAACACTACAAACGAAGCCTCTGGTACCACTCCCGGCCGAGAGCACGCACTCTGTAACTGTTACCTACATTATTATTTCACAAATTGCTATTCGTGGTATCATCATCAGAAAAAAAAAGAGAAATCCACTCTGATCAGGGCACACCTAACAGGTGAGAGTGAAAAGTGAAATGGGAAGTTGACACCACCACCCGGCCCCTTTCAAGTTCATGTTGATGTGCACCAGGACACCAAAAGGCTGGCTACTGGGTTTCTCAGGCTGTGTCCAAACCACTTTAGTCAAAACCGGAGCTTCGCAGATGAACACACTGTCAAGCTTTAAAATATTCACCTTCCCCTTCTACCCTTCCTTCCAGTGGGATGGAGAGAGTGACTGCTGATCTAGGCTCTCTCTCTCTAAACAATAAACACAATAAAGTGGCACTCAGGCAACCATGACCCACGCACTAACCCAAGGACACACCCTCATAACCCCAAGTACAGTTCTGTCCATCAAGGCACCTTCAGCAAGACCCAAGCTGCCAATGGGCTCATCTGTGAATTCTGCTTCCCCGCATTCTGTAGTCTGGCTTCTGTTCTGAAAACCTGGTGGCAACAGGAATATTTAAAAATCAGGTCTGCAGAGTGCTATAAGGTCTGAATGCCAACGACTATTGCCATTCAAGCTTCACTTCTCACAGAAAAGGCTGCCTGGAATGAAGATGACAACTGCAGGCCAGGCTCAATCTCAACCTTGTTTAATGGTGCACAAGGTCTTAGGTGGACAGCCAAGGGAGATGCGCAGCTTTTGGGGGGTAGCTCTCCATAAAGCATGTTGTGTGCAAACAGAGGTCATGTCGACACCAGTCGTCCCTAACCAACACATGGCTATTTAAGTTAAGTGCTAACCTGTGGTTTCGGCCATTGTGATTTACTGAGGAGGATGGTGTGAATAATGCAGAGGACTTGACCGTTGGCCCTTAATTTCCCTCATTTAGGCAGGCTGCTCTTCACCATAAAATAGTCATCCCGTAAATTAATGTGTTTTATTTCATAAGTGACATGTTGTACTGGCTTGTGCTTCAAAGTAAATTACTCTGGATTGCCGGTTTCCCAACCAGGCTACAAGGGTTCCAGCCCACTCGACCCATGGTCCAAGAGAAAATCTAAATGGGAGGGAAAGGATGACAGATCTACCATTCCTACCAGGGGCCTACAGATACTCCATTCACCAGCAAAGGCAGACGTGCTACAAAATATGGGGAACCGTGCTCAGTAACCGGGCCTCATCTGCAGCTCTGTGCTGGGCCCAGTCTCAGCTACCTGGAAGCATCCCAAATACAGGTGCCTGCAGGACCCAAGGTGGCTCTTCACTTCGCTAAGACTCAAAGCCAGTTGGGCAGTGAGTCAGTCTATTGCTTTTCCTTGCTTAGCACTCAACAGTGAGTCAGGGAATGAATGAATGATTGACACACGCGGCTCCCAGTTCACTTCCAAACGCACTGTGTCCCTCACCCGGCATATGTGATTTGGTGAGCAGAGCACCTCCCAGCTCTGAGCCTCTGGCTCTCAGAGAGCTCTAGCAAGTCCCTTAATATCTCAGAGTACTTACTTTCTCATCTGTTAAAGAAACCTAACACCTGCCTCCCAGGGCTGCTGTGAGGTCCAACAGACAAGGTATCTATGGCAGTGACTGGTAAATGCAGAAGTGTCTGCAAATATTAGTTGTTGCTATTACTATTATAACTCTTTAGTGTTGAAACCTTCAGCAACTCTCTTTCACCAAGAGAATAACAAAAACCCCAGCAGTCAAGATCCACTGCAGCCCATGTTCCCTCTCCCACCTTACATCTCTCTCCCTTCCAGGATAAACCATCTATTCCAAACATAACGTCTTTTGATTAATCCTGCAACACATGATGTCAATTCCCATCCCTTTTACTTTTGTTCGTATCATCCTGAAATACTCCTGTCTTTCTCTCAGCTCAGCCTAGCTAAATTCTATCCTTTCATCAAACAATAATATATTTGTAGAATCCACTGTGCTCTCCACAAGGCCAGGCACAAGATTCAGGGTGGCCGTGGAAGGTCATACAGCCCCCACTAGAGGTGGTTAAGGGTGCAGGGTGGGGTCACATGACCCAGCCTGAGCCAAAGAGTATGTTTTTAAGGATTCACATAGCCCCAGGGGGAGAAGACAATTGAACTTTTTCCCTTGGATCTCTTACTGGAGAAGAAATGCCTGAGAACAGAGAAAGGCCAACTCAGAAACTCTTTGGCTGTCCTGACCTTTCCCTTAAACTTTCTAGTTACGTGAGCCCGTTAATTTCCTCTTTTGGCTAGTCTGAGTTTGGTTTTTCTCATTTGAACTCAGAAGAACTGTGACCAATACCAATATCAATAGTAGCTCCATTGGAATGTGAAAAACATTATGTGAATTGCTTTATATGTATGATATCTTTTTAATTCTCCACTTTTACAGTGGTAGATCTGCTGAGAACCAGAGAGGTTTGATAATTTTCCCAAGACCACACAGTAGCGCCAGTATCAAAGGCCAAGACTCCCGGCTTAATGCTCCGTTACCACCATAAGCCACCGGAGGCACTAACCTAAGTGGATGGCTCTGAGGCATAGGAAGGGTTACTGGTCTTCTAAGGCCCCATTTTCAAGAACTGCCTTAGTTGAAAGGGGCTCCATAGTGATTCTTTACAGCCCCGAGGAGGGCACTGTTACAAAGCTCACCTCCTGCTGCCCTTCACTCACCCTTGCAGCCAGGCCAGACTCATAATGAATGGCCAGTGAGAAGTACGCTGAAGTCCAACATGAGTCAATAAGCGCACTAATGAAATTGCTTCAAGTTCTAGAGCAGAAGGTAAGTTGAATGCCTTTCAGAGATGTACGACCCTGTGCCCTTCCAAGTTCCCAGAGAAGAAAAGAAAATGCACATGGTGGGGGCAGGGGGAATAGGCACAAAGCAACACATACTTCTTACCTTGACTTAAAATGTGTGATACTCTCTCAGACCATATTGTTGGAGAAAGCAACAGAACTGATTTCATAGATAACAGAAACTCAGTTTAGTTTTTCACTGTTGGTATTTTTGAATGAAACACTGGACATTTCAGTGTGCTATTAAAAGAGTTTCCTGAATATTATTTTAAAATGACTAAAGATTTGGAGGTTATTAGGAAGTAGAGAGTCTTCGTTAAAAGCATAGGTAGAGCCACACTGCCTGGGTTTGTATCCTAGTTATACAATTTTCCAACTTTTGTGACCTTGGGCAAGTTAATTAACCTCTCTAAGCTCCATTTTCCACATCTGTAACACAAGGATAATAACAGGACCATTCTCATTTAAGTGCCGTGAGAATTAAGTAAGTAAAATGCTTAGCACTGTGCCAGTAAAAAGAAAATTAGCCCTTTTTTTGTCATTATAAGTAACATTGTTAAGGTTGTTATTTTATGTCATCAATTATTATTTTTTTGTAAAGCAGTGGTTTCTTTAGGATCAACAGTGGTATACAGGTGGGTTTGTGCCATCCCTAAATGATCCCAGGCTGTTTTATAATTTTTTTCTCTGCTTTCTGTAGTTCTTTTGACACTGTGAGATTTCAGACTGTGAGCCATTACTGCTGTCAGCAATGGAAATTATTTACATTCTGCTTCCAATTTACAATATAGCCAAGCTTGTGAAAATTACGCATGAAGCAAGATTCGTATCGTTAGACTTTGCAGTAACTCTCTCAGCCACTAGAGGTCTACTCGCCATCCCCTGGTTCACTGCCCTGTTGGGCTTCCCAGAGGTCTTCTGGTCTATCCTGAGTTCCATGGTTAAACAAGCCAAACCACATTAGATAATGCAATGATTTCCTTGGTATTCAGAGCTCTCCACAGTGGGGTTCAGATCTACATTTCTTACCTCCTACTCCACTATTTACCATATACAAACCATCACTCCCAGACAAAGCATATTCTACTGTTTCCCATATCGACCTTGGGCTGCTTCATCTCTGTGCATTTTCACACACTATTTGCCCCCGCTGATAAGCAACTGAAACCCCCTACACACACACACACACACACACACACACACACACACAATCCCCAGTGAGCTTTCCATCTACCTAAATTCTTTTCATCCTTCAAAAGACTCATCAAGGGACACCTGCACTTCAACTTACTAGTGATCTAGCCCCTCCTTCAGGTGAACTTTAGGTCTATACCAATCCCTAGCCAATGAGTCCCAGACTATTTGTGACGGATCTCAAACGATTACTTTGTACCTTGATTTAACTCAGTACACATTGATGCTTTGCCTATCCAACGAGACTATAATCTCCTGAGGCCACAGATGTCTTTCTATTCCACATGAGTGTCCAAGAGCAATAAAAGGAAGGTATGACCATTTAGTGAGCATCTCATATGCGCCAAGCACATTGCTGGCTGTTTTATAATCCTGATCGGTATGCTATCAGATGGATATTTCTATTGCCTTTGTAGAAACTGAGCCTTAAGGACATAAAATTACTTGTCCAAGGCCACACTGTAGGTAAGCCAAAAGCCAGAATTCAAAGCCAGATCTGACCCCGAAAGCCATGTATTTTTGCCCCATTAAATCATGTCTATTTAGCATCACGAGCAGTACCTCCTCAATAAATATTTAGGGCTTGCTTGAATAGCTAAGGAGCAGCTTGTGCTGAATACCTGGCAAGATTAGACCATCAACCAACCAGTAACATGTGTCACCAGTCCTCAGATCCCCTGAGCCCTTGTGTGACAACTCAAGCAGCTCAGCAGTCCCCCAACAAGCCAAGGCTGCTTCAAGATGGAAAAGCCTCCTTTTCTGGCTGCAGCAGCTCTTAAGACACTATGCCTGGCCCACCGGCCGACTACAGGTTGCAAGGGATCTAATGATCTTCTCAGAGGAAAACTGGGGAGGTGAGAGCCACAGAGAAGTAACACAACAGCACACAAGGCTATGATCAAAGAGTACACGGGGGCTCGCATGCACATTTTCCCTGCGAGGAGCTTTACAATTCCAACAGCACTCCTATTCAGTTAGCCATAATATTATGAAAGACGCTGCAAACAACTGGATTTCATTTCAAACAGCATAAATTAACAAATTGTACATGTGCACACAGCATCTGCTAACCTAATAATTAAGATATTTTAAAAAGTCACCTAATGGCACCCGAGTCAGGATAATGGGATAATTGTTACAGTGCTTAAAAAAATTCAAAGACGTATAAGCCAGTCACCCATGGAGCGCACCAAACGGAAGGTTGCATTTTCATGGTCTCTTTGAGCCCCATGTTTGGATTAGCACGATGTGAAAGGCAGCAACTGCTGTTATGTAACTAAACCCTGCATATACAGTTGTCAGTCGGGGTAAATTTAACTCTGCAGGTTTAAGGCAGAGCTGGCTTGCCAGAGCAGAACTTAGGAAACAACGAAAATTTAAAGCCACACTGCCCCGTGGACCCCAGGGGGCTGGTTCAGGAGCTGCTGGAGAAGGCCAGCCCGGCCAGCCTGTGCCATGCTAGGGCACTAGCCCCCTGTAATAGTTGCTTGGAAGACACCGAGGGCCGACAAGAGCACGGTTGTTCAACTACCAAGCTGTGTGCATTTTCTCTCTCCCCACATGGCAATAAAGGCACTTATGGGGCCTAATGTAGTCCGGAAGGAAAGGCACTGAAACCTAGAATCAGGGCAAGGCTTTAATAACCAGCTGCTTTCCAGCGAGAACAAAGTGGATCCCCATCCCCAGGCGAGGGCTCCACCATGGCCACGGCGTGGCGAAGGCTACCCAGGGAGGAACTGTGGGCTGGGTGCTAGGCCTGGCCCTGCACTGCCAGCCGCGGGGCTAAGGAGGAGCCGCATCACCTCCCTGTGCCTCAGGTTTGGCAACTGCAAAATAAGGACGAGGGCTAACTCTCCAGGAGGCCCTTCCAAATCTATCATTTCTCCCTCTGGTTTTATTGGCAGATCTCTGTTCATTTCCGACAAGGAATAACTCTGCAGGGAACCTCTCATTCTAAACTGGGTTATGGCAGGTGAGGCCAAGACAAGGACATTCACTGTCAAGATGTCAAAAGAGATAAATCCACTGGACCATGTTGCCAATCCTCTTCACTCCCCAGCAGAACTCATGATGAAGTGGGTTTGTCCTGGACCCCATCCAAAGAGCCTTGGTGAACTCGATCTCGACAAAGAGGTGTCCACTGATAAGATGTTCTCCCCCTGCATATCTCAAAACCTGATGGGGAGGGGGGGTGGCCAGGAAAGAAGCCATCACCACTAGAGACCCCCAGGGAGTTCATGGAGGCTGGAGAGCTGTGTTGGTTTAGTTGTTGTTTGTTTCGTGTGGTGTGAGGGGCATATTTCACAAGGACAGAGCAGACTGGAAGAGATGCTGAAAAAAATTCACAGCATGGAGAAGATTTTCCACTCTGTTTTGTAAACTCAACGGGGCCAGACTAAGCAAGCAAGCGAGATACCTCAGGCACAAAATTTAAAGGGGACCAAAAAACTCAGCGATCAAGATAAATAATATTTTAATACAACACTTTAAAAGTTAACATTCATGGAAAAAAAATCATGGTGAGTAAAATAACAGAAATCTTGAACAGAAAGAGGAGCAGTCCAGGAATGACCAGACAGCCAGATTCTTCTAAAAGAGTAAGTCTAGTTTGTGTGAAATAAACCATCATAACGTTTTCGCATCCGGCTTTAAATTTAGATCTAAGAAAATAACCAGGGGAAATTACCGCTGATGACGGATCCACATTCTCATCCTTGTCACATCCACATCTGCATTTGCTAAACATTCTGATCATGGATATTTGGGAATGAGTACTATTCTGCAGAATCACGCTGGTGGGATATGCCAATGAGGGGGATCCGGCTTCTATGTGCTAAGACCAGACTGTGTAGAAATTCTCAAGGATGACTCCCAGGAAAGTTTGTGTCCTGGAAGGAAATATTCTCCAAAAAAGGTTTATTCTAGAATGACAGTTCTTTAAAATAATTACTATTCAAGCATTGCTAAAGCTTTGGCCTGCATTATATTTTCTTCTAAAAGGAAAAGACAACTCTGTATGCAGCTGTTATGTTTACTTTGCTGGAAGCATAATTTGGATGATGCCACCCCTCACTCAAAAACCTTCCATGGCTCCCAAGTGCCCACAGACTTAAATTCAAACTCCAAAGCCGAAAGTAATCAAGAACCTTACTCTCTACGCTAATTCCCATGACTGGGCTTTATTCCCTCTTCCTCCACCCACATACCAGGAGGCCTGTCCCTTCCCCCACCCTGGCTTTCCAGCTTTCCTGCCTTTGCTGAGGGTGTGGCCACCTAGAAGCAGAAACACCCTTCTCTCACCTGCCCAACCATCTGTCCTTCTCTAAATCTTATTCATTCTTCCAATCTCAATTCTACAACTACCTTCTCCATGAAGCCTTAGAGCTCTTCTGGGTGCTAAATTGCAGGACAAATTAATGTTAGTAAGAAAGAGTTCCAAGTAGCTTCTGTATTTCAGTTTAACCCAAAATTAACCAAAACACTTAACTGACCAAAAATGCCGCACTGTCAAAGCATACTGATTCCTCCTTCTTTGCCCTCAGAAGCAGCACCGCTGGGGGGGAGGGGAGAAAAGAAAAAGAAAAAAGTGGAAAAAATAAAGCTCCTTTTCCTCATTGTTCCTCCTGGAACCAAAAAAAAAAACCAAACACATCCAACTTCTAAGAAAGATGAAGTATGGAAAAGAGGTCTGTCCAGTGGTCCCAGATACAGATACAACATGAATATTCTCTGGATGCTGAAGAACACACGCACAGAAACACACACTACTGTTGGACCAAGCAGGGGAGGAAAGGAAAATTCCATTTCGAGTCCTGAAGCTTAACAGAAGCCCCCAGCTATCCCAGGCCTGTGCCGCCTGCCCCAGGTGATTTGCTTCCGCAGCTAAGGGCCTGGTGCTCGAAGCCTGATTTTCCCTGAGCAGAGCAATTCAAAACCATCTTAGTCACACAGATAGAAGGTGAAAGTATATTCCAAGCAAACTACTGGACTGAGGTTGAGTTTATCAAACCAATTACACCGAGATGTTATGGGAAGGGGGGGGGAATGTAATCACATATGACAGGGATGATCAAAACTGCTTACACAGTAAATCAGGAAGCTGATAATGGGCTGACAACGGCATATACCTGACTGAGGAATTTCAGGCTCAGATTCCCCAGGCTTGTAAAACAGAAATAACAACACTGAACCAGCTGTGTGGCACTGCTGGGCACCTGGGTGCCTCTGGGGTGAAGGATGGAGGGTGAGGAAGGCCTGGTACTGGGGGTGGGGATGGGCAAAGGAGCCCCTCTGATAGGCCCACCTCCAAGACCGTGGTTTGCAGGAAGCAATTTCTCGTTGCCCTGCTCAAAAACATCTTAATGGGTCCTGACCTTGGACACCACAGAAACACAGCACTAAGTCAGGGGACTCTTTGGGGAGCGGAAAGAGACAGAAAGAACTCAAAGTTGTCCATTGCGGTGAGGGCTGGAGACTGCCGAGCGCCACCCGGCAGAAGTCAGGGAGAAGAATCACTCTGCACAGTTTCTGGCCTAAGCTGACTTGCTGAGGAATGGCCTAGAAAGCTATGTGGGCCTTCTCGACGATGTAAGGAAGCACTCCACCCGCTGGGAAGGTCTCTCTCTTTTTGGGACCCTGCCTCTCAGGTGTTTAGAGAGCCATCCAGGGTAGGCAGGACATGGAGAGTGGGGTCACTGTGTATCCCAAATAAAATAGTAATAAATTAACTTTGGGGAACACAGAGTCACTGCAGGATCCGCGGGGCCCAGAACAAAAGCCAACTGCAGGAGACACCTAATGAATCACTGACAGACAGGACACCAAAATAGAGGCCCTAAATAAAGCAACTGACCTGGAAAAGGAAATAAATACCTGCATTTTAAAGGAGGGGCCTCATATTCCTCTGTGCATCACTGGGCTTTGTTTTCCGTTCACAGCGTGGTGCCTTGAAACACCCTAACAAGTTTGGCTGACTCAGGGCATGGGCTTAAACTTTATCAACGCCTGCAACAGTCGCGATCTGCATCAAGTTCAATGCTGTCCTTTTGGCAGTTGTTGCACATAATTGAGTGAAAAAAGCTGTCAGTCTAAAGCCCCAATCCCAAGGTAAATTCACTCTGAACTAACCATCTGCCAGGGCTTCTCCCACGGTAGTCAACACGTATGATCCAGAGGACTGGATTCACTTCCTCATAATTAGATCATTCCTGAATTAAATTGACGGTCCCAGGGGAAACAAAAAAAAAATGCCAAGTGTGTTTTGAGACCAGAAAGCAGAAGCCGGCTGGTTTTAACAAATGCAAGAAGCTACGTATTTTTTCACAGCGATAGAGCAGCACAATAAACGATTTTTCTAAATCAGTCTTCATAACAATTATTATCTTCCATGCCACCCTCGTAATTTACATTTGGGTTTTTGTTTTGGAAGTTGAGGCATTTCTTGGAGGTACCACGCACAAACCCAAAGGATGGGTAGCTATTGTTTTCAGACCCAGGTGCCCAAGCAAGGTCAGACCAGGTTGACCAATCCTGTTAAATGTTGTGAATGTCAAAGTCTCTGTGAATTTGTTGCCACACCCATGAACCTGCTGCTTCTTCAAAACAAAGGGAAAGAATTACAGGCGGTTTCTTATATCGCACAGTAGCCATGGTGGCTGGTAAGAGAGGCGGGTAGAATAACCCACTAAGAAATAAATCTGGAATCAGGCCCCCAAAACAATGCAATCATGCTGCGAGCCAAAAAAAATGGTGAAGAGATGAAACAGGGGCAGGTGGGATTCTGAAGGTTTCTCTGTAAACATGATTTCATTCCCTGCCAGTAATTGGGTGATTTGCCTCTAGTCAGATTCAGTCCTGTGGGTACTTAACTGCACAAGTATCTTCAAACCCTGCATATTAACGCAAATTTTTCCAGGAAATATTTCTGAATTAACTAAAGTATTTAGTAATTCTATTGTTCTTCAGAAGTTTGCACACCACTGGGTTATCATGACATTTCTGATGAGACAGAGACAGAAAATAGTAAACCACTGTCTCACAGGGCCTCCTCCAGCCATGGGCCAGGGAAGATTAATGTAACTCAAAATAGAATGAGACCAACTCATTTTTGCCTGAATATCCAGATTAGACATTTCAATGCCCACTTTTGTAGGGATGTGATATGAGAGGTAAGATAAAGGAGGATGGACAGAAACAGAGAAAGAAACATTAGGTCCTCGTAACATCACAGACTAAACAGAACCTAAGAGATTACCATATGTAACATGTCTCACACTTGCCTGATTTTAATAGCCACCTGGGGCATTTCCTAAACACACAGGGTTTTTACGTCCTCCTTCTAAAGATCTGGATTCAGGAGATCTCGGTGGGCCTCCATAATGTATTCTGTTATACAAGCTTACCGGAAGCAAAACTTAGGATGAAACACAGAGGCCAGAAACAAAGCAAAAATGTTAGAGCCAGAAAAGTAATGACATCATGATGCAGTGATGGCCTGGGTTGGGGGCAGGGGGGACACATCCCTATATGTACACACCCTGGGGAGGGCACATAGGGGCCGGGGTCCTAACACCCTCACAGTGATGGGAGACGTGACCTTGTACCCTTGCTAGGCCAAAAGCTAGAACTGAGATCTCTACTAAAACAGAGATCCATAAAAAATTTCCCCCTTCATGAAAGAAACACTACAAAAACTCTACCTCTGACCAAAGGAAGCAAAAAAGAAACTCGCCACCTACTGAGAATTCCAGGTGGGTAATAAAAAAAAATCTCCTGTAAGAAGTTGAAATCCTAATCCAATGTAATATGCAACTGTATCCAGGTTCTGAATTTATACTACCCTTGTGCTGTAAGATAGGAACACTTCTACAGCTCCATATATACAGGACTCCCTGATGAAAAATTCTGATTGAAGATGAATCCGCAATCAAAAACTACATAAGGAAAAGATCTGTTATACATCAGATACAAATAAAAAAATTAGCACCATAAGAACTTGACATAATAGAATATTATGGTAGGTTCTATAGAATAAGCTACTCTGAAATTATTAAAGAGGTTAAAAAAAAAAGAAAGAGGATAAATAATGAAGCGACAGAACACTACGGCAAAAAACAGACAAATTTGCAAAAAAATTTCTAGAAAGGACAAATATTAGTCATTTAAAATTAAAAACTCAAAGAACGTGACACAAAAGAATATGTTTGGTATGTTTCCACTCATACGAAACTCAATACAAGCAAAACTAATCTATGACAATGGAAGTCGAAAGAACGTTTAGCTTTGGGAACGGGCAATGTTCTCTATCTTGATGTGGGTGACGATTACAGAAGAGTATTCACAGGTAATGCCATGATTATTTCTTTGTATGCATATTAAACAACCATGTAAAAAATTCAATGGGCAGTTTAGACGCAAATTAGACATAGAAGGTTAGTGAACTCAAAGAAAAAAGCAAGGAGATTGCCCAGAATGTTGAACAGAGAGAAACAGAGATAAAAGATATGAAAGAGAAGAGAAACAGAAGATGAAATGAGATCTCACATACATCTAAAAGGAGCTGCAGAAAGAGAGAGAAAAGAGACAAGGTCTGAGAATTTTCCAGAAGGAAAGCATTATCAAAATGAATAAGCACACCAAATCCTGAGCAGAATGAACACATAAATCCACACATAAACATATCATAGCGACCCTGCAGAACAGCAAAGACAGAGAAAAGGTTAAAAGCAACCAGGAAGACAAATTACCTATAAAGAAGCAACAATTTGACTGACAGCCAACACATCGGCTGCACAATTGGTTCCTCCTAGTGGTCAAAGGCCACTGCCAACTTGTTGACAACGTGGAGAATGCATTTTGTTTGAAATGACTGCAGGGAGAACATTTTTCTCACTAAGAGCCTTCCATGTTAAATGCATCCTTCATTCACTTCTTCAACAGGTTTTTACTGAGCACCTACTATGTGCCACCCTGGTCAAGGAACTTCCCTGCTCTCAAAGAGGTCAAAACTCTGGATTCAGATACTTTGACAGTAGAAATACAGGTGATCTAAAAGGCCAAGGAAATATATCTAACCCAGAGGAGAGAGATCAGGGAAATCTTCCAGGAACAAGCAAATCCAAGCTGAGAGCCATCAGATGAACAGGATTAGCAAGGGAGGACTTCAATCTGTGAGACCAAGGGAAGACTGTCTGCACTGCTGTATCCCTAGGATTCAGAACAGTACCTGGCACCGGGGAGGTGCTCTGTAATTGCTTACTGAATGAATGAGTGACGGGCAAATCAGTGGAGTGGCTAGAACACAGGTATAAGGGAAAGCAGGTGAAGACGAGAAAGTATTGCATGTTTGAGCACCAAAGTTCAGTACGGCTAGAGAACAGAGTATGTGTGTGAGTGCGGGGAAGATGGGGTGATGAGGAGACAGGTGCAGGATGAGGCTTGAAAGCTAGACAGGGACCAATTTAGGCTATGTTAAAGGGTGTGGATTTTATTTTAAGAGCAATAGGAATTCAATGAAGGGTTTTAAGCAAGGGAGAGGTATATTAGATTTGCATTTGCAAGAATCACTTGGGTCCTAGTGTCAATGTCAGGGAAGTTAGCACTGTTCTATAAGGAGAAAGAATACTTCCTCACCAGTAACATGAGAAGCAGCTTTCAGATTTCACCCAAAAGAGCTTGAGAGAGAAGATGGGAGGGAGGGAGAGAAAGAGAAGAGGGAAGCAGGGGGAGAGGGGCCGCAGGGTGGAGGAGGGAGGGAAGGAGAGAGACCGAGAGACCGTGCATGAGCAGGTCTAAGAAATAAACATAAGATCCTGGCTATCCACATCCTGCGGCGGGTGTGTTTTCCAATCAGCCCCAAGGCTTATGGCAGAGATAAAATAGGAAAGGAATACGTCCCCAGCTCCAGCTGAACATTCTGTTCAGGCTTTTCAATCTAAAAACTTCAGTGTGCTTGTCGGCACCGTTGCTGTTCTCATGTTGTTTGCCCTGCACCGGGCCAAACCCTGCCTCGAAATACCAACGTGTCACATGGGGGCCCAGGCAAGTCTCACTAACTTTATGAAGTTTGGGTTTCCCCCCTTCTTGCGAAAGCAGTGAACCAGAGAAGGGTCCATGGTAATAATCATGACTCTCCTTGTACGGACGGCTTCCATACCAGGGGCGGCAAGCCCACAAGAGTCTGGCTGAATAAAACCATGCCCCAGCCAATGCCAAGTTCAGCAGCTTCTCTGCTGGCAGCTCCTGTTAGGGCTGCAAAGCGCTGAAGGAGCTGGGGGAGGTTCTGAGGATATGTTCACGGGCCCTGGCACGTGGGAAACTCGGCATCTTTAACAGGCACAGTCCATGGCACATGCAGCTGCCAAGCCGCAATCACAGGTTGCTCTGAACAGTCGGTTAAAGTTACTTGTCAGGACTGCATGCAGGAATTCCTCCAGCAAGATCGGGGTTTCGCTTTGTCTAGTCAGCCGGAAGTCGGCCAGGGCAGTGAGGAAGAGTTAAATCTCAAGGAGTTCTCTGGCAGGACCACCTCCAGCCCGGGAAGGGCAACAGGATACCTAAGGAATGAAAGGAAAACCTGCAACCGGAATGATGAAGAAGCTGCTACAGGAACAGCCAGAGGGCAAGAGAGAGTAAAGAACCATCTCTAGGGGCGGCTGTGGTCAGCTGACTTGGCTGAACCCTGCACAACTCCAAGGAGTTCCACCCGCCGAGACTGCAACCTCCCACCTCTGCAGATGGAGAGGAGCATGAACAGAGACAAAAAGGCCCCCAGGGCCCCAGGGCTGCTGTCTAGACACCCTTATCACAGTCAGGGGAAGGGGAGGTGAGCTGTGTTAGGGGAGGTCCATGTCCTGGGCTCTGACTAAGCCACTTGCAAGAGGCCTCAGTCTTCTCATCTGCAAGATGGGGATCATAATACTTGCCTCATAGGGAGGTAGAGAGAATTTTAAGAGCTGAGCTCAGTGTGCTCAGGGCCTGGAGCAGAGTAAGTGACCAATAAGTAGCAACTCGTAACTATTAGGAACTCTTATCAAATCACATATCAAGGTAACTGTTCTTGCAAACTCACTAAAGATACAGATAATATTTTATTTCATATCTGTAACCTAAATGCCTAGTACAGGGTAATATTTTATTTCATATCTATAACCTAAATGCCTAGTACAGGGCCTGGTAAGCATAGGAACTGAATACATGGTTGTGGAAGGAAGGAGAGAGGAGGAGGGAGGGAGGTGGAGAGGGAGAGAGCCGGGGACTGGGTCCTTTATTTCTCTATCTTTGGCTCCCAGCAACAGTAGCAGGCCCTACAGTGAATGCTAACATTGTCACAGACATCGTTTGTTGTATGGAAAGTATCTACTCATCATCTACTTATTCACAAAACGATAGTTGAGTGCCTGCTGTATGCAAAGCCCTGTGTTGGGATCACTGGAAAACACAGAGGTAACTCTACTGCATCCCTGTCCTCAAGGATCTCATGATTTAGGCAGAGACTCATACATAAGTACTTCTAGTAATGATCAACTGTGATAATACTGTAACATGGGTCCAAATAAGACAGGCCACTGGCCTTCCCTCCCTCGCCCCACCCACAAAGTGACATGACACTTTTCTCCTAACTGGTTCCTTCCTGCGTGAGAGGAGGAAATTTTTTCCCTCTTTAAAGCCGTGGGAGAGAAGGGTAAGAATGTGATCATCCTTAGGAAGGCCTGGAAGCACCCAGCCCTGGGCAGGCTTCTCTGCCCACAGCTACCATAGCTCAGGCTCGGCACAAAGGAGGGTCTGAGGTTTACTAAAGAATGTCCTGGTTTATCTTTCTCTACAGTAACCTACCATATGGATTCAACCAAAGCAAAGCTTTCCCAGGATCCAAGAGGCAGGGTGTGATGCTCTAAACATCACTTCCACCACTGGGAATAGTAAACAGTCTAACATCTAAATTCCAAAAGATATTACTGATGCTGTTTACAATTAGCATGCTAAATAAAACAGAGTCAAGTTGCTGGCTTTCAGAGGCCTAGCCGTATTACGCAGTTGGAAGAATATACATGTGTGTGAATCTATGTGTGTATATATACGTATGTACATACATACACACACACACACATGCACGTGCACGCACACACATACACACACACTACTTGTGGGTCCAGTTTCTGAGATTTAGACTAGAGCATGGCTACAAAACATATTGACCCCATGGAGGTGAGAAAGGCAAAGGGAGTAGCCTTTCTCCTTCATCCTCCATGACACACTAGCCAAGAAAATTGAATGGACCTGGGAATAGATGAAGATAGAAACATATTGCAGATTAGCCACATTTCAAAAGGTAAACTCCAAACTGGAGAACCATTTAAGAAGCATCAAGAGTACTGAATTGCTACCCTCCATTAGCTAAGAGCCTACCAAATGGGCCTACACATCTCATTTTCACTCACAACACAAAAAGAACACCAAATATCGAAATCCCTAGAGTCTAGCCTATGGCATCTCTTTCAAGAAATCAACGGCCCGAATACTTAACTCAAGCTTCTCTCATTCTATCCACCTTTTCTTCACAATTATATTCAGTGGTCTTTGTGATTCATAGCTGAAAAATGAAGCATGAATTTCTCTGCAAGTATTTCCCTCTCTGGATTTGTTGTTGCTCATAATAATTCTGATGACTTTCAGAGGAAAATGCTGAAAAGTAACATTATTACGTCAGAGTAATGGCCAGTATCCTTAACACTTGCTTCCAAGTATTTCATCACCCAATGTGTAAAACAACAAGCAGGCTGTCATTGGGAAAGCTTTTGAGTCAAGTTCATTTATGGGGAAACCTCACATTTACATTAATTGTATATCATGGAGAAGGGTCCACAGCTAGTGTTTTCCCATTTACTGATAGTTACTACATGGTTGTTTGATCACATTTTCAATGACCCAGACAGCTCAGTCCACTAACTTAGAAGATTTTAAGTGGTTTAAAACACAAAATTTTGGCCTCTTCTACTAAAGAAGATATGAGATAAAGAATTAGCATTTCTCTAAGAGAGATCTGTTCTTTCCCCATATGGAGTAGGCTACAGTGAGAATAAGTGCCCCACAGGACAAAAAAGGAAGAAAAAGGAAACTATCAACTAATGAATGGATAAGGCAAATGTGGTATGTCCATACAATGGAATAGGATTCAGCAATAAAAAGGACCCCGATACCAATACCTGCTACAACATAGATGAACTCCAAAACCATGATACTAAGTAAAATAGGTCACACACAAAAGACCACATATTATATGATTACATTTAAATAAACATCCAGAAAAGGCAAATCTCCAGGGACAGAAAGTAGATGAATGACTCTTAGACTGGGCCATAGGAGGGTGTAGTGACAACAAATGGGCATGAGGGATCTTTTGGGGGTGACAGAAGGTGTTCCACAACTGGATCGTGGTGGTGGTTATACAACTGTATAAATTTACTAAAAATCATTAACTCGTATATTCAGAAGGGTGAATTTTATGATATGTAAATTATGCCTCTTTTTTTTAAAAAAGGGAGAAAAAAATAAGGAATATATATTCATTGTTGCATTTAAAACTTGGGTCTTAGTCACGAGGTCACAGAACGTCAGAGCTGGCGGAACTTGTAGTTCAGTGCCTCCGTAAGCTACACCTGGGACTCACCTGAAGAAGGTGGGGCTGGGGGGCTGGGGGAGGGTGGGAGGAGGTGGTGGTGGTGAAAGCCAGTTGCTCAAAGCCACTTCCATGATTAACGGTCAAGCTGGGATGAGAACCCAGGTCTCTTGATTACTGGTCTAGTGCACTACTCACAACTTATCTTTATTATTTTGCTTCATGCAAACTCCCAAGGCATTAACCATACAGATAACCATTCACAAACAGATGTGCTTGAGTCAAAGGTCAACGTTTTGGGGAATATAGAACATACTGGATAACCTATGAATTAGTTATTCTCTGCTTACATTAGTGCTTGTATATTTCATTTTCTTGTCTTCTCAATATTTGTTTTTATGTGAAACCTATGCCTGTTTATGACCTTTAGATTGAAAACTCTTTCCTTACCCAAAAGAGTCACAGATGCGTTTTTTTTAGAAGCTGAATCGACTCTAAAAGGCTCACTGCTTCAGTACCACCAACAGCAAACATCCAAATTCAGACCTAGCCACAGGGGCTTGTCTTTCTAATAGAAATGTAAAATAGATCTTTATTTGCCACAAAATTAACATGTGATCCAATTATGCAGAATAGGAAGGAATTTGTCATTGAATTACATTAAAAATATCACCCACACTAATTTAAAACAATGATACCACAGCCTTAATTACCTTGGGCTTTACTACTGTAGCTTTCAAACAGTACAGGAATATGATGAGACACAGCCATGCCTACGATAAAACATACACAGAAAAATTGGATTCTGTTTAAACAAACAAATGAGCAAGTTAAGAATTTTAAACAACTTTTTGGAGACAAATCGACCACCCTGAAAATTATTAGAAAGCGTTAAGTGTCCACCAACATTATAGACTATATGTATGTGTCCCTGCCCCCTCCCAAATTCATATGTTGAAGCCATAACCGCTGCCCCCTGTAATGATATTAGGAGGTGAGATCTTTGGGAGGTAAACAGGTTTAGATGAGGTCATGAGGGTGGGGTCCCCATTGGGAATAGTGCCCTTATAAGAAGAGGAAGAGACACCAGAACTTCTCTCCATCATGTGAGGATACAGTAAAAAGATGCCCATCCGTAAGCCAGGAAGAGGGCCCTCGTTAAGAACCAAATCTGCCAGCACCTGGGTCTGAACTTCCCAGGCTCCAGAACCATGAGAAAATAAACGTGGTTTAAGCCACCCAGTCTATGGTATTTTGTCACTGCAGCCTAAGCTAAGACAACCAAATACTTCCATTACAGTTGTGCAGACCGCTGTACAATTCATTACAGTGAACAAGGTTAAGTGGTTATACAACATCCCTTTCTCAGGAACTCAATCAGAGGTTAGTTATACATGTGCATTAAAGTATGTGAGAAAATATTTAGCCTTCCTAAATCTGCATTTTGCAAGGGGCTATTCTTGCAGTGACTTACTTATACATTTATAGCCTATCTACCAATGCTTTCGCCTTGGCATAAAGTGAAAATTAAAATAGAACTGCATATTTAGCTCAACTTCCCTGTCACAGAACCAGTCCTTAACTTTCTGAAATATATGACTTTAGCTTTAAAACAATGCCCATCTCCAAACCGCTTCACTTTTCAGTTGTCTGTATACACAGGGGCCAGCTGGATGGACACTCCCAGGATGCTGGGGTTCCCCAGACAGGCAGGTGTCTCCTCCTCTGGAAACACAGAGGAAAATATACAGTTAATGAGGAGGGACAGAGCTTCACTGACCAGTACGAGTGGAAGCTCAGAATTTAAATATACCAATGACCTCATGCTCAAGAAGGTTCCAAACTGCCCCGAGGGATCAAACTTGTCTAGCCAGTTTTTCTCTAACAAAGCCCAAAACTCTTCCCCTATTCCACTTGATTGACCCATGCGATACCTAAAGTGGAAAGAAAAATTCCAAAACTGAAGGCAGTACTTGTGCAATGAGGTCTGTGAGCCCTAAACCAGAGGATCTTTGGGGCAGGAATAAAGATTCTGTTTCAAATCACAGAGCCTAACCTCATATCTGTTATAACAGAAGCAAATAAAATAACCTCAAACTGCACAACCTCTAAACTATCAAATCCTATATATGCCCTAATTTTCTCAAATGACTTAGTTTACCTAATTTGTGAAAGAAAAAGGCAGAACTGGGAATAATAGAAATATGTGAGGTGGGCTAAAGCTATGGATACTTCTTTCTTTGAAAAAAAAAGTAAGTAAATGGAATAAAATGAACTCACTGAAAGCTTGAGCGATAAAGGGAAAAAACCGCACCACTCTAAGACAACTAAGCTAATGATCATAAATATCTACTCTGAGCTATTTCCTCTCAGGATCCTTATAGAGCCTCAACCGTCTGCAAGCCGACACTGGACCCTTTAAAACATAACCCAACCTATGCTTCTTCACTAGGAGCCGGAACTCTCTTCCTGCATCTCTGCACAGAAAGGCCGTTACCCTCACCTTTCCCTGGCTCTTGGGATGGTGGCCAAAGCAAGAAGTCAGGCTGGAGAACTCCCCAAGGTGGTTCTCAGGTAACCAGCTGGTTAGATTTCATCTTGTGTGGGTTAGCTTAGCCTCGCTAAGCAAAGGAGACACTTGGCCCGGGCTGAGAATGATTTCTGTTTAGATTTCTTCAGGCCTTGATTCTAAACAGCCCAAAGAAAGGCTCCGCTGTCCTAAAGGGCACCTTTCAAGAGCAACAAAAATAGGACGCTCACTGAACAAAAGGGGACTGTTTGGCCACCAACGTCCTGAACAGGGTCTGACCGTAGAAGTGGAAGGGCTTTCTGCAAAGTTAAAAAGACCGAGAAGAAAACAGCAGCAAGAAAAGAATCATCACAGAATCACCCACTCCAAACCTTCCTTCCCCTCCTCAGAAGTGCCAACGGATAAAATTTAAACCTCTTTGAAGAAAACTCCAGCCGGAGCTCAGCTTTCGGGTCTTAGAAGACACTGGCGTCCCAAGGCCTCCCCACTGTCAGATCAAACACACACAAAACTGTTCCCTGATATGTGCCTGGTTTCCCTCATACCACACAAAACAGGCTTTCGTGTTAATCTGCGTATCGCACTGTGGGGAGAGGCCTCTAAGTTCACAGCACGGAGATAACACAAATAATTCATGTGACATATTAGCGGCGTACCTGCAGGGGAAGTGTTTAGTCAGGGTTCACTGAAAACAATAGGAGCTCGGCCACCACGTCAGAAGGCAAAGAGAGGGCCCTTCCAACAGGCTAAGCCCCTCCTGTCACACTCACTGGAGTTGTTTCAAGTCAACAGGTCTCCCTAATTACACAACACTTCTTTATTCTTTAGTCGCTCTGTGGCCTGAGACATTATCAACTTCCTTCCAGAGCCTCCAGAGGCTACTGAATACTGGAGAGCTCCTTGCAAACAGTAAGTGCTGCAAACATGCAGAATAGCGATCCCACTAGAATCATTATCAACATTATCACCACCAGCCCACCAACAAACACTTGTGCATTTCTTTGTCTCTTCCTGGTCAACTTAAAAAAAAAGTTTTTTCCCTTTAGTTTCCCATGGCTAGACCCATCCTTTGAAGATCTCACACCCTTTCTCAAGACCATCTTTCAACCTTCTCTCCCACAAAGCCTATCTCCCAGGGCAATGTGGCTCTCCACAGCTACTATGTATTCCACTTCTCCCAACCCTGAGGTTCTGTCAAGTGTGAGGCAGAGTCCCTTTAAAGACAGGATAAATCAAAGCTGGACTGTGTAGAAAGTTTTTTAAAAAAGGGCAACAACTCTACAATCATCAATTAGACATGTTGGGAACAAGACCACCATCCAAGCAGATAAAACTCAAATGCAATCCGAAGCAGCAAAGTGCATTAAAACCTCACTCTGAATTTAAAGACATTCTTGGTTTGTTCTGTGTGTGTGTGTGCCTCTAGTAAATGTAAGATTTCCAGGTCCAAAGCCAGTTTTCCGAGATACTTTTCTCTGTCACTGCACCAATTCATCCTCTTAACTTTCTTAGACAGACCCACCTGGACCTTAGGCTTATTTTCTCCTGATTTCACTTCAAAATCCAGGAACATGTCCTGTGTAAAAATTTCACCTGCCAGTCCCCTGTCATAAATGCTGCTTCGTAATATCTCCAGCCTGGCGGTCCCTCCTGAGCTCCAGGCCCTGGTTAAAAGACTGGTTTTCCTAATCCCAAAGGTGCCACACTGTCACACGCTCCCTGCCAGACCTACATTTCCAGATACTTTCCCGGCACCTCCAACTCAGCCCATCCAAAATGGAACCCCTGCCGTCTCCCCTCTTCACGTCACACCCCAAACCGTCCCATCCAATAATTCCACCCAACTCTGGGACTGACTCCTGTCGGAACGTCTACCATGCACCTCCAATTCCGCCCCCTGGGAAATGCTCCGTCAGAGTCCACCTCCTCACAGCATTCCAGCCCCAGCCTGCAGTACGGCTCTCCAGAAGCACCACAGAGATCTCCTAACTTGGCTCCTTATCACCGTCAATCCTCCACCCCAACCTCAACATACTTAGGCTTAAGTACTTTGCCAAAAAGAAATCAGATAGTTTCCATTGCTCAAAATTTTGCCCTAGGAAAAGGTCCAAAATGCTTTGCCTGGCCCCTGTCTTCTTTCTCCAGCTTCATCTCCTAGTCCTGCCCACATAGTCTATGCTTAGGCCAGGCTCCACCTCATTCACCCTACCTGAATGTGCCATGAACTTGCACTTCATGAACCCTGGCCCAGAATGCCCTCTCACTTTTTGCCTTCTAAGCAAATCACTCCCCATTTTTCCAAAAATTAGGCAGAGATACCCACTCAGTGAGCTTTCCCTGACTCCTTGTGAAATGTTTCCTCCCTCTTCTGTGCACTATACATTTTGTAAATATCTCTATTATCGCACGCTCCATATGTTTTTTTTTTTTTTTTGAAATTTACTAGTTAATGTGTCTTTCCTGCCTATCGATTCTTCCCTTAATTTAACTCTGTACCTCCACTGACCAACAGGGGATGTGGCACATAGTAAGTGCTCAGTTAATACCTGATGTATCAATGAAAGGAGGCAATATATTGCATCACCTTTAAACATCTGAAGCTTTCGAAGAATATTAGATTTTCTTGCCTCATCCCAGTTTTCCCTCAGCTGGCTCATCTTTCACATATTGATTCTAAACTGTACCGTCACTGGCATCCTGAGGGCATTCACTGAACGACAAAGTAAGAGGCAGAGATGTGGGACAGAAAACTCAAGACAATCTACAACGCTGCCCTCCAGGAACTGACACCAATAAGAAGATAAACAGAGCTGAAGCAGCAAAATGTGACTTCAATAAAGACTATAACTAATGAGTGATAAAACCAGAGTGTGTTTGCTACTAAGAAATAATAATGGACAAGACCAATTAATACCAGGATGTTGTCAAACACCATGGTAATTTTCATTATAATGTTTTATTGGGCACAATGTGATATTGATATTTTTTCATCGAGGTTTGCAATAAAATTTCTCCACTAAATATATTCTTAATCCAGATGCCAGGCATGGATGCTGTGTACTCTTTCCTCAAATGCTCACGGAGTTTAAAAAATCAACATTGTTGACCTGAGATACAGAAAGCGCACAGTTGTTTATGAAGAAAATTTGCTTTTGATATTCTGGTCATCGGAGCCAGCATTATATATATATGAAAGTTAGATATATTCTAAAGTACATAAAATCTCAACTCTTTGGACGAGGTCTTTCTGGGGTTTCAGATTATCAGGTGGTGGTACTGACTGACAATGCTGCAGAAGCAAGATCCTGGAGTGAGGGCAGGTGAGAGATGGAGACGACCAACAAAATCCCTTCCAGATGGCCTCTGCACGAAAACATGGAGAGGAGGTTTTGGAGGCGGCAATCCAGCCTGGAGATTAACCAGGTAAGTCTTCAGGACCTCCCCGGAAATGGCTGCAAATCCATGCACATTTACTGCCAAACTATCCCACTGATGCCAATTCTCCTGAAGGTTCAGGGATAAAGTCACTGGAACCAAAGCAAAGTGTAATTCATCCTGGGACTTTTTAATTCACATGCCCCACTGGGAGCAGCCACATCTGATGCCGCCTTCTCAGATCCTGTTTCTGCTCTAGGGTTAGCTTATGACTTAAGGCGTAAAAATATGCCTCTCTCTTTCTGCTGTGGTAGAAGTTGTTTGGCCAATGTCCTTCCTTGGGAGACAAATGACAAAATAAAATGACCACAGTTCCTGGGCCATTAATGCTTCTTTCCCAACTTGAGACATGTCAATTAATAGAGGCGCCCAGACATAATAAGGATGAAAAGGTTGAAACAAATACACGAAGCCTTGTTTTCAAACCCTACCCTTGATACTATTATTGACTTGGCCTGCCGTAATTGATACCTGTCCCCAGGCGGGCCAGCCAATTTGTTAAAAAGGCAACACAGACAAGCACTTTAATGCTAGTCATATATCTTCTTCTTGATCTGCCTGACTGGTACAATATTTGTGTGCCTGTGTGTGTTTATGTGTTTGTACTTGTATATATGTGTGTATACATATACACATTTATATTTAAATACATAAAAATTCACTTTTTCACTGAACAACGGTTTATTTTCATTCACTGACTGTTCAATATTATAGGATTGGGGCTTCTCAGCTAGAGTCTGTTTCTTAAAGACCAGCTACTCTAAGTCTGCGTGTGTGTGTATCACTCACACCATCACAATACAAGTTAGACAAAACAGATGTTTAATGGTGTAATTCACTTTACAATGGCACTATTATTACAGCATTACTCTATTTTCATTACTACTGCATATTAGGATCGGCTTCCAACATGTTTGAGTGAAGAAATAAAACAACCTAATCACAGTGCCAATTAATTCTGTAAAAGTCATACAGTATATCAAAACGAAAACATTTTCACAGCATCCCAGGAAGATGGGATTCCACGCCTAGCTCACTTCCTCTAGCTTCCTATGCTTCTATCCCTACAATACTTTGACCGAGCCTAGTCCAATTACAAGCCAAAAATCAATCAAAGACCCTTAGCAAGCTTAAATGATTCTCTAAGGAAGGATATTATAATCCATCGGCACACCCTCACCTTGTGCTAACATTATTTTCCCAGATTTACCCAATACCATTGTAGTACCAGTAACTACTCTTTCTCGTGCTGCTCTCTCATCAGCTCAAATACTGTAACAGCAGAGTGATTTCAAGCAGGTTGTGAGTCTCTGAGAGTATTGCTTGCAAAGTGCATGTAAATTATTAGATTACATTACAAGTGAAAGACTCAGCGGTGGGTCACCATAGTGGAGCATTAATGTAGAGCAAGTTGAATGGAACCCTCGAAGACAAGCTTCTCCACCGTGATTTTTTTTTGGCAGGGAGGAGAAAGTGACTAAGGGGGGAGGGAGGGCAAGCAAAGATGGGTTGCTGAGAAATGAGGCATGAGACAGCACCCAGCAGAGTGGGAAGGAGGGCACTCCCCCAGCCTAGATGGCTGGAGGTGGCAGCCAGCGGTACTACAGGAATAGTGAGGGCGGGGGAAGGGAGCAGGCAGACATGAGGCCCTCCTCTGGTTCAGTTGAAGGTGTGGGGTGTAACCTCAGGGAAGCCCAACAAGGGGCTGATGGGGTTGAACTTAAGTGATTCGCCTGCACTTGGCAGGATCTAGCCTGTGGCAGCGGAGCTGAGGGACTGGGATAGGATCCAGTTCAGGAAAGAGAACTGGTAGTTAAACGGAAAGACTCAGATGCCCTAGGACTCTTGCTTATTTCACAGAGCAACCAATCAGAACCAGGGAGGAATGCTGGAAGCAAAGGGAGCTGCAGACCTGAAGAGGCGACAGGGGAGAAGTGGCCAGAGGGCCCCCTGCTCCTGGGTGTGCTCCGCCATCACCACCAACACTGGAGCGACACTGAATGTGTGCTGGGCATCCCGCCAGCTGCTGCACAGGCATCCTCGCAGGTGAGCTTCTCAAGTACCGTGGGAAGCCGGCATCATAAACATCCCTGGTTTTCAGGTGACATAAGAAACAGACTGAGTGGTGAATGAACTTACCTAAGGTCACACAGCTAGCACACAGCACACCTGGGCCTCACTCCCAGCAGGCTTGTACCAGCCACGTATGCTGTTTCCCAACACGTCTAGCCTTGGTCTGAGTTGCTCAAGACCGGAGCAGGCCTGAACCTGCTACGGAGGGGAGGATTGGTGGATCCAAGAGAGACAGAAGTGGGACAAACAAGGGTGTCTGGGTCCAAACCCAAGGCCCAGTTGGAAGTAGAAGCAACTAGAAGCTGCACTTGCATAGTTCGGAGGTGCAGAGCTGAATCTTTTGAGACAGCAAACAGCTCTGCAGGGCAACGTGGGAGAGACGATCTGCACAGTTAATGAGCACCAACTTTTTGCAAGGCGCTGTGCAGGGGTGAAAGAATAAACCATGGAGCTCGTCTTCTTGCAGGGACTAGGCTCCTGCCCAGGAAATAACACTAGAAGATAGTGTAAGGGAACCTGGCGAAGGAAGAGGCCACATGCTGATTGAATGAGTGAGGCCCATGTGACTGACCACTGTAAAAGACACGGGGCTTGAGAACTGCAGGAAGGACGGGGTGAGTCTTATCTGAAGCTAAAACGATTGTAGGATCTCAAGAAGCAAAGAGATTGGACATAAGATGGGAGACGGGATGGGAAAGAAGAGAATGGGAAGGGGCAGGGCCCATACAAGGAATAGAGGTAAAAAGAGGCTAAGTTCAAGACACATGTGGAGGAGAACCCTCAGGAGTGTCTGGTCCAAGGCGACCCAGACAACAGGCTACACTGAGATGCCACCATGAGAATGTAGGATGCAGGAAGTCAGGGATCTGACTTCTCTTGTCCGCTGCTTTATCCCCAGAGCCTAGCACAGTGCCCAGCACAGAGAAGGTGCTCAGTAAATATTTGTTGACTGAAACAATGCCACCCTCGTGCCTGTACACAG